>NC_088242.1:80141433-81341433 GCF_036934945.1 Oncorhynchus masou masou | reverse complement strand
CCTCAGACAATTTTAAACCATGTGAGGATGATTAGTGTCAGCAAGGCTGAAGCCAGCATGTACCAAATAGCAATATAATCCAAGTTTCAAAATGTAGTAGCATTCCTGCTAACTACTGTATGATTGATCATGTTTTCACTTCTATGGAGCAGTCTTATTTTAAGGGATAGACTTTTTCCACTTTTTGTTACGTTACAGCCTTATTCTAAAATGGACTAAATAAATAAACATCTCAGTAATCTACATACAATACCCCATAATTACAAAGCAAGAACAGGTTTGTAGAAATTTTAGCAAATTTATAAAATAAAAAATAAAAAAACAGAAATACCTTATTTCCATAAGTATTCAGACCCTTTGCTATGAGACTCACAATTTCACTCAAGTGCATCCTGTTTCCATTGATCATCCTTGAGATGTTTCTATAATTTGATTGGAGTCCACCTGTGGTAAATTCAATTGATTGGACATGATTTGGAAAGGCACACACCTGTCTATATAAGGTCCACAGTTGACAGTGCATGTCAGAGCAAAAACCAAGCCATGAGGTCGAAGGAATTGTCCGTAGAGCTCCGAGACAGGATTGAGTCGAGGCACAGATCTGGGGAAGGGTACCAAAACATGTCTGCAGCATTTAAGGTACCCAAGAACACAGTGGCCTCCACCATTCTTAAATGGAAGAAGTTTGGAACCACCAAGACTCTTCCTATAGCTGGCCGACCCGGCCAAATTGAGCAATCGGGGGAGAAGGGCCCTGGTCAGGGAGGTGACTGAGAACCCGATGGTCACTCTGACAGAGCTCTAGAGTTCCTCTGTGGAGATGGGAGAACCTTCCAGAAGGACAACCATCTCTGCAGCCCCACCAATCAGACATTTATGGTAGAGTGGCCAGACAGAAGCCACTCTTCAGTAAAAGGAACAAAAGGCACCTAAAGACACTCAGACCATGGGAAACAAGATTATCTGGTCTGATGAAACCAAGATTGAACTCTTTGGCTGGAATGCCGAGCATCACATCTGCAAGAAACTTGGCACCATCCCTACGATGAAGCATGGTGGTGGCAGCATCATGCTGTGGGGATGTATTTCAGCGGCAGAGACTGGGAGACTAGTCAGGTTTGAGGGAAAGATGAACCAGAGCAGGTTCACCTTTCAACAGGACAATGACCCTAAGCACACAGCCAAGACAACACAGTAGTGGCTTCGGGACAAGTCTCTGAATGTCCTTGAGTAACCCAGCCAGAGTCCGGACTTGAACCCAATCGAAAATCTCTGGAGAGACCTGAAAATAGCTGTGCATCAACCTGGCAGAGCTTGAGAGGATCTGCAGAGAAGAATGGGAGAATCATCCCAAATATAGGTGTGCCAAGCTTGTAGCGTCAAACCCAAGAAGACTCAATGCTGTAATCGCTGCCAAAGGTGCTTTAATAAATTACTGAGTAAGGATCTGAATACTTATGTAAATGTGATATTTCAATTTTTTATTTTTTATAAATTAACAAAAATGTTGTTTTGTCATTGTGGGGTATTGTGTGTAGATTGATGAGGGGGAAAAGCGATTTAATACATTTTAGAATAAGGCTGTAAAGTAAAAAACATTGAAAAATGTCAACAGGGGTATGAATACATTCTGAAGGCACTGTATGGCATATATCGAGGGGTGTGTCCATCCCAGCTTGGAACTGGTCCACAAAATGTCCCTGCAAGTTGCAGTGCAATTGAATAAAATCGAAATAATCAAATAAATGGACTATAACCCTCCTCCTCCTACTCCCTCTTCTTTTTCACTCTGCATAAATTATTTCCCAATGCTGGCTGAGACACAGGCCTGGCTGCCTCCCCTCAGAGAATAAAAAAATGAATTTCTGTTTACCACAGGAGAAATGTTTGCCACATGCCCAGACGTCTGTTTTTCATAATGTGGAGCACTATCTGGATCATTTAGCAGACTGAAAGAACTAAACTACAGCATCAATGTACATGTGATACTGCGGGGAAGTGCTGGTCTATTATCATAGTACTGCCTGTCAGAGTCAGACTGGGCCCAACAGTTGATCCTCCCCATTGGGGCTACTGATTTCCAGTGCTTCAAAGCATTCCTGGGTGTTGACTAGTGCTCCATGTCTGACCTATATTTAAATCTGTATTGATTTGTGAAAACGTATATGAATTGCAACAAGCTGCCAGTGAACCGGAGCAAAACATAACAGAAAAAGGGATTTTTTTGGATTTCCCTGGGAGGAATGGGGATGAATCTGATACTCGTGTGAGAAATCCAGAGGTATCAGAGTTGGCCTCTTTGGAGATGGAGAATAGCAGGATATTAAAGCAAGCGCTCGCAGAGAAAGGCAATAAAGTGCTGCTTTTTACAGGATCAGGTCTGAATATCACTCTCTATTAGGATCAAACAGGTCCTGAGAAGCCTGTTGAAAGGTGGCGATGGTATGTCTGTGTTGTTTTCGGGTTACAGTACTGGGTGACTTCCTATTGACCAGGCTGGGCCTTGGAGAGTCAACGGTTCCTCCTGCAACATCTCTCAGCCTGTAATACCCAGTGACGGGCCTTTGAACTGGTTGGTCTGCTCAAACACCCTTCCATCCATCTAAGACTTAGCCCTGCTTTCATCATTACAGGGATCCTACAGTCGTGGAAACAGGCACAACCTCAAGACACATTCTTACAGACTTGACATCCTTGTGTATGACCATAAACAAAATATGTGTTTATTGTAAATGTTTTGCTGGCTAAATCATGCTGCGGTTAAAGACAAGAGTTTTCAGAAATTTGTTCTGTTTTGTTGAGAATGAATCTTAAGCAGCGGTGGATATGGATCACTTAACAACAGACCATTTAGGATGAGTAAATGCTTCGACAGTAATACTGACTTTTTACGCTATGTTTTGCAGAGACCTGTGATGGTGTGAACTGCGGCCCAGGGAAGGTGTGTACGTTGAAGGCTGGACGTCCTCAGTGTGCGTGCTCTCCCGACTGCACTAACATCTCCAAAAAGCATGCTGTGTGTGGCAGCGATGGGAACTCCTATCGTGACGAGTGTGTCCTCCTGATGGCCCGCTGTAAGGGACACCCTGATCTGGAGGTCATGTACCAGGGAGAATGCAAAAGTGAGGACACGCCTGTACTTCAAGAGTTATCTTGCATGTCAGCAGTTCGGTTATTTCAAATACTAATTGTGCTACTGCAGCAATATTACACACATTCTTGGATTCAAATCAGTATTCCTTTGTAGCGATACTATATTACTAATGCTCTATGTTCATGTTCTGTCCAGAGTCTTGCTCCAATGTGGTGTGCCCAGGTACCCACACCTGTGTGACAGATCAGACTAACAGTGCCCACTGTGTCATGTGCCGCACAACCCCCTGCCCAATACCGCTGAAGTCCGAGATGCCTATCTGTGGCAACGACAACTTCACCTACCCCAGCGCCTGCCACCTCCGTAGAGCCACCTGCTTCCTGGGGCGCTCCATAGGAGTGCGTCACTATGGCAACTGCACTAGTAAATCCCCTTCACCGTTCCTGATCTGTCAACACATAGCCTAAGTATAATCAATAAATTAATAAACAACCTAAATTTAATGGATTTTCTAACTTTAGATATTTTGGTATGTGTTGGATGTGTTTTGTCTTGTGTCCTCTCTCTCAGGTGTTCCAAGAAACACTCTGGCTTTGGAGGGCAGTGAGGAGAATTCACTCTAAAGGGACAGTTCTTGTGTGGTCCAACTGGTACTTCAGTCCACCTGGCACTAGACTTAGCTTAGTCCACCCGGTACAAAGATTTCCAAGAGATCACCTTCGATACGTGAACCAAAATTGTCCCGATGTTCACTCACCAAGTTCTGATTTATGTTGACTACTTTTTTTTTACAATCACTTATCCCCTCCATCCCTACCCCCTGTACATAGAACAATGATACATTTGATGTGAGGGAAACTGTTGGAAGTAGCCGTTTGTTCTTCCACAAGGAAACCAATACTGTATTTGTTGATGCATGCAATGTATGTTAAATGGGATGATTTGCTTATGAAACTGTGGAGAAATATGTAGGGGGCTTTAAGTATAGGAAAATATGTGTATATTGTAAGTAAATACTGCTACTATTTATTGAAGAAGGTATCAAATCTGTTCTATTTATGTTTTGACCCTGTATACAAATCCATATATCAATAGGTCAGCTGTATTTATTGTATTTTGTTTTAAGGTACATGTATTTGGTTTTAAGGTACATGTATTTGAATGGCCACTGGCATTCTTTTATTTTGGCAAGTTATTTTTATTTTGGTGTATTTTTCATATCCCTAAATAAAGTGCTTTGTCCCCTTAAAAGCAGCATGACAAAAACAACTCAATTTGTTTGGATCTGGATACCACATTTAGAAGATGACAATATATTTTGTTTCAATTCACTCGAAGCAAAACAGGGTAACTGCTGTCTGTATTTCAGTGTTTGTTTGGAGGTGATGAGAGACTTAGCCAAAACAAAAGTGCACAGTATGTCTCCTCTAACTCTGCTTGCACAGAGTATGAAACTGTTTATGCTGGAGCCCAATAAAATGTATAAGCCTCCCACTGATCACTCAAATGAACAGTTTAGTTCAGTGTGCAGCAATTTTATTAGACTGTTGGTTCAACCCCAAGCCTTTACAATACCTCCACTGTTGAAGTCTTGGCTTTGTTTATTTTGTATGTTTGTGGGTAATATGAGACCAATATAATGCCATTCAGGTTGTTGTATACACTGTAATATAGTGTAACTGCAAAATCTGACAAATGTTGTTAGCCTTATCAAATTGAAAACATGATAATGCCAAATTACATTAATTTACTCAAAGTTAACTCACAGCCGAATGTATCTGTTCAACGTTTAAGTACTAGTGGCTATTTGAACCAAATGGGCAGATAGCTATTTGCAAATAGCTATTGGTTACTGTGATATGAATGAATAGTGCTGCCCACCCATTTATTATAGATGATATAATAGATTTTTAATTAAAATAAATACTGTTTTTGAACAATTTACACTAGTTTCTTGTAAATAGAACTCAATTTCATGTACCTGTGTTCCTACTGTGAAATTTGAATGACAAATGTATCTACTTATTTTTGTATTTTTGTACTGCCATTTTATCTCAACATAAACTATAGTATTTGTCATGATGCCTCTTTCATTTCTGGTGCAACTTCGACAGTCATTAAATTCATGTTATACTAGTCAGAATAATCTCTCTAGTCTAGAGCATAATTCCAGATAGGCTTTGTCCTACCCTCTGTTATTAATTGTCTATCATACAAAATATCACTTACAGTACAAACATACTGTATGCACAGTAATTGCCATTTTAGATTCTAGAGTTTTGTCAGTCTAAAAATACACACAATAGTAAAGGCATTTATCAATGGAGTCCTTTCAAGCCTCGTGGGGTGGTCGTGACAAGCTTATATGCACATCGTCTATCCCTTACTGCCTACAGAAGATCATGGCCATGGTTGTGAACCGTCTACCTTTACTTCCCACATAGAGGAGCAGCAGGTGGGCTAGAGTGTTGGACGGCTTTTACTATGCTGCAACCTCTGTGCGTGCAATGGCCCTGGCAACTGACATCCCACTGACAATCCTCAGACGATGGGAGAGGAGACCAGTGAAGAGGGGCGGTGGAGCATTAAAGCAAGAGCACAGGCACCCCATCTCCTGTTCCTGAGGAGCCCCCTCTGGAGGAGAGGAGGTGGGTGAGGTAAGCGACCGAGGGCCACTGACTGACTCACTTTCCTATATGAAATATTGTCCTTGTTTTCTCTGCTCTGACTGAAAACCACTCCTGGACTGACTGTGCCAACATCTGGTTTAACTTTGCGATATGTTATATTGTGATCCAAGCACCCTTTTAATACATTGATAATGGAATTAAAGGTTTGCTCGAACAGGCAATAACAATGTTATGGAAAAGTGGTTGTTTTTCTGATTTGCATGCATCTTATTTCTGCTTTTTTATTCTACCGTTTCTCTATTGTAAATGCTGTTCTTTTGTTTTCTGTTTTGTAATTAAATGCTGCATTATCAGATGGCATAGAGGGAACCCACCCATTCCCTAGTTTATAGAGTTCTGGTACAAACTGTAATGGTCTGATGATCTCGTCAGACCTGACCTCAATGTGGTCCAATGGCATGCACTACTCTTTTTTTATCTAAATGCTCCAATTCTTAGGAAGAAGGAGCTCTCATGCCAGCTCAGTTTTTCATATAGTGATAATCAGCATATAAAAGTAGAGTATATGAAAGATCCTCCCTAAAATGTAAGGAATTTCAATTAAAGTTTCATTATGGAGAATGCCTGAGAAAATTAAATGTTTAAGGCATGGTTCCCAGACCATTTTTGGGATATGAGTAACCCATGTAAAGCCATTCCAATTGTTTTGTGACCCACCCAATAAACAAAACCAATGTTTAACCATTCTAGACTAAACTGTGACCCAAAGGAGTATGTGACCCAATAGTAGTATAGAATACAACTTCATTGTAACTTGGTTAGAACTTAAATGTTAATTCTGCCTTCCTTTCTCAACACCCCTAGATACAAACAAACACATACACACACATTGAGAGGCACAGGGTCAGAAGAAGTACAGCACCCCCTGGATGGAGAGCAATTGTGGGGGGGTTGAGTGCCTTGCTCAAGGTCACAAAGGCAGGAAATGTTACATGGGATCAGAGATCAGCAGCCTTCCAAATGCCAGTTCATGTCCATTCCCATTTTTGTGTTGCCCAGCCCGGGGCTTGAACCATGGTCTGGCTCTCGAACCTCAAGTCTACTACCATCCCTGGTCCCCCAGGAACAGCTTTAAAAGGATAGTTTGAGATTTTTGCAATGAAGCTCTTTATCGGGTTCATGTGTAAGTCTTCATCAACCAACTTGGGCCACCATAACAGCCATCCCTGTTTAGTAATATACATTCAGGAAGAACAACCTAATCCCAAACACAGTGTATTATTACAGCTACTGTCTTCTGAGTCACAACGGAAATGATGTTCCCCAATCCCAAAGTGGAGGTATGACTTCAGGGTGCACAGACCATATGAGGCATTTCAAAGCAATTGTAATTAGGTTTAGCGTGAGACCTCTGAGATTCGTAGCACACCATGATCAGGAGGTCCAACGTGTGTTTTCTACATGTAAGGGGGCAGTTCTGAAGGCCATTAAGTATTCCCTTCACTTCCTGAATGGAAGGAGTCTGCAATCCTGCTGTAGATTGTGTCATGCACTGCCGTGGATTTGACCAGAACACACTGATTTGTTGCTCTGAATCCAACAGATGCACACTGCACAAACCTCTCTGTCATGACTCATGAGCTCCAAGTAAGATGTTTAGACTTTCAAACAAACACTTGAAGCAACTCAAACACTCAAGTTTGAGAGATGTTGGGTCCATCTATTTTTATCAGAAAAAGTCTTCATTGCTCACTCTCCATGCTTCTTTTTGTCCATTTCTTGTCGTCTTGGTGCTGCAGTTGACTGACAACTTCCAGTAAGTTACGCCCAACAGTTTGATTGGCGTAGACGTCCTGACGAAAACATGCTAGGGTGCTCCCAGAGACCACCCACTCTCCACATCACGCCTTGATTTAAACAGTCCCAACCCCACATCTGAAACGGATCAATGTGACTTCCTTCCAATTGATTTCCTTTCCATATAGGTCTCCAAAGTTTATAGATATTATATGCTAAAATCTCCTTCAAAAAATGATTTATGGATCCAAATAAATTAGCCTAATATAGTTTGTGGCCCAATACATTTAGAATATTACCTTTTTTTTGCATTAGTAGCATAGCAGATAGCTATTTTATATAATGAGGAGTATGCATCTATCTTTGAGTCTGTTTGCAATTGACTTCAAGTACAGCAAGGGATGTATCCCTTTGATTCCATCAACAAGCCCATCTGTAAAATCACCCATCCAATCTATCTACCTCATCCCCACATTGTTTTTATTTACTTTTCTGCTCTTTTTGCTCACCAGCATTTCTACTTGCACATCATCATCTGCACATCTATCACTCCAGTGTTAATTTGCTAATGTAACGGCGTTCTTCGTTTGTTGAATGAGAGTCGGACCGAAATGCAGCGTGTTGGTTACTCATGTTTTTTAATGTAGCCCATACTACTCCGGCAAAGGCACAGTACCAAAAGACATGGCGCACAGTCTCCTCCCTGCCACAAGAAGATCTTGGACAGGTGGGGGATTGCACCAAACTATACCGGTACAAGATGGAACGTACCGGCAAACACTTATGAAGGCTCAACCAATTCAGGTCCTTGAGCCTGTTGTCCAGACCCCGCGCCTGCACTCCCTCCCAGACCACTTCCGAGATGCCCACTACAGGCGCCGGACTCCCTGCCTTTCTGACCTCTTCGTACAGGTGCCTATGATCTAAACCTACTCGGGCAACTTCAACCTCATGGTGCGTACGCAGCCACTTGGCCGCATGACCAAAGTGCCACGGCAGCTGTTCCGCCCGAGGACCCGTGTTAGACCACACCATTATGCTTCTCGCCTGATACGAGAAAAATACCCGCAGGAGGTAACCGGACGGGTGTATCACTGGCTGAGCAAGCTCCGTTAACAAGAAACAAAAATTGTGTCCAGCTTGAGGGGGAAATGTGGTACCCCCCTACCTAGCTCCCTGATGGGACAGATCATGCGTGCCCTGGCAACCCACTCGCACCTGCCACTCCACATAAACTGAAACACAAGCCTCACTAGAGGCCTCCTCAGACAAGCCGGCAATGGGTAGATGTATGCCAAATACAAAAGAGACGGCAACACATCCACCTTTAGGACCAGGACTTTGCCCATAAAAGACAAATACCTAGCTTTCCACATTGCTAGCTTCCTCTGTACCACTGTACCACGCATGTTCCAGTTTAGCGTCGCTGAGCCGGAGGTCTCAAAATGGACCCCGAGAATCCTCAAGGCCCCCTCACAGAGAGATAACCCCCCAGGCACATCCGTTCTACCGCGCCATCTTCCGAAAACTTGACGGAAGACTTTGCATGGTTCAGAACTGCTCCCGACGCTCGGGTGAAATCCCCAAAGATGGCAAGTGACCTTGTCAGGCACGAGTCCTTGCACAACAGCAAGGAAGTGTCGTCGGCGTACTGCGTCATCTTAACACGCAGCCCACCACTTCCAGGGATCAGCAAACCTTCCACCCCTGTGTCTGCCCTAATGGCAGACCCCAGAGGCTCCATGTACAGAACAAAGAGGAGAGCTGAGAGTGGGCATCCCTGCCTGACCCCAGACGAGAGGTCAAAAACGTCACCCAAGTGACTATTTACACTAACTCGGCACCCCGCTCCGACATATAATGTACAAATCCATCCTATAAACTTCTCCCCAAATCCTAATCGACCTAACACTCTGAATAAAAATGATCTATTCACGCGATCGAAGGCTTTCACCTGATTTAGCTCTGCTACCATAAAAGGCAGTCCTCTATCTTCAACCCAAGCGATGGAGTCCCTGATTAACTGTAGGTTCCATCTAATAGAGCGGCCCTCTACCCCGCACGTCTGATCCTCATGAACGACGTAGGGAAGGGCTGTGCGCAACCGGTCTGCTAAAACCTTTGCAAGTAGCTTGTAATCTAGACACATCATGGTCAACGGCCGCCAGTTGCCAAGGTCTGTTACTTCCCCCTTCTTATATAAAAGTGACAGCACACCAACAGCCATTGATCCCCCGGGACCCCGTCTCAAGGATGGCCTTCAAGACTACGAGGACCACTGGTCCAAGTATACCCCAAAACTTGAGATAAAACTCAGCCGGCAGCCCATCCATCCCAGGCACCTTCCCTTTTCCCATCCTCCTAAGAGCGCTCTCAACCTCTTCTAGTGAGATCTGGGCCTCCATCACTTCTCTAATGTCCTCCGGCAACCGCCTGGACAAGTGTTCTAAAAACACATTTCCCTGCTCTACATCTATTTCCCTTTCCTTAAATAAACCTTGGAAATGATCAGTTGTCACCCTGACCATATCCTCTAGTTCTCTAACTATACTACCATTTTCTTCCCTAACACCATACATTACCTTCCTACTCTGTCTTGCCCTAACCAACTTAAAGAACATAGCAGAACAAGTCTCATTATGTTCTAGAAAGCCACTATGCGCACGCTCCAGGAAAGCTTGAGCCTTCCGCTCCTGCAACTCCCTGAGCTGCGCCTTTAGGGTTGCGGATCTCTCCCAGTCAAACGACCCGCCGAGGTTGCCTGCCTCATATTCAAGTTCAATTAACCTTTGGATATGATCCACCTCCCTCCTCTCCTCCCTTTTTTTCCTCTTGCAATACCCTATTATAAAAGCCCTAATCCTCACCTTAACTAATTCCCACAACTCTAACACCCCCTCGCACATGGACCGGAGGCCCTCAAGACTCCTAAAGAAACCATAAAACCCGTCAACAAAAGCCTGCTCCTCCAGCACATCCCGATCTAGCTTCCAGTACCCCCTACCAAAGAGGCAAACTGGTGACCCCACCTGCAGGAGCACCCCGTCGTGATCCGAAAAGAAAACAGGCAACAGCCGCCCAGACAAATTACCCAAAGACCTGGGTACAAAAATATAGTCGAGCCTCCGCTCAACCCCCCTGGAGTTACGCCATGTAGGACCGTCCATTTTCGGAGTAGTGTGCAGATCACCATCTACCAGACCATGGCAAGCCATTAGCCTGGCAATGGCGCCTGCACTGCTATCCCCCCTCTTCCTAAATCTGTATTAAAATCCCCCCCTATCACTAATTTCCTATTTGTGACACACAGGGGCGTCAGACAGTCCACCATCTCCCTCCTGTCTGCCACCACCTGTGGCCCATACACCACCACTAATCTAAATTTAAAATCCCTTATCGTGACATCCACCCCTATAACCCTCCCCTGCATTACCACAAAAGAATCTTACACTTTTACCTCGCTGTGCCCACACAAAATCCCTACTCCCGATGAGTGCACCCCCCCCAACACCCCAAACCGACTCCCCCTTGTCCCACTCCCTCTTAAACCTACTAACATCCCCTCCATCCCTCAGGTGAACCTCCTGTAAAAAACAAAAATCAAACCCCACACCCTCCAAATAACTAAAAACCGCCCTCCTCTTAACAATATCCCTTAAACCCCTTACATTTAAACTTACAAAAGTAAAATTAGACTCCATGAAAAATTAAAAACATGTAATACACTCAAATTCCAAACCCAGACAGAAAAAAAACAAAAACAGGAGACTCACCCGATGCTCCCCTGCTCCATATCTACCGGTGAGAACACCATCCGTAATCCCGACATCCCCCCCTCTTCCTCCATCACACCATCCCAGGATGCAGGAATAGTGTTTGGCTCCGGGGTGCCCTGCACCCTGGGTCTACCCCCACAATCCTCCCCCTCCCCAGTGTTGCAGCTGGTTTGGAAAAAATTTGGGGAGACTGAGTCCCCAAACAAAAAACTCCTCACCTCCTCCTGTACCCAGTCCTGAGTCTTGTTAGGTGTGTCCCCACCCAAACGAGGTTGAGGGCCTGGGGAAACCAGCAGCAACCCAGAGGTTTCTCCCACCCCCATCACTCTCTTGGCCATCCCCTCCCCCTCACTGTCGGCCAATCGCACCCTCCTCTTCATTCTCTTCTTTGGTGATGGCGGCAGTGGAGAGATACCACCCCCCCCCCGCCAGCTCCTCCACCATAACCCTCATCTCTTCCACCAGGGCACTTTCCCCCCAGTCCACTTGCTCTTCCACCGTCTCCTTCTCCACCACTCCTCCCTCGCTTTCTTCTCTCTCATGCTCCTCCACTCGGTTGCCTTCTTCCGCCTCTTTTCCTGGTTCTCCTTCCGTTTCCTTCTCTCTTCCATCCGCCACTTCTTGCTCCTCTTCCTTCCTTGTGGCCTTCCCCTCTGGACTTGTACTCTTGTCATGAGGCGTGCTTCCTTCCCCTCCTCTTCTTCCCCCATCCCCCATCCCCCGCTCCTGCTCCCCCCCCCCCAGCCGCAGACGCATATGACCTCTGACGGGCCGGGCACCCCCGCCACAGGTGTGCTGACGAGCCACACCCATGGCATGTCTTAGGCTTGTCACAATCCCTCGCCTCGTGATCCTCAGATCCACAAAATCTGCATTTTCTCATGCTGCACGAGGCGAAAATGTGTCCGTAGGCCATACAGCGCCTGCAAAATGGGGGCTGACGTGCATAAAACAACGTCCCCCTGTCAGCTCCAAGGGAGAACATAGCAGGAGGATGGAGGTAGCCACCATGTCCCTTTGGGTCCTCCCTGAGGAGGGCCTGGAAGCCTCTCCTCCCATTCCAAAACCCAAGGGAGTCTTTGAGGTGCCTAGCTGAGGAGACGTTATCCATGTATCTCCCCAGAAAAGCCCTCACCTCTTCGTCCTTAACGTAAGGGTTGTAAATGTTGACAGTTACAACCCTAAAGTTATTCTTCGCCAGGCTTGTTATTTCGTAGTGGCACATCGGCCTCTCACCTCCCAATGCTCTTGCCCTTCTCAGGATATCATCGTGTTTTTCTTCTGTATATAGCGCCACGTTGTATGCTCCCTCCAACGAGTTGCCTTGGAAACAAAACACGTCCTTCACCCTCAGCTTTAGAATCCCCATCAATATTATCCTTCCAAAAGATTCCCGTCCTAAAGGCTCTAACTCCTTTTCCTTCCAAGCAAAACGAATCGTGTTGGCCAGCCCAATCCCAGGGACCAACCGTGTTGATGTATTTAGCACCATCTCTGCAAGGAGAATGGCGCTCGTTCTCTTCTCTTCCAAAACAAGAAAAAAAGAAAATCCAAAGTGACCGAGCCTATCTGGTGAAACTACACAGAGACAGGAACAATCACCCACGAAATACAAAGTGAAACCCAGGCTACCTAAATACGGTTCCCAATCAGAGACAACGAGAATCACCTGACTCTGATTGAGAACCGCCTCAGGCAGCCAAACCTATACTAAACACACCCCTAATCAACCACAATCCCAATGCCTACAAAAACCCCAATACAACAACACAATAACATAAACCCATGTCACACCCTGGCCTGACCAACTAATTATCTAAAACACAAAATACTAAGACCAAGGCGTGACAGCTAAATTGTAATTACTTCGCTACTATGGCCTATTTTTTGCCTTACCTCCTCATGCCATTTGCACACACTGTATATAGACTTTCTTTTTTTCTATTGTGTTATTGACTGTAATCTTGTTTATTCCATGTGTAACTCTGTGTTGTTGTTTGTGTCGCACTGCTTTGCTTTATCTTGGCCAATTCGCAGTTGTAAATGAGAACTTGTTCTCAACTAGCCTACCTGGTTAAATAAATAAATAAAGGTGAAATAAATAAATAAATATATATATAGATCACTGGGCCTTGAGATCTCTCAATAAGTGGTCAACATAAACTTGTCATCCACAGTGACAAAAAATAACATATTAGCAATTGAGGGCCATGCTTTCGATTTTGAGGGGAAAATCAGACCATCAAGAAAAGAGAGCAAAAGATTTAGGAAGTTGCGCAAAATAAAATTGTCCCCAATTATGCAACTTGTTTTTGCCTGGATGCGTCTACTGGGACAGCCTGACCCCTGGCTGTGTCTGTGTGTGGCTTGATGGAGTCAGTGAAGACGGTAGCTGGAGTGTGATATAGTGTGTGATATAATGTACACAGATTCAATACATTACAGCTGCGACAGAAAACCATTTGTTTGGTCTAGGAATGGCATAGGATTGATTACTGTTGACCTCTGCACCCTGTGATGACAAAGGTCACTGACTGAACCAATGTATGGGCACAGGTTGAACGGGTCATTGGGGGAAGTACAGTATGTTAACTGAATGTTCCCAATCTTACCCAAAGTCAACTTACGTAACTGAGTAGATCTGTACATACCTGGCAAGGTTGCTGCTCACACCATCAGCAACATCACTGCCCTACTTTCAGGTGGGCTAACTAAGACACATTCAGTAACTATTTTATAAGCAAGAAATGGCCAAAAATGCCTGCCTATTTACCACCGAAGGTTGGTTGTATTTTTTGCATAACCTTTTTACAAGTGAACAATCATCATCCCAAATCAACATTTAGAAGATGCAAGTAAAAGGTGCCAATTTATAACAACTTGATAGCTTAACAATAAGAACACTGATCGCAAAAGCAACTGCAGAGAATTCCATTTTCATCCCAAAAGAACAATACACCCCCAGTGATCTCCTGGAGCCATATTGGATCCATTTCCTCTGACTACTCAAAAATCCAAGACGGCGTAGCAGTCAGACGTCTGTTTTGTTTTGTCATGTCCCGTCCCATGTATATGCAGTATTGTTTTCTTCGTATATATTTTGTATATATTTTTAATATTTTTAATCTCAATTTTCATCTTCGGACTGAACATACTCTCCTTCAACCCGCCTCACACAATGTGGTACGGATCTGCAATTTTTTACACTTTGGAACCAGAACCCCCATCAGCAGCGAACCAGCTAACTAGCTACTAGCTAGTAGTCAGTTAGCCACTGCTAGCGGACATCACCATTAACTCGGACATCAGCCAGCCTCCTGCCAGTCTGCACAGCGCTATATCAACCAAGAGCATATCGGACTGCTTTTTCTCTACCACATCTCCGGAATCCTACCCCAAGCTCTGAACCTTTACACCGGATCATCGCAGCTAGCTTGCTGCTGTCCGAGTGACTACCCCTGGCTAATGTCTCTGTCCCAAAGCAAGCACCAGTTAGCCTGGAGCTAGCCTTGAGCTAGGCCCATCTCCCAGCTAGCCGAAGAGGTCCTTCAACCAATTCTTGGGCTACAATACCTATTTTGCCAATTGGCCTAGATCCTTTTACTGCTGATACAGAGCCCCGCCGATCCATCACGACTGGTCTGCTAACCGTCCAAGGGGGTTTCAACAGGCTCTTCCATTGTGACGTACCCCAAAGGCCCAACTGCTAGTCTGCTTGCCCCGGCTCCACTAGCTGTCTGAAACGTTGTGTCTCCAGCTTGCCAAGCTACTCACTGGACCCTATGATCACTCGGCTACACATGCCTCTGCCTAACGTCCATATGCCTTGTCTATTACTGTTTTGGTTAGTGATTATTGTCTTATTTCACTGTAGAGCCTCCTGCCCTGCTCAATATGCCTTAGCTAGCCCTTTTGTTCCACCCCACACACATGCGATGACCTCACCTGGCTGAAATGGTGCATCTAGAGACAATACTACTCTCATCGTCATTCAATGCCTAGGTTTACCTCCACTGTACTCACATCCTACAATACCCTTGTCTGTACATTACGCCTTGAATCTATCCTTCCGCGCCCAGAAATCTGCTCCTTTTACTCTCTGTTCCGAACGCACTAGACAACCAGTTCTTATAGCCTGTAGCCGTACCCTTAACCTACTCCTCCTCTGTTCCTCTGGTGATGTAGAGGTTAACCCAGGCCCTGTAGCCCCCAGCACCACTGCCAATCCCCTGGCGCTTTAATTTGTTGACTTCTGTAACCGTGAAAGCCTTGGTTTCATGCATGTAAACATTAGAAGCCTCCTCCCTAAGTTTGTTTTATTCACTGCTTTAGCACACTCCGCCAATTCGGATGTCCTAGTCATGTCTGAATCCTGGCTTAGGAAGGCCACCAACCCTGAAATTTCCATCCCAACTACAACATTTTTCGACAAGATAGAACTGCCAAAGGGGGTGGAGTTGCAATCTACTGCAGAGATAGCCTGCAGAGTTCTGTCATGCTAACCAGGTCTGTGCCCAAACAATTTGAACTTCTCCTTTTAAAAATCTACCTTTCCAGAAATAAGTCTCACCGTTGCCTCTTGTTATAGACCCGCTTCAGCCCCCAGCTGTGCCCTGGACACCATACGTGAATTGATTGCCCCCCATCTATCTTTACAGTTCATACTGTTAGGTGACCTAAATTGGGACATGCTTCACACCCTGGCAGTCCTACAATCTAAACTAGATGCCCTCAATCTCACACAAATTATCAAGGAACCTACCAGTACAACCCCAAATCTGTAACCATGGGCACCCTCTTAGATATCATTCTGACCAACTTGGCCTCTAAATATACCTCTGCTGTCCTCAACCAGGATCTCAGCAATCCCTGCCTCATTGCCTGCGTGCATAATGGATCTACGGTCAAACGACCACCCCTCATCACTGTCAAGCGCTCCCTAAAACACTTCAGCAAGCAGGCCTTTCTAATCGACCTGGCCCGGGTATCCTGGAAGGATATTGAGCTCATACCGTCAGTAGAGGATGCCTGGTTGCTCTTTAAAAGTGCTTTCCTCACAATCTTAAATAAGCATGCCCGTTCAAAAAATGTAGAACTAAGAACATATATAGCCCTTGGTTCACCCCAGACTTGACTGCCCTTGACCAGCACAAAAACATCCTGTGGCACTCTACATTAGCATCAAATAGCCACCGCAACATGGAACGTTTCAGGGAAGTCAGGAATGAATATACTCTGTTGTCTGGACCTCTGGCAGTCTCTATAGGGGTGCCACAAGGTTCAATACTCAGCCGACTTTCTTCTCTGTATATATCAATGATGTTGCTCTTGCTGCGTGCGATTCCCTGATCCACCTCTACGCAGACGACACCATTCTGTATACTTCTGTCCCTTCCTTGGACACTGTGCTATCTAACCTCCAAACTAGCTTCAATGCCATACAACACTCCTTCCGTGGCCTCCAACTGCTCTTAAACGCTAGTAAAACCAAATGCATGCTTTTCAACCGTTCGCTGCCTTCACCCGCACGACCGACTAGCATCACCACCCTGGATGGTTCCGACCTAGAATATGTGGACATCTATAAGTACCTAGGTGTCTGGCTAGACTGTAAACTCTCCTTCCAGACTCATATCAAACATCTCCAATCCAAAATCAAATCTAGAATTGGCTTTCTATTTCGCAACAAAGCCTCCTTCACTCACGCCGCCAAACTTACCCTAGTAAAACTGACTATCCTACCGATCCTTGACTTCGGCGATGTCATCTACAAAATGGCTTCCAATTTCTCTACTCAGCAAACTGGATGCAGTTTATCACAGTGCCATCCTCTTTGTTACTAAAGCACCTTATACCAACCACCACTGCGACCTGTATGCTCTAGTCAGCTGGCCCTCGCTACATATTCGTCGCCAGACCCACTGGCTCCAGGTCATCTACAAGTCCATGCTAGGTAAAGCTCCGCCTTATCTCAGTTCACTGGTCACGCTGGCAACACCCACCCGTAGCACGCGCTCCAGTAGGTGTATCTCACTGATCATCCCTAAAGCCAACACCTCATTTGTCTGCCTTTCCTTCCAGTTCTCTGCTGTCTGGGACTGGAACGATTTCCAAAAATCGTTGAAGTTGGAGACTTATCTCCCTCACCAACTTTAAACATCTGCTATCTGAGCAGCTAACCAATCGCTGCAGCTGTACACAGTCCATTGGTATATAGCCCACCCAATTTACCTACCTCATCCCCATACTGTTTTTATTTATTTACTTTTCTGCTTGTTTGCACACCAGTATCTCTACCTGCACATGACCATCTGATCATTTATCACTCCAGTGTTAATCTGCTAAATAGTAATTATTCGCCTACCTAATTATTCGCCTATGCCTTTTGCACACAATGTATATAGAATCCTTTTTTTCTTTTTCTACTGTGTTATTGACTTGTTTATTGTTTACTCCATGTGTAACTCTGTGTTGCTGTCTGTTCACACTGCTTTGCTTTATCTTGGCCAGGTCGCAGTTGTAAATGAGAACTTGTTCTCAACTAGCCTACCTGGTTAAATAAAGGTGAAATAAAAATAAAATAAATAAAAACCACCAAATGAGCTTCAATGCCTTACAACACTCCTTCTGTGGCCTCCAATTGCTTTTAAAAGCTAGTAAAACTAAGTGCATGCTCTTCAACCGATTGCTGCCCGCACCCTCCTGCCCGACTAGCATCACTACTCTGGACAGTTCTGACTTAGAATATGTGGACAACTACAAATACCTAGGTGTCTGTTTAGACTGTAAACTCTCCTTTCAAACTCACATTAAGCTTCTCCAATCCAAAATTAAATCTAGAATCAGCTTCCTATTTTGCAACAAAGCCTCCTTCACTCATGCTGCCAAACATACCCTCAGAAACTGACTATCCTACCGATCCATAACTTCGGAGATGACATCTACTCAGCAAACTGGATGTAGTCTATCACAGTGCCATCCGTTTTGTCACCAAAGCCGCATATACTACCTACCACTGCGACCTGTTTGCTCTCGTTGGCTGGCCCTCGCTTCATATTCGTCGTCAAATCCACTGGCTCCAGGTCATCTATAAATTTATGCCAGGTAAAGCCCCACCTTATCTCAGCTCACTGGTCACCATAGCAACACCCTTCTGTAGCACGCGCACTAGCAGGTATATTTCACTGGTCATCCCCAAGCCAACACTTATTTTGGCCGCTTTTCCTTCCAGTTCTCTGCTGCCAATGACTGAAA
Source organism: Oncorhynchus masou masou (assembly GCF_036934945.1). NCBI lineage: Eukaryota > Metazoa > Chordata > Actinopteri > Salmoniformes > Salmonidae > Oncorhynchus > Oncorhynchus masou. The sequence goes on along the minus strand of NC_088242.1, from coordinate 81,322,882 downwards.
CAAATGACAAAAATCACTGAAGCTGGAGTCTTATATCTCCCTCTCTAACTTTAAACATCAGATGTCAGAGCAGCTTACCGATCACTGTACCTGTACACAGCCAATCTGTAAATGGCACACCCAACTACCTCATCCCCATATTGTTACTTATCCTCTTGCTCTTTTGCACCCCAGTATCTCTACCTGCACATCATCATCTGCACATCTATCACTCCCGGGTTAATGCTAAATTGTAATTATTTTCGCCTCTATGGCCTATTTATTGCCTTACCTCCCTACTCTTCTACATTTGCACACACTATACATATATTTTTCTATTCAGTTATGGACTGAACGTTTGTTTATGTGTAACTCTGTGTTGTTGTTTGTGTTGCACTGCTTTGCTTTATCTTGGCCAGGTCGCAGTTATTCTCAACTGGTCTGCCTGGTTAAATAAAGGTGAAATCAAATAAATCAAATGACACACATCTCAGCAACAGACTTATGGTGAGGGAGTTCTCGACTGGAGGACTGCCTGCCTGCATGCCTGCCTGCCTCTGCCCTGATATCATCTGCCCCGGCTCAGCGCAGGGGCGTGTCGACAACAACAGTCTGACACACTGGCCCCACTCTCTATCTATATTGTTGTTGCTTGTTTTCTCCTCAGCAAAAACATCAAAATTAAAGACAGATTTTTTGAGTTATCTTAGATTAATTCTGACTATTTTGAGGAAGTAGTTTATACTGGCTACCCAGCCTTGACAAAATCCATTTGACACATCTGCTGCGTCTAATACCTTCCAGCAGACGATAGGGATCTGAGTCTGTCTGCCATGGCCCTTCACCACCCTTCCTCACCATGGTGACCTGATTCTGGGATAAGGGACGGAGGCACACTTTGTGTTCACGCTCATGTCTGACACATGTAATAATGTGAAGCAATGGGTCATAAATTCACTACCAAACTATCATTATATCAAGATCTCTTGGGTATTGCAAGAGCATAGAGAGAGTGGCTAAGAAGCCTTCACTATGACAGAGGAGATTGGATTGTTGCTGCTAATTGTGCACACATGTTATTGCCGACTACACTGGCATCTATATTTCCGTGGCTTCATAGTGATGTAATCGGCAAAGCTAATGGACTATTGCAGTGCGGCCAGTGTCTATGACACATAGCCTAGTCACACAATCACAAATGGAAAAACACTGTGGATGAGCTGACCAAAGAGAAGATCTCATGACCTGGAATTGATTCGGCAGACAATCCACACTGCCTAATGTGTGTTTCATTTATGTGTTGAAAAGTTTTATGTTTGTCTTGACTTCTTGGGCAGACATATTTTCCATTACTACTGAAATCTTTACAACTCTGGCACTCACTTCTGGAATTTTACAGTTTGATGCTCAGCTCTTATGATGTATGGCTACAGCCAGCGTGTGTAGGAGAGGGACCTCGTTAAGTGGGAGCAAAAATAAGTGACGCATGATTAAGAGGCCCATGAAGTTTGTTATTGCTGTGTGTCTGAGTACTCGGGGGCCGAGCGGAACTGTGCAGGCCATTCCCTGCTGGAGTGTCTGGAACAACTCTATGGGGTGACAGCTGTCCTACCAGCATGCCTGGGACAATGCCTGTCAATGCCTATACACACGTTTACACACAAAGCATGTTATGTTCTATTCTTATGACTGCATCATCAGGAGTTGGCCATGCTGGCCCTAAAGGACCCTTCTGTCTGCCGATTGTAGTTTTACCATCTGTTTTTACACAGATAACTTGCATAGTAACACACATTCAATAATATACATTTACAGTGTTTATTAATCCCATTTACTCTAGGTATACACACATTTTGAGCAATTCATTAATACTGTATTTCATATTGAACTGCTGCCTGTCACCATATCTTACTTCTACATGACTGAGGGATAGCCTCAAATACTCCAAAGGTAAGCTCAGTTCTATTTTCAACACTTAATAATTCAATATCTTAACCCCAGATTACTACGGATTACTACGGTGACATGATCAGAGAGCTTGCTCAGTCTTGCATGGTTATTTCCAACAGCTCACATGACCTGTCTCTGACCCTGGTCTGCTCAGGCTGCTCATAGTCACTCCCCAGATTTGAGTGCAACAGTGAACATGGTACTTACAGCTGTCACGTTCTGACCTTAGTTCTTTTATTTAGGTCTTTGTTTTAGTATGGTCAGGGCGTGAGTTGGGTGGGTTGTCTATCTCTGTTTTTCTATGTTGGTTTTTGAGTTTGGCCTGGTATGGTTCTCAATCAGAGGCAGGTGTCGTTAGTTGTCTCTGATTGAGAATCATACTTAGGTAGCCTTTTTCCACCTGTGTTTCGTAGGTGTTTGTCTTTCGTATCAGTGTTTGTTACCACACGGACTGTTTCGTTTATTCACGTTTATTGTTTTGTTCCAGTGTTCTGTTGTGTTTGATTAAACATTATGGACACTTACCACGCTGCGCATTGGTCCTCCGATCCTTCTCGCTATTCCTCCTCAGAAGAGGAGGACGAGATCCGTTACAGCAGCGATGACCAGAGCCATCATTCACATAGGATGGCACGTGCCCCTCAGATTTGTGCAGTTTATTATTATTTTGTTTGGTTCTCTGTAATACTATTAGCCAGTTAGCAATTTTATGAAGCTGACTTAGCTAGCCCAAGTAGGTTCCCAACCTCATAACAAGCTATCAAGAAGCCACTTCAGGCTATCAAGTTAGAGTAGCTAGCATGATACACTGAATCAAGTCCTCTCATGTTAGTGGTTGAGGACTGAATATATACTGTATAACATAACTCAAATCTAAAACCGCCAGTAATGTACATCTTACCAGCTCCTTCCTGGCCTCTAAAGACAAACAAGCCTTACGCCGGTAATAAAAACCTATTATCAGCTTCGTTTATCATCAGTGATACTTGTCACTGACAACTGCCAATGTGCTATCGTGAAAATTATTGAGAAAGATTCACTGTTGCTGTCAAAGTCATTCCAACAAGATGTGTTTAAGAGAGCAAGTGAAATGTAATGTAATCAATGTAGTCATATATGTAACGGCTTTCTTCTACCTCCTTCTCTGACGAAGAGGTGGAATAAGGATCGGACCAAAATGTAGCGTGATTCGTTCGATACATCTTTAATGATGAAAAAACACGAACAATACAAAACAACAAACGTCGAAAACCGAAACAGCCCTGACTGGTGTAACAAACACACAGTGAAACCCAGGCTACCTAAATATGGTTCCCAATCAGAGACAACGATAATCACCTGACTCTGATTGAGATCCGCCTCAGGCAGCCATAGACCAATCTGTACACCCCACACAACCCCAAGACGAAACACACTACAAATAAACCCATGTCACACCCTGGCCTGACTCAATAAATGAAGATAACATAATAAATATAGACCAGGGCATGACAATATATCATCAATTATACTATTTTGGAATGTATAACATTTGCGAAGTCATAAATAGCTATTGTTTTAAATCAACCCTGGTTTCAACTGAAAATAGACAATACATACAGGTATAGGCCTCGGTCTTCAGTTCAACCCAAAGTTAAAGTCAAAGAAAAGGACTAAATCAAATCAAACATGATTTAGTATGACGACTTCGATTTTCGGTTGAGATGGATACGTGAATCCAACATATCAATTATTAAACTGGAATTAAAGCCAGACTAAGTCAGTGACACAGAAGATACAGTTTAAGTCGGAAGTTTACATACACCTTAGCCAAATACATTTAAACTCAGTTTTTCACCATTCCTGACATTTAATCCTAATAAAAATTGCCTGTCTTAGCTCAATTAGGATCACCACTTTATTTTAAGAATGTCAAATGTCAGAATAATAGTAGAGAAAATGATTTATTTCAGCTTTTATTTCTTTCATCATATTCCCAGTGGGTCAGAAGTTTACATACACTCAATTAGTATTTGGTAGCATTGCCTTTAAATACAATAAGTTGGGTGAATTTTGGCCTATTCCTCCTGACAGAGCTGGTGTAACTGAGTCAGGTTTGTAGGCCTCCTTGCTCGCACCGCTTTTTCAGTTCTACCCACACATTTTTTATAGGGTTGGGGTCAGGGCTTAGTGATGGCCACTCCAATACATTGACGTTGTTGTCCTTAAGCCATTTTGCCACAACTTTGGAAGTATGCTTGGGGTCATTGTTCATTTGGAAGACCCATTTGTGACCAAGCTTTAATTTCCTGACTGATGTTTTGAGATGTTGCTTCAATATATCCACGTAATTTATCCTCCTCATAATGCCATTTATTTTGTGAAGTGCTCCAGTCCCTCCTGCAGCAAATCACCCCCACAACATGATGCTGCCATCCCCGTGCCTCACGGTTGGGATAGTGTTCCTCGGCTTGCAAGCTTACACTTTCTTCCTCCAAACATAACGATGGTCATTATGGCCAAACAGTTCTCTTTTTGTTTCATCTGACAGAGGACATTTCTCCAAAAAGTACAATCTTTGTCCCCATGTGCAGTTGCAAACCATAGTCTGGCTTTTATATGGCGGTTTTGGAGCAGTGGCTTCTTCCTTGCTGAGCGACCTTTCATGTTATGTCGATATAGGACTCGTTTTACTGTGGATATAGATACTTTTATACCTGTTTCTTCCAGCATCTTCACAAGGTCCTCTGCTGTTGTTCTGGGATTGATTTGCACTTTTCGCACCACAGTACGTTCATCTCTAGGAAACAGAACACATCTTCTTCCTGAGCAGTATGGCGGCTCCGTAGTCCCATGGTGTTTATACTTGTGTACTATTATTTGTACAGATGAACGTGGTACCTTCAGGCGTTTGTAAATCGTTCCCAAGAATTAACCAGACTTGTGGAGGTCTACAATTTTCTTTCGGGGGTCTTGGCTGATTTCTTTTGATTTTCCCATTATGTGAAGCAAAGAGGCACTGAGTTTGAAGGTATACCTTGAAATACATCCACAGGTGCACCTCCAATTGACTCAAATTATGTCAATTAGCCCATCAAAAGCTTCTAAAGCCATGGCATCATTTTCTGGAATTTTCCAAGCTGTTTAAAGGCAACTTAGTGTATGTAAACTTCTGACCCACTGGAATTGTGATGCAGCTAGTTCTAAGTGAAATAATCTGTCTGTAAACAATTGTTGGAAAAATTACTTGTGTCATGCACAAAGTAGATGTCCTAACTGACTTGCCAAAACTATAAGAAGAAGAAATTTGTGGAGTGGTTGAAAAACGAGTTTTAATGACTTCAACCTAAGTGTGCCACGTTGTGACCTTAGTTCCTTTGTTTTGTCTTTTGTTTTAGTATGGTCAGGGCGTGAGTTGGTTGGGTTGTCTATGTTAGTTTGTCTATGACTCTCTATTTCTGTGTTTGGCCTGGTATGGTTCTCAATCAGAGGCAGCTGTCAATCGTTGTCCCTGATTGAGAACCATATTTAGGTAGCTTGTTTTCCATTGTGTTTTGTTGGTGGTTATGTTGCACTTTACAGGACTGTTTATTGGTTAATTATTGTTTTGTTTTCAATGTTCATTAAAATATTTAAATAATATGAACACTTACCAAGCTGCACCTTGGTCCTCCTCTCCTTCCCCAGATGACAAGCGTTACAGAACCACCCACCAAAAAAGGACCAAGCAGCGTGGTATCGGGCAGCAGCAATCTCAGGACTCCTGGACATGGGAGGACGTTTCGGACGGCAAGGGTTGCTACACATGGGAGGAGATCCTGGCTGGAAGGGATCGCCTCCCATGGGAACAGGTGGAGGCAGCCAGGAGAGCGGAGGCAGCAGGTAATGGGAGCCAGTGCTTCGAGGGAACACGGCTGGCAAGGAAGCCCGAGAGGCAGCCCCAAACATTTCTTGGGGGTGGCACACGGGGAGTGTGGTTAAGTCAGGTAGGAGACCTGAGCCAACTCCCCGTGCTTACCGGAGAGCGAGAGGGACTGGGCAGGCAACGTGTTATGCCGTGAGGCGCACGGTGTCCCTGGTGCGTGTGCATAGCCCGGTGCGGTACATTGCAGCGCCTCGTATTGGCCGGGCTAGAGAAGGCATCGAGCCAGGTGCCATGAAGCCGGCTCAGTACATCTGGTCTCCAGTGCGTCTACTCGGGCCGGTGTACATGGCACCAGCCTTACGCATGGTGTCCCTGGTTCGCCAGCACAGCCAAGTGCGGGCTATTCCACCTCGCCGCACTGGCCTGGCTACGGGGAGCATTCAACCAGGTAAGGTTGGGCAGGCTCGGTGCTCAAGAGCTCCAGTGTGCCTTCACCGTCCGGTCTATCCGGTGCCACGTCTACGCCCCAGCCCTCTGGTGGCAGCCCCCCGGACCAGGCTGTTTCTCCGTCTCCTCCCTACAGGTGCTCCCGCCTGTCCAGCTCTGCCAGAGCCTTCCTCCTGCCCAGCGCTGCCCGGGTCTCCCGTCTGTCCTGAGCTGCCAGGTGCTCCCGTCTGTCCTGAGCTGTCAGGTGCTCCCGCCTGCCCTGATCTGCCAGTCAGCCAGGAGCTACCAGAGCCGTCAGTCAGCCAGGAGCTGCCAGAGCAGCCTGTCACGCCGGCGATGCCGGAATCGCCCTTCACTCCGGAGCTGCCGGAGTCTCCCGCCTGTCCGGGCGCTGCCGGAGTCTCCCGCCTGTCCGGGCGCTGCCGGAGTCTCCCGCCTGTCCGGGCGCTGCCGGAGTCTCCCGCCTGTCCGGGCGCTGCCGGAGTCTCCCGCCTGTCCGGCGCTGCCGGAGTCTCCCGCCTGTCCGGCGCTGCCGGAGTCATCCTTCACTGCCAGAATCTCCCATCCATTCGGGACCCGTAGCTAGGGTCCCCAGTCCGAGGTCGGCTGCGAGGGACGCCGCTCTTAAGACGCCAGGGAGGCGGTTAAGGAGGTGGAGGACTATGGTGGAGTGGGGTCCACGTCCCGCGCCAGAGCCACCACCGCGGACAGACACCCACCCAGACCCTCCCCTATAGTTTAGGTTTTGCAGCCGGAGTCCACACCTTTGGGTGGGGGGGTACTGTCACGTTCTGACCTTAGTTCCTTTGTTTTGTCTTTTGTTTTAGTATGGTCAGGGCATGAGTTGGGTGGGTTGTCTATGTTAGTTTGTCTATGATTTTCTATTTCTGTGTTTGGCCTGGTATGGTTCTCAATCAGAGGCAGCTGTCAATCGTTGTCCCTGATTGAGAACCATATTTAGGTAGCCTGTTTTCCATTGTGTTTTGTTGGTGGTTATTTTCTGTTTAGTGTTGTGTTGCACCTTACAGGACTGTTCGTTGGTTGTTTATTGTTTTGTTTTCAGTGTTCATTAAAATATTTAAATAATATGAACACTTACCAAGCTGCACCTTGGTCCTCCTCTCCTTCCCCAGACGACAAGCGTTACAAAGTGTATGCAAACTTCCGACTTCAAATGTTGATATTTGGTTGTGTTGACAAGCAAACACAATTTAATATCACTTTTGCAATAAAGTAAAATTAGCCTATTAACTTGTCGACAATTTACAAATATGTTTGGATTCACGTCTCCAATTAAACCAAAAATACAAGTTAAAGAATAGGATTAAGCTTGTGGCTCAGATGGAACTATCCAAACATTAGATACAGTGCCTCCAGAAAGTATTCACATCCCTTCACTACCCAATACCCCACAATGTCAAAGTGGAGTTATGTTTTACATTTCTTTAAACTAATTAATACAAAATTAAAAGCTGAAATTCAACCCCTTTGTTATGGCAAGCCTAAATAAGTTCAGGAGTAAAATCTTGCTTAACAAATCACTTAAGTTGCATGGACGATAATAGACAATAGTGCTTAACAGGATTTTGAATGACTACGTTATCTCTGTACTCCACAAATACAATTATCTGTAAGGTACCTCTGTCGAAAAGTGAATTTCAAATACAGATTCCACAAAGACCAGGGAGGTGTTCCAATGCCTCGCAAAGTAGGGCACCTATTGGTAGAATGGTAAAAAATAAAAAGAAGCTGTAACGACTTTCTTCTGTTGAAGGAGGAGCGGACCAAAATGCAGCGTGGTGGTTACTCATGTTTATTGAATGAAAGTAGACTAGACGTGAAATAACTGAACATGAACAAAAAACAACAGACGGAACCGTGAAAAACCTATACAGCCTGTCTGGTGAAACTAAACACAGAGACAGGAACATTCACCCACGAAACACTCAAAGAATATGGCTGCCTAAATATGGTTCCCAATCAGAGACAACGATAATCACCTGACTCTGATTGAGAACCGCCTCAGGCAGCCATAGACTATGCTTGACACCCCACAAAACCCCAAGACAAAAACACACCACAATAACCCGTCACACCCTGGCCTGACCGAATAAATGAAGAATAAACATAATATATTTCGACCAGGGCGTGACAGAAGCAGACATTGAATATCCCTTTGAGCATGGTGAAGTTATTAATTACACTTTGAATGGTGTATCAATACACCCAGTCCTTCATCAAATAAAATAAATGGTATTGGTCACATACACATGGTTAGCAGATGTTATTGTGAGTGTAGCGAAATGCTTGTGCTTACAGATCTGACAGTGCAGCAGTATCTAACATTTAATATCTAACAATTCCACAACTACCCTAATACACGCAATCTAGTAAAGGACTGGGATAAGAAAATAGAAGTATAAAATATATGGATGAGCAGTGACAGAGCGGCTAAGATACAATAGATAGTAAAGAATAGATAGTGAAGGATACAGTATACTGTATAGACATATGAGATGAGAAATGTGAACATTCTTAAAGTGGCATCATTAAAGTGACTAGTGTTCCATATATTAAAGTGGCCAATGATGTAGGTCTGTAGGTCTGTAGGTAGGCAACCACCTCTGTGCTAGTAGTGGCTGTTTAAAAATATGATGGCCTTGAGATAGAAGCTGTATTTCAATCTCTCTGTCCAAACTTTGAATCACATGTACAGACCTCACATTCTGGATAGAAGCGGGGTGAACAGGCAGTGGCTCGGGTGGTTATTGTCCTTGATGATCTTTTTGCCTTCCTGTGACATCGGGTGTTGTAGGTGTCCTGGAGGGCAGGTAGTTTGCCCCCGGTGATGCGTTGCGCAGAACGCATCACCCTCATACTCATTACTGAGTTGCCAGAGAGAAAGGAAACTGCTCAGGGATTTCACTGTGATGCCAATGGTGACTTTAAAACAGTTACAGAGTTTAATGGCTGTGATAGCAGAACACTGAGGATGGATCAACAACATTGTAGTTACTCCACAATACTAACCTAATTGATAGAGTGAAAAGAAGAAATATTTCAAAATATGCATCCTTTTGGCACAAAGACCCTGAAGTAATACTACAAAAATGTGTGAAAGCAATTAGCTGTTTGTCCTGAATACAAAGTGTTATGTTTGGGGTAAATCCAATAGAACACATTACTGAGTACCACTACTCATATTTTCAAGCATAGTGGTGGCTGCATCATGCTATCGGTATGCTTGTAATCGTTAAGGACTAAGATGTTTTTCAGGATAACTTATAGACATAATGGAGTTAAGCACAGGCAAAATGCTAGAGGAAAACCTGGCTCAGTCTGCTTTCCACTTGGAGATGAATTCACCTTTCGGCAGGACAATACCCTAAAACACAAGGCCAATTCTACACTGGAGTTGCTTACCAAGAAGACAGTGAATGATCCTGTATGGCCGAGTTACAGTTTTGACTTAAATCTACTTGAAAATCTATGGCAAAACCGGAAAATGGTTGTCTAGCAATGATCAACAACCAATTCGACAGAACTTGAAGAATTTTGAAAAGAATAATGGGTACATTTTGTCCAATCCAGGTGTGGAAAGCTCTTAGAGACGTATTACCCAGAAAGACTCACGGCTGTAAATGCTGCCAAAGGTGCATCTACAAAGTATTGACTCACCCATCCATTTCATTTTCAACAAATGTAAAAATAAATATAAAAACATGTTTTAACTTTGTCATTATGGGGTACTGTATGCTGATTTGTGAGATGTTTTTTTAAAAATCAACTTTGAATAACACAACAAAATGTGAAATAGGTATGAATACTTTCTGAAGGCACTGTGCATCTTCTTTAAAATGTTGATATTCGTTTGCATTGTCAACCAAGTATAATTCAATATTACTTTTGTAATAAGGTTAAAAGCCTAAAGTTAAGGCTATCTGACAAACTATTGTAACAGTGTTTACTCAACCTTAAAATGAGTAACACATCCATGGCCAGATTGAGGTTACTGTAACTATAAATGTCTTTATATGTAATCATAGAAAGCCTGCATGTTCAAGATAGCAGGTTGCAGGTCTGTGGAGATCTTCACAATTGCTATAATAACCTGTGCAGAATCTCGAACAGAATTGATCAATTGCACATGTACTTTCAATGTAATATCAACTGCAATCCAGATCATGTGGTGGTTCTATTAAATGATGCACAGTGATAACACATTAATCTGTTGCATAAATAAACAATATATTTAAATAGTATTCCCATTTTATCTTTGCTTGCTTTAGATGGTTGAAAGCATATTGATAACACATAACACATAACTTCTGTCTGATCTTTTTCGTGGGTGAATAAAGGTTGAAATCTCATTGATCAACGTCTCAACAAGATATTACATAAATGTCCACGTTAAAATGAAGTGGTGTGCCCAGTGGGACATAATATTATATCACTGTGAAATGTTCTCAGCTGATAAAGAGAAATAATCCTCATGTTGGACTAGCTAATGTGATGGAAAATATTTTTAAAGGCATAATGACCCACAAGGACATGGTAATTTGTAAATTAGGCGAGGCAATTTGTACACTATGTGTTTACTATGCCATTTTTCTAATTAGCTTTAAAGGTATGTTGGCAACAACATGTTGTATTTAGTCCAAATTAATAAAAAAGTACCCTACTTTGGCCTCATTCTATTCTGTGCTTGGTACATGGATTCTGTATTTGCTAAAAATAATGGTTTCGGCATGGCAGGAGTATGAAATAACACATCAAAATCAGCCGAGCAGATTGGAGAGCAGAGATTGGCTGCAGGACAGTCAGGCGGAAACTCCTACTTACTCTCAACATTTGGTGCCAAGTACTGGAAATACTGCGTGTCTCAAGGTAGCACAGCAAACTCAATACCCCTACATGCTGGAGTGATATCTTACAAAGCGACCAGAGCTGACCATAAATCACTTATGTTATGTCTCTCTAGAGATAACATTAAAGCTACTTGTGAAAGAGTGAAATATCAAAGAACATGTATTTTTCATATCCAAAATAAAAACAGACCTGCATGATGCACTGGGTCTTTTATCAATCAAGCTTCCTGCTTTTACATAACTACAAAACCACCTGGGCAGTACATTCTTGCTTTAAAAATGTGATGTTTGAACTATTATGTACATTTATAACAGATAAATAGATGAATACTATCTGCATATTAATTTTGTATATTTAAAATCTCTTTGAAACCCACAGCTTGTCAAATCCCCAAAATATGTAATTTTATAACCTTTTTCTGCAGTAGGCTAAATCAGGGTCACACAGAGTGTTTCTTGGTAGTCTTAAACAAATCTAACTTTGAAACAAAAGTATACACCTTAAACACATGGTTATAAGCTTAAAAAAAAGATGACACCTGTACCATGTCAGATAAAGAGTTGAAATGTATAAAATGTTGAGTTTGCATCCCAATATTACTGTAGTTGGACTTGGTGGACTGTAACATTCTTTAGGGTTAGGTTTTACTTAGCCCTATGTGTTCCATCCCAGGTGCTTGTAAGGGCACTGTCACGCCCTGGTCGAAGTATTTTGTGTTTTTCTTCATTTTATTTGGTCAGGCCAGGGTGTGGCATGGGTTTTTGTATGTGGTGTGTTTTGTATCGGGATTGTAGCTTAGTGGGGTGTTCTAGATAAGTCTATGGCTGTCTGAAGTGGTTCTCAATCAGAGGCAGGTGTTTATCGTTGTCTCTGATTGGGAACCATATTTAGGCAGCCATATTCTTTGAGTGTTTCGTGGGTGATTGTCCTATTGTCCTTATGTCCGTTGTGTATTGGTTTGCACGAGTATTAGGCTGTTTCAGTTTTCGTTACGTTTATTGTTTTTGTAGTATTTGGATTCGTGTTGCTTCAGTTTATTAAACATGGATCGCAATCTACACGCCGCATTTTGGTCCGACTCTCCTTCACACCTAGAAAACCGTAACAGAATCCCCCACCACAACAGGACCAAGCGGCGTGTCAACAGGCAGGAGCAGCAGGAGAAGCAACAGCGGCAGCAGGAGCAACAAAGTTTGGAGTATACGACTTGGGAGGAAATAGACAGGTGGGCGGTCGACCCAGGGAGAGTGCCGGAGCCCGCCTGGGATTCGCTGGAGCAGTGTGAAAAGGGTTATAGGAGTATGGAGTTGGAGAGACAAGCACGGCGGCGCGGAAGGAAGCCCGAGTGTCAGCCCCAAATATTATTTTTTGGGGGGGTCTCAGGGAGAGTGTGGCAGAGTCAGGAGGCAGACCTGAGCCAACTCTCCCTGTTTATCGTGAGGAGCCAAGGAGGAGACCAGAACTAGAGCCGGTGTTGAAGGTGAGCGAAGCAGAGACTGTGAAGGAGTTAATGGGTAAATTGGAGGAGAGAGAAATGAGGGAGTTGCTGTGTTGGTGCTTTAAGCATGGAATTCGCCCGACGGAGCGTGTCAGGGATTTGATGGCACCTGGGTCAGCGCTCCATACTCGTCCTGAGGTGCGTGTTAGTCGGCTGGTGAAGATGGTGCCAGCCTCACGCACCAAGCCTCCTGTGCACCTCCCTAGCCTTGCACGTCCTGTGCCAGCCCTGCTCTCAAGATCTCCAGTACGCCTTCACGGTCTAGCCCATCCTGTGCCACCTCCACACACCAGCCCTCCGGTGGCAGCTCCCCGCCCCAGGCTTCCTGTGCGTGTCCTCGGCCCAGTACCACCAGTGCCAGCACCACGCACCAGGCCTTCAGTGCGCTTCGCCTGTTCAGCGCTGTCAGAGCCTTCTTCCTCTCCTGCGCTGCCGGAGTCTCCTGCCTGTCCAGCGCTGCCAGAGCCTTCCTCCTCTCCTGCGCTGCCGGAGTCTCCCGCCTGTTTAGCGCTGCCAAAGCCTTCCGCCTCTACAGCGCTGCCGGAGTCTCGAGCCTGTTTAGCGCTGCCAGAGCCTTCCTCCTCTACAGCGCTGCTGGAGTCTCCTGCCTGTTCAGCGCAGCCAGAGCTGCCCGTTTGCATGGAGCAGCCAGAGCTGCCAGTCTGCATGGAGCAGCCAGAGCTGCCAGTCTGCATGGAGCAGCCAGAGCTGCCAGTCTGCATGGAGCAGCCAGAGCTGCCAGTGCATGGAGCAGCTAGAGCTGTCAGTCTGCAAGGAGCTGCCAGGAGCTGCCAGAGCTGCCAGGAGCTGCCAGAGCTGCCAGAGCTGCCAGTCTGCAAGAAGCCGCCAGAGCTGCCAGTCTGCAAGAAGCCGCCAGAGCTGCCAGTCTGCAAGAAGCCACCAGAGCTGCCAGTCTGCATGGAGCAGCCAGAGCCGTCAGTCAGTATGGCGCAGCCAGAGCCGCCAGTCAGCATGGAGCAGCCAGAGTCGCCAGTCAGCATGGAGCAGCCAGAGTCGCCAGTCAGCATGGAGCAGCCAGATCCGTCAGTCTGCCAGGATCCGCCAGTCAGCCAGCCTCTTCCAGATCCGCCAGTCAGCCAGACTCTTCCAGATCCGTCAGTCAGCCAGACTCTTCCAGATCCGCCAGTCAGCCAGACTCTTCCAGATCCGCCAGTCAGCCAGACTCTTCCAGATCCGCCAGTCAGCCAGACTCTTCCAGATCCGTCAGTCTGCCAGGATCCGCCAGTCAGCCAGACTTCCAGATCCGCCAGTCAGCCAGACTCTTCCAGATCTGCCAGTCAGCCAGGATCCGCCAGTCAGCCAGACTCTTCCAGAACTCGGATGAGCTCTCCGGACTCGTCAAGCTCAGGTGACAAAGTAAGTAGGCGACTGCTGGATGGGAGAGGCTTACCAGCATTCAGGAGACAGAGTTCATCTGTGAAACTCTCTCGCTAGCTCTCTTGTAGATGACGGTCTCCGCTTTCTGGTAGTCTCCGGCAGTAGGGTCAACACCCTGATCTGCCGCCCCTTGTAACATTTGCATTGTGACTTCCAGAAGCTCCTTCCATGTGGTACACTGGCTCACATCTGGGTTTTGGGGACCAGCAACCCGTAGAGACACAGCAGAAGATGGGCTTTCGGAGTTCAGACGTGTCCTCTTCAGCTTAGCTGGCCACTCGCCTGGACATTGAAGGAGAAACGGTGGTCCTTGACTCCATCTGTTGGGCTCCGCAAGGTCTTTCAGAGTCTTGCCTCTTGTGATGTCATCTACGGGATTCCCCGCTAAATCCACATAGTGCCATGCACGGAGGTCTGTAACTTCTTGAATCTCGGCAACCCGGGTGTCTACAAAAACTTTGAAGCGGCAGGATTCTGACTGCAGCCACACCAGCACGGTTGTGGAATATGTCCACAGGGGGGTCTGGCCGATCTTCAAGGTACAGTAGTTTGTGATATTATTCACCCCCTTTTGCATATTTCCTATTTTTGTTGCCTTACAACCTGGAATTAAAATTGATTTTTGGGAGGGTTGTATCATTTGATTTACACAACATGCCTACCATTTTGAAGATGCAAAATATTTTTTATTGTGAAACAAACAATAAATAAGACAAAAAAAAACAGAAAACTTGAGCGTGCATAACTATTCACCCCCTTAAAGTAAATACTATGTAGAGCCACATTTTGCAGCAATTACAGCTGCAAGTGTCTTGGGGTATGTCTCTATAACCTTGGCACATTTAGCCACTGGGAATTTTGCCCATTCTTCAAAGCAAAACTGCTCCAGCCCCTTCAAGTTGGATGAGTTCCGCTGGTGTACAGCAATCTTAAAGTCATACCACAGATTCTCAATTGGATTGAGGTCTGGGCTTTGACTAGGCCATTCCAATACATTTAAATCTATCCCCCTTAAATGTATTCCCCCTGTTGCTTTAGCAGTATATTTAGGGTCATTGTCCTGCTGGAAGGTGAACCTCCGACCCAGTCTCAAATCTCTGGAAGACTGAAACAGGATTCCCTCAAGATTTTCCATTGAGGGAAAATGATTTAGCGGCATCCATCATTCCTTATATTCTGACCAGTTTCCCGGTCCCTTCCAATGAAAAACATCCCCACAGCATGATGCTGCCACTCCCATGCTTCACTAGGGATAGTGTTCTCGGGGTGATGAGAAGTGTTGGGTTTGCACCAGACATAGCATTAGGTTGACTTTAAATATGTGACTTCTGAAGGTAATTGGTTGCACCAGATTTATTTAGGGGCTTCATAGCAAATGGGGTGAATACATACTCAGTACACGCACCACTTTTCCATTTTTTTTATTTTTTAAACAAGTTATTTTTTGTATTTTACTTCACCAATTTGGACTATTTTGTGTATGTCCATTACATGAAATCCCAATAAAAATCTATTGAAATTACAGGTTGTAATTCAACAAAATAGGAAAAACGCCAAGGGGGATGAATACTTTTGCAAGGCACTGTAAACTCTATCAGCTTGGCAAGTTGGGCTCTAGTTTTGGCATGGTAAGTAGTCGCTAAGGAGCAACTCTGGACCTGGCCATCAGGAATGACAGGTAGGTCTTGTTCTGACTATCTCTGTCCTCAGGTATGCGACAGACCCGTAGGCATTCCCTGATGGGTCTCAGAACACATGGACCTCTCTGGTGACACTTGACTGGTAGACATCTGCAGGTACATAGCACCTAGGCAGGGTGATGCGTGGCAAGATCTGTACCTCTCATTCCCAAATGTTCCAAGCCTGAAGAATATCTTGAGTGAGAAGAGGGTCATTCCAGTCCCAATGTTTATCCCAGAGGCTCTGGACCAACACTTTGGCTCGGGTGGTGTACGGCAGAATGAACCCAAGGGCGTCGTACTGGCTGGCGAGAACCTTGTACACATTCCGAATGATCGGCACTCCGCAGTCCACGGCTCAATGCGTGTACCCCAAGGTGTCTGACATGCAGTGCCAGCTGAGGCCTAGGGTAGACTCAGGTGAATCTTCTTTCTCTTGGGCAAACCAAAGCTCGAGGTTATCTGATCTGGCCTCCTTTGGTAGGTGATTGATGTCGCCACTGATCCCGACGGCATGCTCGCGGAATCGCAACAGTACTCCCAGGGGTGGCGCACCCAAGGTATGTCCTGGCAGCAGGGACTCATTCAGGTTGAGACCCTGGAACTGTTAGGAGCAGTTGAATACGGTGCGATTCTTGCCATTGTGATTCACCATGTGGTGGGGGATTTACCACCATTCTCCTTCTTGAGTGAGCATGTCAGAGCTTAACTTCTTAACTGAGCCTGCCTGCACCAGCTTCTGTATCTCAGCACTCTAGGCTGCAGCTCTCTCTGGATCCTTAGCAAGCCGTATATTCATTCTTCTAAGGCTTTGCATCACCGCTTCCTTAGAAGCTTGGCAGTAGCGGGTTGGTGTAGCGAAACACTTTGTCTACCTCTATGCATTCAGTCTTGGTCTCGAGCAGGTCGATGGATTCCTGGTCCTTCCTCAACCAAGTCATCTCTTTCTCATTCCGGAAAGATATGGACGGTATGGATGATGGACGTCACGAAATATTGCTGTGGCCGGAGGTATTGCTCCACCAACCTAGCTGGACTCTGAAGCATTCATCCAAGTTTGGTCCAGACAGCTGCTGGCCTGCACGGAGGACCTAAACTCACTGGTTCAATGGGGGTAATCAAATCAGGATGATCTGCACCAATGAGGGCTAGAGGCTTGCCGTTTATGAACGGCTGTAGGGGGAGACCAACCAAGTGCGTGTACCTTTTCTGAAGGCTGGTCATTGGATAAGAATGGTCTGCTAGCCCAAGGCGAGTCGCAGTGAAGGCCCATTTATCTGGAAACTGGTCTTTCAAGGCTGGAGAGATGTGGAAGGTCACTGACACACCATGATTTATCGGGTGGTGACCGTGTTTCCTAGCCTCAGTGCAGTGGGCAGCTGGGAGGAGGTGCTACCCATGGACTTTACAGTGCCCCAGAACTTTTTGTATATTGGTTCCTAAATTCCCTGAAAAGTTGCAGGGGGCTATTTGATGCTAATGCAGTATGCCACAGGATGTTTTTGTGCTGGTCAATGTCAGTCAAGTCTGTAGTAAACCAATGGCTATATCTGTTCTTAGTTCTAAATTTATTGAATGGGGCATGCTTATTTAAGATGATGAGGAAAACACTTTTAAAGAATAACCAGGCATCCTCTACTAACGGAATGAGGTCGATATCCTTCCAGGATACCTGGGCGAGGTCCATTAGAAAGGCTTGCTTGCTAAAGTGTTTTAGGGAGCGTTTGACAGTGATGAGGGGTGGTCAGACGCAGGCAAATGAGGCAGTGGTCTCTGAGATCCTGGTTGAAGACAACAGAGGTGTATTTAGAGGACAGGTTGGTCAGGATGATATCTATGAGGGTGCCCATGTTTATGGATTTAGGGTTGTACCTAGTAGCTCGATATGCTCTGGGTTGATATCGCGCTGTGCAGACTGGCAGGTGTTGTCCGAGCTAAGGCTGGCTGATGACCGGGAAAAGGTGAAGACCACTAGCCGTGACTAACAACGACTAGTAGCTATTTAGCTGGCTAGCTCTTGATGGAAGTTCCAGTTATAAGGAATCAAAATAGCAGTTCTGTACCGCATTGTATGAGGGTTGCAGGAAAGTATATTTAGTTTGTAGACAGAAAGTGAGATTAAGATATTTCCGAAAAAGCCAGGCTATTTACACGGGATAAAACACGGGAACAAGACAAAGACAAATACACACGTCCTACTGCAACGCCATCTTGGATTTTTTGGGGGGCTATTTGACCAAGAAGTGATGGAGTGCTGCATCAGTTTACATGGCCTCCACAATCACCAGTCCTCAACTCAATTGAGATGGTTTGGGATGAGTTGGACCGCAGAGTGAAGGAAAAGCAGCCAACAAGTGCTCAGCTATGTGGGAACTCCTTCAAGACTGTTTGAAAAGCATTCCAGGTGAAGCTAGTTGAGAGAATGCCAAGAGTGTGAAAAGCTGTCATCAAGGCAAAGGGTGGCTACTTTGAAGAATCTCAAATATAAAATATATTTTGATTTGTTTTACAGTTTTTTGGTTTCTACGTGATTCCATACGTGTTATTTCATAGTTTTAATTACTTCACTATTATTCTACAATGTCGAAAATAATACAAATAAAGAAAAACCTTTGAATGAGTAGGTGTGTCCAAACTTTTGACTGGTACTGTATGTAAACATGACAGTTCAGTTTTTTAAAATGTTCAATACATTTACAAAAATGTCTAAATACCTGTTTTTGCTTTGTCATTATGGGATATTGTGTGTAGATTGATGAGGGAAATCAATTATTTAATCAATTTTAGAATAAGGCTGTAAAGTAACAAAATGTGGAAAATGTCAAGGGGTCTGAATATTCTCTGAATGCGCTGTACATCACAGAAGACTGAAATATAACAAAACCGTTTTGACATAAAAACAACAGATTTTCATAGTTGTTTTTAAACCATGTTTATTAATAAGGAAATTATGGAAAACATTAATAATATTCCATCCATGAGAATACTAGAGGGCGATTTGGTAATTTAGACCAGCATGATCTCATTGCGCCCTGGTTCTTTTAGCATCACAAGGATTATTTCCAATAGGTTCTCAACTGGTCACTAAATGTACCACAATCTTGTACATTGATATGAAGAAATTAAGAATAGAATACTTTACCTGCTGAACTGCAATATTTGCTGGAGATCATATGTAAATAGATATAGGACACAAAAGCACCACCATGTGGCAATAACGCATAGAACTGCCATCAGAAAAGTGAAATATACATTGCTCATTTTAATTTCTTAACAAATCACGAGAAAATTATATATGTGGTCGGGTTACAATAGCTCAACTTAGTCCCATGAGTTAAAGAAACATCCAAGTCATATTTTAGCCATAAATCGAGTTCTTTCAGCTTGTAAAATCAGACTGACGAGCTCGCTAGCTAACTATCTATATCTGATGTACTTCTCTGTCAAAATGAGTGAGAGAAAATGCTAATTTAGGCCTACTTCAAGATTGCATTTTTTATTTTGCTAGCTTGAATATATGGAATAATATAAATGTAGAAACAGATTTGAAGAGTTTGAAGTATTTCATTCTATGCGTTACGTATATTCTAGTGAGCGAATCATTCTTGTCCCCTTCTTTACTCTGTACTGTCTCCACTGTTGTCAGTAGTTACCACAGCCACAAAGTCAAAATTGGCTATATCACAGAGTTTCTAAACTGAGAGGCGCAACGTCGCTACGCTTCCGGGAACGCTTGCGAAACAGCGCAAACAGAGCAGGCTGTGGTTTTGGGTTTTAATAAGTAAATGAGAGAAGTCAAAATGTCTTCCTTATTTGTTAATTTTCTCGAAATCCAAAGTCACAACCGAGATTACACCCAATGTCTTAAGTAGTTGATCTTGTTTTTACTCCAAGCTTGTGAAAGTGATAAACTGACACGTTTTCATTTTTGTCAAAAATAACTTTATATCGAAGGAGTGCCTTTGATTTGACGACTGCACATGCGCAGGTTGTGGTGAGACGACCGTTAAACGCGATTAAGTGTTTCTACGCAAGAGTTTAGCTAGCCAACGTCTACCAGTGTGATTTGGGATTTCTATTGGAGAATCATACTGTACTAACTTTGGCTATATCGTAAACATGTATGAAAAAAACATTTGCTTTTTGGTCTTAATTTAAGATTAGGCTTGGAAATACGTTTAGCAGTGTGGTTAATGTTAGGTTTAAAATCAGATTTTAAGAAGATAATTGTAGAAATAGTCTGGGTTTATTCATAATCAAGAGTTTGTGGCTGTGGTAACTAGTGACGACCCTCCAACTGAATCCTTCAACAGAGAACCAAAAAAATGGCGGAAGCACCTCCATGGCCCAGCCGGTTTTTCTGTCACAGATGTTCGGAAGAGATCAGCCCTCGTCTCCCCGTAAGTAACGTTGACAAGAAGCGAAAGACAATTAGTCGAGGAGAGTAGCTAAATTATTGTTGGTCTTGTACGTTTGAACGAGTCCATAAAGCTGGCTAGATAAACCCCATCATACAGTCATTGAGCTAAGCTAACCATATTTTCAACTTCTTGCATCGGACTGTTAGCCAGCTAACGAGAACTAGTCTAGTTCGCTCATATTTTAAAATAGAAAGCGTGTAAAATCAGAGACTGATTAGCTCGCCAGCTAACTAACCTCATCTGATGTGCTTATCAGCCAAGCTAGCTATCCTGTATTGTGTTGCGTCGTTTGTAGTTAATATTAGCTAGCTAGTTATTCTGGTTGTGTGCGCGTGCTAACGTTAACCAGCTTGATTTATAGCTAGGGCATGAAATTATCTTGACAGCAATTATTGTATACTCACGGCTCATTATTAATCTGTGCAAGATATAAATGGGAACAACATAGCTAGCTGCCTAGAAATCTTGACAACACATGGGACAAACAGTCTTTGCCAAGGAATCCATCTGAACTGCCTGTGATATCAGCAATGCTTGGCAATGGCATGTGCATCCAGATTAGTCATAAATGATGTATAAAGGACTCCATTCAGTAACCAAACATCCTGTCGGCTTCAGATCAACTAAAGCAGAGGGAGATTTGTATTTAGCTAACGTTAGTCATATGATATGTTTATTTTTCTGCATCTTCAAGGAACAATTTATTGTAATATTTCCATGATGATGGCATTTATGTTTTCTGTAGAAAGCATAGACATGTAGAGGAGAGAGGTTGTTGGCAGATGACAATGCCAAACCTAAAATATTATGTCTAGTGTTATATTCTAGTCACAGTGACAATGGCACAGTGCATTCTTTCTCTCTGTGTGTGTGTTTGTGCACCATTCAGTAAGTCACACCAGCATAGCAGTCAGGTGCTGGAATGATCTGTCATAGAATACTAAAGGTGTCTCTCACAATGAAACATGTTAATCAGTAGGCTTTCCACAGTTTGCTGGCAATGAACACTGAATTAAATACGGAACACAATTCAACTCCTTCCTTCTTGACTGTTCTTAACGGTGTAGTTCAATTGGGTTATCTCCTTTTTGTCAATTTTTTCTCCAGTGTTGGCCACACATAGTGCCAGTCAAAAGGTTGGACACCTACTCATTCAAGGGTTTTTCTTTATTTTTAATATTTTCTACATTGTAGAATAATAGCGAGGATATCAAAACTATAAAATAACACACAGAATCATGTAGTAACCAAAGAAGTGTTAAACAAATCAAAATATATTTGAGATTCTTCAAACTAGCCACCCTTTACCTTGATGACAGCTTTGAACACTCTTGGAATTCTGTCAACCAGCTTCATGAGGTTGTCACCTGGAATGCATTTCAATTCCAAATCAAATTTTATTTGTCACATGCGCCGAATACAACAAGTGTAGACTTTACCGTGAAATGCTTACTTACATGCCCTTAACCAACAGTGCAGTTCAAGAAGAGTTATTGAATGTGCGGGGGTACCGGTGTCAATGTAATTGAGGTAATATGTACATGTAGGTAGAGTTATTAAAGTGACTATGCATAGATAATAACGAGAGTAGCAGCAGCATAGAAGAGAGTGAGGGGGGGGGGGGGCAATTAAAATAGTCTGGGTAGCCATTTGATTAGCTGTTCAGGAGTCTTATGGCTTGGGTAGAAGCTGTTTAGAACCCTCTTGGACCTAGACTTGGCGCTACGATATTGCTTGCCGTGCGGTAGCAGAGATAACATATTTAATTAACAGGTGTGCCTTGTTAATTTGTGGAATTTCTTTCCTTAATGCGTTTGAGGCAATCAGTTGTGTTGGGACAAGGTAGGGGTACACAGAAGACTGCCCTATTTGGTAAAATACCAAGTCCATATTATGTCAAGAACAGCTCTAATAAGCAAAGAGAAATGACAGTGCATCATTACTTTATGACATGGAGGTCAGTCAATAGGGAACATTTCAAGAACTTTTAAAGTTCCTTTCAAGAACAGTTGCAAAATCCTTCAAGTGCTATGATGAAACTGGCTCTCATGAGGACCGCCACAGGAAAGGAAGACCCAGAGTTACCTCTGCTGCAGAGGATAAGTTCATTAAAGTTAACTGCACCTCAGATAGCAGCCCAAATAAATGCTTCAGAGTTCAAGTAACAGATCCATCTGTTCAGAGGAGTCTGAGTGAATCACGCCTTCATAGTCGAATTGCTGCAAAGAAACCACTACTAAAGGACACCAATAAGAAGAGACTTGCTTGGGCCAAGAAACACAAGCAATGGACATGAGACCGGTGGAAATCTGTCCTTTTGTCTGATCAGTCCAAATTTGAGATTTTTGGTCCAAACCGCCGTATCTTTGTGACACACAGAGTAGGTGAACGGATGATCTCTGCATGTGTGGTTCTCACTGTGAAGCATGGAGGCAGAGGTGTGATGGTGTAGGCGTGCTCTGCTGGTGACACTATTTGTGATTTATTTAGAATTCAAGGCACACGTAACCAGCATGGCTACCACAGCATTCTGCAGCGATACGCCATCCCACCTGGTTTGTGCTTAGTGGGACTATCATTTGTTTTTCAACAGGAAAATGACCTCACACACCTCCAGGCTGTGTAAGGGCTATTTGACTAAGAAAGAGAGTGATGGAGTGCTGCATCAGATGACCTGACCTCTACCCAATTGAGATGAGTTGGACTGAAGAGTGAAGGAAAGTAGCCAACAAGTGCTCAGCATATGTGGGAACTCATTAAAGACTGTTGGAAAAGCATTCCAGGTGAAGTTGGTTGAGAGAATGCCAAGAGTGTGCAAAGCTGTCAAGGCAAACGGTGGCTTCTTTGAGGAATCTAAAATATATTTTGTTTTAACACTTTTGGTTACCACATGATTCCATGTGTTATTTCATAGTTTTGATTTCTTCACTATTATTCTACAATGTAGAAAATAGTCAAAATAAAGAAGAACCCTTGAATGAGTAGGTGTCCAAACTTTTGACTGATACTATAGTTGAATGTAGTAGTAGTGATTCAATAGCTGATTGCTAGCCTGTTTTGTGGTAGAGTGAATGCGAAAATGACACTTAAAGGCGTTTTATAATATTTGTTTGCAGGATTACACATGTCCTCGGTGTGAATCTGGCTTTATCGAGGAACTGCTGGAGGAGAGACGGTTTGTTGAATGTGTGACATCAAACAAGCATTCTGTTGACATTCTGAATAAAAATGTCAGCAACCTTGTCACTAGATTTTGTCACTTGGCATCACATAACTTTTTACCTATGATTACAGCACTCTGGTCAAGAGGGTGTGCGCACACATTTAAATCAAATCCCTCTCCAAAAATGCTAACTGTTTTCTATGTTTTTCTTCCTGAACAGCAGTGAAAATGGGTCCACATCCACCATCTCCAGTGGTGACCAGAACCAACATCCATTTGAGGTTTCTCAGCTTATTTACTCTGCGTATTGAGAAACAAAGGCTTTACCATGATATTGTTATCTTAGAAAAAAAAAAAACACAACTTGTAAAATCGGACCTGGTTTTTGACCAAGGCCTAGTTGGGATTTCTGTTGACTATAAACATTGAATAGTATGTACAGAAAGAACTCCAAGTAATTTATGAATGCATCTGTTTGTGAAATGTCCATTTCTTGTAGAATGTGGACCCTTCAAATATATTTACGTTACCCTCGGGTTACGGCCAGTTCGCTATGGGTGTCTTTGACGACTCCTTTGACTTTGGAGCGGGGCTGGGAGGAGCTGGGTTGGGAGGAGCAGGGCTAGGAGGATCTGGGCTAGGAGGAGCTGGGTTGGGAACAGAGGACAACCGCGACGCAGAGAATCGGCGAGAACGGGAGATGGCATCACGGCAGCGATACGGCGCCAGGCAACCTCGCGGTCGCCATGGCGTCAGGAGGCAGGCAGGGAGACCGGAGGGAGTGCCCACATTAGAGGGGTAAGTTCAGTGACTTGGGGGACCTTTTTTAAATGTTCCATGATTCACATAGATGTTCCCAGTGATAGGCTTGTCTCTTTTCTTCTGAGCTTTGATAACATGTTCTATGTAGGCAATGATGCCATTAGGTCTTATTTTTGGATGCATGCAGAGGATAACCAAAATGTTTTGTCCTCTTGTAGAATCATTCAGCAGCTAGTGAATGGAATAATCGCCCCTGCGGCAGTGCCAAATATTGGTGTGGGACCCTGGTGAGTTAAACTTAGTACATTCCATTGTTTTTATGTAAAACTTTGTAGAAGTTTTCCAACTGACTCTTTGTATTACAGCTGACTTTTGTTTATCTTCATTTATAGGGGCGTGCTTCACTCAAACCCCATGGATTACGCCTGGGGTGCCAACGGACTAGATGCAATCATTACACAGGTACGTAATGACTGTTTACCACTCACCTTATTAAACATTTCTAAATTCACTGTCAAATTCAACAACAAAATACCTGCATTTGGATTGTGAAAATATTATTTGTTTGGTTAGCATGATCCACACAGTATCAAATATATAAAATAAAAAAAATGTGTGTCCCATAGTTATTAAATCAGTTTGAGAACACTGGCCCTCCGCCAGCTGATGGGGACAAAATCATGAGCCTTCCCACAGTCCTAATCACACAGGAGCATGTAGGTAAGTGACCCTGAATATCAACACACACACAGCACAGTCAAGTGCATCACCTCAGGCCCTGTGTGCTGGACTTCTTTTGGTCTTGCTCATTTTCTATGGAAATCAGTAGGTCATAGGTTTTGGAGGTGTTTTAAGCCTTTGTTGAACACATTTACATCTTGAATTTGTTTTTCTGTTTTAAGGCTCTGGTCTAGAATGTCCAGTGTGTAAAGAAGACTACAGTGCTGGAGAAAACGTTAGGCAACTTCCATGTAATCATTTGTTCCACAATGATTGCATAGTACCCTGGCTTGAACAGGTAAGACCTTTCCACTCATATGTACCTTTCTTTTAGTGCTATATCATTGACAAAACCTAGATGACCTTTTCCTGAACCAGAGTTTCTCCTGTTTAAGTTAAGTTGTCAATTAAATCTGTGGGCTCTACTTACAATCTTGAGTTTTCCGGAAAATAAAATCTTCTTGAAGATTATTGATTATATATAATGATGTCTTCTGTGTTTGTGCTCCTGTGTGTTTCCAAAGCACGACACATGTCCAGTGTGCAGGAAAAGCTTAAGTGGACTGAACACAGCCATGAATCCTCCAGGTCTATCAGGGATGAACTTTGCCTCTTCCTCTGCACCCCCGTCCTCCAGCTCAACCAGCAATGAGAACTCGGCCAACAACTCCTAAAAAAACATTTCCCTTCCCACACAACCCAGTGAACTGCCCCTCCTCAGCCAGTTGGGTACCAGTCTCACCCTGTCAAGGGGAGCTGAGAGCAACCACCCAGTCTCCTCCTCACCTGGATCACTGCCTCACACTGGACCGGAGCCAGCAAGAATCCAATTAAATGAAAGTCAGTATGTTTCTGCCCCACCCGAGGCTCTCCTCAAGCCTTCAGGAATGTTGCTTCTTGCTGCGTGGAAGGATGGATTCGGCCCTCTGTCTGGTCAAGATATGGAGGATAGGAACATTAGGAGGGTCACTCTCTGGATAACCTCAACATGCAACAACAGAACAGGCCAGTTAGTCGTGCATTCTGAGGGGGGACTGGGGGAGAGATCTTTCTGGTCTTCTCTCACCAAGTCAGTTGTTTTTAAAATATTTTTTTTTACATGTTTTATGAGCATTCATATTTGTACTGCTAAAGTTCTTAAATGAAAACTTTCAGGAGTAAAGGAGGCTGAGTATAGGATGTGTACTTGGTTTGGATTCTGCAGCTATTTTTTTCCATGGATTGGAAACATCTATCAAAATTGAAGTGTTTTTCTCAAACAGAAAAGCGTTTACCCTTCATACAATGTACTTTTACATTGAATGAACCAACCCCCAATCAGTTTCTTATTGACTGAAGTTGTATGTGCACCATTGTTTTGCCCTTTGAATTAAGAAACAAACTACATTTTGCTATATGTTTTTTGGAGAACTGACTTGGGTGCTGGATTTAAGTCAAAGGTTACTACATTCCTCTTTGTAACGACAGAGGTAAAGATCCAGTAGTTAACCTGCTAGACAGATTCTAACAGCCTTTTCTCATTCGATCATACATAATCAGCAAGTTTCAGTGATTTGGTTTTTTAATTTTTAAGGATTTTTTTTATTCTAAGTGAATTCAATGTTTTTGTACAATTCACAGTAGACAAGTGAAATATATAGATTTGCAGATCATGTAAAACCCTGAACAAAACATGAACTGATGAGAAAATAAAGATGTTTAGGTGCTACCACTGTAATACAAAATGGCTGTTATGTGGTGGGCCGTAGCAAGCTATATCTGGTTTAGTTTTTGAGATGATTGAGAGCTCTGAGGAGGCACTTCTGAACACACTTTTTTTCAAATGCCGCCGAGTACTAAACTGTAATCCAATCAAAACTCATGTACTATCACCTCTATTTTCTAGCTCACAAATGACATTCCTTTGCTGTGATTTATTTATTTGATTAATTGTCTGTCAATTGTCTCACATGATCAATTAGCTCTCCTGTGTCCTACTCCCAGAGAAAATGAATAATAGAATACACAAGGTGCAATTTCAGAATGGTTGTGGGTATGCAGACCCACCAGCCACTGTCCCCTCATGATGAGTTCCATTTTTTTGTGGCTCATGAAGTTGCCCATCCCTGGCATAGATGGTAAAGCTTTCATTTCTGGACTGTAAGATTGTGCCCTCAATAGCACTTGATTGGTAGGTTATACTATATTTACAGTGGCTTGAGAAAGTATTCACTCCCTTGGCATTTTTCCTATTTTGTTTGCCTTACAACCTGGAATTACAATATATTTTGGGGGTTTTGTATCATTTGATTTACACAACATGCCTACCATTTTGAAGATGCAAAATTAATTTTTGTGAAACAAACAAATAATACCAAAAAAAAACAACTTAAGCGTGCATAACTCTTCACCCCCCGAAGTCAATACTTTGTAGAGCCACCTTTTGCAGCAATTACAGCTGCACGTCTTTTGGAGTATGTCTCTAAGCTTGGCACATCTAGTCACTGGGATTTTTGCCCATTCTTCAAGGCAAAACTGCTCCAGCTCCTTCAAGTTGGTTGGGTTCTGCTGGTGTACAGAAATCTTTAAGTCCTACTACAGATTTTCAATTTGATTGAGGTCTGGGATTTGACTAGGCCATTCCAAGACGTTTAAATGTTTCCCCTTAAACCACTCAAGTGTTGCTTTAGCAGTATGCTTATGGTCATTGTCCTGCTGGAAAGTGAACCTCCATCGAAGTCTCAAATCTCTGGAAGACTGAAAAAGGTTTCCCTCAAGAATTTCCCTGTATTTTGCTCCATCCATCATTCCTTCAATTATGACCAGCTTCCCAGTCCCTGCCGATGGTGTTCTTGGGGTGATGGGAGGTGCTGGGTTTGCACCATACATAATGTTTTTCTTGATGGCCAAAAAGCTTAATTTTAGTCTCATCTGACCAGAGTGACTTCTTCCATATGTTTGGGGAGTCTCCCACATGCCTTTTGGCAAACTTTTTTTTTTCTCTTATTTTCTGGCCACTCTTCCGTAAGCCCAACTCTCTAAGGAGTGTACGGCTTAAAGTAGTCCTATAGACAAATACTCTAATCTCCGCTTTGCAGCTCCTTCAGGGTTATCTTTGGTCTCTGTTGCCTCTCTGATTAATGCCCTCCTTGCCTGGTCTATGAGTTTTGGTGGGTGGTCCTCTCTTGGCAGGTTTGTTGTGGTGCCATATTCTTTCCATTTTTTTTTTAATTAATAGATTTAATGGTGCTCTGTGGGAAGTGTCTGATATTTTTTTATAACCCCACCCTGATCTGTACGTCTCCACAACTTTGTTCCTGACCTGTTTGGAAAGCTCATTGGTCTTCATGATGCTGCTTGCTTAGTGGTGTTGCAGACTTTGGGGCCTTTTAGAACAGGTGTGTATATATACTGAGATCATACGACACTTAGATTGCACACAGGTGGACTTTATTTAACTAACTATGTGACGTCTGAAGGTAATTGGTTGCACCAGATCTTATTTAGGGGCTTCATAGCAAAGGGGGTGAATACACATGCAAGCACCACTTTTCCGTTTTTTATTTTTTTAGACTTTCTTGAAACAAGTTATTTTTTTTGTATTTCACTTCACCAATTTGGACTATTTTTGTGTTACATGAAATCCAAATAAAAATCCATTTAAATTTCAGTTTGTAATGCAACAAAATAGGAAAAATGCCAAGGGGGAGGAATACTTTTGCAAGGCACTATAGTGTTAGGAAAGTTTCTGTGATTTTATTTTCAATTTTGTCATTTTAGTAGAGCGACTTGCTGTGATGAGTGGATGTTTTTTTTTCCTCCTTCCTCCTGTACTGGTCCCCTGTGGGAATCAAACCCACAACCTTGGAGTTGCAAATGCCATGCTCTACCAACTGAGGCACAGGGGATGGATCCTTTTTGGATGTCTAAGCCTTGACATTACCCCATTTGAAGTTGGCATTTCAAATATGATTAGGTATGGTTTAGGATAGGGACGTCCCAACGATTCTGGATTGCACTAAGCTTTTACTTATGGATGTTATTCTCATACAATGGCAGACAACCATGTTGTTTCCTCTTTTTGTGGGCATGCGATGTTCCTTGATTATGGAAGCTGTAGAGGAAAGCTGGTGAATTATTGGCAATGCCCCTATATACTACATTGCATTGGAGAAAGTAACAGCTTGAGATTGTTTTTGTTGATGTTATGATCAAAATACAATTGTGGCAAGAAATTAAGGATTTCTGATCCTCGGCGTTGGAAAAAGTACTCAATAGTTTAAGAGTAAAGATACCTTAATAAAAAAGTACTCCAGTGAAAGGGACCCAGTAAAGTACTACTTGAGTAAAAGTGAAAAGGTATTTGGTTTTAAATATACGTAAGTATCAAAAGTAAAAATATAAATCATTTCAACTTCCTTATATTAAGCAAACCAGACGGAACAAGATATATATATATATATTTTTTTTATGGATAGCCAGGGGCACACTCCAACATAATTTATTATTATAATTTATAAATGAAGCATTTGTGTTTAGTGAATCCGCCAAATCAGAGGCAGTAGGGATGACCAGGGATGTTCTCTTTAATAAGTGTGAATTGAACCATTTTCCTGTCAAAATGTAACGAGCACTTTTGGGTGTCAGGGGAAAAGTATGGAGTAAAAAGTAAATTATTTTCTTTAGGAATGTTGTGAAGTAAAAGTTGTCAAAAATATGAATACTAAAGTACAGATACCCCAAAAAACTACTTAAGTAGTACTTTAAAGTATTTTTACTTAATTACTTTACACCACTGCTGATCTTCTACTTACTCTTGCAAATGTACTGATCCTGTGTTTTATACCCAGCCCAATTATACAGACCTTTAAACATTAAAATAGATTAGCTGAAAATGATTTATGGAATTATGTGACCTCGTTCATTATTTTGTAAGTTGCAGCTCACAAAAAAAAACAAGTACCACCATTGGATTGATCAAAAGTAGGAATAGCTCGTGAAGCTTATCAATTACAAATCAATATGTCTATTTGACCCTAACATGCTGCAAGCTTTGGATTTGTAGTTGAATGTTTTTTCCAAGACATGCCCTTCGGTTGACCTCACAAGAAAAAATATATATAAAAAATAACTGCACAACAATTATTATCCCGTATTCAAACACCTTGCCAAATTCAGGTGTACAGTTTCCAGTGTTGTTGATCATTAATGAGTTCATTGTTTTTCCCTCTGGTGAGTTTACAATTTGTCCTCAGGGTAGCAAATTAGATGCCACTGTTCTAAATAGGATAGTATGGGAGACACAAGGATTGTCAATTACATTCCTTTAAAACAATAGTTAATACCATTATGCAACAAGGCTTTGTTTTATATTAGGTGACAACACTGCCTACAATTTGGAACTGTATTGAATGGTTGTCTCGTGGAGTAATATGTTTGTTTTTACATGCAAAAGTGATTGCTTTTGATAAGCCCTCATCTGCCTAGATTTGTATTATTATGGAAAATAGATGTTTCTGAACGAAACTGTTCTGCGCCTGAGAAAGGCAGTTAACCCACTGTTCCTCGGGCGCTGAAGACGTGGATGTCGATTAAGGCAGCCCCCCATACCTCTCTGATTCAGAGGCAGTGGCGGACTGACCGTCGGGAGCACCGGGACATTTCCAGGTGGCCTGAGGGTTGTTTTGGCCTGCGGTGAATAGTCAACTTGACCAGCGATAATATAGCAAGCAGGAATGAGTTGACGGAGAATCCACGCATCAGGCGTGACTCTCACTCTCGCTGCAGTGTCCCCGTGCCAAAAATGACATCAGCTCTCTCCGTGACGCACATAGCAACCGTCCACCTGCTTCTCTACTGATAACATTTTAGACAAGTCGCACGGCGAAATGGGCGGTCAGAATAGGAACGGTGGAGCAGAGAGGGAAAGAATAGAAAAGAGAAAGGCCCTTGCCACAGATGCAGCTAAATGCTGCAAAATAAGCGTCATCAGTAAGGGACCAGGTCAGTCAAAAACACTAGCTAAAACACACACACACACACACACTACACCCAGCATGGCTAATAATAGTGACACAACGGCCAATAGGCTAAACAGTTTGCACGCTTTAGGTCTTCGTGGAGGAATTCCATCATAGCAATGAGTGCAACATAGCGATCATAATATGACATTGAAGGCAACATCAATTAGTAAAAAGTAGTAAACCTAGACTGGACTTGCTTGCATGACTCATGCCATATAAACTGGGAAAATGCACATACATTGTACAGCAAAACAGGCATAACATAATACATCCATGAACGTAACACAGCAGCCTGTGTGACACAGCACAGGCAATGACAAAGATCATTAGTACCAGCATTACAAGTTACTACAATAAAATACAGCTCTGGGGGAAAATTAAGAGACCACTCTCAATTTTTTCCAGAGCTGTATTAATGTAGCCTACTGGTACACTAATAATAGTGATGTATGATAATATTATTTTCTTTGCAAAGGTGGAGAAGGAAGCAGCAGCAGTGCTAGAGCTTCAGGTGCTCCTGCAGAACTGGAGGTGGTGGTCAGTTCAGATTCAGACTCAGAGCAGGAACCTTCAGCTACAACGTAAGAGCACAAACCTAAACATGGAGGCTATGATTTTAGATTATAATGTGCTTTATTTATGAGATTATCAGTAGGACTGTAATTGGGGGGCATACAATCGATGACTGCACAAGTAATACAAGTTTAAGTTTAGGTTATTTACAATGCTAATGTCATTCTGCAGAGCAACCAGATCTGCAGAAATTGAGAGAGAGGTTCAGGGGCCAGTACAAGGAAAATAGAAAGGGACAGGGAAAGCACTGAAAACCCATTTGATTATTTTGCCCATCCTTAGGTCAAGGATTTTGACTTGTTTTTTCAGTACCACCCAAAACAAACCCTTCAAAAAGTAATTTCCAATGTATTCCACTCCAAAGATGGCACAAACAGAAAATGGCTGACATACAATGAAGTAACTCACTCCTTGTTCTGCTTAGTATGTCTTGCATTCGCAAAACCTTCAGCCAGTGATAGTGAATTTGTCAAAGGAGGCATACAGGCCTGGAAACATGCCCATCAGAGAGTATAGGAACATGAGAGCAGCAAGACCCATAAAGAAAGTGCAGAAGCCTTTTTCTTCAGAGCCAGCAAAGCAGACATCCATATGTAACCTCCTGAGTGATAAGTAAATGTCAGTTCCAAGAGACCAGGTCAGAAAGAGGAGGTAGGTCATGGAACGTGTGATTGATGTAGTTAAAGTTATTGGTAAAAGTGGACTTAGGTACAGAGGACACAGACACGAAGCTGCATATAACTTGGAAAACATGGCCATCAATCATGGCAAGTTTCTTGAGCTAAAATTGTTGCTAAGCAAATGTGATGTCTGCCTACAAGAGCATGTTAGTGATTGCATTGAGAAGAGCAAGAAGCAGATGGGAAGTAAAGGAAGAGGGTCCTTGGTAACTATGATGTCCAAAACATCAGCATATAAAGTAAGTGAAGTCATCAGAATGTTGATTCATCAGACAATTGCTGTTGAAGTGAGAAAGGCAGAGATGTTCTCAATACAAATGGGCACAACACAGGATTTAAGATCCAAAGACCAGTGTGCAGAGAGTTCTGCGATTATGTCACTGATGTTGTCCACGAGAGACTCATTGCGGTCATTGACTTTGAGTTATCGACTGGACAGTACTTTGTGGACCTTGTGAAACAGACCCTTGAGAAGATGGACATAGGTATCAAACAGTGTGTAGGTAATGCAACAGACGGAGCAGCTAATATGCAGGGACAATACAGGGGCAATACAGGGGCTTCTCTGCATCATTTATGTGACCATAAAACCTGCCATCCGAAGCAAGGCCCAAGGGTACAAGGATGCTCTCCTAAAGTATGAAACCATACTTACAGCTGAGGTTTTTCTCAGAATTTTTGAGTAGATGTCCCCTCTCTCTAAATACTTTCAAACAAGTGGCATGGATATTGTAACAGCACAGCATTTGGTGATGGGAACGGAGGATAACCTGAGAAAGTG
Organism: Oncorhynchus masou masou; assembly: GCF_036934945.1. Classification (NCBI taxonomy): domain Eukaryota; kingdom Metazoa; phylum Chordata; class Actinopteri; order Salmoniformes; family Salmonidae; genus Oncorhynchus; species Oncorhynchus masou. Next base: position 81,290,116 of record NC_088242.1, on the reverse strand, counting down.
TGCCCGAGACTTTGAGGGTGTGAAGAGGGCAGCAGATGACTTTGTTGAGTGGGCCAATGGCATTCTAGAGGAGCAGCAGGACTGTGATGCCGAAGCTCAGACAGCTCTCCCAGAGAAGAGAACAAAAAAAAGAAGAGAACCAGGTGAGTTGGCAGAAGACGACAATGTGGTACTGGACACTGTTGTTGAAAGTATTCACCGCTATTAATGCAGCAAATGCAGTGCTGTGTGCAATGTCTCCTGCCCAAAGACAGCCATGAAGGAGCTCAGCAAATGCTTACTGGAATTTGATGAACATTCCACTGTTGAGGCATTGCAGGCTGAACTGATCAGCCTTGCGCAACAGTGGGAAAGACTGAAACAGTCAACATTGGAGGAGTACAACACCAGGGCCGCCGCTGCCAGTGATGAATCGGGGGAAGGCTTTGAGGATCCTGATGAAAGTGGAGTTGGTGAGCAGAAGTTGTTCCACAAGTAAAAACTGCCCGACATGCTGCTATCTTCTCCTGTCTCAGTACAATCTGCTCACAGATGCGTATCACATCATTGGTTGGGCTACAAGTTCCTCCTCACCCTATCCATCACTCAGGTGGCTTGTGAGATGACCTTCTCCACCCTGAAATTTGAGAAGAACTGCCTAAGAACCTCCCTCAACTCAAGAGAACCTTGAAGCGTTTCTTTTGATGGCAACAGTGAATGAGATTCTTACGGGACTTGACAAAGATGACGTCATTGACAAGATGGCAGATACCTATGTGAGAATGCTGTTCATCGACTACAGCTCGGCATTCAACACCATAGTACCCTCCAAGCTCGTCATCAAGCTCGAGACCCTGGGTCTCGACCCCGCCCTGTGCAACTGGGTACTGGACTTCCTGACGGGCCGCCCCCAGGTGGTGAGGGTAGGTAACAACATCTCCTCCCCGCTGATCCTCAACACTGGGGCCCCACAAGGGTGCGTTCTGAGCCCTCTCCTGTACTCCCTGTTCACCCACGACTGCGTGGCCACGCACGCCTCCAACTCAATCATCAAGTTTGCGGACGACACAACAGTGGTAGGCTTGATTACCAACAATGACGAGACGGCCTACAGGGAGGAGGTGAGGGCCCTCGGAGTGTGGTGTCAGGAAAATAACCTCACACTCAACGTCAACAAAACTAAGGAGATGATTGTGGACTTCAGGAAACAGCAGAGGGAACACCCCCTATCCACATCGATGGAACAGTAGTGGAGAGAGTAGCAAGTTTTAAGTTCCTCGGCATACACATCACAGACAAACTGAATTGGTCCACTCACACAGACAGCATCGTGAAGAAGGCGCAGCAGCGCCTCTTCAACCTCAGGAGGCTGAAGAAATTCGGCTTGTCACCAAAAGCACTCACAAACTTCTACAGATGCACAATCGAGAGCATCCTGGCGGGCTGTATCACCGCCTGGTACGGCAACTGCTCCGCCCTCAACCGTAAGGCTCTCCAGAGGGTAGTGAGGTCTGCACAACGCATCACCGGGGGAAAACTACCTGCCCTCCAGGACACCTACACCACCCGATGTTACAGGAAGGCCATAAAGATCATCAAGGACATCAACCACCCGAGTCACTGCCTGTTCACCCCGCTATCATCCAGAAGGCGAGGTCAGTACAGGTGCATCAAAGCTGGGACCGAGAGACTGAAAAACAGCTTCTATCTCAAGGCCATCAGACTGTTAAACAGCCACCACTAACATTGAGTGGCTGCTGCCAACACACTGACACTGACTCAACTCCAGCCACTTTAATAATGGGAATTGATGGGAAATGATGTAAATATATCACTAGCCACTTTAAACAATGCTACCTTATATAATGTTACTTACCCTACATTATTAATCTCATATGCATACGTATATACTGTACTCTATATCATCGACTGCATCCTTATGTAATACATGTATCACTAGCCACTTTAACTATGCCACTTTGTTTACATACTCATCTCATATGTATATACTGTACTCGATACCATCTACTGTATATTGCCTATGCTGCTCTGTACCATCACTCATTCATATATCCTTATGTACATATTCTTTATCCCCTTACACTGTGTATAAGACAGTAGTTTAGGAATTGTTAGTTAGATTACTTGTTGGTTATTACTGCATTGTCGGAACTAGAAGCACAAGCATTTCGCTACACTCGCATTAACATCTGCTAACCATGTGTATGTGACAAATAAAATTTGATTTGAGAGAGCAGTGAGTTATTGCGCCCCCTACTGGTTTACTAGTGGTAATTACTTACTGGTTACTCTGGAGTAGCTATGCTATGACTCTTCCTTAACAGGCTGACAAGAGTGAAAGACAATTTGCTGTGAGTTAAAGCTTTTGTGCAAAGGCATGTTTTTTGGACTTTCGTATTATACTTGCAGTTATGTAGCCAATGTTCAATTTCATTGACTCCGTGTATAGATGTGTTTATTTTTGTGCTGTTTGCTTTATGGACACCAGTGAGTGAACGGTGTAATATACATTTTTTTAAGAGAAGTGTATTATACTTACTTACATTGTTGTAGCTTATGTTCAAGTTCAGTGAATGTGTGCGTGAAGTTTTTATACCTTTGATATGCTTGATGCTTGAATATAAGGATAATAATTTGAACATTTGAGCTATCTTTAAAAAAAATGTAGGCTAATTGTTTTGTGTCGAGCCTTGTACATTTGTATGTGCTATGATTGGTGTATTCCTAGTGAGTTGTTAAGCGTGCACCCAAAGCATACTCAGTGTTCAGATAGGCTACTTGTTTGTCAGTCCCAAATGTTTGTGTTTTGTAATGTGGATAACTTTCTTCTCAGATGAACATAGTTGCCAAATGTATAACTAGTTTGGTACCCGTTACATCAACACATAGGGTTAGCCAACAAAATTAGCGGTCTGTTGGTTTGGGTGGCCTGGGATGGAGTCAAATTTCCGGCTTGAATTATTGTTTCAGTTCGCCGGTGTTCAGAGGGCTTGGATTAATGCCGAAAACACAATTTCAGTTAAAGGAGTTCAGTTGTACAACTGACTAGGTATCTCCCTTTCTGCTTTTGCCTGTTCACGTCGAACTGAGTTTTTTTTTTTTTCGCACAGAGCGTGACTTGCAAGGACCTGCTAGTTCACGACGTGAGGAACAACAAGAGGACGACGACTAACTCGTCGATGGTGTAGCAAGGGAGTCGAGATAAGATCAAATATTTGAAAAATAGTGTAATTGACAGTATATCTGTGACAGACTAAAAAAAATGAAAGTGCTGTGGGGTTTAAGTGCCTTCCTATTGTGCTTGAACCAAGCCAATGCCCAGACAGGTAAGATATTTAACGTTAGCTAGGTAACGTTAACGTTACTGTATAGAGGGTGCGAACTGGCTAACGTTAGCGGTTTTCAATTGTTGATTTAACGTTAACAGTTCAACGCCATGTGTTTTCCAGACAGTCTACCTAAAACAAAATCAATCGCTATCACGTTAAATGTAGAAAAAAAGCAAAGTAGCTAACGTTAGGTACCTAGGAAGCATAAGAGTAAGAGGGGGTCACAACGTTCCAGGCACAGAACATGATTGATTGATCATTTTACTTGTTTTAGCCTGGCAACGTTAACTATGTAAATAAGATATAGTTCTAACAAATATGTGATGCTTTGCATCAATATTCATACTATATTAGTTGTACAAAGTAGCTAGTGAATATATACACATGTAACGTTAGTGATACCTAAAAACCAGTGACTTGTAGGTAACGCTAGCTAACTGAAATAGTTGGATAACGTTTCATTTTGCAAGTAGCTAACTGTTAAGTATTATTAGATGTCTATTTGTCTCGTTTGTCAGAACTAAAATCAGTGACGTGTAGGTCTCATTTTAAAAAGGCAAGTGTCAATATTTAGTTACTACTAGTATTTACCAGCTAGCGTGCACATTTTTGACTAGATCCCCCACCATGACCACCACCAGCCAATGGAGTTGCCTTTAAGTTTTTCATAAACCAGCCAATGTTTTGTTGAGTGTGTAAATGAGCAGACTAACCAGTTGTCTACCAAGGCTGTCATCTTTCATGTTTGAAGTCTCAGCTAGTTTTTTGCGAGTCAAAGTTCTGCCTGTGCTTCTGGATTGTTAGCTGCGATCTTTTAATTAAACTGTTGTAGACCAGTTTGCCAACTTGAGTCATTGGAGGTCAGCTGCTCTGTCATAGATGTCCAGTTTAGAGGATGGAAGAAAGTAAGATGATGTTTTACCTCCATATGTCAACCTTTCAATGGAGATAAATAACACATTTATTTAAATGTGGTACAACATAGTGGTGTAATAATGTTATGATGTACTGTTTTATATTTAGTTTTATATGTAATTTTTTTTAATGTGTTTGGACCCCAGGAAGATGGGGATCCCTAATAAATACAAATACCACATACCACATATCTCAATTAAATTCACAACAAATATTAGGTTTGTATGGTTACAATATCAATGTATTTACATGTATTATATAAAACGTTTCAATCAAGCAAGAACCCTTGTGTTTGCAAGCCTATTTTTAGCAAAGACTGCAAGAAAATTAAATTGCCTTAACACAATGAGTCCCACTGTAATGAGTCCCACTTTTTGGACTTCTTTAAACATTGTGTGTTTGCTACAGACTTTTGAGTTGTACCATTGTATTTGTCTAGTTCTTCTGCATCTGTAGAATACGGTAGATTAGTCTGTGTGATTCACAGGGGCTGGGCAAGAGCAACATTTGTGACAACGGGACGGAATAGTTTGAGCTACAAACTCTGTTCACAAGCTACAGAAGTTGTTAGAAGTTAACCCTCATTTAGCTATTTGAGTTTGGATTTTAAGATCCTTTCAGGTATAAAAATATATATATTTTTAAAAAACTATTTGATTGAACATTGAAATAGCCTTAATGCTAATAGCCTTATTGCTATTAGCCCATTGAAACACATTCAATAACAGATTCATACATGGAAAACAGTCCCCCCCCCCCCACAAAAAAAAAATTAAAAAAAATCTATAGGAAGTTTGTTTTGATGTGTTTCTCATATCTGAGAGATATAAGAAATCACAGAACTTTTTATTTTCTACACATTTTACCCAATTGTTTTGGCACTAATCTACTTACATATTTCCTTTTTTTTATTTTATTTTTTTTTAAACTTTTTTTTTACTGGTACCGGACTACCTTCAGGAGAGTTTTGTGGGCGTCGTAGAGCAAAACAACCAACGTACACATTTATTTGGACATTCCTTCAAATGACTGGATTTGGCTATTTCAGCCACACCTGTTGCTGACAGGTATATAAATTTGAGCACACAGCCATGCAATCAACATAAACAAACATTGATCGTGGAATGGCCTTACTTAAGAGCTCATTGGCTTTCAACGTGGCACCGTCATAGGATGCCACCTTTCTTTCATATTTCTGCCCTGCTAGAGCTACCCCGGCCAACTGTAAGTGCTGTTATTTTGAAGTAAAAATGTCTAGGAGCAACAATGGCTCAGCTGCAAAGTGGTACGCCACAAGCGCACACGACTGGACCGCCGAGTGCTGAAGTTTATAAAAATCGTATGTCCTCGGCTGCAACACTCACCACGGAGTTCCGAAATGCCTTTGAAAGCAACGTCAGCACAATAACTGTTTGTAGGGAACTTCATGAGTGGGTTTTCATAGCCGAGGAGCCGCACACAAGCCTAAGATCACCATGTGCAATGCCAAGCGTCGGATGGAGTGGTGTAAAGCTCACCACCATTGGACTCTGGAGCAGTGGAAACGCCTTCTCTGGGGTGATGAATCATACTTCACCATCTGGCTGTCCGATGGACGAATCTGGGTTTGGCGGATGCCAGAAGAGCACTACCTGCCCGAATGCATTGTGCCAACTGTAAAGTTTGTTGGAGGAGGAATAATGGTCTGGGGCTATTTTTCATGGTTCAGGCTAGACCCTTTAGTTCCAGTGAAGGGAAATCTTAACGCTACAGCATACAATGACATTCTAGATGAATTCTGTGCTTCCAACTTTGTGGCAACAGTTTGGGGAAGGACCTTTCCTGTTTCAGCATGACAATGCCCCCATGCACAAAGCGAGGTCCATACAGAAATGGTTTGTCGAGATCGTTGTGGAAGAACTTGATTGCACAGAGCCCTGACCTCAACTCCATCAAACACCTTTGGGATGAATTGGAACGCAGACTGTGAGCCGGGCCTAATCACCCAAAACATCAGTGCCCGACCTCACTAATGCTCTTGTGGCTGAATGGAAGCAAGTCCCCGCAGCAATGTTCCAACTTCTAGTGGAAAACCTTCCCAGAAGAGTGGAGGCTGTTATAGCAGCAAGGGGGGGGACCAACTCCATATTAATTCCCATGATTTTGGAATGAGATGTTCGACAAGCAGGTGTTCACATAACTTTTGGTAATGTAGTGTACGTGAGATACTCACCTTTCCGTAGGGGAGGTTATATTAGTGTTTAGCCCAAACTGTTCAGACGCTACATACAGAAATTGGCAGATCGGCGGTACCGAAGACAGACGAGTCGTGTGACGATGGTGGGGGACGTAGAGCAAAATCACCGACATGTTCGTGTGAGTCTCACGTTTCCATAGAGTGGACATATTTTGTTCGGACACTACAAACGTTTTCATAAGCAGACCGATTGCATTCTGGAGAGCTGAGCGCTTGCATTCTGGAGAGAGATGTGCCTACAGGTTATCTTCGCAACACATCCCTTCCCTTGTCTCTTTTTTAAAATTATACTCATTATCTTCACACATTATAGCTGCTTTTCCACAGGCAGCTGCAACTCAATAATCAGCTAGGCCTTTTTCCACACGCACTGCCTATGAAAGACTTCCTCATATGCCATTTCTCTCCTCTTCTATTGGTTTTCATATCAACTTTATTTCATTGTCCAGAAGCCAAAGGCACAACACTTCATATTAGCAACCCATCCTAGTTGTTGTCTTTAGTTTCCCCCTCTAAGTTTGTAACTGAGATTTTCCTCTCTGTCATATACCGTTCGCATCAGTTGCTCTGTTTAGAATGGTGTTTTCTTGCTAATTGCATTTTGGCAAGTGTTTGAAAATTACATTTTATTGACTTCTTCATTACAGGAGTTGCATGTTCTGTTAAAGCGGCATATGTAATATTTTGGGCAACCTGACCAAAATCACATAGAAATTTCAGTTATACACTTAACAAAAATATAAACTCAACATGTAAAGTGTTGGTCCCATATTTCATGTGCTGAAATAAAATATTCCAGAAGTGTTTCGAAGCACAAAAAGTTGCTCTCAATTTGTGCACCAGTTTGTTTGCATCAATTTGGCATGAAATCATTTGGTTAAAATGATGATGCTCAAACTCTTCCTTCTCTTATTCATGTGTCTTATTAACCTCTTCTTTCTTTCTGCCTTACTATCATCTCGTTGAATTGACTGATGTGCTCACACCATTCCCAACCTAATCCATCATTATAATACTCAAATCAATCCACCCCTCCCCCATAATGGCCTGTTCAGCCGGCTTTATCAAGTCGTCCCTGTTCTAGATGAAGCGGATAGAGGACAGTGCAGAGCTGCTCTGTGAGGTGACGGGGAACCCGATCCCCGAGGTGCAGTGGTGGTTCATAGAGGGCGAGGAGCACGAGACCATGACCTAGCTGTTTTATGGGGTGCGGGAGGACTGTGTCGGCCTCAACGCCACCTACATTCAGCTCCATTCACCTCTTAAACCTCACGCTCAATGACTGGCACGTAAGAGTGCCGCGCTAACAACGATCCTGACCGCAACGAGCTGAAGAAGGCACCAAAAGTCAAGTGGATACCCTCACAGGCTAACGTTGTAGTGTTTGAATGTGAGTGCTAGTGGTGGGAGGCCCTGTGTACAGCCAGGCAGCGTCTCCCTGTAGAGAGAACAGAGAGTGGTCCACCTCCTGTCCCACACCCTCTCCTGCCCTCTGCCCTGTCTCACCCCTACTCCCCTCACTGAGCTCCTGTCATGCATGGCCGAGCCGCTCTCCTTAGACGCGTCCTACCTGCCGTAGCACTACCCTCAATCTGATGCCTCTTTCCGAGGCCAATGTCAAAACTTAGGGAATTGTTTAAATTAATGAATTAGTAAAATATTTTTCATATGAATAATACTGATTAGAAGGTCTGAAACCTGCAAATGGCTGCATCATAAAAAAAAAACATTTTTTTTAAGGGGTCAGTTTATGGAGTGTTTAGATTCTTGTTGGCTTTCATTCTCTATTTTGCTGTTCTGTCCAAGGATTAGAATGTGTAATAATTTATACAAACATTGGTACTCTCCTGTGTTGTTTACACTCTTTAGACCTGTTTAGGCTCTTTAGAAGTACTAAATTATCTACAGAAGACCCCAACCCATCTTTGTAATGCTTCTCAGCCATAGGCCATCTTTCTGCCTTGTGGTCCAGTATTATTTGACACAAGTTGTTCATTTCACTACCCTAAACCAAACCAAAATATCCTCTTATTTGTTCCTCTTCTCTGTCAGTGGAACACCAACCTGCCATACCTCACCTTGCTGGTTGCTTCTTCTGCTTGTGTTGATTTACAAGCATGGTCTCCTAGATTAACTTCCCAGTCTAACTCCTCTTCTCTCCCATCTTGAACTCTTGGTTCAGACCGAGCTCTCCATTTAGGTGTCTTCCCATGTGTGATCTGCCCCCTTCTTGGAAAGCTCTGCGCTGCCATTTTATATTGTGTTGTTTTTGGCATGAAATGTGATAGTTGATGAAAGTAATACAATTTGATCAGCTAGGCTAGACCTTATCAGTTTTTTCTATGAAGTTCAGGGTAAAAGATAGTAAAGCAATGTCGAGCCCTGGACAGTGTCTCCTTGAGGTTTGTGGCTCCTCGACATGTTGGTATCAAGACAATCTCCAATAGATTGCCATTTGTCTAGTAAACCCTATAAATTCCGCTAGCCTAAATAACCACAGATGTATCTAGGTGCCTTTTTAGCAATGTCCTGTACTAGAAAAGACACAATAATTTGTTACACTTGGCCTTTCCTCATGGTACTATGGTAAACTATAATGGTCAGTGTATAGGCCTACTTGATGTGTTTATATCAAAGGATGGCTTTTTTAATATATTCAATTTATGTGCGTCTACAGATCCCTTAATTGAAGCTGAACCTATGGAGGTATACAACCAGACCTCTGCTGTCCTCTCATGCAAACTGACCGACCCCCCGTCCACAGTCAAAGGCCACTACTGGATGAGGAACGGCAAAGTGATCGAGTCATCCAAGCATAACTTGCCAACTCTCTACACCGAGCACACGTAAGTTCCAGGAAGGCAGGGTGTGTTGGCATGTTTAATCTATATTATATATATATTATATTTATCTTTATTTATACGCAGACGACACCATTCTGTATACTTCTGGCCCTTCTTTGGACACTGTGTTAACAACCCTCCAGGCAAGCTTCAATGCCATACAACTCTCCTTCCGTGGCCTCCAATTGCTCTAAAATACAAGTAAAACTAAATGCAAGCTCTTCAACCAATCGCAACCTGCACCTACCCGCCTGTCCAACATCACTACTCTGGACGGCTCTGACTTAGAATATCTGGACAACTACAAATACTTAGGTGTCTGGTTAGACTGTAAACTCTCCTTCCAGACCCATATCAAACATCTCCAATCCAAAGTTAAATCTAGAATTGGCTTCCTATTTCGCAACAAAGCATCCTTCACTCATGCTGCCAAACATACCCTTGTAAAACTGACCATCCTACCAATCCTCGACTTTGGCGATGTCATTTACAAAATAGCCTCCAATACCCTACTCAACAAATTGGATGCAGTCTATCACAGTGCAATCCGTTTTGTCACCAAAGCCCCATATACTACCCACCATTGCGACCTGTACGCTCTCGTTGGCTGGCCTTCGCTTCATACTCGTCGCCAAACCCACTGGCTCCATGTCATCTACTAGACCCTGCTCGGTAAAGTCCCCCCTTATCTCAGCTCGCTGGTCACCATAGCATCTCCCACCTGTAGCACATACTCCAGCAGGTATATCTCTCTAGTCACCCCCAAAACCAATTCTTTCTTTGGCTGCCTCTCCTTCCAGTTCTCTGCTGCCAATGACTGGAACGAACTACAAAAATCTCTGAAACTGGAAACACTTATCTCCCTCACTAACTTTAAGCACCAACTGTCAGAGCAGATTACTGCACCTGTACATAGCCCACCTATAATTTAGCCCAAACAACTACCTCTTTCCCTACTGTATTTAATTTATTTCTGTATTTTGCTCCTTTGCACCCCATTATTTTTTATTTCTACTTTGCACATTCTTCCATTGCAAATCTACCATTCCAGTGTTTTACTTGCTATATTGTATTTCCTTCGCCACCATGGCCTTTTTTTGCCTTTACCTCCCTTATCTCACCTCATTTGCTCACATCGTATATAGACTTGTTTATACTGTATTATTGACTGTATGTTTGTTTTACTCCATGTGTAACTCTGTGTCGTTGTATGTGTCGAACTGCTTTGCTTTATCTTGGCCAGGTCGCAATTGTAAATGAGAACTTGTTCTCAACTTGCCTACCTGGTTAAGTAAAGGTGAAATAAAAGAAATTAAAAAATAAAATCTGCATGTTTGATCCACCAGATGGACTTGACTCGATTTACCTGCCACTGAAGCTCAGCATGTTGGGGCAGCATCTTTTGCAAAGTGACTTCATGACTGTGATGTGTTAGAAGCCATTGTTTAAGCGAAGTATGTCTGTGTTTCTCATCTTTAGGGGTTACCTTTAGTTTTTGTTTTTTTCCATTAGCTTGGCTAAAATCGATTCCCATTCCGGTGGATTGTATGAGTGCGTCTTCCTTTCTGAGCCCGAGGTGAAAACAACCATTGAAGTCAAAAGTAAGTAATCCTTTTAAGTTTCTTCTACTGACATCCTCTGCCAGTTAATTTTAGCGCACTTTGAGTATCTGAAGGCTGCAATAGGCCTATATAACCAATTGGTTTAGAAAACTGCAGATGCTGGTGTTTTGGATAAATAGTGCATATCGGCTATCATCCCATAAATACCTGCCTCCCTGTGTTTGTCACTAGCTGCTCCACTTGTCTCTGCCTACAAACGCTCTGAGCATGGTAACGAGAAGGACAAGGGTGTGCTGGTGTGTATTAGTTATGGATACCCACTGCCCACTGACTGGAAGTGGTACAAACTGGAGGGAGAAGATAAGACGGTATGCTTTAGCAAACTTTACATCATTGATACACATTATGCTTTGCAAAATTGGTTTCACTGAGCTGGAATAAACCCTGCTGCTGGACTAAACTGAGTGATTGAACTCAGTTTCAACCATGCTGCAGTTATTTTCCAATTTTAGGAATCATTGACTTAAATCAGTATCTTGATTGAAGCCACAGTAATTCCACACGTAGTAGTACTTGCCAAAGGGGTCTGCCCTAGAAAATAGAAACATTTTGAAATTGGTGTTGAATGAGTTTACTCCCTGTCTGGCATTCTCAGGCCATCAACAACGGTACCGACAGGTATGAGATCAAAAGCACCCCCAACAGGACCACCCTGACCATTGACAACCTGGACATCGCCATGGACATAGGCGACTACATTTGCGATGGCACGAGCAAGTTCGGCTCGACCTCCGACAAGGTCCACCTGCATGTCCGCAGCCGGCTGGCCGCCCTCTGGCCCTTCCTGGGCATAGTGGCTGAGGTCATCATCCTGGTCAGCATCATCTTCATATATGAGAAGAGGAGAAAGCCTGATGAGATCAACGACGGTAAGTCGACACACCCGCAGAGAAAGGCAGAAAGGAAGTACTCTTGTTTTGCCATTCATCTATGTTTTCTGAAGGACTAAAGTAGCATACCTGGTCATGTCCATATGATTTGACTGTGAGTGTCTGCTGCCCCCGAGTGGCAGAACAGTCTCTCAGTTGCAGATGCACTGTCATTCAACAAATATTTCTGTGCATTCGTTACCTGCCATTTTAATGATATCTCCATAGTTACCATTTTCGTAATGGTTTGGATACAGGAGGTTTACTATTATGGATGTGGTCTTGATTTAGTTTACAAAAATGTTTTCCACTCTTGATTTTAGTAGTTCTATTCGATCTAAAGCAATCGGTTTTTTATTAGAACTATTTTTTGTTTGTTTTTTATTTCTCTGTTCGCTGCTGCTTTTACGTTTTGATAAGTGATCAAAACCGCATGTCAGATTGAAGTGATTGACCTGAGATGACAGTAACTGAGAAGCTATGGGAGTCAGAATCCACTGCTTTCATAGTCGCCACTTGTATAAGAATGTATCTAATAAGGAACTCTTTCACTGGCCTTGCTTTCCTACATTGGACCAACCTGGGCTAAATTTGAATGACATTTTCAGACTGCAAAAATGTTGCCCAATTTTTATGTCCACAAATCAATGTTTGTTTTATCATGCCAGCGCAATGGACAAATAAGTAATGTGAGGGAGGAATAAGGTCTAATGTCATGGTTTGATATGTTGGAAATGCCTCAGGAATTGGGGTTTTAATGGTACATACAGAAGTATGACATCATACACAGGGCAGCAACGTCCTGCTTACATACATCAACAACAAATATTGGTCAGGGAGCAGAAAGCAGCCGGGCTAGTTATGTCATATTGCTGTGTATACCTTTAATATTTGGTCTTGCATGCATCTTGATCTCCATGCATGATGAGTAATTTCAGCTATTTATAATAGGGATATCATGTTATCATTGATCTCATTCGTTGCCCGAGGGCACCTACTCTTTCCTGAGAGTACCGTTTGATCTGCAGTATGCCTGTATGCTTTTGTCTATAACCATTTTCAGCGTTAGGATACAGTGAAGGTAGATTTGTCATAACTCTTGCTATTTTATCTTTTTAAAATTTGATTGGGATTAAGTTTATTTGATTATTGTAGATCTATGGCAGTGGGCGCTTGTTTTTTTTCATTGAGTTGTTGCATTCACTTGAAAGGCCTACTTAAAGAAATGCTTAGAACTTTGTCACCCTTACTTTCATTGTCTGTCGAAAAGCATACATTTTTCACGCCTTGCTCTCATTGGGAGAATATTTCTCACACCAACTGTCTCAAACAAATTCAGCTATTCACTGCTCTTCATCTTTTCTCTTGTCCCTGTGTTGCTGTATGGATGATGACTCAGGATCTGCTCCCCTGTAAGTATACATTTCACACTGACATAAACAAATATATATTTAATTTCTCGCCCAAGAAAATTGTTATTTTCTTAATGTGCTATAATGTTCGGAGTGGAAAATGTCTTTCAGGAAGAGCAATGCTAACACAGACCACAAGAACAAGGACGTCAGGCAAAGGAACTCCAACTGAGAGAAGATGAGAGGTGCGTATGACAGCTTTTGAATCAATCCACTCAACAGAATGAGCCCATTTCAAATGAATTTATTCTGTTTGCAAAATCAAAGCAGTAAAACTCCTGTAGAGGTTAGCTTTCATCAATCTAATTGTTAATCCTATCTTTGTCTCCTGACAGATATCCTGATGATGACCTTCCAAGATCTATGAGGGGCATTGGGTTGTTGAATGTTACGTAATATGAATTTTAAAACAACTTTTCAGTATTAATGTCTTGAGAAATTGACTGATTTTCCTTTAGATTTTGTTCTATATTTCTCTCTGTATTGTGCTGCCAGGGAACATGTTTCAGTTTAAGACCATGGGATTAAAATGGCATGGTTTTTATTGCCGTTCTAGAAGTGAAATCCATTGTAAACGTTTACATGAGAATGATTGGTGTTTTTTTCTGTTTGTTCTTATGACTTTGTATGTATGTATGTGTGTGTGTGTGTGTGTGTGTGTGTACGTACATACATACATACATACATACATACATACATACATACATACATACATACATACATACATACATACATACATACATACATACATACATACATACATACATACATACATACATACATACATACATACACACACACACACACACACACACATACATACACACATATACACACATACCTATATGTATGTATTTGTTTGTGTGTGTGTAAATTATTGTCTAGGACACTGTCAACTGTACCAAATTGCAGAATCTTAATAAAGTTATTTGATTTTAAGAGATGTGGTCTATTGTGTTAACTGTCGAATAAGATTAAATGTTTCATATTTCCACAAGGCCACATAATGCTAAAGGCCATTCCACAAGTAAAGCTATAAAGATATTTTCCAAAGTGCCCTGCATGGTCTTAGGCAATTGGTTTGTACCACAGGAGGTTGGTTTCACCTTAATTGGGGAGGATGGGCTTGTGGTAATGGCTGGAGCATAATTAGTGGAATGGTATCAAACACTTGGTTTCCATGTGTTTGATGCAATTCCAATCACTCCGTTCCAGCCATTATTATGAGCTGTCCTCCCCTCAGTAGCCTCCGCTGATTTGTACATCAAGGTGTCAGTCCTCTTAGGTGAATGGCATGACTTGAAGCTAAGCAAAAGGGGGTATGTGTGATGGGGCTGCACTCAAAAAGATGTGGCATAAAGCTTGCTTCATTTTTTGGATTGTAACAAAATTATTTTCACTGCATCAGATATGGCATACACAGATGTTTCAGCTTTGCAGACTTCTTCAGTGTGGGACAACTTCAGGCCCACTGGCTAGAACCCTCAAACTCAACTCTGGACCTAGAAGCCAGTTCCACGGCATCATTGTTACCCTCTAATCAGTGACTAATTTAGACCTGGGACACCAGATGTGTGTGCAATTATCAGGTAAAACAGAAAAACAGCAGGCTCCGGATCTAAGGAACTTATCGTCTGCAGTAGAGGTAACTGGGTCTTTTCCTGTGGTGGTCCTCATGAGAGCCAGTTTCATCAGCGCGTTTTGCGACTGCACTTGAAGGAACTTTCAAAGTTCTTGAAATGTTCCACATTGACTGACCTTCATGTCTTAAAGTAATGGACTGTTGTTTCTCTTTGTTTATTTGAGTTGTTCTTGCCATAATATGGACTTGGTCTTTTACCAAATAGGGCTATTTTCTGTATACCACCCCGAACTTGTCACAACACAACTGATTGGCTCAAATACATTAAGAAGGAAAGAAATTCCACAAATGAACTTTTAACAAGGCACACCTGTTATTTGAAATGCATTCCAGGTGACTACCTCATGAAGCTGGTTGAGAGAATGCCAAGTATGTGTAAAGCTGTTATCGAGGGAAATGGTGGCTACTTTGTAGAATCTCAAATATAAAATATATTTAGATTTTTTTAACAGTTTTTGGTTACTACATGATTCCATGTGTTTTGATGTCTTCACTATTATTCTACCATAGAAAATGGTACAAATAAAGAAATACCCTGGAATGAGTAGGTGTCCAAACGTTTGACTGGTACTGTATATCATTGAGTTAATAACGCTGCATATAAACATGGTCTCTTTTTTTGTTTTCTTGAGTAAGGCAGCTCAAAAATGCAGCTGTTTCAGCTTAGCTCATTGCTTTCTGTGGTGGTGGGGCAAGCCAGCAGTAAATACGGAGCGTTGTGCCATGATTGGCTCAATGTTCTCTCACTCATGGGGACACTACGTCACCACCAAGTCTAAGGGTAGATGTAGATAATTCTAGCCCCTTGGGTGCTGCCATAGAGTTACATTAGAAGTCTCCATCCAAGAAGGCTCAAGGTAATTAATTGGCCACAGATAAAATGACGTCAAATCCTCATTTACAGTGCCTTGCGAAAGTATTCGGCCCCCTTGAACTTTGCGACCTTTTGCCACATTTCAGGCTTCAAACATAAAGATATGAAACTGTATTTTTTGTGAAGAATCAACAACAAAATCTGACTTTAGTAAGTTCAAGACAACTGGGAACTCTGGAAAAACGAGCTACGACTGGGAAAAAATATTTTGAACGGTCATCCAACTCGGAATTGTAAATCGGGAACTCAGGCCTCTTTCTAGAGCTACGACATGAAAATCACTGACGTCATCATGATTCAATTTTTTTTCTTCTTCGATTTCCCAGTTGTTTTGAAAGCACCATTAATCCAGAGAATGCCAGACTTTGATGACAAAGTTTGATGACAAAAGAAATTACCATTACAACACCTTCCTGTTCAAGTGAGAACAGCACAACATGGTGAGTCCAAAAATGTATTGTATGCCGCTGCATAAATGATGCAATATACCAGAGAGATATGCATACTGTAGCTAATAAAGAAATGCTAAGTATATGTTGTGTAGTAAGCTGTTCGTAGCGTGATATCAACCCAGAGCGTATCGGACTGCTTCTCTCTACCATATCACCGGATTCCTGCCGCTCAGGATCATTACACCGGATCATTACTCCGGATCATCGTGGCTACTGTTAACTAACGCCTCTGTCCCGAAGCAAGCACCAGCTAGCCTTGAGCTATGCCCATATACCAGCTAATTCTAGGGCTACAATACCTCCTTTGCCAATTGGCCTGGACCCTTTATTGTCGACACAGAGTCCAACCATCACGACTGGACTGCCGACGTGATCGCCCGATGTGGTCTCAACAGGCTATTCTGTTACGATGTCACCAAAGAACCAGCTACTAGCCCCGGCCCGCTAACTTTTCTGTACGCTGTGTCCCCTGCTCGCCTAGAGTAGTAGTGACTATCAAACGGCACCCTGACTCACCCATTGCTGCTCTATTACCCTATGATCACTCGGCTACACAGCTGATGCCCCCTGGACTGTTTCAATTACACGGTAAACATTTTGTTTACCTGTCGACCCCAGCCTCAAACTCAGGTCCTGTATGTACCTAACTGACCCGCTCTGCCCATTCATTGCCATTTACCCATTGTGTCTTAGCTCTCCTGATCAACAACTGTGATTGCTTTATGCCTCTCTCTAATGTCAATATGCCTCTCTGTCTTGGCTAGTACGTATTGTTTTATTTCACTATAGAGCCCTGAGTCCCGCTCAAAATGCCTTTGATAGCTCTTTTGTCCCACCCCACACACATGCGGAGACCTCACCTGGCTTAACTGGTGCTACCAGAGAGGAAACCTCTCTCATCGTCACTCAACACCTAGGTTTACCTCCACTGTACTCACATTCTACCATACCCTTCTCTCTACATTATGCCTTGAATCTATTATTCCACTCCTAGAAATCTGCTCCTTTTATTCTCTGTCCCCAATGCACTAGACGACCAGTTCTTATAGCCTTTAGCCGTACCCTTATCCTACTCCTCCTCTGTTCCTCTGGTGATATAAAGGTTAACCCAGGCCCTATAGCCCCCAGTTCTACTCCTATTCCCCAGGCGCTATCATTTGTCATTTGTTGACTTCTGAAAAGTGTAAATGTCTTGGTTTCATGCATGTTAACATCAGAAGCCTCTTCCTAAGTTTGTTTTATTCTCTGCTTTAGCACACTCCGCCAACCCTGATGTCCTAGCCGTGTCTGAATCCTAGCTTAGGAAGGCCACCAAAAAATCTGAAATTTCCATCCCCAACAACATGGTTAAATAAAGGTTAAATATATATATATATATATTTTTTTTTTTTAAGTAGCCCCTGTGCCTTACCCTAATAATTTAGTCTATTTTCCCCTCTTAATTTCCGCTACTGTTCTGACTTTGTGGTTCACATGTAGCCTATAACCTGTTAATGAGAAATGTAATCATTTGAATATTGTAATTTATTGCTTGCCTACATTGTACTCCCTCCTCGATTTTTAGCCTGCCAAAATCCCCACTTCTAATATCCTTAATTTTGTGTCTCCAGTCAAATACTTTCTATTGAACAAACTTCACTTCAGGATAGGCAACCGAAATTAATAATTAATGTATGTGTGTTATATTAAACAGAGGAGGGAGTAAAATGTAGAAAAGCAATAAACATTTCAGAACAACTACTATTCGAATAAGACATGGGAGAGATGACGAAGTTTGGCAAATATATTTATTTATAGACTAATACACTTGAAACAAATAGCCAAACCGAAAACTGCAGACATTACTAGTGCCCCCCGCGATCAAACCGATATAAAAAAAATGTAATGAAACGCAGCCTAACGAGATCAGAAATATCAATTAGCATGCAAATCGAAGCAATGAAGAATTGAGTGTGTGTGCGTTCACGCGAAGTGGGGAGGGGGGATTCTGGCAGGGGGGAAATTTTCGGCACAACACCGGCTCCTTTGGTGGTGGAGGTGATAGGAACCGTGGAAGTATGAAGATTAAGAAATTTACACCAGGAGGGGGAGCCGCGTTAACAAGAACTGCAAGAACTCGAATAACAATGAGCTGTGGCTCATGCAAGGCGAGGAGTCCGCACCTAGTGTTCCTACACGCGCCACAAACTGTGCTCTGTTATGCCAGGGAGATGCTGCTGGCGGTGGCGCCTCAGACTACAGGGATGAACAGGACTCAGCCACAGGAACAGCGCTAACAGGGTTGGCTACTGGTTGGACAGGTGAAGGCATTACCGGTATGATATGCAACAAAAGCGGAGATTGCAGAAGGGACCCCAACATTTTTGGGAGCCTGTCCTCCATAATATTTTAGGCAGGAGAAGCAGACAGCAGGAATAGTTGAACCCGACGACGGGAAAAGGCAGTCTAGATGTAATTCAAGAGTCGCCAGCATGGACGGTTCTATTACCTCAGCGGGGTCCTTAGCACAGGGGCAAGGGACCGAGGTGGCCAGGGCAACAACTACTGCCACTGTGAAAAAGGACCCCCGAGTTTCCTTCTCAAATGTCCCTAGTAGAAAAGCATCGTCCTCTGTGCAGAACCAACAGAAGATGAATTCTGTCTCATGTTTTAAATCTGAGGATATATCCCAGGTTGTGACAGATTATGGGGAACCAAATGACAATCGGACATACATGCAGCGGCAATTTAGTTCCATGCTTCAGCCTGGAGTTAATAAATTTTCACTGCGTATGTTTGGGAGCCAAAAAGCTGTTGAAAAGGAACAACAGCGCGTCAAATCGGCCGGTAATTGGATTATTCATCCATACAGCGATTTCAGGTAAGTGTAAAGTGGCACTGAGGTTGGGCGCAAATTGGTCATCCATGGGCTGAACAAGTATAATCATTTAACCAAGACACATAACTTTAATTTAAATCACAATTAACCAAATTGATATTACGCATTGGAAATAAACTATGGAGGAATGTTAAATGTGCAGATTTGTTGACATCCATCTTTTGCTGTCAGTGAGGTTTGCAGCTTTTCATCAGTAATGTATCGCCACTAAATGCAAATCTGAAATTATAGACCAAAAAATATTGTCAAAACACCAAATCTAAAACCCGAAAAAATCGTTTACACATTCTCCTCATCATTGCGCAGTTTTGATAGATTTGTGTCTCATGACCTTTTCCATGATGGAACAGAGTTGGTTTAGGGACGCGTGTTGTGTACTGCTCAAAACTTAGTAGTTAACATACAAAGGAAAGGCCTATTTATAGTAATGTCTCACGTTTGTAATGAATAGTCTGGGACTTGCAGTGATGCCTCCTGCATAAATCAGCTGACCAGAAATTACTTGTTGGTGGTGAAGTTACTTGGTAAACATAATATTACATTATTATTTAGGCAGGCTAGCCTAGTGGTTAGAGCGTTGGGCCAGTAACAGAAAGGTTGCTACATCGAATCCCCGAGCTAACAAGGTAAAATAAAATAAAAACTGTCATTCTGCCCAGTTAACCCACTGTTCCTAGGCGGTCATTGTAAATACAAATTGGTTCTTAACTGATTTGCCTAGTTAAATAAAATATTAAAGCTGCAATATGGAACTTTTTGGGGACTAGATCAAATTCACATAGAAAAGTGAGTTATAGATCTGTCATTCTCATTGAAAGCAAGATTAAGAAGCAGTAGATCTATTCCATGTGAGCTATTTCCATGCTTCCCGTTCTTAAGTTTCATTTTTTAGTCTTTTACTTTCGGTTTTGTACACCAGCTTCAAATAGCTGAAAATACAATATATTTCACAGCTGTTTAGATGGTACAATGATTATCTACACTATCCTTGCTTGTTTTATCACATAAACTGAAATTAGCAAGCAGGAAACGGAGGAACGATTTCTGCATAGTGTATCTTTAAATACATATGAAATAATTGTCTTATAGTTCCTTTATAAAAAATGCTTTATGGGCAATTTATTAAGCATGCTTTCAGTTTATTTTTATTTAATTTTTATTTAACCTTTATTTAACTAAGCAAGTCAGGCTTTTCTATTATAACACATTTTGTCAAATTCCCTTATCGTGCCTGATTGATTACAGCGTTGTACACAGATATCTGATATTTTTTTTGTTAAATAACTTGGTAAATTGAGTACAGTATGAACCATAATACCCATAAAACCTAGCTGTAAAACCCGTAAATGGTTTCAATCATTTTTTCACCATTCATTTTTCCGTAGGGTAATTTCAAACTACTTCATAAGGTTTGTGTTTTGTGTATGCTTATCCAGGCATTACGTTTTGATAACCACAGACAAGGTAACTTTTATCAGTATATTCTTCTGTAATAACTTTCCAAAAATAAAATGCTAATTAGCCGCTAATGTGGCTATCATACAGAACTACACATCCTGATGCAAGTTTTGACGTAACCACTCAAGGCGCAGGGTGGAAAGAACCTCCACATTTCTTCATGCAAACTCATCCACGAGTAACCTAGCAAGTAGATATTACAGCCTTTCTAGTTTCTCTTGTAAATAATTGATGTTTTGTATTTCTTGTGTGTATTCTTGTTTAGCATTTTTCAAATGACCTAGCTAGCTACCGGAGCATTTTTCATTACTCTCATTTTTTAAATTACCCTGGCCTTTTTAGCTAACTAGCTAACCTTAGGTCTCTCCGTCGATCAGAAGCAAGGATGGTTCTGTGCTCTACACCGGATTGTAACCAGTAACGTTACTTTGATAAGCACACGTGTATTTGATCGTTTTCCGTCCTCTGAGTGAGAGGCTTCGCTGGAGTTGTGTGATAAGGTAAGCCCTGTTTGCTAGCTGCTAACAAGCTATTTTGGTCAAAGAGCTGTGGTTAGCTAGATGCTTTTGAAAATTAGCTAGATAATCACCGACTAGTTACGTGTACAACACACTTTACTTTCCTTACAAGTAAAAAGAAAACCAACATAGGATAGCATAATGACTGTTTTGATCTTTTATTATTTACCTATTATTAAGTTCTTTGTGAGCTAGCCAGCTACATAACGTTAGCTCACAGTTTGCGTAGTCATACTTTTTCACTTGGTGACATGCTAGCTAACGTTAGCCTACCAGGGCAGATATACAGCTAGCTGAATATCGCCTGGTGAGCTAGGTAGTTAGGCACCTTGGTTGGCAAGTTATCTACATTAGCTAACGTTAGCTAGCTAACGTTGCACGATATCTCACCCTGGTGTAGTGGGACTTTACCAATAAGCGGTGACATGTTGAAACAAATCAAATTTGATTTGTCACATGCACCGAATACAACAGGTGTGTAGACCTTACCGTGAAATGCTTACTTACAAGCCCTTAACCAACAATGCAGTTTTAAGAAAATAGAGTTAACAAAATATTTACTAAATAAACAAAAGTAAAAAGTGAAAAATAAAAAGTAACACAATAAAATAACAATAATGAGGCTATATACAGGGGGTACAGAGTCAATGTGCAGGGGTACAGTTTAGTCGAGGTAATTTGTACATGTAGTTAGGGGTAAAGTGACTATGCATAGATAATAAACAGCGGGGGTAGAAGATGTTAAGAAGCCTTTTGGACCTAGACTTGGCGCTCCGGTACCGGTTGTCATGCGTTAGCAGAGAGAACAGTCTATGACTTGGGTGACTGGGATCTTTGACATTTTTTGGGGCCTTCTTCTGACACCACCGAGAATATAGGTCCTGGATGGCAGGAAGCTTGGCCCCAGTGATGTACACACTACCCCCTGTAGCGCCCAGGCTTGGGTAGGTCACTTTCTAAATGTAATCCATTACAGTTACTACTTACCTGTCCAAAATTGTAATCAGTAACGTAACTTTTGGATTACCCAAACTCAGTAATGTAATTTGATCACATTCAGTTACTTTTAGATTACTTTCCCCTTAAGAGGCATTAGAATAAGACAAAATTGTACAGTTTAAGTTGGAAGTTTACATACACCTTGTAAACTCAGTTTTTCACAACTACTGACATTTAATCCAAGTAAAAATTACCAATCTGAGGTCAGTTAGGATCACCACTTTATTTTAAGAATGTGAAATGTCAGAATAATAGTAGAGACAATTACATTTACATTTACATTTAAGTCATTTAGCAGACGCTCTTATCCAGAGCGACTTACAAATTGGTGAATTCACCTTCTGACAATGATTTATTTCAGTTTTTATTTCTATCATCACATTCCCAGTGGGTCAGAAGTTTACATGCACTATATTAGTATTTGTTGGCATTGCCTTTAAATTGTTTAACTAGAGTCAAACGTTTTGGGTAGCCTTCCACAACCTTCCCACAATAAGTTGGGTGAATTTTGGCCCATTCCTCCTGACAGCTGTTGTAACTGAGTCAGGTTTGTAGGCCTCCTTGCTCGCACACGCTTTTTCAATTCTGCCCACAAATTTTCTATGGGATTGAGTTCAGGGCTTTGTGATGGCCACTCCAATACCTTGACTTTGTTGTCCTTAAGCAATTTTGCCACAACTTTGGAAGTATGCTTGGGGTCATTGTCCATTTGGAAGACCCATTTGCGACCAAGCTTTAACTTCTTGACTGATGTCTTGAAATGTTGCTTCAATATATCCACGTAATTTTCCTACCTCATGATGCCATCTATTTTGTGAAGTGCACTAGTCCCTCCTGCAGCAAAGCACCCCCACGACATGATGCTTCCACCCCCGTGCTTCACGGTTCTTTGGCTTGCAAGCCTCCCCCTTTTTCCTCCAAACATAACGATGGTCATTATGGCCAAACATTTCTATTTTTGTTTCATCAGACCAGAGAACATTTCTCCAAAAAGTACGATCTTTGTCCCCATGTGCAGTTTCAAACCATAGTCTGGCTTCTTCCTTGCTGAGCGGCCTTTCAGGTTATGTCGATATAGGACTCGTTTTCCTGTTGATATAGATACTTTTGTACCTGTTTCCTCCAGTATCTTCACAAGGTTCTTAACTGTTCTGGGATTGATTTGCACTTTTCGCACCACAGTACGTTCATCTCTAGGAGACAGAACGCGTCTCCTTCCTGCGCGGTATGACAGCTGCATGGTCCCATGGTGTTTATACTTGCGTACTATTGTTTGTACAGATGAGCGTGGTACCTTCGGGCATTTGGAAATTTCTCCCAAGGATGAACCAAACTTGTGGAGGTCTTGGCTGATTTCTTTTGATTTCCCCATGTTGTCAAGCAAAGAGGCACTGAGTTTGAAGGTAGGCCTTGAAATACATCCACAGGTACACCTCCAATTGACTCAAATTATGTCAATTAGCCTATCAGAATCTTCTAAAGCCATGACATCATTTCCCTGGTATTTTCCAAGCTGTTTAAAGGCACAGTCAACTTAGAGCATGTAAACCTCTGACCCACTGGAATTGTGAAACAGTGAATTGTAAGTGAAATAATCTGTCTGTAACCAATTGTTGGATAAATTAACTGTGTTATGCACGAAGTAGATGTCAGCAAGACATTTGTGGAGTGGTTGAAAACGAGTTTTAATGACTCCAACCTAAGTGTATGTAAACTTCCGACTTCAACTGTATGTTACCAATTGAACGATATCTATTGCAGGATAAATCAATGTTAAAGTTTACATAGCTGGCCATATATAGATGTTAAATGGTTTTTTTTGTGTTGGTAATGTAGGCTTCTTCTAACCCATTGCTTTCTACTACATATAATAGTATTATTAAATTATATCTTTACATTAAAAACCAAAGTCTTATCAGAGTTCCAGTCATTTCAATAAATGTTATACCCCTTGATCTTCAAGAATATTACTTGGAAATATGGAAGTATAGATTAGCCAAATAGTTTTTACCTGAGCATAACCCCAAAACTAAGAACTTATTAGCCAGCCCTACTCAGTTGTTTATGATTTTGTTGTCATAGAGACCTGATTGGGGCTCATTGATTTGAGTTGAAAAATAAATGCTGCGCTCATGGAATGGCATGCTTTGAGCGCTACTAAAAAGTGCTATTTACATGTGAAAAATGTATGTCATATGCTGCATTTGCTATAGGCCTATTGTTTACATTTTTGTTGGTGACACTTTGATATCTTGATAATATGTAGCTATTTAAAGGGAAAATCAACAGATGAAAAAATAACAAAATTGTTGGACCTCTGTTTTGGTAAAAAGCTGAGGGATAGGCCTGGAGAAATGTAACCACTCAGATTAATAGACAGAGCTATGAATTTAAAGACTGACCATCCATGATAGCAACATGATTGTTTTAACCATGTTACATTTACATTTAAGTCATTTAGCAGACGCTCTTATCCAGAGCGACTTACAAATTATGAGGGTATACAGTGTGTGTTTACATTTACAATGTTTACAAACATTGGAGAAAAACAAGTTTATATTTTGGGTTCTCATGGAGTGTGACAGTTATGTTATATTCTTCAAGAATTAAAATATATAGAGTACCAGTCAAAGGTTTGAACACCTACTCATTCAAGGGTTTTTCTTTATTTTTGACTATTTTCTATATTTCTTCATAATAGTGAAGACATCAAAACTATGAAATAACACATATGATATCATGTAGTAAACAAAAAAGTGTTAAACAAATCAAAATATATTTTATATTTGAAATTCTTCAAAGTAGCCACCCTTTGCCTTGTTGACAGCTTTGTACACTCTTGGCATTCTCTCAGCCAGCTTCTCCTGCAATGCTTTTCCAACAGTTTTGAAGGAGTTTCCACATATGCTGAGCACTTGTTGGCTGCTTTTCCATCACTCTGCGGTCCAACTTATCCCAAACCATCTCAATTGGGTTTAGGTCAGGTGATTGTGGAGGCCAGGTCATCTGATGCAGCACTCCATAACTTTCCTCCTTGGTCAAATAACACTTACACAGCCTGCAGGTGTATTGGGTCATTGTCCTGTTGAAAAACAAATGATAGTCCCCCTAAGCGCAATCTAGATGGGATGGTGTATTGCTGCAGAATGCTGTGGTAGCCATGCTGGTTAAGTTTGCCTTGAATTCTAAATAAATCACAGACAGTGTCACCAGCAAAGCACCCCCACACAATCCCACCTCCTCCTCCATTCTCCATGGTGGGAACCACACATGCGGAGATCATCCTTTCACCTACTCGTCAATTCACAACGACGGTTAGAACCAAAAATCTAGAATTTGTACTCATCAAACAGATTTCCACAGGGTTAATGTCTATTGATCGTGTGTCTTGGCCCAAGCAAGTCTCTTATTCTTATTGGTGTCCATTAGTAGTAGTTTCTTTGTTCCTTGTTTGTCAACAGTTGATGTTGAGATGTGTCTGTTACTTGAACTCTGTGAAGCATTTATTTGGGCTGCAATCTGAGGTGCAGTTATTCTAATTAATTTATCAACTGTCTCTGCTAGGTAAAGCCCTGCCTTATCTCAGCTCACTGGTCACCTTAGCAGTACCCACCCGTAGCACGCGCTCCAGCAGGTTTATCTCACTAGTCACCCCCAAAGCCAATTCCTCCTTTGACCACCTTTCCTTCCAGTTCTCTGCTGCCAATGAACTGCAAAAATCACTGAAGCTGGAGACTCATATCTCCCTCACTAGCTTTAAGCACCAGCTGTCAGAGCAGCTCACAGATCACTGCACCATTATATAGCCCATCTGTAAATAGCCCATCCAATCTACCTCATCCCCCTACTGTATTTATTTATCTTGCTCCTTTACACCCCAGTATCTATACTTGCACATTCATCTTTTCATTAATCACCCCAGTGTTTAATTGGTATATTGTAATTACTTTGTCACCATGGCCTATTTGTTGCCTTACCTCCCTTATCTTACCTCATTTGCACACACTGTATATAGATTTCTTTTCTACTGTAAATATTGACTGTATGTTTGTTTATTCCATGTGTAACTCTGTGTTGTTGTATGTGTCAAACTGCTTTGCTTTATTCTTGGCCAGGTCGCAGTTGTAAATGAGAACTTGCTCTCAACTAGCCTACCTGGTTAAATAAAGGTGAAATAAATAAAAGAATATGCAGCAGATGTAACTCTGGGTCTTCCTTTCCTGTGGCGGTCCTCATGAGAGCCAGTTTCATCATGGTGCTTGATGGTTTTTGCGACTGCACTTGAAGAAACTTTCAAAGTTCTTGACATTTTCCACATTGACTGACCTTCATGTCTTAAAGTAATGATAGACTGTCATTTATTAACTACAGGTTACCCCTTTAAGTCTATCAAATGTGTGCGAGTTTGAGCATGTGTCCATTAGGCCTATAGATTTGTTTTATCAGCGTATATTACATTGGCTGGGATCCGCACTATGCAGCTGTTGCAAGAGCGCATTTTTCACTGGCTGTCCACTGGTTTCAAAAACAATGATTGATAAGCAGCTTAAACTTCTTGAATTCAACCATTATTGGGTTCAAATACACATTTAGATTTGTGAACCACCATCCACAATGACCACAATCCGTAAATCGCAAATAGCTAAACGAGGGAGCAGCAATGTGATTCACATACATGCGCTATGTAGAAATCAATAAGTGATATCTGTATCGCCGTAGACTACATCACTGCTGTCATCCTTACCTCCAAGTGTTTATGGAAGTTGGATAATCTTTGGATGCCGACAGCAGTCTCACCATTGGAAGACATACCTTGGACCAAAGCCTATTGCTGTGCTTTTCCCACGATCGATCAAACACATTTGGTGTGTCATCATAGTGGTCTCTATCTTGTGGTCAGACTCGCTCAGGTGGAACAAACTTAAACTTGCGCAATTTTTCAATGCTGATTAGAATGTCATTGAGAAAACAGGAAAGTGTGAAATATGTTTTTCCCGAAACATCCTTTCTGAATTTAAAAGTAATCCTTGAAGTAATCATCCAGTATTTCCAAAGTATCTGTAATCTGATTATATAATTTTTTCTTGGTAACGTAATGGATTACAGTTACCATTTGTTTTTGTAATCCCTTAAATGTAACATGTAATCCTTTACTCCCTAGCACTGTTAGCGTCTTACGGTCAGATGCTGAGCAGTTGCCATACCAGGCGGTGATGCAACTGACCAGGATGCTCTTGATGGTGCAGCTGTATAACTTTTTGAGGATCTAGGGACCCATGCCAAATCTTTTCAGTCTCCTGAGGGGGAAAAGGCCATCTTCAGTACTTTCTTGGTGTGTTTGGACCATGATAGTTTGGACACCAAGGTACTTGAAAATCTCGACCCGCTCCACTTCAGCTCCATCGACGTGAATGGGTGCTTGTTCGGTCCTCCTTTTCCTGTAGTCCACGATCATCTCCTTTGTCTTGTTCATGTTAAGGGAGAGGTTGTTTTCCTGGCACCACACAGTCCCCGGCCACTAGGATCGTCACTTCTGAATGAGCATTTTCTTGTTTGCTTACGGCTTTATACAGCTCGTTGAGTAAGGTCTTAGTGCCAGCTTCGGTTTGTGGTGGTAAATAGACAGCTACGAAAAATATAGATGAAATCTCTCTTGGTAGATAGTGTGGTCTACAGGTTATCATGAGGTACTATACCTCGAGACTACCATTAACTACTCACCGACAAATTCTCACAAGGCACCCAGATATCCACCCCCTGTATTTACTTATTTTCTTCACGTGAATGACAGGGATTTGGGCCTTGTCTGGGAGCAACATTACTTATATCCTTTGCGTCGGACTCATTAAAGAAAAAAATCTTCATCCAGTTTGAGGTGAGTAATCGCTGTTCTGATATCCGGAAGCTCTTTTCGGTCATAAGAGATGGTAGCATCAACATTATGTACAAAATAAGTTACAAACAGTGTGAAAAAACACACAAAATAGCACAATGGGTTAAGAGCCCGTAAAACGGCAGACATCCCCTCCGGCGCCATTCTTCTGAATTAGCAAATGTGCCTAACGTTAGTGATTAGCGCTAACTAGCTAACATTATTTAACATTAATTAACATGTCACCACAGGGAAAAGTGTGACTACATGAACGGTAACCTAATGTTAACTAGCTGGCTATCAAAGGACTTGTGGGTTCAATGTTTTCCCATACAAAACACAAAACGGTTTTGTTCCACTAGTGAATAGTTACACGACTAATCAAATGACCTGTGAAGTCAGTTATACACGTCAACAGGGATGGAAATTAAACTAGCCCGAGGATAGTACTTTTCAGACTGGGCAAGTAGACAATGTGCCAAACTAGCCTGACATAACAGTGAAATGGCTAGTAGAAAATGTGCCAAAATTTACAAACATCGCATGCCACAGATTTAGGACCCGGGCTAGTAGAAAATTGTGGTCTGCTGGCCAATGCCCAAAATCCTTATGTTCCATCCCTGCATGTCAGTCCCTTTCAGATGATCCCCCTATCACTGTTTGTCCTCCTCAATGACCTCACCGCTGAGGGTTTTAACTTCCCCCTTGAGAATTAGAATCAGAAGTACAGTCGTATAGCTCATCACAATACTAAACCTCTTCGGCAAATAGTACCCTAGACAGTCCTGATCATCTAGTTGAGCATTCCAGATAATTCCATCCCAGCAGAAATGTCCCATTCACATTGTAGGATTTTAGATGTGCAGATAGATGAAAGCCCAGTCCATTTTACAGTTACTTTAGTCAAGTGTAGGTCTGTGGGTTATGGAATTTTAATATAGATTTGACCATTTTAGTAATCAACTTAGCTAGCTAGTAAAAGTAACATTTTTTTTCTTTCAGATTGGTGGACTGGAAACCCAGTGGCAACAATCAGGTCTGTATCTGTCATTTTCCGGTGGGAAAGAGAAATGGCCCTGTATTTACCAGAGAAAGATCCAGACTGTTGATTGGGGAAAAAAAACGAACAATGAGGCATGAGGATTGGGTGGTGAGGGACCATTTGTCACATTGTCCAAGGTGGGTTTGTGTTATGATAAACAATGCATTTTCTGTCCAGATAAAGATGTTGATAGGGCATTGAGAAAGACCCATCACTGACCTAATGTCTCTTTGTTTTCCAGTCCAAAAGGAGTGCATCCTTTGTGCCATCTGGTGCACGGACATCCTTTGCCAGTGTGATCCGAGTGCAAGTGTCAAGTTGTAGAGACTACAACAGATCGAGCCTGTGGACGGACAGGTCAGTAACTCATCACATATGATACAATATTGTGTAAAACATAGAATTCATAAATGCATCCACATTTTTACTTTATGTCCCCTTTTCCCCATGTTTTAGACATGAGGAGTGACATGCGAAACACCTGACTCACCCCACGAGAAGCAGTGCATAATCAACGCCATCCTCAGCAAGGAGATCTGCTGGAAATGATGTACTCTAACTCTGGGGGTAAGACGTAATTTAATCGTCACAGCTATAAATTCCCTCTGTGCCCATTATAAAATGCAATATGAATTGTGTCGTACTAGTGAATGAAACTGGGAGGAGATGCACTCAGACCAGCCTTTGTGATTGAACTTACATTAACTACATTACTTTAGTTGGCTGCTTTGAGCAACACTTGAATGTAATATAACCTATTCTAGGAGCCTATTGTTTGTGTATGATCTTTATTCATTGTTCACTTGATTTTCAACAATTTCAGGTATAGGCAGGGATGACTGGGACCATCAGCTAGTAAGACACAGGGAGCAAGAAATTATTTGAACATCACAGATAGAAATTCCCACTGTGCCCATGATCAAATTAACTACATTACTTTAGTTGGCTGCTTTGAACAAAACTTGTATGTAATATAACTATCACTTTTCAGGTATGAGCCAGATGCAGATAGTGTCGAAGAATCAAAAGTTTATTTCTAGTACAGGGGCAGGCAAACAGCAAGTCAAAGGGAGGCAGAGGTCAGTAATCCAGAGAGGGTGCAAAAGGTCCAGAACGCAGGCAGTCTCAGGGTCCGGGCAGGCAGGGGTCAATAGTCCAGTGAGGTGGGGCAAGGTATAGAACGGCAGGCAGGCTCAGTGTCCGGGCAGGCAGGGGTCAATAGTCCAGTGAGGTGGGGCAAGGTATAGAACGGCAGGCAGGCTCAGTGTCAGGGCAGGCAGAATGTTCAACACCGTGAAGGACTAGAAAACAGGAGCAAGAACAAACAGGAGCAGGGGAACAAACACTGGTAGGTTTCACAAAACAAAATGAACTGGCAACAGACAAACAGAGAACACAGTGATAAATACACAGGGGATAATGGGGAAGATGGGTGATACCCGGAGGTTGGTGGAGACAAGCACAAAGACAGCTGAAACAGATCAGGGTGTGACAATAACCTATTCTGGGAGCCTAGTGTGTCTGTATGAACTATGTGGAATAATTTTGGACCATTGGCTTCCCTGAAAACAGTTGCTGACAAGCGGAGCAATAGGAGTCTGTCAGACGTTGTCACGCTGGATGGGGATGGTGATGGAGGCTTTGGTGGTTCACACAACGAAGAAGCAGATATCCCTTCCAGTGATGTGAAGTTGACGTTGGACGTGGTACCAGGAAGGATTGTCTTCACAGAGGCAGTAAAACCCTCCCTCCTTCATATAGGAATCCTTCAACTTCACTGTCTCTTCAATAGTAACGTCCCTTGCACCATAGGGACACTTGACCTCCAACACAGCTGTGGTGCCCACCCAGAATCCCAGACCCCGTGAACAAAAGCCCTCCTGCACATCCATCCCTGTAGCCATTTTAAAAGCCTTGATGCCCTCCTCTTTGTTACCTGTGCCCCACTTTACAGACACCCATCCAACGGCTGTGATCTGGGGACCCTTTTTTAGCAGTGAAGGAGTAACACGCTTGGCCCGAACCACTGCTCCATAATTTATGGCTGTCAACCTCCATCTTCTCATGGTGTGTCAGTTGGGGTTGGTGCACTGTCGAACTGTTGCCTGCCATATAGCTGTCGGCTGCTCCACCAACAGCGCCATGCCAACCAGGATGCCGGCTTGCCCAAGGTGCCTTTTTTAAATTTATTTTTTTACAATTTCCAGTACAGACAGGGATGACAGGGAGGGTAGCAGTTGTTCTGGCTCAGGTTCAGGGAGACATGCCATTCCACTGAACCTGAGCCAGAGATGGTTCCTTAGCTACTGAAGATCCTCCTCTGTCGGCTCTCAGGACAGAGGGTTGTAGTCTTCGGCCAGGTACAGGTCCTCCACTGACTGCACCTAGTTGGGCACGGCTGGCTTCCTCCACTAGCATTCCACATCCGTACGGCTGATATTGTGACCCACCAAAATAGGCTGCATGGCTACCTGTATGAGCTCCACGGAGGCATAGAGGGAATCACCTGGTCACCTACAGAGACCTGCCAAGATGGAAGATGTTAAGTGCAACATGCCTTTCAATACATTAATTTGAACACCTTGAAATACATTTGTTGTAAAAAATGTGCTGTATAAATAAAGTTTGATTTGAATGATGACATAATCTGCTTAATGATAATTGATTAAGTGTATCTTTCTTTGTAGAATGTTGACAGCTGTATAGAACACATTGTATTGCTAAGATTCTCAAACTTAACTTGATAGCTACACTCCGATACAGGATAAACTTTATCTCTCATATTGGCCCTGACCAAACCAATAAGTTGCCCCTCACTATAGCTGTACTTCTCCACATGGTATCAAGGTATCAACTGTCCCAGATGCAGACAGTTTTGAAGTAACAAAAGTTTATAACAAAAACGGGGGCATGCAAACGACAGGTCAATGGCAGGCAGTGGTCAACAATCCAGATCAGAGTCCGAAACAGGAGACAAAGGGCTGTGAGACATAGTTTTAATCCTAGACACGGAGACAAGGCAGCGAAGAGTGGTCTCAAGGTCTTGATTGGCTTGCTCTGACTGGCCGTTGGACTGAGGGTGGAACCTGGAGGACAGGCTGGCCGACGACCCAATGAGTGTGCAGAACGCCTTTCAGAACCGGGACTAGAACTGAGGACCCCGGTTGGAGACCATGTCCACCGGGAGTCCATGGATCCGGAAGACGTGCTGCACCATGAGCTGGGCCGTCTCTTTGGCAGACGGTAGCTTGGGGAGAGGAATGAAATGGGAGTCTTTGGAAAACAGGTCCTCTACTGTCAGGATTGCAGTGTTGCCATTAGACGGCGGGAGACCTGTGGATAAGTCCAGGGATATGTGAGACCAGGGATGGTGAGGGACAGGCAATGGTTGAATGAGACCAGCTGGAGCTTGCCAAGGAGTCTTGTTCTGCGCACAGATTGTGCAGGCAGCGATGAATGCGGAGATGTCCGGAACCATGGTAGGTCACCAAAAGCGTTGCCGCACAAAGGCTAGGGTCTGATGGGAGCCCAGGTGGCAGTCTAGCCTGGAGGATAGGTCCCACTCCAGCAGCGAGGGGTGGACAGCATCAGGATCAAACATCTGGTTATCTGGGCCCCCCAGGGTTTTGCTGGGAACATTGCACCTCATGGACCTGCTTCTCTATTCCCCAGCTGATTAACGTCGCCAGGCACGAGGAGGGAAGGATGGTCTTGGGGTCCGAGTGTGTAGCCGCAGGGCTATAGTGGCATGGCAGCGCATCCGGCTTGATATTCTTGGATCCCTGTTGGTAGGAGAGGGAGAAGTTAATCCAGATGAAAAGCAGGGCCCACCTAGCTTGCCTGGAATTGAGACACTTGGCGGTGTGGAGGTTCTTGTGATCAGTCCACACAATGAACGGATGTTCCGCCCCCTCCAACCAGTGTTTCCACCCCTACAACGCCATCTTCACTGCGAAAAACTCACGATTCCCCATATCGTAATTCCTCTCTGTGGCGTTGAGGTGATGGGAGAAGAAGGCGCAGGGGTGTAACTTGAGGTCCAGGGCAGAACGCTGGGACAGGACAGCCCCACTCCGACATCCGAAGCATCGGCCTCCACCACGAACTGACGGGACGGGTCAGGAGGAACCAATATGGGAGCTGTGGTGAAGCAGTGCTTGAGGTCCCGTAATGCCCGGTCAGCAGCTGGGGACCACGTGAACGGAACCTTGGGCGAGGTGAGTGCATACAGCGGGGAAGCCAGGGTGCTGTAGCCCCGGATAAAGTGGCTATAAAAGTTGGCAAAATTCCAGGAGACGTTACACACTGCACTCTGGACGTAGGCTGGTGCCAATCCACTACTGCTCTCACCTTCCCGGGATCAATTTGTTAATTTCCTGCAGCGATGATGTAACAAAAGAAGGGGATGGAATTCACATTTCTCCTCTTTCACAAAAAGCTGGTTCTCCTGGAGGCGCTGGAAGACCTGTCGGACGTGGAGCACGTGTTCTTGGGCTGAGTGGGAGAAAATGAGGATGTCGTCAGGGTAGACAAAAACGAACCGGTTCAACATGTCGTGGAGAACATCCTTCCAGGGCCTGGAACACAGCTGGAGCATTGGTAAGGTCGAATTGCATGACCAGATATTCGTAGTGACCGCTGGCTATATTGAAGGCAGTCTTCCACTCGTCCCTTCCCTGAATCCGCACCAGATGGTAGGCGTTCCGCAGGTCAACTTGGAGAAAACGGTGGCCCCCTGGAGTGGCTCAAAGGCCGAGGTGATGAGTGGTAGCGGGTAGCGGTTATTCACTGTGATGTCATTGAGGCCCCGGTAGTCGATGCACGGGTACAGGGTTTTGTCCTACTTCTCCACAAAGTATAACCCTGTGCCGGCGGGGGAGGCAGAAGGACAGATACACCCTGCAGCTACAGAGTCCTCAATGTAGTTTTCCATAGCCTTGGTCTCCGGACCCAACAGAGAGTACAGTCGTCCCCGGGGCGGGGTGGTGCCAGGGAGAAGGTCGATCCCACGGTCATAGGGTCGATGCGGAGGAAGTGAAGTGGCCCGGGCCTTACTGAAAACCTCCTGTATATCCTGGTATTCCGTGGGAATGGCAGAGAGGTCCGGGGCAACTACCGAGCCCACAGGAAGACTTCCCAGGGCAGGCTGCGCTGACTTCAAGCAATGGGTGTGGCAGAACAGGCTCCAGCCCATGATGGCTCCAGCAGTCCAGTTAATGAGGGGATTCTGTCGCTGGAGCCAAGATGATCCCAATACCACAGGAACCTGAAGAGCCTTAATTAGCATGAATTGGACTGCCTCACTCTGTTTCCCTGACACTCGTAGGTTGATGGGAGTGGTATTGGGGTGACCCGGCCTATAGAGCGCCCGTCCAGTGCTCTAAGATGCATGGGAATGGAGAGGGGCTCAGTGGGGATGCCCAGTTCGGACACCATGATAGCTTACATAAAACTCCCATCGGCCCCAGAGTTGATGAGTACGCAGAGAGATTTCGACTGGTTACCCCACAGCAACATGGCATGGAAAGGGGTGCGAGTAAGGGGAGAGGAAAAGTTCTCCTTATGGCCCACCAGAGTACTCGTCTCTACTGGTGAACCTGATCTCTTAGTGGACAGCAGGACACATAATCACCAGTAGTCCCGTAATACAGGCAACTCTTTGTGTGAAGCCGGTGTAGGCATTCGGCTGGGGACAGCCTAGCTCTGCCTAGTTGCATCGGCTCGGGAAGAGGTGAATTGGCAGACTTTGGAGACTCTCTGGTAGCCTCAGGTCCTCTCGGCCATGGATGACGTCGGGGTCTTCCAGGATACCTCGGAAGCGAGGTGAAATCTTTGGGAGGGCGTGTGACCTCCTCCTTCCTACATTACCGTAGCCTCCCATCGATCCGGATGGTCAAGGCAATGAGCGAGTAGAGATCCGTCGGTAGTTCTCGGGATGCTAGCTCGTCCTTAACTTCCTCCGATAATCTGTGCAGGAACGTGTCGAACAGCGATTCCAGGTTCCAGGCACTGTAAGTTGCCAGAGTCCAGAAATCCCCCGCATAGTCTGCCACACTGAGGGAGTCTTGCCAAAGCTGCAGTAACTTCTGGGCAGCCTCTCTCCCAGACAATGGAGAATCTAAAACCTTCTTCACCTCCACCACAAACTCCTCCAGACTGAAGCATTTGGCCGACTGTTGTTCCCACACGGCCGTAGCCCAGGCGAGAGCCCTCCCGGACATCAGCCTGATAAGGTACGTTATCTTCGAACGATCCGAGGGGAAGGAGGAGGGCTGCAGTTCGATGATGAGAGAAACGCAGGACAGGTTCCCGACTCTCCAGCGAAGCATTCTGGGAGAGGTAAGCAGAGTTCTCGGGAAACCGGGGGTGGCCGGGGCGGCCGTGCTGCTAACACCCGGGTTACTGAGGGGCTGGGAGGTTACCATCGTGGTAGGCGGCCAGACAGACAACCTGCGGAATTCCTCCAGCAATTTGTTCAACATGAGGTCATGGCGTTCGGCCAAGGTTTGGAACCCTTCCATAAGACCACGAAGCAACTCCTCATGCCTTCCAATGGTGGCTCCTTGGGAGGAGAGGGCATTGCGGAATTGGTCCGAGTCTGCTGCCCGTCATGGCCAGACCCAGATGCAGACAGTTTCGAAGTAAGAAAAGTTTATTACAAAAACAGTGGGGCAGGCAAACAACAGGCCAAGGGCAGGCAGAGGTCAGCAATCCAGAGCAGAGTCCGAAAGGTACAAAACGGCAGGCAGGCTCAGGGTCAGGGCAGGCAGAGGTCAGTAATCCAGGGTGGTGTGACAAGGTACAGAATAGCAGGCAGGGTCAATGGTCAAAACCGGGAACACTATAAGACAAGAGCTAGAGAAAGACAGGAGCACGGGAAATACACTGGTAGGCTTGACGAAACAAAACGAACTGGCAACAGACAAACAGAGAACACAGGTATATATACACTGGGGATAAATGGGTAAGATGGGCGACACCTGTAGAGGGCAGGAGACAAGCACAAAGACAGGTGAAACAGATCAGGGTGTGACACATGGCCAGACTTATAGTGGTATTTTCCCCTTTTAAATGCTCTAATGTGCATCATTGAAAAATGCCATAAGGTCTGAAATAGACACCAAAGTTGACATACTGTACAAACAATTATCTAGTAATTATCTAAGTAATACAAAATAAGTTTTTGATCTGCTGGAGTTTAGTCAGTGACTAGCTAAGACAAAGGGGACAGAAGAAGTTCAACACTTTATTCAATTCATTTCAATACAGCACATAGATTCATCATGTATTGTGCACAGGTATCTGATCGTACTAGTGAACTGTAGCTGACAGTGTTGGCTAGAGATGACGTGCAGGAGATTCCTGCATACATTTGTAGTCTTGCTGAGGTCTTCTCTGTTGCTAATTAGCATTTTACATTTTTGATAGTAAATTGAAGCAAATATGTTGATGAAACTGACCTTACATTTACATTTAAGTCATTTGGCAGACGCTCTTATCCAGAGCGACTTACAAATTGGTGAATTCACCTTATGACATCCAGTGGAACAGCCACTTTACAATAGTGCATCTAAATCATTTAAGGGGGGTGAGAAGGATTACTTTATCCTATCCTAGGTATTCCTTAAAGAGGTGGGGTTTCAGGTGTCTCCGGAAGGTGGTGATTGACTCCGCTGTCCTGGCGTCGTGAGGGAGTTTGTTCCACCATTGGGGGGCCAGAGCAGCGAACAGTTTTGACTGGGCTGAGCGGGCTGAGCGGGAACTGTACTTCCTCAGTGGTAGGGAGGCGAGCAGGCCAGAGGTGGATGAACGCAGTGCCCTTGTTTGGGTGTAGGGCCTTGTCCGAGAGGTCAGTTTCATGTTATCAAAACATCACGCCAAGGTAAGCCTACACGAAACACATACTTTATTTGAAGTGTTTGTAAAATTCACAATGTGTAAAATTAATGATGAAAAGATCATTGGAACCATTCCGTGTTTGACTGCTAAGTTTTATGGGTCATACGTTTCAAAAAAAAAAAATTAATAAAATTATTTTACCTTTATTTAAAGTCAGTTAAGAACAAATTCTTATTTTCAATGATGGCCTAGGAATAGTGGGTTAACTGCCTGTTCATGGACAGAATGACTGATTTGTACCTTGTCAGCTCAGGGATTTGAACTTGCAACCATCTGGTTACTAGTCCAACACTTTAACCACTAGGCTACCCTGCCGCCCCATTATGTTACATGAACGGAACCATGCGTGCAATGATATTATTGTCCTGCAAATATTGGATGCCATATTATACATTTTCTGATGCACCAATTTAGTTCGGTCTTTGGGATTTTGTTTGGGTTGCATATCCGTGTTTGAAGTGTTATTTGAAGTGTTTGTAAAATTCATAATGTGTAAAATAAATGGTGGAAGGATCATTGGAACCATTTCCGTGTTTGACCGCTAGGTTTTATGGGTCATATTTTTTAATATTTTTTATTCCCCATTACATATTCATAAAATTATGTTACATGAACAGAACCATGCTTGCAATGATATTATTGTCCTGCAAATATCAGATGCCATATTATAAATATTCTAATGCACCAATTTAGTTTGAACTTTGGGATTTTGTTTGGGTGCATATCAGTGTCTAATACTCTTTAATTCAAATCAGAAGAATTTCTCTCATGAATGCAAAATCATCAGCAGAGGAAGCTGTAACATTCAGGAAGATGTGGACAGACTGTAAAGTCTCACTTGGATGTCTTGACCGTGTGAGCACTCGAGTGAATGTTGAACTGGATGCCGAATTGGAATGAGCTGGACGGATGGATGAGCTACCTGGATGTCTTGGGGACAGCATAAGCTCAGCTGAGTTACATCCAGCATCCAGATCAGAATTACATCCAGCATCCAGCTCAGTTACATCCAGCAAGTGATTATTTGTAAATATTTTATTTATTTATTATTAACTTTTCAAATTGTACAACTATAAATGGCAGTTGGATTATACATAAAAAAATCCAAATACATACCAAACACAAGTTTGAGAAAAATAACTAAATAATACAAAAAGAAAAAACTAAAAGAATTTTTCAAATGTCACAAGTATTCAGACCTCTTGACTTTTTCGTTACAGCCTAATTCTAAAATTGATTAAATAAAAAAAAATTCTCAGCTATCTACACACAATACCTAATAATGACAAAGTGAAAACAGGTTTTCAGAAAACAGAAATGCCTTATTTACATAGGGTTGAAGTTGGAAGTTTACATACACTTAGGTTGGAGTCATTAAAACTAGTTTTTCAACCACTCCACAAATTTCTTGTTAACAAACTATAGTTTTGGCAAGTCATTTTTCCAACAATTGTTTACAGACAGATTATTTCACGTATAATTCACTGTATCACAATTCCAGTGGGTCAGAAGTTTACATACACTAAGTTGACTGTGCTTTTAAACAGCTTGGAAAATTCCAGAAAATTATGTCATGGCTTTAGAAGCTTCTGATAGGCTAATTGACATGATTTGAGTCAATTTGAGGTGTTGCTGTGGATGTATTTCAAGGCCTACCTTCAAACTCAGTGCCTCTTTACTTGACATCATGGGAAAATCAAAAGAAATCAGCCAAGACCTCAGAAAAACAATTGTAGACCTCCACAAGTCTGGTTCATCCTTGGGAACAATTTACAAACGCCTGAAGGTACCACGTTCATCGGTACAAACAATAGTATGCAAGTATAAACACCATGGGACCACACATACCGCTCAGGAAGGAGACATGTTCTGTCTCCTAGAGATTAACGTACTTTGGTGTGAAAGGTGCAACTCAATCCCAGAACAACAGCAAATGACCTTGTGAAGATGCTGGAGGAAACAGGTACAAAAGTATCTATATCCACAGTAAAACGAGGCCTATGTCGACATAACCTTAAAGGCCGCTCAGCAAGGAAGAAGCCACTGCTCCAAAACCGCCATAAAAACACAGACTACAGTTTGCAACTGCACATGGGAACAAAGATCGTGAAATGTCCTCTGGTCTAATGAAACAAAAATAGAACTGTTTGTCCGTAATGACATTGTTATGTTTGGAGGTCAAAGGGGAGGCTTGCAAGCCAAAGAACACCATCCCAACCATGAATCACGGGGATGGCAGCATCATGTTGTGAGGGTGCTTTGCTGCAGGAGGGACTGGTGCACTTCACAAAATAGATGGCATCATGAGGCAGGAAAATTATGTGGATATACAGTGCCTTGCAAAAGTATTCGGCCCCCTTGAACTTTGCGACCTTTTGCCACATTTCAGGCTTCAAACATAAAGATATAAAACTGTATTTTTTTTGTGAAGAATCAACAACAAGTGGGACACAATCATGAAGTGGAACAACATTTATTGGATATTTCAAACCTTTTTAACAAATCAAAAACTGAAAAATTGGGCGTGCAAAACTATTCAGTCCCCTTAAGTTAATACTTTGTAGTGCGGTTGGATGGAGAGCATTTGTGAACAGCAGTTTTCAGTTCTTTCCACAGATTCTCAATTGGATTCAGGTCTGGACTTTGACTTGGCCATTCTAACACCTGGATATGTTTATTTTTTAACCATTCCATTGTAGATTTTGCTTTATGTTATGGATCATTGTCTTTTTGGAAGACAAATCTCCGTCCCAGTCTCAGGTCTTTTGCAGACTCCATCAGGTTTTCTTCCAGAATGGTCCTGTATTTGGCTCCATCCATCTTCCCATCAATTTTAACCATCTTCCCTGTCCCTGCTGAAGAAAAGCAGGCCCAAACCATGATGCTGCCACCACCATGTTTGACAGTGGGTATGGTGTGTTCAGGGTGATGAGCTGTGTTGCTTTTACGCCAAACATAACGTTTTGCATTGTTGCCAAAAAGTTCCATTTTGGTTTCATCTGACCAGAGCACCTTCTTCCACATGTTTGGTGTGTCTCCCAGGTGGCTTGTGGCAAACTTTCACCACTACACTTGAGCCCTACAAGCCTTGCCCCCTCAGTCTGCGGTCCACAGATAGACCCTACTTGCCTAGTTATCTGTTTTCCATTTGTCTAAGTAGCCAGTTGGCTCTTTGCTATACTAAATGTGTTGTTGTTTTATAACAAATGTCTCTAATTCATGAATGTTGGGGCAGTTACCCACTCATTTAGGGTAGCATGTATTTTTCTCATAGTAGGGTATGAGGGAACTTTACAGTGATCACAACTGTAGTTACCATGTTGATCATTTTGAATTTGTATAGCTACTGTTACCGACTTTTATGTAGACCCACAACTTTTGTTTAGTCTGGACAATATTGCAAAACATGTTGATGCTTTCAGTAGCACTGAAGGTGTTGACTCATACTGCTTTTTCTATTCCTTTGCATGGGTGAACGGGATGGATGCCACACACCAATAACTCAAGCTGAACTGGAAGAGGTGGCTGCAGCTATGGTCCATGTTGTATCTACAATTGTCTCCCTACTGACAGGACAATACATACACTGTTTTGAAGGATCCTGCCCAACCCAAATGCTTCAAGTGGCACAATTAAGTAAGAGGCTTGAACAAACACTTGTAGCAGAACACATTGCTAATACCGTGCCAGAAACATTGCCATTCCCATGCTGTTTCATTCTGTGTATCTCAAATACATGTTAGTGTGTGATACGTTGTGGTATTTCTTTCCCTGTGTTGACAGTTGCAATGGTTAAAATAACAAGCATTACAAATGTATTTTCATTTTCTTTCTTTGATTTTGGTCCAGGTGCCAGTTCCCACATCTTAAGTTGTGTACTCTGTAGGGTTTTCTCTCTATATAATATTACTTGTTGATGAAACTAACTCATACGCTGTAAAATATGAAGTACAAGTCAAACGTTTGGACACACCTACTCATTCCAGAGTTTTTATTTGGGATGGTGTGGGTGTGCTTTGCTGGTGACACTGTCAGTGATTTATTTAGAATTCAATACACATTTAACCAGTATGGCTACCACAGCATTCTGCAGTGATACGCCATCCCATCTGGTTTGTGCTTAGTGGGACTATCATTTGTTTTTCAACAGGACAATGACCCAACACACCTCCAGGCTGTGTAAGTGCTATTTAACGAAGGAGAGTGATGGAGTGCTGCATCAGACGACCTGGCCTCCACAATTACCCGACATCAACTCAATTTAGATAGTTTGGGATGAGTTGGACCGCAGAGTGATGGAATATTTGACTATTGACTATTATGTAGAAAATAGTCAAAAATAAAGAAAAACCCTTGAATGAGTAGTTGTCCAAACTTTTGACTGGTACTGTTTATACAGTGAGCTCCAAAAGTATTGGGACAGTGGCATTTATTTGTAATTTTTTTGCCTCTGTACTCCACCACTTTGGATTTGAAAGTGCAGACTGGCAGCTTTAATTTGAGGGTATTTTCATCCATATCGGGTGAACCGTTTAGAAATGACTTTTTGTACATAGTTCCCCCATTTTAGAGGACCAAAAGTATTGGGAAAAATTCATTTATATGTGTATTAAAGTAGTCAAAAGTTTAGTATTTTGTCCCATATTCCTAGCACGAAGTGATTACATCAAGGTTGTGACTCTACAAAAGTGTTGGAGACATTTGCTGTGGTTTTGTTTCAGATTATTTTGTGCCTAATATAAATTAATGGTAAATAATGTATTTTGTCATTTTGGAATCACTTTTATTGTAGATATGTTTCTAAAAACTTCTACATTAATGTGGATGCTACCATGATTATGTATAGTCCTGAATGAATCGTGAATAATGATGAGTGAGAAACCTCACCTGTTATTGTAATAGTTAGAGGTTAGCATGTCTTGGGAGTATGGTATTTGTGCATCTCTAACTTTCTCACTAAACTGACAGTCTGAACTTCAACCTCATAGTCATTTGATAATTTCAAATCCAAAGTGCTGAAGTACAGAGCCAAAGCAACAACAAATGTGTCACTGTCCCAATACTTTTGGAGATTACTGTATACAGTGGGGCAAAAAAGTATTTAGTCAGCCAATTGTGCAAGTTCTCCCACTTAAAAAGATGAGAGGCCTGTCATTTTCATCATAGGTACACTTCCACTATGACAGACAAAATGAGAAAAAAAGTCCAGAAAATCACATTGTAGGATTTTTAATTTATTTATTTGCAAATTAAGGTGGAAAATAAGTATTTGGTCAATAACAAACAAGCAAGATTTCTGGCTCTCACAGACCTGTAACTTCTTTATCCGGGAGTGTAATCCATAACGCAACTTTTTCTATTCATGAAAATCGCAAATGAAATAAAATAAATATATTCAAACACAAGCTTAGCCTTTTGTTAACAACACTGTCATCTCAGATTTTCAAAATATGCGTTACAGCCAACGCTAGACAAGCATTTGTGTAAGTTTATCATGGCATAATGCTATGCTAGGCTCTGCTGGCAGCAGGCAACATTTTCACGAAAATAAGAAAAGCAACCAAATTAAATAATTTACCTTTGAAGAACTTCAGATGCTTTCACTCAGGAGACTCCCAGTTAGATAGCAAATGTTCCTTTTTTCCAAAAATATAATTTTCTTGATTTGATTTTTATCTGGGTTTCGCCTGTAACATCAGTTCTGTGGCACTCACAGACAATATCTTTGCAGTTTTGGAAACGTCAGAGTGTTTTCTTTCCAAAGCTGTCAATTATATGCATAGTCGAGCATCTTTTCGTGACAAAATATCTTGTTTAAAACGGGAACGTTTTTCATCCAAAAATTAAAATAGCGCCCCCTATATCGAAGAGGTTAAGAGGCTCCTCTGTCCTCCACTCGTTACCTGTAATAATGGCACCTGTTTGAACTTGTTATCAGTATAAAAGACACCTGTCCACAACCTCAAACAGTCATACTCCAAACTCCACTATGGCCAAGACCAAAGAGCTGTCAAAGGACACCATAAACAAAATTGTAGACCTGCACCAGGCTGGGAAGACTGAATCTGCAATAGGTAAGCAGCTTGGTTTGAAGAAATCAACTGTGGGAGCAATTGTTAGGAAATGGAAGACATACAAGACCACTGATAATCTCTCTCGATCTGGGGCTCCATGCAAGATCTCACCCCGTGGGGTCAAAATGATCACAAGAACGGTGAGCAAAAATCCCAGAACCACACGTGGGGACCTAGTGAATGACCTGCAGAGAGCTGGGACCGAAGTAACAAAGCCTACCATCAGTAACACACTATGCCGCCAGGGACTCAAATCCTGCAGTGCCAGACGTGTCCCCCTGCTTAAGCCAGTACATGTCCAGGCCTGTCTGAAGTTTGCTAGAGAACATTTGGATGATCCAG
Source organism: Oncorhynchus masou masou (assembly GCF_036934945.1). Lineage (NCBI taxonomy): Eukaryota > Metazoa > Chordata > Actinopteri > Salmoniformes > Salmonidae > Oncorhynchus > Oncorhynchus masou. The sequence continues at coordinate 81,246,840 of NC_088242.1, read as the reverse complement.
AAGAAGATTGGGAGAATGTCATATGGTCAGATGAAACCAAAATATAACTTTTTGGTAAAAACTCAACTCGTTGTGTTTGGAGGACAAAGAATGATGATTTGCATCCAAAGAACACGGTACCTACTGTGAAGCATGGGGGTGGAAACATCATGCTTTGGGGCTGTTTTTCTGCAAAGGGACCAGGACGACTGATCTGTGTAAAGGAAAGAATGAATGGGGCCATGTATCGTGCAATTTTGAGTGAAAATCTCCTTCCATCAGCAAGGGCATTGAAGATGAAAAGTGGCTGGGTCTTTCAGCATGACAATGATCCCAAACACACTGCCCGGGCAACGAAGGAGTGGCTTCGTAAGAAGCATTTCAAGGCCTAGCCAGTCTCCAGATCTCAACCACATAGAAAATCTTTGGAGGGAGTTGAAAGTCTGTGTTGCTCAGCAACAGCCCCAAAACATCACTGCTCTAGAGGAGATCTGCATGGAGGAATGGGCCAAAATACCAGCGAAGTGAACTGATTTGAAGACAACGAGCAATGACTACCTTGCGCACCAATCATTTTAGCGAAGCTTCATTGATGGACTGTATTTCAGCCCAATGACCACCGATCTTCTTGAAATCTAGCTGGGTAGATAGCCAATGAGCTGAGGCAAATGCCAGTATGTAATGGTTTTGGGTTGGAGCACCATTCCTTGTTTGATATCGCATGCGTAACGAACTCCATTCTCGCCTTGACGATCAGTGGAGTTGCTGTGAGGCTTGTTACGCGCAGCTGTATTTCGGAAAGTTGTATTTTCAATGATTTCATTGAAGATATCATGGCAAATAAATCAGGAAAAGCGAAATCAAAGTCTAAAGTGAAAGTGAAAATGTGAAAGTGAGACAGATTTTTTGTTTGGGGAATCTTTGAGTGTTATGATTCAAACAGGAACTGAGAAGCTGTTTCTGCAAGGACAGGACGTACTTCTGGACGGATTTGGCAACAAAAAGATTTCCCAAGCTTTAAACATCCCAAGGAGCACTGTGCAAGCGATAATATTGAAATGGAAGGACCACTGCAAATCTACCAAGACCTGGCCGTCCCTCTAAACTTTCAGCTCATACAAGGAGAAGACAGATCAGAGATGCAGCCAAGAGGCCCATGATCACTCTGGATGAACTGCAGAGATCTACAGCTGAGGTGGGGGACTCTGTCCATAGGACAACAATCAGTCGTATATTGCACAAATCTGGCCTTTATGGAAGAGTGGCAAGAAGAAAGCCATTTCTTAAAGATATCCATAAAAAGTGTCATTTAAAGTTTGCCACAAGCCACCTGGGAGACACACCAAACACGTGGAAGAAGGTGCTCTGGTCAGATGAAACCAAAATTGAACTTTTTGGCAACAATGCAAAACGTTATGTTTGGCGTAAAAGCAACACAGCTCATCACCCTGCGCACCATCCCCACTGTCAAACATGGTGGTGGCAGCATCATGGTTCGGGCCTGCTTTTCTTCAGCAGGGACAGGGAAGATGTTTAAAATTGATGGAAGATGGATGGAGCCAAATACAGGACCATTCTGGAAGAAAACCTGATGGAGTCTGCAAAAGACCTGAGACTGGGATGGAGATTTGTCTTCCAAAAAGACAATGATCCAAAACATAAAGCAAAATCTACAATGGAATGGTTCAAAAATAAACATATCCAGGTGTTAGAATGGCCAAATCAAAGTCCAGACCTGAATCCAATCGAGAATCTGTGGAAAGAACTGAAAACTGCTGTTCACAAATGCTCTCCATCCAACCTCACTGAGCTCGAGCTGTTTTGCAAGGAGGAATGGGAGAAAATGTCAGTCTCTCAATGTACAAAACTGATAGAGACATACCCCAAGCGACTTACAGCTGTAATCGCAGCAAAAGGTGGCGCTACAAAGTATTAACTTAAGGGGGCTGAATAATTTTGCACGCCCAATTTTTCAGTTTTTGATTTGTTAAAAAAGTTTGAAATATCCAATAAATGTCGTTCCACTTCATGATTGTGTCCCACTTGTTGTTGATTCTTCACAAAAAAATACAGTTTTATATCTTTATGTTTGAAGCCTGAAATGTGGCAAAAGGTCGCAAAGTTCAAGGGGGCCGAATACTTTCGCAAGGCACTGTATATATATATATATATATATATATGTATATACACACAAACACAAACAAACCACACATTTCATTGCAAATTTAAAAAAAAAAAAAATATATATATATATATATATATATATATTTTTTTATATTTATATATTTTAAATTTGCAACGAAATGTGTGGTTTGTTTGTGTTTGTGTGTTGGTTTGTTTGGGTGTGTGTGTGTATATATATATATATATATTCAATGTCAGATGTATATATTTTCCATGTCAGATTATATTTTCCATTGTTTTATTCAAATGGAATGGAATGGAATAGAACAGCAAAGGGTAGTCTAGTGGATAAAGTGTTGGACAAGTAATTGAAAGGTTGCAAGTTCAAATCCCCGAGCTGGCAAGGTACAAATCTGTCGTTCTGCCCCTGAACCCACTGTTCCAAATAAGATTTTGTTCGTAACTGACTTGCCTAGTTAAATAAAGGTAAAAAAATGAATGCAATACATATCTGTTTTTTTTATGTGATGATAAAAGGCTCATACAATACAAATATATTTTTATGTTTTCTTTCACAGTGATAGCGACTCCGACTGGGAGCCCCCACTGCCAAGCTTCCCGCTCTACCTCTGCCCCCAGTGGTGTTCATATGCCACAGTTCATTACTGCAGGCATGACTGTGCCTCAGGGCCAAAAGGGCACATCATGGAGGCGTCGTTGTGTTCTCTGTTGCATGAACGGCACCACTTGTTCAGTTTGCCTCTGCTTTACATCACAAAGAGACTGCTATGGGACCTGGCACAGGTAGCAAAATATTGTGTCGAGGACTTCCAATGGGTGAACTGTTTTTTTAAATATTTATTTTCTAATATATATATGTATTTGTGTGTGTGTGTGTTACAATTGCTTTTTGATATGTTGTATATAGTTATTTGCACTGTTGTATATAGTTATAGGTAATTTCACCAATTTGGCCACTTGGGTACATTTGGGCAACTTGTGTGGGACACCTGGGTGACTTCATGCTAAATGTCATGTAGCTCACCCATTCCTGAAGTTATCAGTCTGAAACTTTGAACACCCACAGTTGCCCTCTTTTGTTATCCATCAAAGTGATCTCCAGCATCCTATCTGACTGTGTGGCTATTCTAGTACATGTGAAAGATGATACTACAACAATAAAAAACAGAACACGTATGCTCTTTCTTTCTCTTTTCTTCCACCAGATCTACTGTGTTATATTATCCTACATTCAATTAACATTTCCACAACCTTCAGAATGTTTCCATTCAAATTATACCAAGAAAATGCATATCGTTGCCTCTGGGGCTGAGCTACATGCAGTTAGATTAGGGTATGTTCTTCAGGTGGAAATTGAGAACAAAGGGATGCAGCCATAACAGGTTTAACAATTAATTTATGACATTCCATCCTGGGGTTTTACTATTGAAATGAAATAAAATATAAATTAAAAAACTTTCATGAGAAATCGTGGGACTCTTATTTTGAGATTGGAAATGCAGGACTTATTTTGGCATGACAAATCAAGGGAGTCTTATTTTGAAATCAGAAACTACAGGACTTTTATTTTAGCATGACAAATCAAGGAACTCTTATTTTGAAATCAGAAATTGCAGGACTTGTATTTTGGCAAAACAAATCGAGGGACTCTTATTTCGAAATCGGTATTACAGGCCTCTTATTTTGAAGTCTGTTATGCTGGATGTAACTCTGAGCAGGATGCTAGATGTAACTCTGTGCTGGATACTGGATGCTGGATGTAACTCTGAGCTGGATGCTGGATTTTGTTAACTCTGCACGGATGCTATACTGGATGTAACATCCAGCATCCAGCTCAGTGTCACAGCCCCCACTGATCATCAGCTTGAGCTACACTGAGTGTACAAAACATTAAGGGCCTCTTATTTTGAAGTGTGTTACATCCAGCTCAGAGCTGGATGCTGGATTCTGGGTGTAACTAAGCTGAGCCGGATGCTTGATGTAACTCTGTTCTGGATTCTGGATGTAACGAAGCTGAGTCGGATGCTGGATGTAACTCTGTGCTGGATTCTGGATGTAACTAAGCCGAGCCAGATGCTTGATGTAACTCAGCTGAGCTGGATTCTGGATGTAACTCTGAGCTGGATGCTGGATGTAATTCAATATTAGGAAGGTGTTCTTTATGTTTTGTACACAGTGTATATCCCCTCACCTGCTTTGTCCTTATCCTTCACTATTCTCATAACATTTTCACAGATCCCAAACAGGGGCGGATTGGGACATGAATTCGACCCTGGCATTTTATCCAGCCCACACCACTGCATGTGTCACCAACTTAACTCAGAATTCTAAAAGTTAGGCATTAACTCTGACTGTTTAAGTTTAAAGATTAAGGTTTGGGATAGGTTTAAAATAAAAATCTGAAAAACTACTTTCTAATGCTGGATTCAGACATGGATGGACCTCGAATACGGACTTGTATCACGGGTGACCTGGCTGAGAAAACCGGGCTGGCCCATTTTGATAGGCGGGAAGGCCGGCCATTTCCCATTGATCAGCCAAAGGCTCATTATAGATTTGATTAACAGAAATTGCACTCAAATATTTTGTCTTTAAAATATGCCCATATCATCCTTTTCATTGTTTTATTTTTATATAAAAATATGTATATTTGTGAGCGTCAATTTCGACCAGTCCACCCCCAAAAATGTTTTGTCTAGCCCATCTGGCATTTGACAGAATTGCCAGAAGGCCCGTCTGCCCCTGCTCCCAAATCAGTGGCTTCTGTCTAAGACAGCCTCTCCCTCCTATGGTGACAGCTATTTTTAAGCCAACTGATAATCAATGCCATTATGCACAGTGCCATTCTAAGAAGCTCCAGGATTTTTTATTTAGTCGATTCCAGGTCTTGATTTGCCAAGAACGAGTTAAGATATTATCTATTCTAGAGTTAATGTAGGAGTGGTTTTTAAGGTGAAGGATGAATTATGCTATTAAACAGCGCACCCTCCACTCTTTCCCTCTTTCCTAATCATGAACTCATCTTGTAGAGAAATAAAAATGACCAAAAGGGACTTACAATGACCAATAAGACTTCTTGGTGATGTAAATGTAAAGCATTACTGTTATGTCATGTTTGTAAGGTAGCGTACAGTTTTCAGGCTAGGTTGACATAGGAAGAAATATTTAGGATACGTTCTCATGAGGTCATTGGTGAGAAAATGGGGAGAAAAAAGGGTTTTACTCTAATATTACAGGCAGCTTTGATGAAACTGCTTTAAAACTATGTGTTGACATGTCAGTGGTGAGTTTGACTTTCTTGTATACTTGACAGAGACACTTTATAGCCAAAGGAGGTTACTCGGAACTGCTACGACTGCGAACAAGCCATATGTTTGAGTTTGATTGTGGCCTGTTATGAAGTTATTACTTTTCCATTGACAGACAAAACTGCCAACATGACATACCATACTGACACATAGCCTACTGTGCACCGGGCTTGGTGTTTAGACCGAGGGTGGTTCTCCCATATGGTCAAGCCATTTGAAAACTTTTCTGCAAAATGTATGGCATTTTTGTCATGTAGCCAACTGCAGAAACTTCTCGTTATAATTATGATAGGCCTACATCTCATCACTCACACAGTCGAGTCATGGATGTTAGATTCCAATCTAGCAGGATCAGTCAGTCAAGACATTACTCAACACCACACACCTATTAGTTACGCTCTTCACAAGCATTAGACTCCCATTACCTTGAGTTGATTAGACAGCAATATTGATATCCACTGATATTATACTTGGTGCAATATTCAATATGTTCTTTCAGTTGTGCTCTTCAATATTAATCCATGTTATTGTCAAATGTAATATTCCATATTCCATACAGGCCTACTTGTCATTTAAAGTGTGACTATCTCAAGGGGGGCGAATACTTTCGCAAGGCACTGTATTTGTGTGATTGTTTTGCTTTGTTGTGATAACCAGTTGAGAGAGGGAAGGTGGATATTTTGTGAAATCTTCCATCTCCCCTGATCCAACAGTTGATGAAGAATGCCATTGTGGGAGTCAACTGTTTATACCTAACCTTACCTGGAGTTGAAGTTCAGGTTTCCTGAGTTCCTCCACCTTAACTGTCTCTCTGTCCCCTAACCTGCTTCTCCACTTTGCTCTCTAGGTTCTACTGGGATTTCACCATGTTGATGTTCATGGTGGGCAACCTCATCATCATCCCAGTGGGGATCACCTTCTTCAAGGACGAGACTACCGCGCCCTGGATCATCTTCAACGTGGTCTCTGATACCTTCTTCCTCATGGACCTGGTCCTCAACTTCCGCACAGGCATCGTTTTAGAGGACAACACTGAGATCATCCTGGACCCCAAGAAAATCAAGAGGACGTACCTGAAGACCTGGTTTGTGGTGGACTTTATCTCCTCCATCCCGGTTGATTATATCTTCTTGATCGTGGAGAAGGGGATCGACTCTGAGGTGTATAAAACAGCCAGAGCCCTGAGGATCGTGCGCTTTACCAAGATCCTCAGTCTGCTGAGGCTGCTCAGGCTGTCCAGGCTAATTCGCTATGTCCACCAATGGGAAGAGGTAAGCTGGGCTCTAGAACTTACTTTGTCCAATAGCAGGAGGATATGGGATTTGCAATACTTTTCTATAATTTACACAGGCCAATAGACGCGTGGGTTGTTATTAAGCAACAAAATCATTGTTATTAAGCAACAAAATTGTTGTGTGTGCAAATTCAGGGCAAAACAGCTGTGAACTCAAAATAATTAATGACAACATGTAACAACATGCACAAGCATTATTTTCGTGACGTTGTCAGGCAGCCCGTCTATGAGAGGCTACACACTATGGGTCAAGTACTTGCATTGACCAATGGAAAGAGGGGGTAGGATGGACAAGGCATAGGCCAGAATCCCTTTTATAATACAATTTCAAGGCAGCAGTAGCAAGAATAAAACACAAGTGAGTCAGATTGAACATCATCAACCCATCATATTTCTGGGAAGTGTTTTTCCAATAATAGACAAGTCTCACTATCGCAGGCCTTCAACACTGTTGTCTCTGTACCTGAAGTGATGTATATCAGCAGGATGCTGAGATTCACAGCTTTGCTTTCTCAGCAGTCAGCGGTCATCATCACAGCATTGGGCCATGGAGTGCAGCCAGTCACATATAGCGACAACATGAAAGACAGCAGTTCATGTTCAAAGGAAAAGAACATGAAAACAGCATACCCACAACAAAGACGGTTTTGAATGAATTCCTGTGATCAGCAGCTGTCCAGACAAGCAGTATGGCTTATTAATCACACAGTCTCGCTGTCTTCATGTATATTTCCTGTCTTAGATCAAAACCAAACATCCCATTTGATCAGCATGTGTGTTTATTGACTGTCTTGAATCTGAGGTGTGAATGTTAATGAGATGTGATTAAGTGGACTGCCTAATACAGCACAGGGGAACTTCTAATAGTGCCTTCATAGACAAACAGCTCTATTACACATCTCTGACAGGAATAAGTGAAGTTTCCATTCTACACTGGATAATCTATTTATTTTAAGGATACAGTGCATTCGAAAAGTATTCAGACCCCTTCACTTTTTTCCACATTGTGTTACGTTACAGCCTTATTCTAAAATTGCTTAAATATTTTTTTATCCTCATCAATCTGCACACAATCTGCATACAATACCCCAATAATGACAAAGCGAAAATAGGTTTTAAGAAATGTTTGTACATGATTGATTGTACGTGATTTGGAAAGGCACAAACATGTCTATATAATGTCCCACAGTTGACAGTGCATTTCAGAGCATAAAACCAAGCCATGAGGTTAAAGTAATTGTCCATGGAGCTCCGAGACAGGATTGTGTCGAGGCACAGATCTGGGGAAGTGTACCAAAACATCTCTGCAGCATTGAAGGTCCCCAAGAACACAGTGGCCTCCATCATTCTTAAATGGAATAAGTTTGGAACCACCAAGACTCTTCCTAGATCCAGCCAGCCGGCCAAACTAAGCAATCGGGGGAGAAGGGTCTTGGTCAGGGAGGTGACCAAGAACCCGATGGTCCCTCTGACAGAGATCCAGAGTTCCTCTGTGGAGATGGGAGAACCTTCCAGAAGGACAACCATCTCTGCAGCACTCCACCAATCAGGCCTTTATGGGAGAGTGGCCAGACGGAAGCCATTCCCCAGTAAAAGGCACATGACCGCCCTCTTGGAGTTTGCCAAAAGGCACCTAAAGGACTATCAGACCATGAGAAACAAGATTCAATGGTCTGATGGAACCAAGACTAAACTCTTTAGCCTGAACGCCAAGCATCACATCTGGGAGAAACCTGGCACCAACACTACAGTGAAACATGGTGGTGGCAGCATCATGCTGTGGGGATGTTTTTCAGCGGCAGGGACTGGGAGGTCTAGTCAGGATCGAGGGAAAGATGAACGCAGCAAAGTACAGAGAGATCCATGATGAAAACTTGCTCCAGAGTGCTCAGGACCTCAGACTGGAGTGAAGGTTCACCTTCCAACAGAACAACGACCCTAAGCACACATCCAAGACAGCGCAGGAGTGGCCAGACGGAAGCCATTCCTCAGTAAAAGGCACATGACAGCCCTCTTGGAGTTTGCCTAAAGGCACCTAAAGGACTCTCAGACCATGAGAAACAAGATTCTCTGGTCTGATGGAACCAAGACTAAACTCTTTGGCTTGAACGCCAAACATCACGTCTGGGGGAAACCTGGCACCAACACTACGGTGAAACATGGTGGTGGCAGCATCATGCTGTGGTGATGTATTTCAGCTGCAGGGACTGGAAGACTAGTCAGGGTCGAGGCAAAGGTGAATGGAGCAAAGTACAGAGAGATCCTTGATGAAAACTTGCTTCAGAGTGCTCAGGACCTCAGACTAGGGCAAATGTTCACCTTCCAACAGGATAACAGCAGTGCTTCTTCTCCGATTGATTTTGAGATTCAAGGGGCTATCATCGTTAAATAATATAACTGATTTTATTGAACCTTTATTTAATTGGCAAGTCAGTTAAGAACAAATTCTTATTTACAATGACATCCTACCAAAAGCCAAAGGGCTCCGATGGGGAAGGAGCTCAGATAAAAAAAGAAAGAAATATAGGACAAAACACACATCACGACAAGAGAGACAACACAACAGTACGTAAAGAAAAACCTAAGACAACAACATAGCATGGTAGCAACACATGACAACACAGCATGGGAGCAACACAACATGACAACAACATGGTAGCAACACAACATTGCAGCAGCACAACATGGTAGCAGCACAAAACAGGCTGCAAACATTATTGGACACAGACAGCAGCACAAAGGGCAAGAAGGTAGAGACAACAATACATCACGCAAAGCAGCTACAACTGTCAGTAAGAGTGTCCATGACTGAGTCTTTGAATGAAGAGATTGAGATAAAACTGTTCAGTTTGAGTGTTTGTTGCAGCTCGTTCCAGTCGCTAGCTGCAGCGAACTGAAAAGACAAGCGACCGAAGGATGTGTGTGCTTTGGGGACCTTTAACAGAATGTGACTGGCAGAATGGGTGTTGTTTGTGAAGGATGACGGCTGCAGTAGATATCTCAGATAGGGGCCTAAGAGGGTTTTATAAATAAGCATCAACCAGTTGGTCTTGCTACGGATGTACAGAGATGACCAGTTTACAGAGGAGTATAGAGTGCAGTGATGTGTCCTATAAAGAGCATTGGTGGCAAATCTGATGGCAAAATAGTAAAGAACATCTAGCTGCTCGAGAGCACCCTTACCTGCTGATCTATACATGTTGTCTCCGTAATCAAGCATGGGTAGGATTGTCATCTGAATCTGGGTTAGTTTGGCAGCTGGTGTGGAAGAGGAGAGATAGAGGAAACTGTCACGCCTTGGTCATTGTATTTTGTGTTTTCGTTATATATTTGTTCAGGCCAGGGTGTGACATGGGTTTATGTTATTGTGTTGTCGTATTGGGGTTTTTGTAGGCATTGGGATTGTGGTTGATTAGGGGTGTGTTTAGTTTAGGTTTGGCTGCCTGAAGCGGTTCTTAGAGTCTGGTGATTCTTGTTGTCTCTGATGGGGAACCGTATTTAGGTAGCCTGGGTTTCACTGTGTATTTCGTGGGTGATTGTTCCTGTCTGTGTAGTTTCACCAGATAGGCTGTAATTAGGTTTCACGTTCCGTTTTGTTGTTATTTATTTATATCAGTTATTTCATGTACTGCGATTCATTCATTAAAAAACATGAGTAACCAACACGCTGCATTTCGGTCCGACTCTCTTTCGACAAACGATGAACGCCGTTACAGAAACCAAGTCTAGATATAACTTTAGCCTGCAGATTTGATATGTGTTGAGAGAAGGACAGTGTACCATCTTGCCATACTCCCATGTACTTGTATGAGGTGACTACCTCAAGCTCTAAACCTTCAGAGGTAGTAATCACACCTGTGGGGAGAGTGACATTCTTCTTACCAAACCACATGACCATAGCCTAGTGGTTAGAGCATTGGGCCAGTAACCAAAAGGTTGATGGATTGAATCCCTGAGCTGACAAGGTAAACATCTGTCATTCTGCCCTTGAGCAAGGCAGTTAACCAACTGTTCGATTAAGGCATCCCCCCGCACCTCTCTGATTCAGAGGGCTTGGGTTAAATGCGGAAGACACATTTCAATTGAAGGTATTCAGTTGTACAACTGACTAGGTATCTCCCGTTCCTTTGTTTTGTAGGTGTTCAGAACAAGGTTAAGGGCTTAATCTTAACTTCTTCGATATAGGGGGCGCTCTTTTAATTTTTTGATAAAAAAACGTTCCAGTTTTAAACAAGATATTTTGTCACAAAAAGATGTTCGACTATGCATATAATTGACAGCTTTGGAAAGAAAACACTCTGACGTTTCCAAAACTGCAAAGATATTGTCTGTGAGTGCCCCAGAACTAATGCTACAGGCGAAACCAAGATGAAATTTCATACAGGAAATGCCCCAGATTTTGAATGCGCTGTGTTCCAATGTCTCCTTATATGGCTGTGAATGCGCCAGGAATGAGCCTACACTTTCTGTCGTTTCCCCAAGGTGTCTGCAGCATTGTGACGTATTTGTAGGCATATCATTGGAAGATTGACCATAAGAGACTACATTTACCAGGTGTCCGCTTGGTGTCCTCCGTCGAAATTATTGCGCAATCTCCAGCTGCGTCCACTTTTCCATTAGTTTCAGAGGAGAAAGGCAACTGCCACGAATGATTTATCATCGAATAGATATGTGAAAAACACCTTGAGGATTGATTCTAAACAACGTTTGTCATGTTTCTGTCGATATTTTGGAGTTAATTTGGAAATAAGTTTGGCGTTGTAATGACTGAATTTTCAGGGTTTTTTCTTAGCCAAACGTGATGAACAAAACGGAGCGATTTCTCCTACACAAATAATATTTTTGGAAAATCTGAACATTTGCTATCTAACTGAGAGTCTCCTCATTGAAAACATCCGAAGTTCTACAAAGGTAAATGATTTTATTTGAATGCTTTTCTTGTTTTTGTGAAAATGTTGCCTGATGAATGCTAGGCTTAATGCTATGCTAGCTATCAATACTCTTACACAAATGCTTGTGTAGCTATATTTGAAAATCTGAGATGACAGTGTTGTTAACAAAAGGCTGAGCTTGTGAGCCAATATATTTATTTCATTTCATTTGCGATTTTCATGAATAATTAACATTGCGTTATGCTAATGAGCTTGAGGCTAAGATTACGCTCCCGGATACGGGATTGCTTGACGCTTGAGGTTAAGCTTTGTTGTAGAGCGTTTCACACAAAATCCGGGGAGGGGCCAGCTGAGTATAAGACTGTATCATCTGCATATAAATGGATGCGAGAGCTTCCTACTGCCTGAGCTATGTTTTTTTTTACCTTAATTTTACTAGGCAAGTCAGTTAAGAACAAATTCTTATTTTCAATGACGGCCTAGGAACAGTGGGTTAACTGCCTGTTCAGGGGCAGAACGACAGATTTTGTACCTTGTCAGCTCGGGGATTTGAACTTGCAACTTGCAAGAACATCGCACCAATGTAAACTGAGTTTTTTTGGGGGGATATAAATATGAACTTGATCGAACAAAACATACATGTATTGTGTAACATTGAGTCCTGGGAGTGTCATCTGATGAAGATCGTCAAGGGTTAGTGATTAATTTTATCTATATTTCTGCTTTTTGTGACACTCTCTTTGGTTGGAAAATGGCTGAATGCTTTCTGTGACTAGTTGCTGACCTAACATAATGATATGTTCTGCTTTCCCCTGAAAAGCTTTTTTGAAATCGGACACTGTGGTTGGATTAACGAGAAGTGTATATTTAAAATGGTGTAAAATACTTGTATGGTTGAGGAATTTTAATTATGAGATTTCTGTTGTTTTGAATTTGGCGCCCTGCAATTTCACTGGCTGTTGGCGAGGTGGGATGCTAGCATCCCGAACGATCCCAGAGGGGTTAACTTCTTATGGCTGAGATCCCGTTAAAGGGATCGATATGACAACAGCCAGTGAAAGTGCAGGGCGCCAAATTCAAACAACAGAAATCTCATAATTAAAATTCCTGAAACATACAAGTATTTTACACCATTTTAAAGATAAACTTGTTGTTAATCCCACCACAGTGTCCGATTTCAAAAAGTCTTTACGACGAAAGCACACCATCTTATTATGTTAGGTCAGTACCTCGTCACAGAAAAACACAGCCATTTTCCCAGCCAAAGCGAGGAGTCCCAAAAAGCAGAAATATAGATCAAATTAATCACTAACATTTTGACGATCTTCATCAGATGACAGTTATAGGACTTCATGTTACACAATACATGTATGTTTTGTTCGATAAAGTTCATATTTATATCCAAAAATCTCAGTTTACATTGGCGCGTTACATTCAGTAATGTTTTGCTCCCAAAACATCCAGTGATTTTGCAGAGAGCCACATCAATTTAAAGAAATACTCATAATAAACACTGATAAAAGATACAAGTGTTATGCATGGAACTTTAGATAAACTTCTCCTTAATGCAACCTCTGTGTCAGATTTCAAAAAAGCTTTACCGAAAAAGCACACCATAATCTGAGAACAGCGCTCAGAGACCAAAACAAGCCATACAGATATCCGCCATCTTGTGGAGTCAACAGAAGTCATAAATAGCATTATAAATATTCACTTACCTTTGATGATCTTCATCGGAATGCACTCTCAGGAATCCCAGTTCCACAATAAATGTTTGATTTGTCCGATAAAGTCCATCATTTATGTCCAAATACCTCCTTTATGTTCGCACCTTTAGTCACAAATCCAAATTCACGACGCGCAGGCCAGACGAAAAGTAAAAAAATTATATTACAGTTCGTAGAAACATGTCAAACGATGTATAGAATCAATCTTTAGAATGTTTTTAACATAAATCTTCAATAATGTTTCAACCGGAGAATTCCTTTGTCTTTAGAAATGCAATGGAACGCAGCTACCTCTGACGGGAGCGCGCCTGACTGAGCTCATGACCTTCTGGCAGACCCCTTACTCAACCAGCTCTTATTCTCTCCTCATTCACAGTAGAAGCCTGAAACAAGGTTCTAAAGACTGTTGACATCTAGTGGAAGCCTTAGGAAGTGCAATCGGACCAAATTTACACTGTATCTTGGATAGGCAAAGAGTTGAAAAACTACAAACCTCAGATTTACCACTTCCTGGTTGGATTTTTTTCTCAGGTTTTTTGCCTGCCATATGAGTTCTGTTATACTCACAGACATCATTCAAACAGTTTTATAAACTTCAGAGTGTTTCCTAGCTATAACTACTAATAATATGCATATGTTAGCCTCTGGGCCTGAGTAGCAGGCAGTTTACTCTGGGCACCTTATTCATCCAAGCTACTCAATACTGCCCCCAAGCCATAAGAGGCTTTAATGGCTAGCTCAGAATATGAGGTTTTAATGGCTAGCTCAGAATATGAGCTTTCCAAAAGTTGTTTATATATTGGAGTCATCATGCCAGACTACCTGGCCTGATGACTCCTTGCTGTCCCCAGTCCACCTGGCCGTACTGGTGCTCCAGTTTCAACTGTTCTGCCTGCGGCTATGGAACCCTGACCATTTCACCAGATGTACTACCTGTCCCAGACCAGCTGTTTTCAACTCTCTAGAGACAGCAGGAGCGATAGAGATTGGCTATGAAAAGCCAACTGACATTTACTCCTGAGGTGCTGACCTGTTGCACCCTTGACAACCACTGTGATTATTATTATTATTATTTGACCCTGCTGGTCATCTATGAACATTTGCACATCTTGGCCATGTTCTGTTATAATCTCCACCCAGTACAGCCAGAAGAGGACCGGCCACCCCTCATAGCCTGGTTCCTCTCTAGGTTTCTTCCAAGGTTCTGGCCTTTCTAGGGAGTTTTTCCTAGCCACTGTGCTTCTACACCTGCATTGCTTGCGGTTTGTGGTTTTAAGCTGGGTTTCTGTACAGCACTTTGTGACATCAGCTGATGTAAGAAGGGCTTTATAAATACATTTGATTGATTGATTAATATTATAGAGCTCATTAATTTCGGGAGCCCAGATAATTTGTTTATGAATCCCATCATTGGATTGTTCGGTAGTTGGGTTTCCCAAGGGACTCCATAGGCCAGCATAGCTTACCTAAACTACATGACCAAAGTATGTGGATTAATATGAAGTAGGTCCCTCCTTTGCATCTTTAAAAGCTTACATTATAGGGAAGGCTTTCCACTAGATGTTGGAACAGTGCTGCAGGGACTTGCTTCCAATCAGCCACAAGAGCATTACTGAGGTCAGGCAGTGATGCTGGGCGATTAGGTCTGGCTCACAGTTGGTGTTCCAACTCATCCCAGAGGTGTTCAATGGGGTTGAGATCAGGGCTCTATGCAGACCAGTCAAGTTCTTCCACACAGAACTCGACAAACCATTTCTGTATGGACCTCGCTTTGTGCACAGGGACATTGTCATGCTGAAACAGGAAATTACCTTCCCCAAACTGTTGCCACAAAGTTGGATGCACAGAATCGTCTAGAAAGTCATTGTATGTTGTAGCATTAAGATTTCCCCTCACTGGAACTAAGGGGCCTAGCCTGAACCATGAAAAACAGCCCCAGACCACCAATTCCTCCACCAAACTTTACAGTTTGCACTATGCATTCGGGCAGACAGCGTTCTCAGATTTGTCCGTTGGACTGCCAGATAGGCAGTGGAGATTGCATGGCTGTGTGCTTGATTTTATACACCTGTCAGCAACAGGTGTGGCTGAAATAGCCCAATCCACAAATTTGAGGGGGTGTCAAACATCCTTTTGTATATATAGTGTATGTTGTAAATATAGAAAAAAAGAGTTGCCTGGTAATGTGCATATATCTTTCAAATCTTGGGATGTTCTCAAACCATTACTGTCCATGATATTGGCATGGGTATGGATTGCACATTTAGACCGTTGTGGGGATGCAAAAGGCCACCCTCTAGATTGCAAAGCATTATTGTGTAATATTTCATTATGGGCATGCCATTTTGATTCCCAGTTACATTGTTTTTTAATTTTGTGCCAAATATAAATTGTGTGAGTAGTAATAGGACCACAGCTTAGATTACATTGTTTAAGGAATATACAGTATGGCTGAGGGTTTTGCAAAAAGTATTTTAATCATATTAATGAAATTGGAGCCAATACCCATATGTTCCAAGACAGACCAAGAGGTATGACCATTCTAGTCTATCGAAAGCTTTTTCTGCATCAAGAGATACAGCCCAAGGAGCTGTTGTTTCTGATGAAGAATCTAAGATATGTAATAGTCGACAGAGGTTATCCGAGTATAAACACTTTATAACAAACCCGCTTGGTCTGTGTGGCCTAATTTGGGTAAGTCTCGAGACGACAACATTTTGGAAAACAGTTTTTTATCTGTATTTGTCTAAGATAGGGGGCGATAGTGAGAACACTGGGTGGTATCCTTACCTTTTTTCATAAAAGTGAAATTAGTGCTCTATTCACATCTCTCCCAAATGAAGCTTTGTGAACTGCTATATTAATCATTTTGAGCAATAGTGGACTTAATTGATTCCAACATTTTAAATAGACCCCAGGAA
The DNA here is from genome assembly GCF_036934945.1 of Oncorhynchus masou masou. Lineage (NCBI taxonomy): Eukaryota > Metazoa > Chordata > Actinopteri > Salmoniformes > Salmonidae > Oncorhynchus > Oncorhynchus masou. The sequence continues at coordinate 81,230,574 of NC_088242.1, read as the reverse complement.
GAAATACCGTCCCATCCAGGTGATTTTCATTTATTCATGCTATTCAATCCCCTTTTTAATTCATTGAGAGAGATTTAGGCTCCCAGCAAGGTGGCTTCCTCTGTTGAGAGAAGAAGAGTTCGTAATTATTTTAGAAAGTACCTAGTCTGGCTTGGTGTGGATTTACAATCAGAGGTGTACAGTTCTTTATAGAAGCTTGAGAATCTTTGCTGATGAATTTGGGTTCTGACAGTAATTCCCCTGTTCCAGATTTAATAGATTCAATCAGTTAATTAATCATTACTGCATAGCGTGTTGGCCAGTAAACAACTGGGACAATTACCATGGAAGTAATGGTTGAGTCTAACTTGATGGATGGCAAATTCTGCTCTCTGCCTGATCAATAAATATGTTCTGTCTTGACTTTGGAAAGAGTAATAGCTACCTGGTCTGAAAAGAGTTTGTTGAGAACGCTCTAACGCCGTTAACAACATTTGCATTATTGTTAATAAAACCTTTGGCAGCATCCCATAGTATCCAGGGGTCATCGACTTAATTTTTATTGATCATTATGAATTAATTTAGTCACATTTCAAATCGATCAAAGAATGTTTGATTCTGTAGTAATGAAATGTTGAAATGCCATCTTATGGCTCTTTTAGGAGATTCCAAAGTGTGAAGTTGTCAATAGTAAGCGTAGTGGTCAGACAAGCTCATATGTTGAAGATAGAAATAGAGGTGTAGATAATACTATGCAATCGATTCGTGAGAAAGATTTATGGCTGTTTGAGTATTAAGTGCACTCTTTTGATTCAGGATTATGTGCTCACCAGGCATCAATAAGGTTGTAATCAGAGAGTATATACTGGAGAGCCTTGGTTGTAGTTGGTCTTATTAAATTTGTTTTGAATGTCCAAAATGGCATTCATGCCTTTCTCAATAACCAGATGGAATTCAGTTAATTCTAACAATATGCTGTTCAGAGAATCAAAAATCATAGGATCATACGAATTTGGAGTATACTCATTAATAAAGGCAATTTTCTTTCCATTATGGATACATTTAAGGAAATCGATTCTGCCTTCTTTGTCTTCGCCTCTACCCAAGAAAGTTTATTAGAATCATTATGATTACAGCTTCAGTTTTGTTTGGGGCTGATGAAAAAGCAGCAGCTTGTAGAAATGACTATATACACTGTAAGTGTTTTTGGAGCAGGTGTGTTTCTTGGAGCATTGATTGATTTATAAATATTGTTTCTCTTCAAACTGGAAACCACATATCCTGAGGCCGCATTTATTGTAGGTGGGGATTTTAACAAAGCAAATTTGAGGAAAACACTACCGAAGTTCTATCAACACATTGACTGTAGTAGCCGTGCTGGAAAAACACTCAACCACTAATATTCTCTATTCCGGGATGCCGACAATACCCTCCCCTGCCCTTCCTTCGGCAAATCAGATCACAGCTCCATTTTGCTCCTCCCTTCCTATAGGCAGAAACTCAAACAGGAAGTACCCGTGCTAAGGTCTATTCAATGCTGGTCTGACCAATCGGAATCCATGCTTCAAGATTGTTTTGATCATACGGACTGGGATATGTTCTGGGTAGCCTCGGATAATAACATTGATGTATACACAAACATGGTGACTGAGTTCATCAGGAAGTGTATAAGGGATGTTGTTCCAACTGTGACTATTAAAACCTACCCAAATCAGAAACCATGGATAGATGGCAGCATTCGTGCTAAACTGAAAGCGCAAACCACCGCATTTAACCATGGCAAGGAGACTGGGAATATGGTCAAATACAAAGTGTGTAGTTATTCCCTCCATAAGGCAATCAAACAGGCAAACGCCAGTACAGAGACAAAGTGGAGTCGCAATGCAACGGCTCAGACACGAGACGTATGTGGCAGGGTCTACAGACAATCACGGATTACAAAGGGAAAACCAGCGGAAACCGACGTCTTGCTCCAAGTCAAGCTAAACACCTTCTTCGCTGCTTTGAGGATAGCACAGTGCCATCAATGTGGACCTCTACCACGGACTGTGGGCTCGCCTTCAATGTGTCCGACGTGAGTAAGACATTTAAACGTGTTAACCATCGCATGGCTGCTGTCCCATATGACATCCCTAGCCGCATCCTCAGAGCATGCGCAGACCAGCTGGCTGGAGTGTTTACGGACATATTCAGTCTCTCCTTATCCCAGTCTGCTGGGATAAGGAAACACTGAACTAACTTACTATCGCCCTGTAACACTCACTTCTGTCATCATGAAGTGCGTTGAGAGGCTAGTTAAGGATCAAATCACCTCTACCTTACCTGACACCCTAGACCCACTTCAATTTGCTTACCGCCCCAATAGATCAACAGACAATGTAATCGCTATTGCACTGCACACTGCCCTACCCCATCTGGACAAAATAAATACCTATGTAAGAATGCTGTTAATTGACTATAGTTCAGCCTTCAACACTATAGTACCCTCCAAGCTCATCATCGAGCTCTGGGCCCTGGGTCTGAACCCCGCCCTGTGCAACTGCCCTGTGCAACCAGGACTTTCTGAAGGGCCGCCCCCAAGTGGTGAAGGTAGGAAACAACACCTCCCCTTCACTGATCCTCAATACTGGGGCCCCACAAGGGTGCATACTCAGCCCCTTCCTGTACTCCCTGTTCACCCATGACTGTGTGGCCACACATGTCTCCAATTCAATTATCAAGTTTTCAGATGACACAACCATAGTAGGCCTGATTCCCAACAACGAAGAGACATCCTACAGAGAGGAAGTGAGGGCCCTGGCGGAGTGGTGCCAGGAAAATAACCTCTCCCTCAACGTCAACAAAATTAAGGAGATGATTGTGGACTTCAGGAAAAAGCAGAGGGAGCACGTCTCTATCCACATTGGAAAGGTGGAAAGCTTTAATTTCCTCAGTGTACACATCACTGACCATCTGAAATGGTCCACCCACACAGACAGTTTAGCGAAGAAGGCCAAACAACCTCAGGAGGCTGAAGAAATTTGGCTTGGCCCCTAAGACCCTTTTACAGATGCACAATTGAAAGCATCCTGTCGGGCTGCCTGGTACGGCAACTGCACCGCATGCAACCAAAGGGTGGTGTGCTCTGCCCATCGCATCAACGGGGGCAGACTGCCTGCCCTCCAGGACACCCACAGCACCCGATGTCACAGGAAGGCCAAAAAGATCATCAAGGCACGGCCTGTTCACCCCACTATCATCCAGAAGGCGAGGTCAGTACAGGTGTATTAAAGCTGGTACCGAGACTGAAAAACAGCTTCTATCTCAAGGCCATCATACTGTTAAATAGCCATCACTAGCCGGCTACCACCCAGTTACTCAACCCTGCACCTTAGAGGTTGCTGCCCTATATACATAGATGTGGAATCACTGGTCACTTTAATGATGGAACACTAGTCACTTTAATAATGGTTACATACTGCCTTTTTCATTTCATATGTATATACTGTATTCTATTCTACTGTATATATTTCTTAATTCCATTATTTTACTTTTAGATTTGTGTGTATTGTTGTGAATTGTTAGATATTACTGCACTTTTGGAGCTAGGAACACAAGCATCTCACTACACCCACAATAACATTGCTAGATATGTGTATGTGACCAATAAAAGTTTATTTGATTTTATGCCACATTTCTGTTGATTTTGAAGAATAATGTGATAAATACCTTACAAATCTTTGAACTGTCCTACTTTATCAATATAAAATGGAAAAGACCTGTTAATGTTTTGTGGTCATTTGATAATTAGAAAATAAATGATCAAGCATTTTAACCTTCAATCATGACTTAAAAAAGTATTTAGTACACAATTATTATCATGGAAAAAATGTTTTATTTTTACTTTTGCAAAACAATATATTTTTGTGTACCTTGCTTGAGCATAGTACTTTGACATTTTGGAATTACCAATGAGGAGTTTGTAAATGCACCATATAAGAGCAGAGAATATACAATAACAGGAGGGAACAACACCGAAAGAGAAGGGATCTAATTCTGCAGTACACAGGACTTGAAACATCATAAGTGTTTTTAAACTTTTTCCAGCCTTTGGCAAGGTGTTGCACATCTCTTGATTATGTGGTGTGTGGTACCATTTCATGTTCCAGAACACCTCAGGGTGAATGTTTCAGTACACCTTAAATCTGTCTCAATACCCTCACAACCATGTGTTTCAATCCTCCAGCAAAGTTAAGGTGCTGTCTCCTTTAAGGTATTGGCAGCTCAGTTACCACTAGTTTTAGTGTTACAAAACACTACATTTTAACAGTGACAAGCCACTGCATTTATTTAGATATGTGTGCACTGCGGGTAAATTATACACAAGCAGAAACAGCTGTGCAGGCACCTTGAAAAACACTCACATACAGTACCACCCAAACACAGGAAACACAGGTGCCTCGGTAACACAGGGAGTTTGTTTTAATTGTCGGGCGTTTGAGACAAAGCTGGAAAGAGGTGATACAAAAGGATGCTTGCTTGGCCTTTTTCACCACAGATATTCCAATACAGTCACTTGGAGAAACAGCAAAGGGATTACATTCCAGCCTTCTGTTGTATATCAGAGCAGGTTCTAATTTTGCATTCAGTTAAGCTTTAAACCCACGGGTTGGCGTGAGTGAGGTCTTGTAAGATGACTGAATCGCCTGGCTCACACTCTGTTGGAGCTCTACATTGTAAACAACAGTCGGGAGCATCTCTTCTCTCCCCTGTCTTCGTAGAGGGGTGTTAATGGCCTAGTTACTATATAGGGCAACTTCTCCTGTCTCAGGTGTGGTAGCCTTTTGGTCTTATGTTTTTGGGGGCTTAATTGGTTCTCCTGCAGGGCTTTTCTGGAACACACATGCATGCACACTTGCACGATAGAGAGACACACAGCCAAAGGGCCACAGCTGAGAAGTGTTTACAAGGCTGTGACCACAATACCAGTGCATCACTCAGGGCTGGGTGTTCTAAACAAACACTCACCATAATAGGACAAGCCTTGGTCTTGGAGAGGGAAGGAAAGGGGAGGGAGGGAGAATGAGGGAGGATAGCTGTCTTATGTCTGATTGATTGACATTTTTGACATTCCACACTTACTGTATCTCTCTTGATCATTTTCATCTCAACAGAGCTATTAGTGCCTGATGAGTGCAGGAAATTAGTGTCATCATCACAGAAGTTATTTGGTGTGCTTCATTTCACAAGGTAACTTACGAAAATGCAACAGCTGTGTGTTCAGAAAAGCAACTGTGCATAATCGGTATCGGCAAACTTACTTACTGAATTTCGATAACTAATCCAATCATGAATCCAAATCCTGTCCATATCCTGTTGTAACCAGATAATGCAAATAATGTAATCTGTCTCCATCTTTTTAATTTTTTTATCATGTGTTCATTGTCTTTGTTAACATAAGCTAAATCCATGTGAAATGGTGAATGAATAAGGTGTTACACACCACTGACTGTCCTCTCTTTCTGTCCCTCTCGTGACAGATCTTCCATATGACCTATGACCTGGCCAGTGCAGTGATGCGTATCTTCAACCTGATTGGTATGATGTTGCTGCTGTGTCACTGGGATGGCTGTTTGCAGTTCCTGGTTCCCATGCTGCAGGATTTCCCCCAGGACTGCTGGGTCTCCCTTAACAAGATGGTGGTAAGTGCTGCTAATGCCATGTTCAAAACAACTGGGAACTCTGAAAAATATTAGGTCAAATCATGATGTCAGTGATCTTCAGGTCAGAAAGTGGCGCTCGCGAAAGAGGCCCAAGTTCTCGAGTTGGAATTCAGAGTTGGAATACCGCTCAAATCGAGTTCTCAGTTGTTTTGAATGCACTGAAGTTAGATATCAACGATTTCCGAGTTCCCCTTTCCCAGTTGTTTTGAACGCGGCATTAATAGACACTCTAGAGCGGGAGTGTCAAACAAATTTCCCCCGAGGGTCGCATTCTGTCTTCAATGAGGTCCGGAGGGCTGCACTGAAAATAGGTTACATTTCCTCGCGGTCCAATTTTGCTAAACATAGTCCTGTATCAATCGTTTTTTGAATTTTCGCTCCCTGACTATCTAGCTTTCATTTCTGTGATTATTGTGAGCTGGACACAGTCAAGAGACTGTATGAATTTAAGTCCACTATAATTTCTACAGTTTCGATTTGGTTTTAGTCATTTAAAAGTATACTGGGTTTTGTTATCCCCGCGGGCTGTATGTTTGACAACCCTGCTCTAGATTTTAGATCCATTCCATACTCTAGGGGCCTGTTCCTATACCAGACTATACCAGACTGTACTCACTGGACATACGTTTGGTATTTTACGTTAATGTTTGCATCTACGAAAGTATGATGTGTTACATTTTCTCTGGCTACTGAAGACAGAAGGTTACGTAGGAGCTGCGACAATTTTAGCATATAAATATTGGTGGGGCAAAAAAATATATATTGGGGTGTGCATGCCAGCAAAATCACTACACAACACAACACTAAACAATACATGAATCACACTATAACGGTGACAAACGGTACCCACAAACTGTTAGGACCAACATAAAGCTGTCCCAACAGCAGTACCAACAGCAGTCAAAAAACCTTACCACTGCTACACCTGGCTATCAGCGGAGCCTTGTCCGCTTGCCCTGCGGTAGCAGAGAGAACAGTACAGCTTGCTGAATAGTGCCACTTGCCACACGGCAAGCAGAGAGAACAGTCTATGACTAGGTTGGCTGGAGTCTTTGACAATTTTTAGCGCCTTCCTCTGACACCGCCTGGTATAGAGGTCCTGGATGGCAGGAAGCTTGGCCCCAGTGATGTACTGGGCTGTTCGCACTACCCTCTGTAGTGCCTTGCAGTCAGAGGCCGAGTAGTTGCCATACCAGGCAGTGATGCAACGAGTCAGGATGCTCTCGATGGTTCAGCTGTAGAACCTTTTGAGGATCTGAGGACCCATGCCAAATCTTTACAGTCTCCTGAGGGGGAATAGGTTTTGTCGTGCCCTCTTCACAACTGTCTTGGTGTGCTCGGACCATGTTAGTTTGTTGGTGATGTGGACACCAAGGAACTTGAAGTTCTCAACCTGCTCCACTGCAGCCCTGTCGATGAGAATGGGGGCATGCTCGGTCCTCTTTTTCCTGTAGTCCAGAATCATCTCCTTTGTCTTGATCACGTAGAGGGAGAGGTTGTTGTCCTGGTACCACACAGGCAGGTCTCTAACCTCCTCCCTATAGGATGTCTCATTATTGTCAGTGATCAGGCCTACCACTGTTGTGTCATTGGCAAAACTTGATGATGGTGTTGGAGTTGTCCCTGGCCGTGCAGTCATTAGTGAACAGGGAGTACAGGAGTCGACTGAGCACGCCCCCTTGAGGGGCCCCTGTGTTGAGGATCAGCGTGGCAGATGTGTTGTTACCTACCTTTACCACCTGGGGGCGGCCCTGTTTGTGGGTGAGTCCCAGAAAGAGGGCCAATTATTGACAATTTCTACCTATTGGGAGGGGCAGAAAACAGTTTTCAGCCAGCGTTTGAGTTGTGAGACTCTGCTGTAGAGCTCATCACTCCCCCTAACTGGTAGGGGGCTATAGATAATTACTCGATGACGACACATCTTTCTGGCTGATTTACACGCTGAAGCTATGTTGCGCTTGGTGACCTCTGACTGTTTCATCCCAACATCTTTGGTGCCGACGTGGATAACAATATCCCTATAGTCTCTACACTCGCCAGTTTTAGCTTTAGCCAGCACCATCTTCAGATTAGCCTTAACGTCGGTAGCCCTGCCCCCTGGTAAACAATGTATGATCGCTGGATGATTTGTTTTAAGTCTAATACTGCGGGTAATGGGTTTTCAATTTGTCAGAGCTAATGGTGGGAGGCTTCGGCGTCCCAGACCCCGTAATGGGAGGAGTAGAAACCAGAGAAGGCTCGGCCTCTGACTCTGACTCTCTGCTTAATGGGGAGAACCGGTTGAAAGTTTCTGTCGGCTGAATGAGCACCGGTTGAGCATTCTTACAGCATTTCCTTCCATAAGCTATGAGAAAGTTATCCGGCTGCAGGGACTGTGCGAGGGGATTTATCTATCTGTACTTACTGGTGGCACAGACAGACTCTGTTTCATCCTTTCCTACACTTGAACATAGCCTTATTTTTATTACAGCATATTGGATGACTATCATTCATATCCCACTAGCCCAACTCAATGTAACATTGATAGGTTTAGGCTACTACATGATACTAAAATTTTCCCAGTACCCATCAAGAGATTGCTACTCCCTAGCCTATGAATGAAAGTTTGCAACGTGGGTGCACAGGTCATGATCATTTTTTGTAATCAAGGTGACAGACAGTGACACATTCAATACCGGATTGCACACTCTTGTCTGCATCAAGGTTATAATCATTAGTCCAACAGTTGCAAATGAGAGTTTCTATTGGACAAATTCAGGTATGTTTATCTCCGTTTGGATTGCTTCCGTTAAGAAATGTTTTTCAACGATGAATACACCCCTGATCACATGCAAACACAGATCACTTTCATAGCAGCCACTTACAAACAGCTTGTTGTATATATAATTCCTTCTCACATCTATCTATGTTCTCTCCTCCTTTCACCTTTTCCCTTCACTTGTGGACCAGACGTGTTTAGATAATTTACATAAAAACACATCAGCTGTCTGTGACCAGGCAAAAAAAACATTTGCAACCTGCATATCATGACTGCTAACCACTGCATACAGCCTACATCATTGTCACGTCATAGTCAACATAGCTAGTAGAAGTAAACCAGCTACAATCATGCAGCACAGTGTACATTCAGCTGCAAGCAATTTAGCGGTTAAACTGGTGGAAGAGTTCTAGTGTTGGATTGCCATAGTCAGCTAGCTAACATAGCATCCCTTTCTGTTTGATCCAGGTGTTTGAGTAAGCTAAACTAGCTTGCTGCATTCGATGCTAGCTAAGAAGGTCAAATCAAATCAAATTGTATTTGTCACATACACATGGTTAGCAGATGTTAATGCGAGTGTAGCGAAATGCTTGTGCTTCTAGTTCCGACAATGCAGTAATAACCAACAAGTAATCTAACTAACAATTCCTAAACTACTGTCTTATACACAGTGTAAGGGGATAAAGAATATGTACATAAGGATATATGAATGAGTGATGGTACAGAGCAGCATAGGCAAGATACAGTAGATGGTATCGAGTACAGTATATACATATGAGATGAGTATGTAAACAAAGTGGCATAGTTAAAGTGGCTAGTGATACATGTATTACATAAGGATGCAGTCGATGATATAGAGTACAGTATATACGTATGCATATGAGATGAATAATGTAGGGTAAGTAACATTATATAAGGTAGCATTGTTTAAAGTGGCTAGTGATATATTTACATCATTTCCCATCAATTCCCATTATTAAAGTGGCTGGAGTTGAGTCAGTGTCAGTGTGTTGGCAGCAGCCACTCAATGTTAGTGGTTGCTGTTTAACAGTCTGATGGCCTTGAGATAGAAGCTGTTTTTCAGTCTCTCGGTCCCAGCTTTGATGCACCTGTACTGACCTCGCCTTCTGGATGATAGCGGGGTGAACAGGCAGTGGCTCGGGTGGTTGATGTCCTTGATGATCTTTATGGCCTTCCTGTAACATCGGGTGGTGTAGGTGTCCTGGAGGGCAGGTAGTTTGCCCCCGGTGATGCGTTGTGCAGACCTCACTACCCTCTGGAGAGCCTTACGGTTGAGGGCGGAGCAGTTGCCGTACCAGGCGGTGATACAGCCCGCCAGGATGCTCTCGATTGTGCATCTGTAGAAGTTTGTGAGTGCTTTTGGTGACAAGCCGAATTTCTTCAGCCTCCTGAGGTTGAAGAGGCGCTGCTGCGCCTTCTTCACGATGCTGTCTGTGTGAGTGGACCAATTCAGTTTGTCTGTGATGTGTATGCCGAGGAACTTAAAACTTGCTACTCTCTCCACTACTGTTCCATCGATGTGGATAGGGGGGTGTTCCCTCTGCTTTTTCCTGAGGTCCACAATCATCTCCTTGGTTTTGTTGAGGTTGAGTGTGAGGTTATTTTCCTGACACCACACTCCGAGGGCCCTCCGAGGTGAAAGTGAAGTGAAGAAAATCTATACTATGAAATATAGCTAGCTCTCTCTCTCGCTTCTCCTTAATTTTGGAAGAAATTAATTTGTTCAAAACTGTTGTCTTTCTCCCTATTTGAGTCAACTACTCATCACATTTTATGAACTGCAGCGCTAGCAAGATGTAGCTTATGCTTTCAGTACTAGATAAATTCTCTGAAGCTTTGATTGGGTGGACAACATGTCAGTTCATGCTGCAAGAGCTCTGAGAGGTTGGAGGACGTCCTCCGGAAGTTGTCATAATTACTGTGTAAGTCTATGGAAGAGGGTGAGAACCATGAGCCTCCTATGTTTTGTATTGAAGTCAATGTACCCAGAGGAGGATAGAAGTTAGTTGCCCTCGGGCTACACCATGGTGCTACCCTACAGAATGCTGCTGAGGATACTGTAGACCTTCATTGCAAAACAGTGTGTTTTATTTGGTGATGTGAATATATTTAGTATAGTTTTTATCTAAAAATAAAAATATTTTAATGTTTCACTATTACATTTTTATGAAATTCATTGAGGAGGATGGTCGTCCCCTTCCTCCACTGAGAAGCCTCCAAATGTCCTCCAAGACGTATGATAAGTTACATCATCCAAATCGTATGCTATTGTACGACTGAGGTAAGACTTATGATACTATACGTCCTCTAATTAGTATGATATTGCACGACCACTATTCCATTCATAATGTAACGTAAGGTACTAAATGTAATGTAATGTATCGTACTAAATGGAAGGGAACAGATTTACATACGGAATCTCATGAATTGCCCTGAGGCCAGGTTGAGACACAGATGAAGCCTATTCCTAAAAACACTTTCAGATTGAGATTCTCCACTAAAGATGCTTTATAGTCCAGGAGTAGATTTAATCTGGGTCTGGAAAATCTACCAATCTACCTCAAAAGAAGTCTGAAGTAACTCATCCATAGCTCACTACACTTTAGTAAGGGGATGGGTTCAGTACACATCACTGCAGTCTGTATCAGAAAGCAGGCTGGTCCTCTTTGAAGTTGTAGATCGATGCTTTGCACTCTTTATGTTTATAAACCCTGCTGCATAAACTTCTGCCTACCTTACTTCATTGTTAACTTACAGACGTGCAAGAAACCTGACCCAGTCTCAGGAATAGCTAACCTGGGAGATTCTGTAAATCTGCTTTTAGTTTTTTCGCACCTTCCTTGTTGAATAATCTCCAAGGCTCTCTAAAATGTGACGAATTGGTGACTCTAAGGCAATTGAAACGGCTGATTGAGGACCTTTTTACTGACGAATGTGTTTTTTTTCTATGATTGTGTTTAGATTTTCGTGTATTGATGTGAAGATTAATGTCTATATTAATGTGTGTTGATGTGAATAGGAATATTGATGTGTATCGTGTATTGATGTGTGTACAGGAATCTGTAAAAGGGACCTTGGCCTCAGCATGACACCCTGCCAAAATGAAGGTTAAATAAAAAAATACATAAAAAACACAAACACAAACACACGCATCTCGTTCCCTTTACGTTGCTCAGAGCTGGGCTCTCTCTCTGTGTGTGTACTCCGCGCCAGTTTCCCTGAGAACATTTGTCCCGGTGATCAGTCGCAGCCTGAGAGCAGGCATCTCCCAGCAATCAAGGTCATCATCTCTCCAGAGGCGAATGGCTTCAAATGAAAGACGCAGCGTTAAATGATCCATCTCCATGTCACTCGAGACTTGTTCACTTTGAGTGGCTGCCTGACTACTCACTGCATCCCGCTCCCCTACACGGCAAACTCTGCAACCTCCATGCTGCTCAGAGAACAGAGAGAAATACACACACATTTTTGTTTTATGCCTTCCCCAAGCCATAGCCCTAACTATAACCACTTGGACCTAAACTTAACCCTTTGAGTTCTTGTTGTAGACTCAGGTGTGAGAGGCTTTCTGCCGACTAGCTTTAGGCCCTGTGGGAGAGAATTGCCAGAAGGTCTCTCCATCAAACAGTCAGTCATCATGTTAGTATGCGTTACCTGACCCTCCCTGATCTGACCATTGACACAGACTGTTCTGCTATAAGCCAGGATTTAAGTTTACAGCAGGCTGATCAAATTAAATCAAATAAAAAATGTCCCCTCTGTTATGTAAGTCAGGGCCAGGTGCTTTCATTTGATGTACCGTATACTGTATAGGTCTTAGATCAATGGAATTATAATAAATCCCTGGATCTGGGTAGAGTAATCCGAATCCCTTGCCAGGGATCATCCGGTTAGAGGACGCAGAACAGCCATGGGAAATACAATTACTCATATGAATTACATATGCACTTACACACGCGTGCGCACGTGTGCATGCACACACACACACAAAGTATACTTGACTGATGTGTGTGTTATATCACTGTCTCTTTATCTTTAACCCCTGCAGCATCAGACAAGAACACACACACACACACCACACACACACACAGTAGCTGATCATTAATATTTCAAGCATCCTACCATGCCTACACCTGGCCCTTACGGTTGGCAAAAATGCCCATACCAGTTAAGGCAGCTAATATGGTAAATGTAGCTGAAGAGGTTACACGTAAACTCCGAGCCACAGCAACCATTACACACACACACACACACACACACACACACACACACACACACACACACACACACACACACACACACACACACACACACACACACACACACACACACACAAACACACACACACACACACACACACACACACATCCACGACCACCTGCATGCACACAACCACGCAGGCATGCACCCACACACCCACGCACACCATGATCCCCCTTCTCCTTCTACCTCGCACCTCCCTCCAGGATCTTGGAACAAATCATCAGAGATAATTTCATACATAGAGCACCACCCACATTCCACAGTCTTCCTCAGAGCCAGTGCCTTATGAGAATCAGAGTCTATACAGAATATATAGATAGACTCACCTGTTCTAGTCTAAACACCATGCAGGCTGTCTGTTGATTTTATTGCTATGGGGATTGGGACTTGGTGGCCCAGTGTTCTCCCCCATGTTTTCTTATTTGATCACAGTGGGGCTCCACTCCCATACCTGCAGAGATGGATGCTTGTTCTCTGTTAATAGATCAGAATTACTGTCAGCTGCCTGGCTCTGTGGCTGCAGTACTGGCGTGGTGCCACACGCACACACACACACACACACACACACACACACACACACACACACACACACACACACACACACACACACACACACACACACACACACACACACACACACACACACACACACACACACACACACACACACACACACACACACACACACACACACACACAGCATGGTGGGTAAAATATGGTATTGTCCTACCGAGACACATAGGAAATGAATGTGTCAGTGTAGTGGAGGTTGTTTGGTCATCTGCACCAGGGACTGGGTTTATAGATCACAGTACCGTTACCTCTGGCTCTGGCACAGTTATTAGCTACCTCAACTCATATGTCAAATAGGCCTGGTGATTGTGAGTATACATCATACTGATAGATTTTTTATTTATTGGGGCTTCATCTTCCATTAGATGGATGTGTGTGTTTCCTTGCACGTAGTGTATGTGTGTGCATGAATGTGCGTGTTTATTTCCATCTCAGAGCTTTGTGAGGGGCTGCTGCTGGTGTTTGCCTGGCAGGCACACTCTGTAGGCAGCATGCTGATAGACCAGAGAGAGAGAGTTAGAGAGAGAGAGCAACCTTGGGAAAATCCTCTGCATTATCATTAACAGCAGACTCGCACATTTCCTCAATGAAAACAATGTACTGAGCAAATGTCAAACTGGCTTTTTACCAAATTACCTTACAACAGGCCACTTATTCACCCTGCACACCCTAATTGACAAACAAACCAAAACAAAGCTCAAGTCTTCTCATGCTTTGTTGATTTCAAAAAAGCTTTTGACTCAATTTGGCTTGAGGTTCTGCTGTACAAATTGATGGAAAGTGGTGTTGGGGGAAAAGCATCCGACATTATAAAACCCACGTACACAAACATCAAGTATGCAGTTAAAATTGGTAAAAAAACACACACATTTCTTTCCACAGGGCCGTGGGGTGAGACAGGGATGCAGCTTAAACTTCACCCTCTTCAACATATATATCAATGAATTGGTGAGGACACTAGAACTGCAGCCCCCGTCCTCATCCTACTAGAATCTGAAGTCAAGTGTCTACTGTTTGCTGATGATCTGGTACTTCTGTCCCCAACCAAGGAGGGCCCACAGCAGCACCTGCAGCTTCTGCACAGATTCTGTCAGATCTGGGCCCTGACAGTAAGACAAAAATCGTGGTGTTCCAAAAAAGGAACAAATACCAATGCCATCTAGACACCATTGCCCTGGAGCACACAAAAACTATACATACCTTGGTCTAAACATCAGCGCCACACATATCCTCAAAAATATAAAAATATCCTCTGTATACAACGTAAAACACCAAATAATGCATGCAGAGCAGAATTAGGCCGATATCCGTTAATGATCAAAATCCAGAAAAGAGACGTTAAATTCTACAACCACCTAAAAGGAAGCAATTCCCAAACCTTCCATAACAAAGCCATCACCTACAGAAATATTAATCTGGATAAGAGTCCCCTAAGCAAGCTGGTCCTGTAGAATATAACACAATTAGACCCAGCCAAATCATGAGAAAACAAAAAGACCATTACTTGACACATTGGAAAGAATTAGGAAAAAAACTGACCAAACTGACCAAACTAGAATGGTATTATCAAACTAGAATGCTATTATCAAACTAGAATGGTATTATCAAACTAGAATGCTATTATCAAACTAGAATGGTATTATCCAACTAGAATGCTATTATCAAACTAGAATGCTATTATCAAACTAGAATGCTATTATCAAACTAGAATGCTATTATCAAACTAGAATGCTATTATCAAACTAGAATGGTATTATCCAACTAGAATGCTATTATCAAACTAGAATGCTATTATCAAACTAGAATGGTATTATCCAACTAGAATGCTATTATCAAACTAGAATGCTATTATCAAACTAGAATGCTATTAGAAAACAAACCCAATTGTTATAAACTCTCATATCTATTGAGTGAAATACCAGGGTGTGCCATCACAGCATCAAGATTTGTGACCTGTTGCCACAAGAAAAGTGCAACCAGTGAAGAACAACACCGTTGTAAATACAACCCATATTTATGTTGATTTATTTTCCCTTTTGTACTTGAACTATTTGCACATATGACATTTGTAATGTCTTTATTGTTTTGGAACTTTTGTGAGTGTAATGTTTACTGTTCATTTGTATTGTTTATTCCACTTTTGTTTATTGTTTAGTTCTCTTGCTTTGGCAATGTTAACATATGTTTCCCATGCCAATAAAGCCCTTAAATTGATTTGAGAGAGAGAGAGAGAGAGAGCTCTGCCTCTGTCACACACCCAAGGCGTTGTGACCAGGTCGGGGGCTGAAGCTGCCCTTAACACAGAGAGAGAGCTCTGCCTCTGTCACACAACCAAGGCGTTGGGACCAGGTCGGGGGCTGAAGCTGCCCCTAGTACAGAGAGAGAGAGAGAGAGAGCTCTGCCTCTGTCACACACCCAAGGCGTTGGGACCAGGTCGGGGGCTGAAGCTGCCCCTAGTACAGAGAGAGAGAGAGCTCTGCCTCTGTCACACACCCAAGGCGTTGGGACCAGGTCGGGGGCTGAATCTGCCCCTAGTACAGAGAGAGAGAGAGAGCTCTGCCTCTGTCACACACCCAAGGCGTTGGGACCAGGTCGGGGGCTGAAGCTGCCCCTAGTACAGAGAGAGAGAGAGCTCTGCCTCTGTCACACACCCAAGGCGTTGGGACCAGGTCGGGGGCTGAAGCTGCCCCTAGCACAGAGAGAGAGAGGAAGGGCCATATGAGCACACATGCATACACATCCGTTGGCAGTGCTGAGTGCCCCCAAGATGCTGATCTATCTATCACCGTCCCGTTATTTCCTTCCATCCACGTCCCTCTGTCACATTTTAAAACAATCTGATGCCTCCCTTTATTTCCCCCTGAACCATTTCCCAACAAAATATTATTGAATGGAATGCAAATGGGGTCGAGTGAAATTCAAAACGGATACAATCCAATCCAGGAGTCAATCATTTACATTACATTTAAGTCATTTAGCAGACGCTCTTATCCAGAGCGACTTACAAATTGGTGAATTCACCTTCTGACATCCAGTGGAACAGCCACTTTACAATAGTGCATCTAAATCATTAAGGGGGGGGTGGTGAGAAGGATTACTTATCCTATCCTAGGTATTCCTTGAAGAGGTGGGGTTTCAGGTGTCTCCGGAAGGTGGTGATTGACTCCGCTGTCCTGGCGTCGTGAGGGAGTTTGTTCCACCATTGGGGGCCAGAGCAGCGAACAGTTTTGACTGGGCTGAGCGGGAACTGTACTTCCTCAATGGTAGGGAGGCGAGCAGGCCAGAGGTGGATGAACGCAGTGCCCTTGCTTGGGTGTAGGGCCTGATCAGAGCCTGGAGGTACTGCGGTGCCGTTCCCCTCACAGCTCCGTAGGCAAGCACCATGGTCTTGTAGCGGATGCGAGCTTCAACTGGAAGCCAGTGGAGATGACAGTTGGGACTGCTCTCTTTGGCTCTGCCTTGTACAGCCAGGACAGTCTAACTCCGAACCAACAGTCCTACAATTAGCTGAGTAGAAGCAGTGACATCACTCTAAAGGATTAAACCTGTAGCCAGGCAGCGTTTTTTTAGTCAGTGTTGCTGTTAGCGGGCTGAGGAGAGAGTGTTTAACATTTCTCTAGTCTCACTGTATAGACAAATCAAAGGCAGAGTGGCTCCTCATTAGAGCCCAGTCTGAAGTGGCCTTCTACACCTGAACCAACAGCACTGTGCTGGAGTGATTAGGCCTTCAACAAGCAGCTAGCTAGCACAATGGAGTCATAATAATGTCTTAGCTACTACAGAAGTGGGATTGCAGCTTTCTTTCACACACTTTCTTTTATTGCCTCTCTCTCTATCTCCATATTTCTCTCTCTGTCTTTCCACTATCTTTTCATTTCTCACTGAAGCCTTAGAATTTGAGAGTTTTGGGTTGACCGTAGTCTTGTTTTGGCACAGTGATATTGAAAATGTGGTTTTATTGCAGTGTTACTCTTTCTCTAGACTGCACTCTTTTGTAATAGAAACCCTGCTCTTTCTCTCCCAACAGAATGACTCGTGGAGCGAGCTGTACTCCTTTGCCCTGTTCAAAGCCATGAGTCACATGCTGTGTATCGGTTATGGGCGCCAAGCCCCAGAGAGCATGTCTGATATCTGGTTGACCATGCTCAGTATGATAGTGGGAGCCACCTGCTACGCCATGTTTATCGGCCACGCCACCGCCCTTATCCAGTCCCTGGATTCATCCCGGCGCCAGTACCAGGAGAAGGTAGGTACACCTTCCAACATCCCAGGCCGTCAATGAGGTCTAAGCCATTTAACAAAAAAAGAAAATCATTTTTATTGAACCTTTATTTAGCAAGTCAGTTAATAAGAACAAATTCTTATTTACAATGGCGGCCTACCCCGGCCAAACCTGGAGGATGCTGGGCCAATTTACAATAACCAGGTGAAAATTCAGGGCCATAGACATAAGTTATAACTATGGCCTGGAGTTTTCCCTGGTTAAGTCACAAACTCAGGAAAATTCCTATCACTGCCAGTGTCACTCAGTCTCAGTGTCCTCACAGATCATCAAAGCACGTGGTCATGTCTCTTAAGAAGGAGAACATTTCTCTATAAGGATATTGCTTCTTAGATCCTCTGTGATCTGGCAGTGTTATTCAGTCCGTAGCAGCACGTCCCCCTGGGTTGCAGTAATTGGTCCGGCTTTGTTGTCTAATTGCAGCATCTGGCTAATGTTGAGAACAAAGGAGCACAGATGAGAACAGTACCTCCAACTCTGCTTCTGTCATCTACTGTTTGGCTCCTCTTGTCTCTTGTTCCTGGCCCTCTCAAATGTAGTTTTTAAAATGATCTTGGAGAGATAATCATCTTGTTTTCTGGGTCACAATACAGTATCAGGGAGCAACTAGGGGAAATGAGGAGTTTATACAGTATTCAGTATTTTTGGTTAAAGTTATGATTTGAAGATGTTATCGCAGGTGTAGAGGAATACTTGTGTTTCTAGCTCCTATAGTGCAGTAATACAGTGCCTTCAGAATGTATTTACACTTGAACTTTGCCACATTTTGTTATTACAAAGTGGGATTAAAATGTATTTAATTTGTTGTCAACGATATACACAAAATACTCTTATCAAAGTGGAAGAAAAATTCAAACATATGTAAAAAAATATATATATATAAAGATGAAAAATAAAGCACTAATATACACAACATGACCAAACGTATGTGGACACCTGCTCGTCGAACAGCTCATTCCCAAATCATGGGCATTAATATGGAGTTGGTCCCCCTTTGCTGCTATAACATCCTCAACTCTTCTGGAAGGCTTTCCACTCGATGTTGGACCATTGCTGCAGGGGACTTGCTTCCATTCAGCCACAATCATTAGTAAGGTCGGGCACTGATGTTGGGCGATTAGGTCTGGCTCGCAGTTGGCGTTCCAATTCATCCCAAAGGTGTTCGATGGGCTTGAAGTCAGGGCTCTGTGCAGGCCAGTCAAGTTCTTCCACACCGATCTCAACAAACTATTTCTGTGTGGACTTCGCTTTGTGCATGGGGGCATTGTCATGCTGAAACAGGAAAGGGCCTTCCCCAAAGTTGGAAGCACAGAATTGTTTAGAATGTAATTTTATGCTGTAGCATTAAGATTTCCCTTCACTGGAACTAAGGAGCCTAGCCCGAACCATAGAAAATTGCCCCAGACCATTAATCCTCCTCCACCAAACTTTACAGTTGGCACGATATATTTGAGCAGGTAGCATTCTCCTGGCCTATCCCAGACCCATTGGTCCGTTGAACAGCCAGAAGGTGAAGCGTGATTCATCACTCCAGAGTCCAATGGCGGCTAGCTTAACACCAGTCCAGCCAACGCTTGGCATTGCACATGGTGATCTTAGGCTTGTGTGCAGCTACTCGGCCATGGAAACCCCTTTCATGAAGTTCCCGAAGAAACAGTTCTTGTGCTGACCTTGCTTCCAGAGGCAGTTTGGAACTCAGTAGTGAGTGTTGTAACCAAGGACAGATTTTTATGCGCTTCAGCGCTCGGCGGTCCGTTCTGTGAGCTTGTGTGGCCTACCACTTCACGTCTGAGCCGTTGTTGCTCCTAGACGTTTCCACTTCACAATAACAGCACTTACTGTACAGTAGACCGGGGCAGCTCTAGCAGGGCAAAAATGCTTGTGCTTCTAGTTCCGACAATGCAGTAATAACTAACGAGCAATCTAACCTAACAATTCCACAACTACTACCTTTTACACACAAGTGTAAAAGGATAAAGAATATGTACATAAAGATATATGAATGAGTGATGGTACAGAACGGTATAGGCAAGATAGAGTTGATGGTATTGAGTACAGTATATACATATGAGTTGAGTAATATAGGGTATGTAAACAAAGTGGCATAGTTTAAGTGGCTAGTGATACATGTATTACATAAAGATGCAGTAGATGATATAGAGTACAGTATATAAATATACATATGAGATGAGTAATGTAGGGTATGTAAACATTATATTAAGTGGCATTGTTTAAAGTGGCTAGTGATATATTTGACATCAATTCCCATTATTAAATTGGCTGGAGTTGAGTCAGTGTGTTGGCAGCAGCCACTCAATGTTAGTGGTGGCTGTTTAACAGTCTGATGGCCTTGAGATAGAAGCTGTTTTTCAGGTCTCTCGGTCCCTGCTTTGATGCACCTGTACTGACCTCGCCTTCTGGATGATAGCGGGGTGAACAGGCAGTGGCTCGGGTGGTTGTTGTCCTTGATGATCTTTATGGCCTTCCTGTGACATCGGGTGGTGCAGGTGTCCAGGAGGGCAGGTAGTTTGCCCCCGGTGATGCATTGTACAGACCTCACTACCCTCTGGAGAGCCTTACGGTTGTGGGCGGAGCAGTTGCCGTACCAGGTGGTGATACAGCCCGACACGATGCTCTTGATTGTGCATCTGTAGAAGTTTGTGAGTGCTTTTGGTGACAAGCCAAATTTCTTCAGCCTCCTGAGGTTCAAGAGGCGCTGCTGCGCCTTCTTCATAACGCTGTCTATATGGGTGGACCAATTCAGTTTGTCCGTGATGTGTACGCCGAGGAACTTAAAACTTACTACCCTCTCCACTACTGTCCCGTTGATGTGGATAGGGGGGTGCTCCCTCTGCTGTTTCCTGAAGTCCACAATTATCTTGTTTATTTTGTTGACGTTGTGTGTGAGGTTATCCAATTTGTAAGTCGCTCTGGATAAGAGCGTCTGCTAAATGACTTAAATGTAAATGTAAATGTTATTTTCTTGACACCACACTCCGAGGGCCCTCACCTCCTCCCTGTTTGGCCGTCTCGTCGTTGTTGGTAATCAAGCCTACCACTGTGATGTCTTCCGCAAACTTGATGATTGAGTTGGAGGTCTGCATGGCCACGCAGTGTGGGTGAACAGGAAGTTAAGGAGAGGGCTCAGAATGCACCCTTGTGGGGCCCCAGTGTTGAGGATCAACGGGTGGAGATGTTTTTACCTACCCTCACCACCTGGGGGTGGCCCGTCAGGAAGTCCAGTACCAGTTGTACAGGGCGGGGTCGAGACCCAGGGTCTCGATCTTGATGATGAGTTTGGAGGGAGCTATGGTGTTAAATGCTGAGCTGTAGTCGATGAACAGCATTCCTCTTGTCCAGATGGGTTAGGGTAGTGTGCAGTGTGGTTGCGATTGCGTCGTCTGTGGACCTATTGGGGTCTAGGGTGTCAGCACTTCATGATGACGGAAGTGAGTGCTACGGGGCAGTAGTCGTTTAACTCAGTTACCTTAGCTTTCTTGGGAACAGGAACAATGGAACAACATGAATAAACAGGAACAATGGTGGCCCTCTTGAAGCATGTGGGAACGTAAACACACCAGCCAGCTGGTCTGCGCTTCCTCTGAGGACGCGGCTGGGGATGCCGTCTGGGCCTGCAGCCTTGCGAGGGTTAACACGTTTAAATGTTTTACTCACGTCGGCTGCAGTGAAGGAGAGTCCGCAGGTTTTGGTAGCGAGCCGTGTCAGTGGCACTGTATTGTCCTCAAAGCGAGCAAAAAGGTGATTTAGTCTGTCTGGGAGCAAGACATCCTGTTCCGCGACGGGGCTGGTTTTCTTTTTGTAATCCGTGATTGACTGTAGACCCTTCCACATACTCTTGTGCCTGAGCAGTTGAATTGCGGCTCTACTTTGTCTTTAAACTGACGCTTAGCTTGTTTGATTGCCTTGCGGAGGGAACAGCTACACTGTTTGTATTCGGTCATGTTTCCGGTCACCTTAACCTGGTTAAAAGCAGTGGTTCGCACTTTCAGTTTCGTGCGAATGCTGCCATCAATCCACGGTTTCTGGTTTGGGAATGTTTTAATCGCTGCTGTGGGTATAACATCGTCAATGCACTTTCTAATGAACTCGCTCACCGAATCAGCCTATTCGTCAATGTTGTTGTTGGACGCAATGCGGAACATATTCCAATCCACGTGATCGAAGCAGTCTTGAAGCGTGGAATCAGATTGGTCGGACCAGCGTTGAACAGACCTGAGTGCGGGAGTTTCTAGTCTTAGTCTCTGTCTGTAGGCTGGAAGCAACAAAATGGGGTCAGCTTTTCAGAAAGGAGGGTGGGGGAGGGCCTTATATGCGTCGCAGAAGTTAGAATAACAATGATCCAGGGTTTTACCAGCCCTGGTTGTGCAATCGATATGCTGATAGAATTTAGGGAGTCTTGTTTTCAGATTATTCTTGTTAAAATCCCCAGCTACAATGAATCAACGTCAGGATATGTGGTTTCCAGTTTACATAGAGTCAACTAAAGTTTGTTCAGGGCCATCGATGTGTCTGCTTGGGGGGAATATATGTCTGTGATTATAATAGAAGAGAATTCCCTTGGTAGATAATGCGGTCGACATTTGATTGTGAGGAAGTCAGGTGAACAGAAGGACTTGAGTTCCTGTATGTTGTTATGATCACACCACGTCTCGTTAATCATAAGGCATACCCCCCGCCCCTCTTCTCACCAGAAAGATGCTTGTTTCTGTCGTCGTAATGTGTGAAGAAACCAGCTGGCTGCACCGACTCCGATAGAGTCTCTCGAGTGAGCCATGTTTCTGTGAAGCAAAGAACGTTACAGTCTCTGATGTCTCTCTGGAATGCTACCCTTGCTCGGATTTCATCAACCTTGTTGTCAAGAGACTGGACATTGGCGAGTCGTATGCTAGGGAGTGGTGCGCGATGTGCCTGTCTCCGTAGCCTGACCAGAAGACTGCTTCATTTGTCCCTTTTATGATGTCGTTGTTTTGAGAGTGACAATAAAGACAGTGAGCTTGAAGAAAGTCAGGAAGAGTGGATCCCCGAATCCAGTTTGAGAGACAGTTAGGAGGTCAGGGGTCAGTTAGGGATCAGTCAGCAAAGTAATGTGTGTGTGCACGTGTGTGTGTGTTTGTTTGCATGCGTATCAGTGGATGAAGAAGAGTATATGACACATTCAAATGTGTGCTTCCTGCTTTCAAGGAGAATGCCTGTCTGTTGACAATGAGACTGAGTCTGAGGATGAAGATGTAGCAGAGATTGATGTTTGCATCCATGATTATCGAAAACTTCAACAAGCATTTCTCAGCGGCTGGCCATGCCTTCCACCTGGCTACTCCAACCTCGGCCAACAGCTCCGCCCCCCCCCGCGCAGCTACTCGCTCAAGCCTCTCCAGGTTCTCCATTACCCAAATCCAAATAGCAGATGTTCTGAAAGAGCTGCAAAACCTGCACCCGTACAAATCAGCTGGGCTTGACAATCTGGATATCTGTATACTTCCGGCCCGTCCTTGGACACTGTGCTATCTAACCTCCAAACGAGCTTCAATGCCATACAACACTCCTTCCGTGGCCTCCAACTGCTCTTAAACGCTAGTAAAACCAAATGCATGCTTTTCAACCGTTCGCTGCCTGCACCCGCACGCCCGACTAGCATCACCACCCTGGATGGTTCCGACCTTGAATATGTGGACATCTATAAGTACCTAGGTGTCTGGCTAGACTGTAAACTCTCCTTCCAGACTCATATCAAACATCTCCAATCGAAAATCAAATCTAGAGTCGGCTTTCTATTCCGCAACACAGCCTCCTTCACTCACGCCGCCAAACTTACCCTAGTAAAACTGACTATCCTACCGATCCTCGACTTTGGCGATGTCATCTACAAAATAGCTTCCAACACTCTACTCAGCAAACTGGATGCAGTTTATCACAGTGCCATCCGTTTTGTCACTAAAGCACCTTATACCACCCACCACTGTGACCTGTATGCTATAGTCGGCTGGCTCTCGCTACATATTTGTCGCCAGACCCACTGGCTCCAGGTCATTTACAAGTCCATGCTAGGTAAAGCTCCGCCTTATTTCAGTTCACTGGTCACGTTGGCAACACCCACCCGTAGCACGCGCTCCAGCAGGTGTATCTCACTGATCATCCCTAAAGCCAACACCTCATTTGGCCGCCTTTCGTTCCAGTTCTCTGCTGCCTGTGACTGGAACGAATTGCAAAAATCGCTGAAGTTGGAGACTTCTATCTCCCTCACCAACTTCAAACATCTGCTATCTGAGCAGCTAACCGATCGCTGCAGCTGTACATAGTCTATCGGTAAATAGCCCACCCATTTTTACCTACCTCATCCCCATACTGTTTTTATTTATTTACTTTTCTGCTCTTTTGCACACCTAGATTTCTACCTGTACTTGACCATCTGATAATTTATCACTCCAGTGTTAATCTGCAAAATTGTAATTATTCGCCTACCTCCTCATGCCTTTTGCACACAATGTATATAGACTCTTTTTTTCTCTCTTTTTTTTCTACTGCGTTATTGACTTGTTAATTGTTTACTCCATGTGTAACTCTGTGTTGTCTGTTCACACTGCTATGCTTTATCTTGGCCAGGTCGCAGTTGCAAATGAGAACTTGTTCTCAACTAGCCTACCTGGTTAAATAAAGGTGAACAAAAAAATCTGGGGTGCAAAATAGCAAGAGGGTAAGTAATAATTTGGGGATGAGGGAGTTGGGTGTGTTATTTATAGATGGGCTGGGTACAGGTACAGTGATCGGTAAGCTGCTCTGACAGCTGACGCTTAAAGTTAGAGAGGGAGATATAAGACTCCAGCTTCAGAGATTTTTGCAATTTGTTCCAGTCATTGGCAGCAGAGAACTGGAAGGAAAGGTGGCCAAAGGAAGTGTTGGCTTTGGGGATGACCAGTGCCATATACCTGCTGGAGCGCGTGCCATGGGTGGGTGTTGCTATGGTGACCAGTGAGCTGAGATAAGGCAGGGCTTTACCTAGCATGGACTTGTAGATGACCTGGAGCCAGTGGGTTTGGCGATGGATATGTAGTGAGGGCCAGCCAACGAGAGCATACAGGTCACAGTGGTGGGTAGTATATGGGGCTTTGGTGATAAAACAGATGGCACTGTGATAGACTACATCCAGTTTGCTGAGTAGTGTGTTGCTATTTTGTAAATGACATCGCCGAAGTCAAGGATCGGTAGGATGTTCAGTTTTACGAGGGTATGTTTGGCAGCATGAGTGAAGGAGGCTTTGTTGCCAAATAGGAAGCTGATTCTAGATTTAATTTTGGATTGGAGAATCTTAATGTGAGTCTGGAAGGAGAGTTTCAGTCTAACCAGACACCTAGGTATTGTCAAGCAAATAACTGTTGGTCTCACAGTAATTGACCGTTAATTAACATAAACACATTTAGCATCTCCTGGCTTCCAGCCACTGCAGACCTTTGGAACATCTACATTTTAAAAAGTCTAATAAATCCATGTAATATAGCCTAAACCTTCACAGTGAATCCATTATTTATTTTAGACAGGTCTAAAGAAAAATGATATGATGAAAATGTAGAACAGAATAGCATACTCTGAGTTGTCCTTAGGTTAAGTCCTGACCTGGCTTTGCCAAATGGCTGTGCGCTACACTAGTTCTTATAGGAGACAGGATTTCCTTAAAATTCTGTGGCATTATTTTATAGTATGACGAATACAATTGAACAAAGCTGAATAAAATAGAAAGGATATTTTCTCCAAATGATTTGAGGGAGTGCGCACATGGGCTATTCTGTGTTGAGCGGTCAACAAATAACAAATAAATAGGTACTCCTATTTCTTTGTCTATTTCTAGCAAGGCCCCCATTAACATCAGTGTGGCTGTAGTGGAGCGGTTCGAGAGTTTCAAGTTCCTTGGTGTCCACATGACCAACAAACTATCATGGTCCAAATACACCAAGACAATTGTTTGGGCCCTCCTCTGACACCGCCTAGTACATAGGTCCTGGATGGCAGGAAACTAGGCTGATGTACTGGGCTGTGCGCAGTACCCTCTGTAGCGCCTTATGGTCGGATGCCGAGCAGTTGCCATACCAGGTGGTGATGCAACCGGTCAGGATGCTCTCGATGGTGCAGCTGTAGAACGTTTTGAGGATCTGAGGACCCATGCCAAATCTTCTCAGTCTCCTGAGGGGGAAAAGGCATTGTCGTTCCCTCTTCACGGCTTTCTTGTTGTGTTTGGACCATGATAGTTTGTTGGTGATGTGGACACCAAGGACCTTGAAACTCTCGACCCGCTCCACCCATTGTGATTGGGGCCGTGTTCGACCTCCATTCCTTTTCCTGTAGTCCACGGTCATCTATTTTGTCTTACTGACGTTGAGGGAGATGCGAGTCTAATGATGATTTGAAAAAAGTTGCTTGAAAGGCACGAGCTCTGCTAAGTTTTTTAAAGGTTGTGCATAAGATTAGCAGTATGGTTATGGTTAAGCTAACGTGAGGTTTAAAATCACATTTCAAGATGATCAGTTGTAAAAATAGGCAGGGTTTATAACTTTGTGGCTGCAGAACTAGTGATGACCTTACACAACACATCCATCCCTACTACTCCCTATTCAGGGACCAAGATCTCCTTTACTAACTGGTGCTCCCGCACGTTGACTCTGTACCGGTACCCCCTGTATATAGCCTCGCTATTGTTATTTTACTGCTGCTCTTTAATTTTTTTTTTTACTTTGATTCCTTATTCTAATGTTTTTTTAAGGTATTTTTATTTTATTTTTTAAACTTTGTTGTTTGTTAGGGCTTGTAAGTAAGCATTTCACTGTAAGGTCTACACCTGTTGTATTTGGCGCTTGTGACAAATACAATTTTATTCAACTTGATTTGAGATAGATCGCTAGCTAAAGAGATGCACACATCTCCTGTCACTGGAAAAGCATGCAAAACCACGAAGGCCCCCATTCTTCCTGGAACTGCACTCTCTCTCATGCTCCACTTCTATACTGTCTAAACTATGTGACTATCGTGGTCCAGCTAAGACAGCTCATCACATCCAGATCTCCCTCAGGCCCACATACATTATGGCTTTTGAACTACAGTATACAGTGAAACACACTGAAGCAGCCATCAGATAACATAGTGATAATGGTACAATGAATCTGAACGTTTCTTTGTACAGGATAGTGTAAAAGCAGACGACAATGCATGGTAGTATTGACCCAGCTCAGTGTAAACAGTTGGCCATGGTTTCGGTGTTGAGACAGAATTGCCATAATACTTTTGGCACCCAGCAATCCTCTTTTCCAGATACTAGCGTCACAAATGAGAAAAAGCTATAGTCATTGTTTGCACGGTCCACACTGTTAGACATTGCGTAGGCTACTGATTTATCAGAATGCACACAGTGTGGTGTCTAGGCTTCAGTGCATTAGGCGGTCAGGGCTTTTTGTTTCTGATTAGACACACTAAAGGTACACTCTGTTCCTCTCAATCTACCTCTATCGGTCACACATTCCATGTAGACGAACACATGCTCACATGGACTCACATATGAACGCATCACACACAGACACACAGACTCACACAGACAAACTGAGATACACACAGACACACACTGAGATACACACAGACACCCACACATAAACACACATACACTGAGATACACACACATAAACACACATTGGCATGTCTCCTGGGTGGCTTCTCTAGTTTTCTCATATAGGATACACTGTCGTTAACCTGTCTGTCTGTCATATTGAGGACAGTGCAGGAAGTGTGCAGCAGCAGCATGTCCCTGTGTCCTCTCCTCTACTGTTGGAGGTGACAACCCCCATCCCTCTCTCATCTTGACGTCCTTGGGGTCCTTGACGTCTAGCTGGGTGAAACACAATTTGCCTGAGGACACAGCGTTCCCGCGGCCACCCCACCTTGAGCATTAGGCGTCATGTAACTGTTACTGTCCTCCTCCGGAGGGATGAAAGGATGGAGCAGCACTTCTAAATAGGTTCTGAGGAAAATATGACCCAAGCCGCCTTTCAGGGAAGTACAGTGCTCCACTCAACCATTTACTCAACGCAACCCCTAACGAGTCAATATTTCCATAGTGTGATGGGTATGTATTTGCCCGAACCTTTGCTACTTGTGAAAGCTCGTAGTAATAAGAGTCTAGAAAAATTGAGCAAGCTTTAAAGACCTATTCCTTCTGTCTGACTTCTAGTGAAGTGGAATATCTAATACAGTAACTGTCGTATGACGGACTCTCCATAGACTCACATAGGGGTCCTTCTCACACAAGATTTGTATGGGTCTTTGTCTTGTGCACTGTTTGCAGGCTCTATGTGTGTGTTTGATTGCTATGGGGGTCCCGTTATCATATACTTCCTGCTCAGTTTGATGTTGCTGTCAGAGCTGCTCATTGGCCTGCAGTTAAACAGTGAGTCAGAGCTGTAGAGATCAGAGCTACAGCCTAACATCCATCAGCTACCTGCACCCACCAACAGCCTGACAATTTAATAGTAGGGCTGGGTACAGTACACACTCTGGGTCAGGAAAACCGCAAACCCAGTGGGGGAACCCAAACATTTTCCTGGTCAGGTCAAAAGGTCAGGAAAAACTATTGGCCAGTGGTGTAGTGGAGGGTATATGCAGGCATACGTCGTAAATACCACTTACTTTTCAATGGACATTGTGTATACTCATTATTTAATCCCCACTATGCATACCAAAGTAGTCTAGTGGAGGTATAAGCTGTATAAATTAATTGGGCTGATGGAACAGATCAGAATGTTTAGCTTAAAATGTTGATAAGCTATTATTTCTTACATTTTTTGGGCGGAGCAATGAGCACGGTTGTAGAACGCTGTTCTAAAATGAGCACTGCACATGTGAGTGGTTTCATGGACAGAGATGGAAATGTCCATTCGAAATTTAGAAAGAGGGGAGATCGAAAGATGCAACAATTGTCATGGATTGCTTATATTGTATGACTAGGATAATGCCTTTGGCTACTAGACAATGAAAGTAAGTTGAAAGGAAACCAATAGAACAGGAGAACGCATATGAGGAAGTCTTTATAAAATAATTGCCTCCATGTTTCTATGGTGGGATTTTAGCTATAGGCAACTTTGAAGCAAGGTAAGACATGCCTCAATTTGAAGTAAAACATCCAGGTTTCTAACGATTAAGGAACAGGAAAAATATACCTAACCATCTTTTGGAAGATGGAAAAACTTTCCCAAAAACCATCTAAATTAAATGTTAACTACCATAAAACTTAAATCAAACTCAGTCACATTTCAGCAAAATAAATGCCTGTTTCAAATAAACGGCTGGTCTAAATTAATTGTTAATGAGGTTACCATGAATTGCTAATGAAATTTGTTTGATTTGTTCCATTAAATAATTCAATAATGACTCAAAATAATGACAAAAATCTATTTTTATCACTGGTAAGAAACTGCTAGCCATTGGCTGGGAACGGCTGAGAAGCAGCCAATGGACCCTCAGACGATCGTCCAAAAGTAAAAACTGTCGAAAACGCACAGTCAAAGAGGAGAATAAATGAGTTTGTCAAGGATAATACAGTTGAAGTCAGAAGTTTACATACATTTTGGTTGGAGTCATTAAAACTTGTTTTTCAACCACTCCACAAATTTCTTGTTAACAAACCATAGTTTTGGCAAGTCAGTTAGGACATCTACTTTGTGCATGACAAGTCATTTTTCCAACATTTGTTTACAGACAGATTATTTCATCAATAATTCACTGTATCACAATTCCAGTGGGTCAGAAGTTTACATGCACTAAGTTGACTGTGCCTTCAAACAGCTTGGAAAATTCCAGAAAATTATGTCATGGCTTTAGAAGCTTCTGATAGGCTAATTGACATCATTTGAGTCAATTGGGGGTGTACCTGTGGATGTATTACAAGGTCTACGGTCAAATTCAGTGCCTCTTTGCTTGACATCATGGGACAATCAAAAGAAATCAAAAGAAATCATTCAAAAGTGACCAAAACATCAGCCAGGAAGCATAGGAACTGAGAAGTGGTCTGTGGTTGCCACCTGCAGAATCACTCCATTATTGGGGGTGTCTTGCTAATTGCTTATAATTTCCACCCGTTGTCTATTCTATTTGCACAACAGCATGTGCAATTTATTGTCAATCAGTGTAACGGCGTTCTTCTTTTGTTGAAAGAGAGTCGGACCGAAATGCAGCGTGTAAGTTACTCATGTTTAATAGTGAAACAAACAAAACGAACTATACATGAATAACAAATAAATACAAAACAACAAACGGAACGAGAAACCTATTACAGCCTGACTGGTGAAACTGACACAGAGACAGGAACAATCACCCACGAAATGCAAAGCGAAAACCAGGCTACCTAAATACGGTTCCCAATCAGAGACAACGAGAATCACCTGACTCTGATTGAGAACCGCCTCAGGCAGCCAAACCTATTAACCACACACACCCCTAATCGGCTACAATCCCAACTACTACAAACCCCAATACGAAACTACAATACATAATAAACCCATGTCACACCCTGGTCTGACTAACTAATAAACTAAAACACAAAATACTAAGACCAAGGCGTGACAGAACCCCCCCCTAAGGTGCGGACTCCCGAACGCACCTCAAAACCATAGGGAGGGTCCGGGTGGGCGTCTGTCCATGGTGGCGGTTCCGGCTCCGGATGTGGACCCCACTTCATAAATGTCATTGTTCCTCCCCTTAGCGTCCTGGGATAATCCACCCTCACCGCCGACCATGGCCGAATAGTCCTCACCCAGAAACCTACATAACAGAGGAGCAGCTCGTGACTGAGGGGCAGCTCGGGACTGAGGCAGCTCGGGACTGAGGGGCAGCTCGGGACTGAGGGGCAACTCGGGACTGAGGGGCAGCTCGGGACTGAGGGGCAGCTCGGGACTGAGGGGTAGCTCGGGACTGAGAAGAAGCCCAGTACTGAGAAGAAGCCCAGCACTGAGAAAAAGCCCAGTACCGAGAAGAAGCCCAGCCAGGCAGTTGAATCCGGCAGATCCTGGCTGACTGGCGGATCCTGGCTGACTGGCAGATCCTGACCGACTGGCGGATCCTGGCTGACTGGCAGATCCTGGCCGACTGGCGGATCCTGGCTGACTAGCAGATCTGGAAGAGTCTGGTTGACTGGCAGATCTGGAAGAGTCTGGCTGTCTGGCGGATCTGGAAGAGTCTGGCTGACTGGCAGATCTGGAAGAGTCTGGTTGACTGGCAGATCTGGAAGAGTCTGGCTGACTGGCAGATCTGGAAGAGTCTGGTTGACTGGCGGCTCTGGCTGCTCCATACTGACTGGCGGCTCTGGCTGCTCCATGCAGATTGACAGCTCTGGCGGCTCCTTGCAGACTGGCAGCTCCTTGCAGACTGGCAGCTCTGGCTGCTCTATGCAAACTGACAGCTCTGGCTGCTCCATGTAGACTGGCAGCTCAGGCTGCTCTATACAAACTGACAGCTCTGGCTGCTCCATGTAGACTGGCAGCTCAGGCTGCTCTATACAGGCAGGAGGCTCCGGCAGTGCTGTAGAGGAGGAAGGCTCTAGAACCGCTGATAAGACGGGAGACTCCGACAGCGCAGGAGAGGGAGAAAGCGCTGGCTGCGCTGAACAGGCGAGGCGCACTGAAGGCCTGATACGTGGTGCTGGCACTGGTGGTATTTGGCTGAGGACACGCACAGGAAGCCTAGTGCGGGGAGCTGCTACTGGAGGGCTGGGGTGTGGAGGTGGTTCTGGATAGACCGGACCGTGCAGGCGCACTGGAGCTCTTGAGCACCGAGCCTGCCCAACCATACCTGGTTGAATACTATCGGTTGCCCTGCCAGTGCTGTGAGGAGAAATAGCCCGCACTGGGCTATGTAGGCGAACCGGAGACACAGAGCGCAAGGCTGGTGCCATGTAAGCCGGCCCAAGGAGACGCACTGGAGACCGGATGCGTAGAGCCGGCTTCATAGCATTAGGCTCGACGCTCAATCTAGCCCGGCCGATACGCGGAGCTGAAATATACCGCACCGGGCTATGCACCCGCACTGGGAACACCGTGCGCACCACTGCATAACACGGTGCCTGCCCGGTCTCTCTAGCCCCCGGTAAGCACAGGGAGTTTGCGCAGGTCTCCTACCTGACGCAGCCATACTCCCTGATAGCCCCCCCCCCAAGACATTTTTGGGGCTGCTTTTCGGGTTTCGCTCTGCGCCGCCGTGACTTTCTTTTCGACTCCATTCTTCTATAGCCCTCTTCGCACTGCTCCAGCGAATCCCAGGCGGGCTCCGGCACTCTCTCTGGGTCGGCCGCCCACCTGTCTATTTCTTCCCACGTCGTTGTATCCATACTGTATTCCATTGTGGGCTGCTCCTGTTTCCATCCACGTCGCCGTGCTGCCTCCTCATACCTGCGCCTCTCCGCTTTAGCCGCTTCTAATTCCTCCTTGGGGCGGCGATATTCACCAGGCTGAGCCCAGGGTCCTTTTCCGTCCAGTTCCTCCTCCCATGTCCAATTCTCCAAATGGTGTAGCCTCTCCCACTGAAGCTGCTTCTGTTGCCTCTTGTGTAGCTCCTCTTTGGGCTGCACCTGCCTGTTGACACGCTGCTCGGTCCGAGTGTGGTGGGTGATTCTGTAACGGCGTTCTTCTTTTGTTGAAAGAGAGTCGGACCGAAATGCAGCGTGTAAGTTACTCATGTTTAATAGTGAAACAAACAAAACGAACTATACATGAATAACAAATAAATACAAAACAACAAACGGAACGAGAAACTTATTACAGCCTGACTGGTGAAACTGACACAGAGACAGGAACAATCACCCACGAAATGCAAAGCGAAAACCAGGCTACCTAAATACGTTTCCCAATCAGAGACAACGAGAATCACCTGACTCTGATTGAGAACCGCCTCATGCAGCCAAACCTATTAACCACATACACCCCTAATCGGCTACAATCCCAACTACTACAAACCCCAATACGAAACTACAATACATAATAAACCCATGTCACACCCTGGTCTGACTAACTAATAAACTAAAACACAAAATACTAAGACCAAGGCGTGACAATCAGTGTTGCTTCCTAAGTGGACAGTTTGATTTCACAGAAGTGTGATTGACTTGGAGTTACATTGTGTTGTTTAAGTGTTCCCTTTATTTTTTTGAGCAGTGTATATACACGCAGCTGTGGCAAGAAGGTTTTCTGTGTCTGTCAGTGTAGTGTCCAGAGCATAGAGGCGCTACCAGGAGACAGGCCAGTACATCAGGAGACGTGGAGGAGGCGGTAGGAGGGAAACAACTCTGCAGCAGGAGCGCTACCTACGCCTTTGTGCAAGGAGGAGCAGGAGGAGCACTGCCAGAGCCCTGCAAAATGACCTCCAGCAGGCCACAAATGTGCATGTGTCTGCTCAAACGGTCAGAAACAGACTCCATGAGGGTGGTATGAGGGCCCGACGTCCACAGGTGGGGCTTGTGCTTACAGCCCAACACCGTGCAGGACGTTTGGCATTTGCCAGAGAACACCAAGATTGGCAAATTCGCCACTGGCGCCCTGTGCTCTTCACAGATGAAAGCAGGTTCACACTGAGCACATGTGACAGACGTGACAGAGTCTGGAGACGCCGTGGAGAACGTTCTGCTGCCTGCAACATCCTCCAGAATGACCGGTTTGGCGGTGGGTCAGTCATGGTGTGGGGTGGCATTTCTTTGGGGGGCCGCACAGCCCTCCATGTGCTCGCCAGAGGTTGCCTGACTGCCATTAGGTATCGAGATGAGATCCTCAGACCCCCTGTGAGACCATATGCTGGTGCGGTTGGCCCTGGGTTCCTCCTAATGCAAAACAATGCTATACCTCATGTGGCTGGAGTGTGTCAGCAGTTTCTGCAAGAGGAAGGCATTGATGCTATGGACTGGCCCGCCCGTTCCCCAGACCTGAATCCAATTGAGCACATCTGGGACATCATGTCTCGCTCCATCCACCAACGCCACGTTGCACCACAGACTGTCCAGGAGTTGGCAGATGCTTTAGTCCAGGTCCATCCGCCACCTCATCAGGAGCATGCCCAGGCGTTGTAGGGAGGTCATACAGGCACGTGGAGGCCACACACACTACTGAGCCTCATTTTGACTTGTTTTAAGGACATTACATCAAAGTTGGATCAGCCTGTAGTGTGGTTTTCCACTTTAATTTTGAGTGTGACTCCAAATCCAGACCTCCATGGGTTGACACATTTGATTTCCATTGATAATTTTTGTGTGATTTTGTTGCCAGCACATTCAACTATGTAAAGAAAAAAGTATTTAATATGAATATTTCATTCATTCAGATCTAGGATGTGTTATTTTAGTGTTCCCTTTATTTATATATATATATATATATATATGGTACCGTATATAGTACCATTCAAAAGTTTGGACACACCTACTAATTCAAGGGTTTTTCTTTATTTTTGCTATTTTCTACATAGTAGATTAATGGTGAAAAAATCAAGACTATGAAATAACACATATGGAATCATGTAGTAACCAAAAAAGTGTTAAACAATATTTTAGATTCTTCAAATTAGTCACCCTTTGCCTTGATGACAGCTTTGCAGGCTCTTGGAATTCTCTTGGCATTCTCTCAACCAGTTTCATGAGGTAGTCATCTGGAGTGCATTTCAATTAATTTATTTCATTCTTAATGCATTTTAGCCAATCAGTTGTGTTGTGACAAGGTAGGGGTGGTATACAGAAGATAGCCCTATAAGTCCACATTATGGCAAGAACAGCTCAAATAAGCAATGTTGAAATATTAAAAATATAGAAAAACCCATGAATGAGTAGGTGTGTCCAAACCTTTGACTGGTACCATGTTTAAAGAGGCATACTAATACCAAATAAACTTGATGCTGTGTGTAAATGATAACACAATAGTGCAGAAAATTAATAAATTTCTTAAAATGCTGCAAGTGAATGCTGAAATTTATCAATTAAATGCAAATCAGAAATAGCTGTGTGATTTAAGGAAATAGACGCCTGGCTCAAATAGAAGCCTGTCTCTAATAAGTGTCCATAGTGTTCAGTGATTTAAGAAAATAAACAGTCTGGCTATTCTTTGAAGTTTTGTGGTAGCTAAGTAGCCTATACCTACCTGGCAGAATGATTTCATGATTATTTGCATCAATCCAGTGGCCATCAATCCATCTGTAACGTTCTGGGTGTAGTGGGTGAAAAGTCAGGCGCAGGGAGCAGAGAGTTCAGGGTAGTGCTAATTTAATGCACAAAATGGCGAACATAAGCCAACCCCACCAAAACAAAGGGCGCACAACAAAACAAACGCTCCAAACACGGGGACTTAAACTGTCCAGCAAAACCCACAAAATGGGAAACACGTAACATGCACACAAGTTACACAAAACAATCCAGCACCAAGAGCAGGCGGGCAGGCTGGCTAATAAAGCCCAACTAATCAGCAAATACACAACAGGTGTAACCAATAAACAGACAAGGAGGGGGAGGAAAGAATCAGTGTCAGCTAGTAGGCCGGTGACGACGACCGCCGAACGGGAAGGGGAGCCACCTTCGGTAGGAGTCGTGACAGTACCCCCCCCCCCCCGCAGCGCGCCGACGCCGGCCTCGAGGTCGACCCGGAGGGCGAGGCGCAGGGCGATCCGGATGGAGGCGATGGAAATCCCTCATCATCGACGGATCCAAAATGTCCCCCACCGGTACCCAGCACCTGTCCTCCGGACCGTACCACTCCCAGTCCACGAGGTACTGCAGGCCCCTCACCCGGCATCTCGAGTCCAGAATGGCCCGCATCG
Organism: Oncorhynchus masou masou; assembly: GCF_036934945.1. Taxonomy (NCBI): domain Eukaryota; kingdom Metazoa; phylum Chordata; class Actinopteri; order Salmoniformes; family Salmonidae; genus Oncorhynchus; species Oncorhynchus masou. The sequence goes on along the minus strand of NC_088242.1, from coordinate 81,195,167 downwards.
TGTACGCCGGTGACCCCTCGATGTCCAGAGGGGGAGGAGGGACCTATGGCACCTCACCGTCCTGCAGGTGACCAGCTACCACCGGGCTTTTATTTTTTATTTTTTTACTAGGCAAGTCAGTTAAGAACAAATTCTTATTTTCAATGATGGCCTAGGAACAGTGGGTTAACTGCCTGTTCGCAGGCAGAGCGACAGATGTACCTTGTCAGCTTGGGGATTCAAACTTGCAACCTTTCGGTTACTAGTCCAACGCTTTAACCACTAGGCTACCCTGCCGCCCCAGGAGGAGAGACACATCAAACGAGGGGTTAATACGATAATAGGAAGGGAGTTGTCATCGATAACACACCTCGCTTTTTCTCCTCAGAAGTTTGAAGGGCCCTACACACTGCAGCCCCAGCTTCCGGCAGGGCAAGCGGAGGGGTAGGGTTCAGGTCAAGAGCCAGACCCTGTCCCCCGGTTCAAACACGGGGGCCTCACTGCGGTGGCGGTCAGCACTCCTCTTCTGCCGTCCACTGGCTTGTTGGAGAGATCCCTGGATGGTCCTCCAGGTCTCCTTGGAGCGCTGCACCCACTCCTCCACCGCAGGAGCCTCGGTCTGACTCGGATGCCATGGTGCCAGGACTGGCTGGTACCCCAACATGCACTGAAATGGGGACACGATAGTAGAGGAGTGGCGTAGTGAGTTCTGGGCCATCTCAGCCCAGGGGATGTATCTCGCCCACTCCCCTGGCCGGTCCTGGCAAGACGGCCGCAGAAACCTCACTCTCTCCACCTGCCCATTACTCTCGGGCTGATAACCGGAGGTCAGGCTGACGAGACCCCCAGACGTGAACTCCGATCAGAGACGATGTCCTCCGGCACCCCGTAGTGCCGGAAGACGTGGGTGAATAATTCCTCCTCAGTCTGTAGGGCTGTAGGGAGACCGGGCAACGGGAGGAGACGGCAGGACTTAGAGAACCTATCCACAATCACCAAAACCGTAGTATTCCCCTGAGACGGGGGAGATTGGTCAGGAAATCTACGGATAGGTGAGACCATGATCGTTGTGGAATGGGGAGGGGTTGTAAATTCCCTATAGGTAGGTGCCTAGGAGCCTTACTCAGGGCGCATACCGAACAGAAAGACACTGTTTCACATAGAATGTTTCACACAGGGCACCTTTCCTTCACCGGGTGGGCTGTTTGGGAAATGTTTGGCAAAATTAGAGTATACCCACTTTTCCAGGAACCACTACACCACTGCTCTTGGCCTTCATGGTAAATCTGCTGGGAGATCGCTCAAGTTTTAAGTCTAAGTTAGACGTCCCACCCTGGTCTCAAAAACGTCTAGAATTGCCTTCAAAACCAGCCACTAACTTTATTTCCTTCGAGTAGGCTGGCAGCTTTTTCTAGAATGCTGTGAACTGGGATAGTGAATACATTCCCCTGCATCAGTCCACCATTACCATCATTTCACTTCAGTTTAGAGTTGTGGCAGTTTATTTTTTAGGGGAAATTGTAAGATTAAAATGATGCCACTGACCTTCATTTTCTCCATTCTCTTTATTCCAAACTTCCAGTTTTCAAAGGATGGTAAAACTCATAGAGCTGGCAGTTGATAAAAGGCAACAACCTCCAAAACCTTGGAATAGAGATAGTGAGGCGAGTGTATAATTGTATTCATTATGGATCCCCATTAGCTACACTTCCTGGGGTCCAGCAAAACTAAGGCAGTTATAAAAAAAAGGTCAATATTACAATACATTTACAACATATTTCACAACATATTAAGTGTGTGCCCTCAGGCCCCTACTCTACTACCACGTATCTAAAACATCAAATCCTTGTGTACATGTGTATAGTGCTATCAGGGATCAAGGCAAGACCCAGGTGCAGACTGTCGAGGTAACAATGTTTATTGTCACAACAGGAGCAGGCAAAGACCGGTCAAGCAGGACGGCAGGGGGAAACAGGGTCAGGGACAGGCAGAGTTCAGTAATCCAGAGGTGGAGCAAAGGTACAGGATGGCAGGCGGACTCAAGGTCAGGGGACAGGCAGAGTTCAGTAATCCAGAGGTGGAGCGAAGGTACAAGTCGGCAGGGGGAAACAGGGTCAGGGACAAGCAGAGTTCAGTAATCCAGAGGTGGAGCAAAGGTACAGGACGGCAGGCAGAGAGGTCAGGCGGGCGGGTACAATATCAGGACAAGCAAATCAAATCAAATTTAATTGATCACATACACATGGTTAGCAGATGTTAATACGAGTGTAGCGAAATGCTTATGCTACTAGTTCGACTATGCAATAATATCTAACAAGTAATCAAAGAACACGGAGCAAGGCTAAAAACCAGGAGGACGAGGAAAGAGAGGCTGGGAAATGATAGGAGCTGACAGGAAACCGCTGGTTAGCTTGAACGAACAAGACGAACTGGCCACAAACAGGCAAAAAACACAGGTATAAATACACAGGGGATAATTGGGAAGAGGGGCGACACCTGGAGGGGGGTGGAGACAAGCACAAGGACAGGTGTAACAGATCAGGGCGTGACAAGTGCGTATGTTATTGTGTGTTTGTATGCATGTGTCTGTACCTATGTTTGTGTTGCTTCACAGTCTTCGCTGTTCCATAAGGGGTATTTTTATCAGTAAAAAAAAAATCTAATTCTACTGCTTGCATGAGTTACTTGACATGAAATAGAGTTCCATGAAGTCATGGCTCTATGTAGTACTGTGCGCCTCCTTCACTTTGAGCCAGGAGAGATTGACATGAACATTATTAATGTTAGCTCTCTGTGTACATCCAAGGGTCAGTGTCACATAGTCGATTTAGAGCCATCACTAATAAACCCAATGTGTCTTCAATGTTAGTGACATGCTGCAAATTTGTAAAGTTTAAGTGATACAGCTTTAGTTGTTCTTTACCTGTTGCTGTGGTTTCATAGCATTAGAAAAGTAGACACCCTTACATTGTCCTACCTACCTTGATATTGACTACTATGGAAGATGATTGTGAACTGAATACTGCTCTCTCCAGTCAAGCAGCCTTGTTTAACACTTTTGAATAACTTTATAAGCAGTCATAAATATTAATAAGCATTTTAAACTTTCAAGCATGACAAATTACAAGCATCATAGAGATGATTAAATAATCTATGAACATTGATTTTGCAAAATGTTTTATAGGAAGGTACAAGGAGTGAGAATGACATGCTTCCATGGATGTTTATGCCAGGACCGATTGCAATTAAGAATGAATTAGATTATGATTATGAGGAAAACAAAATAATAAGATTAAATGTGTCGAGGGGGATTTCCATACATAGTTAATTAGAGAGAATTTTATTAACAGCTACTTGTTCTTATAGGTATCCAGATGTGATTGTGTGTGTGTGTCCCTACCACAAGGACTGGAGCCCTACATAGGGTCACAACTGTGTTTCTGACATTACCCTCTGTAACCTTCCCATTGTGTTACACTGTCACTTGTCCAATGTGCTTGTAATACAATGAAGGTGCTTTAACTTCTTGCGTCGAGCAATCCCGTATCCGGGAGCGTAATCATAGCCTCAAGCTCATTACCATAACGCAACGTTAACTATTCATGAAAATCGCAAATGAAATGAAAGAAATATATTCACTCACAAGCTTAGCCTTTTGTTAACAACACTGTCATCTCAGATTTTCAAAATATACTTTTCAACCATAGCTACACAAGCATTTGTGTAAGAGTGTTGATAGCTAGCATAGCATTAGCCTAGCATTCAGCAGGCAACATTTTCACAAAAACAAGAAAAGCATTCAAATAAAATCATTTACCTTTGAAGAACTTCGGATGTGTCAGGATTTGGCCAGGGTTGTTCCGGGTTTTGGTCACTAGATGCCCCCATTGTGCTTTTTGACCTTATGTTTTTTCCCTTGTTCCCCATTATTATTTGCACCTGTGCCTCGTTTCCCCTGATTGTATTTAAACCCTTAGTTTCCCTCAGTTCTGTGCTCTGTGTTTGTATGTTAGCACCCAGCCCTAGTGTTCTGTGTATTCTTGTCGATTCCGGTGGATGCTCTTGTGGAATTCTGTTTTTTGTTTTTGAGTATCTCTTGAGGCTTTTTTGTGCTATTCCTACCACCTTTTGGATTTGCCATTTTTTGTATTGAAGGACTTCTCCTTTTTACTTTATTAAATACACCGTCTTAAGTACTGCTGTGTCTGCCTCATCTTCTGGCTTCTGGTGACTATTCGTGGCTCAGTTGGTTAAGTGACTGTTTCTCACTCCGGAGACCCAGGTTCGTAACCGGGTCCTGACAGGATGTTTTCAATGAGGGGACTCAGTTAGATAGCAAATGTTCAGTTTTTCCAAAAATATTATTTGTGTAGGAGAAATCGCTCCATTTTGTTCATCACGTTTGGCTAAGAAAAAAACTCGAAAATTCAGTCATTACAACGCCAAACTTTTTTCCAAATTAACTCCATAATATCGACAGAAACATGGCAAACGTTGTTTAGAATCAATCCTCAAGGTGTTTTTCACATATCTATTCAATGATAAATCATTCGTGGCAGTTGACTTTCTCCTCTGAAGCAAATGGTAAAATGCACGCAGCTGGAGATTACGCAATAATTTCGACGGAGGACACCAAGCGGGCACCTGGTAAATGTAGTCTCTTATGGTCAATCTTCCAATGATATGCCTACAAATACGTCACAATGCTGCAGACACCTTGGGGAAACGACAGAAAGTGTAGGCTCATTCCTGACGCATTCACAGCCATATAAGGAGACATTGGAACACAGCGCCTTCAAAATCTGGGCCATTTCCTGTTTGAAATTTCATCTTGGTTTCGCCTGTAGCATCAGTTCTGTGGCACTCACAGATAATATCTTTGCAGTTTTGGAAACGTCAGAGTGTTTTCTTTCCAAAGCTGTCAATTATATGCATAGTCGAGCATCTTTTCGTGACAAAATATCTTGTTTAAAACGGGAACGATTTTTTTATCCAAAAATTAAAAGAGCGCCCCCTATATCGAAGAAGTTAACAGAGGAGAGAGCATTATAGGCTACATCTACATGGCTTGTCAACCGTAAGACTACTCTAGCAGAGAGTCAACAGACCGAGAGCCAATCTGTGAGCTCAGGGTTAGCATGAACATGTAACTCTATCGTGTATCAGGACTTAGAAATATTGCAGGCAGAAATAAAGGAAAGCACATTCATACCCCAACGAAACTGACATCTCGCTGTACGGCACAAACGGGCCTAGACACAGGCCCGACTACCGTTCTGTTTTAGCTCAGCCTGCCCCGCGAGTTATTCACAACAACAAAACATGAAGAGAGGTAGAAGGGGAGGGGTAGAGATGAGAGAGAGACTAGAGAGAAAAAGGGATGATGGATAGAGGAAAGGTAGATCAAAGAGAGAGGAAATTGAGGTAGAAAGGAGAGAGAGTGAGAGAGATGACAGAGATATGGAAGAGAGGTAAAGAGAGGAGGGACCAGTACGGAGGTAACAGAGGTAGAGAATGGTAGAATGGAGAGAAGTGTGGAGAGCATATAAAGATAGAGGAGATAGAGGTATAAAGGAAAGAGAGATGACAGAGATATGGAAGAGAGGTAAAGAGAGGAGGGACCAATACGGAGGTAACAGAGGTAGAGAATGGTAGAATGGAGAGAAGTGTGGAGAGCATATAAAGATAGAGGAGATAGAGGTATAAAGGAGAGAGAGATGACAGAGATATGGAAGAGAGTAAAGAGAGGAGGGACCAGTACGGAGGTAACAGAGGTAGAGAATGGTAGAATGGAGAGAAGTGTGGAGAGCATATCAAGATAGAGGAGATAGAGGTATAAAGGAAAGATGGTTGGGGAGGACGGACTATGTGTTGTCCTGAAGAGAGTAATGATACCAGGCGATGGAAGCAGACAGGGTCACATCTCATCACATCAAACTGCCCATATGTCACTTACCTCCTCAGCAGTGGCAAAACAGGCGAGGTCATTGTTGCTTCCATCCTCCCATTCATATAAATCCTGCCATTGACATGCATGGAAAACATCAGTACTCTAAATGAATGCATGCATTACGTGTCTGACAATACTTTACTGAATTCCCCTCACTGCATAACCACACACATTTGGTGATGTGATGCATGTCTTATGTGATGCATGCTATATGTTGAAAGGATACATTCATGTTCGATACACATCTGTCAGTCTGAAAGAAACAAGGATTGTGTCTGAAATTACACCCTATTCCCTAGATGCCATGATTATACGATGGGAGTGACCATGTTACTCGTGTAGCCTTGAGAGAGAGAGAGAGCTTATGCAACAGCCTTCTACTTCAGATAGGGCTAGCATCACTACACTATTATCAGTCCATGTGGCTTGTCAATTAGTCACTTTGAATCAATAGGACCACAACTTCCTGTTGGTTCATTCATGTGTAGATTCATGAACACTTCCCCCTCCATGATGTCATGGTGGGTAGGGCCAAATGGGTGGTATGAAAAACAAGGCTGTTGATTTCAAACACAACATATTTCCCCATTGTTTGTGGCTGTTTCTGCATCAGTTTTTGTACAATATTTTATTCACATGTTTTATAACTAAATGGAAAGGGCAAAGGTTGTCCATGGTTGGAGGGGTGTTGTTCACTGTATTGCTCTAATACACAAGCTGTGTCACATGGTTAGGCTACTGTTTTCTTCTTTCACCACTAGCTTTGTTGTGTGACAGGAGTGTGCATTGTTTACTGAAACCCAATGATGCTCGAAACTGGGAGAAAACCCAATTATCTGCTCTTGTAAAACCTAGACAGCATTGTCAATGGATTAGCAAATACCCTGTTCATTCTTCTGTTCAGCAACAAAGACATTATACATTGACTGTACAAAACATTAGGAGCACCTTCCTAATATTGTGTTGCACTCCCTTTTGCCCACAGAACAACCTCAGTTCATCGGGGCATGGACTCTACAAGGTGTCGAAAGAATTCCACAGGGATCCTGGCCTATGTTAACTCCAATGCTTCCCACAGTTATGTCAAATTGGCTGGATTTCCATTGGGAGGTGGATCCCAGCAGCGTTGCAGTTCTTGACAAACTCAAACCAGTGCACCTAGCACCTACTACCACACCGCGGCACTTTAATATTTTGTCTTGCCCATTCACCCTCTGAATGGCACACATACACAATCCATGTCTCAATTGTCTCAAGGCTTAAAAATCATTCTGTAACCTTTCTCCTCCCCTTCATCTACACTGACTGAAGTGGATTTAACAAGTGACATCAATAAGGGATCATAGCTTCACCTGGATTCGCATGGTCAGTCTATGTCATGGAAAGAGCAGGTGTTCTTAATGTTTTGTACACTTAGTGAACATTAAAGGGCATCATAAGACAATACTGGAGCTACATAAAAGTAGGTGTAAAGTGTGTTTTAAGCGAGCACAATTGACACAATTTGATTGGCAGCTCCCTCAAAGAGAGAGAAGGAAACACTAAATTAAAATTAAATAGTGTAAATCATAAAAATTACATTTGAGCAGGGATCTTCTCTCTATGAATTAGCATAGAATATACTTAGCCAGCTGCCGCTTTACAAACATCAGTTCAGAACTGCAAGCTACCCCTGTGCATATACCCATCAATTCCGTTTAAAATAGTGTACATCTAAGCCTCTTAGAACTGTGTCCAAGTACAGAAATGCATGCTGCTCACATTAATAACTAACCCTGTCTTCCACTGAATAAAGTCATCATCATACCAAAGAGTGGTTCCATGTCCAATAATAGGACTACTGTAGGCAGCTAAACAGTTGTGGCAGGGTTATATTGGTTTGTGTTGACTGAGAGCAGGCCTGTGTTTGGATATACATTAAATATAGCAGGTACACTTCTCCACTGACAGAGTAGAGCATGAATAAATCTCTGTAGGTTTCTGGAGCTGTCACGTTTCCTCTGTTGGTCATCCCAACAGCTTTCTAGCATATATAGGTCAGGAAATGGCTGTGAACGTGTCCTCCCAGTCTTTCCTATATGTTCAATGTACACCATGAGGCATAGGAAACATATAGTATCACTGAAAGATGTTTAGCTCATGGTTTAGAGATATGCAATCTGTTTTTATGGTGAATTATATTGAATGAGAATGCATATATCGACCACAATGCATTGAATACTAGTATTAATGTCCGTATGACATTGAAAGAATAGTTTGGTTAAAATGTACATTTGTCAAACATCGTCTTATACAGTCTACAGATGCCATTGAATATTGACTTTCAGAAATGTTGGACTAGCTTATATAGACACACGTCTTTGTCCCCCAAACTTGAATTTGGGGAATAACTTTTTCCGTTAATAAGCAGGTGCTGTAGAGCATATTCCACATTCTCCATTCATATAAACAGAATGCTGTTTACTTTGACCTTTTTCTTCCCTCCCTCTGTCTCTCTCCCTCTGTCTCTCTCCCTCTGTCTCTCTCCCTCTGTCTCTCATTCTATAGTACAAACAAGTGGAGCAGTACATGTCTTTCCACAAACTGCCAGCTGACTTCCGACAGAAAATCCATGACTACTACGAGCACAGATACCAGGGCAAGATGTTTGATGAGGAGAGCATCCTGGAGGAGCTTAATGAACCACTGCGGGAGGTAAAACAACAAAACACACCATCAAAACTCTGACAATGTCTCACACTTAAAGAGTGGAACAAAGGAACCAAAAACACATTGATTTCTCTACAAAGCTTCATCGTTGTCTTTTGCAAATATGTCCCTTAACAACATTTGAAGTTCTGAGCCTCTTGTTCTACTAAGTCATTAAACCAAACAAATGAGTCCATACATTTTGTTTCCATTTCCCCACCTTTGCTATGTTAGATTTAGACCTAACAAAATTGCAATTCAGTAAAAGTCATGATATTTACCCTTAGGAAATTGTCAACTTCAACTGCCGTAAGCTGGTGGCGTCCATGCCCCTGTTTGCCAACACCGACCCCAACTTTGTGACGGCTATGTTGACTAAGCTCCGCTTTGAGGTCTTCCAGCCTGGAGATTACATCATCAGGGAGGGCACCATCGGCAAGAAGATGTACTTCACCCAACATGGTGTGACCAGTGTCCTGACCAAAGGAACCATGGGCATGAAGCTCTCAGATGGATCCTATTTTGGAGGTGTGGATGGTCAACAATATACAGTATTACTACTTTTCTAGGATTGAGTTTTCTACAACTTTCCTAAGATCTGCTGCTGCTGGAAAACCTGGGATCAATAGATTCTATATTATTCTATTCTATAATGGTGCTAATAACACACATCTACTATAGAACAGAAGTTGCATACATTACAGTACATTCATGTAGACTTAATTCATGTTCTTTGCTCAGTATAAATCCAATGGTTTACATTAAAACTGTAGCAGACAAGAGAATGAAAAGGAAAAGAAAAACACCCTGACATTTGAGTTTGGCTTCTTCTCGCTTGTCTTCTCGCCCCGCAGCCAGTTTTATCCCACTTCGCCATGCAGCCTGTCCTCCCCCCTGCCTGTTTAGGGACTCAGCGCTGTTGTTGATCCACAAAAAAACAGTCATTTTCTTAGGGTCTGGGGACATTCTTCACACCCGGCTCCTCTTCAGATGAGTTTCCACTAATTACCACAGCCACAAAGGCATTTGTAAATATGTATGAATCGAAAATGAGCTTTAATCACTTAGCAGTGTGGTTAAGGTTAGGCTAACGTTAGGTTTAAAATCAGATTTTAAGAAGATCAATTGTAGAAATAGGGTCCATGACTTTGTGGCTGTGGTAACTAGTGACGCCCCTTTAGAAGAGCAGAGTTCACTTCAGTGAGGCTGTGGGTTGGGCTGTGAGGTGACAGGAGCATGGGCAGGTGTTGAAGGAATGTCTGAGATCCACAGCAGCACAAATGCCCATTAATAACAGCTAATTAGTCCACAGAACACTGATGACAGAACCATTATATGCCACTAGGAAGCCAACCTTTTTTACATGGCATGGGTTAGGAGGAGAATACTTGATCAGAATATCTGTTAGATTTGTGGTGGTGTTTGTGGTTGATTCATCTGCTATTGCTGACAATTTATATTATTGCTGGAGAAAATAGGAAGAGGGAATATGGAAATATGGAAACAAGGTAATGGAGTGGCAGGTAGCCTAGTGGTTAGAGTGTTTGGCTAGTAACTGAAAGGTTGCTTGATTGAATCCCTGAGCTGACAAGGTAAAAATCTGTTGTTCTACCCCTGAACAAGGCAGTTAACCCACTGTTCCTAGGCAGTCATTGTGAATAAGAATTTGTTCTTAACCGACTTGCCTATTAAAATAATGTAATAGTTGATCAAAGATGTTATTTTATTTTACCTTTATTTAACTGGGCAAGTCAGTTAAGAATAAATTCTTATTTTCAATGATGAGGGATTAAATGTGGGCATTAGGGAAGTATATGTCATCTCTACACGACATAGCCCATATTTGTTTTTAAAGGGTGAGTAAGTGGGTGTAGTAGGGTCAGAAAAGTCACATCCCAGCATTGAGTTCTGCTGCTTGCCTCTGCATCGCTCAGCACAGCTGAGAAAACAGAGTATGATTAATCTTGTGAAGAACTGTAAATCCCCCACTAAATAGCGAAGAGACACATGGCTGCGCTGACACTCAAGGTCACACTTTAATACCCTCTGAATAAGGAGCCATTTTGAGAGTGGGGGAGCGGATCTGGGGTGGAGGAGGTCACTGAGGTTATTATGTAAATGTATAACTCATGTATAGAACATCACTTTGTTGCTATTTAATGGTGTGTGGGCGTCTATCCCGCGGGTGGAAGCTGACATTGACTGCGCTTGTTAATTCCTCTATTTCCATGGCCTTCAGGGGGTTTGCCTACCGCTGGAGAGGCTGATCTGTAGAGTGGAGCCAGTGCAGGGTTTCCACTTGTTACCAAAGCCACAAAGGCGATATTCTAAAAATGAGTAAAAGCAAGTAAATTACTGCATACAGTAAATGACATTCCAGTGGGGGGTTTTCTTCACTGAGAGCCAGAAGATACCTTTCACACGTAACAGGGGAGTGAGTCGGGAATGCCAGGGAGGCAGCGGAGTAAAAAGAGCACATGGTTGCCAAGACAACAGTCAGTCACAGGCCAGAGAAGGAAGGGTAACACCTGAATGAAATGAACCTTGGCTCCACCTCCTCTCCAGCTCTCCAGCTCCCTCCACAAGCTGTCACAGTTGGGTCTTTGTTTTAACGGCCTATCTCCTCAGTAAATGACCCATTTCCATATGTGATAAATTGATACTGTAGGATTGTGTGTGCTTTGTATTTGAATCCTACGAGTGTAACCGTGTTTTTTCTGAGGATAGAACAACAGGACTAAATGAGCGTGTCATGTCCAAGTGACTTTTGTCATGAGCATGACATTCAAATGGCTCATGTAACTTTGACATGTTTCTGTAGCTGAGATACAGTAATGATGGTCCCTCTGTCTGTGTAGTAATTGTGTCTGTCTCTGACACTCCGGTCTCTCTCTCCCTCCCACAGAGATCTGTCTGTTGACCCGAGGCAGACGGACGGCCAGTGTGCGGGCGGACACGTACTGCCGTCTCTACTCCCTGTCTGTGGATAACTTTAATGAGGTGCTGGAGGAGTACCCCATGATGAGACGAGCCTTCGAGACTGTGGCCATCGACCGACTGGACCGGATAGGTGAGACCAGCCTACCACCAATAAAAGAAGCCAATACATGATTAGCTATGGGCATAGTTGAGGCATTTTGTGTCATTCATAGAATCAGCAGAACAAAGACGAACATATCTATCGATGAAACCTATTGTAATTATGCAACTAATAATTTATCTTTGATTTCCCTTTTTTTAATGTCATAGTAACAGGTCATATTTATAGCTATCTAAAGGATATGACTTTTGCAAGATATGATTATTGTCTATGACTTGAGTGTGCCATACTCCCCTGGGTTTACACTAAATGTGCTCACATGATGAGTGATGCTCATTTGTAAAAGTGATTTATCAGCACACTGTCTAAACATCTGTCTATGCTCTCGTGTGTGGGAAGGAGGGAGACGTTTTCCCTCAGTTGCTGCTCTTACCGCCAGTGTTGCTACGCTGTCAGTCACTCAACTATCATCGGAGAGCACCTGGTTAGTGAATTCCGTGCCATGAGTGTAAACAAATCATATATTTTTGCTAAACGGAGCAGGCAAGCCCCCTGTCTCGCCCAGGTCAATGTGAGGATGACGTTATCCCTCGTTCACGTGACTTCACATGTTTACAAAAGGGGCCCTGCATCCCCCACCTGCCAGTGGTTGCCATGGCAGCTAGATTCCACATCACGTACGAGCTGTTCGTTTCACTCATTTGGAGGAGATTAAGGTGTCTTTGGTCATTGACAACAGGCTAACAGCTACCCTGAACAGAGCATAGTGGAACATAGGACTAGGAATATTCTGTTTAATTTGCCTGCTGTTTCCTAACAGCAGAAGTCTCTTGCATCAAAGGCTCAGTATTTCATGTGGCCTGACTAACAAGTATAGAAAGCTAATTAATTCCAAATCTAAACAGAAATTTAAAGGAGGATGACAATAATCTTTCAACCTCTGAGTTTTTTTGGAACACGGAGTCTTTTTCCGAGACCTTCAACTGATGCCCCAAAGAAATCATGTTTATATATTTAATATCTGCTGTCTCACAGTTTACATATTGTGTACTACAACGCTCTGGCTCCTTTAGAAGTCTATGGGAGAGACAGCCCAGCAAACTGGGAACATTTCCAGAACATTAGCTAAGATACCCATTACTTTCTAGTTAGGGTTTTATCAAACATTAGTATGAAAACATCCCAAAAACATTAAATTGATAACATATATTTTTTAAATCCATTGAGTGTTCGCATAACATTCACAAAAATGTTGTGCACAACCTCTTTAACAACTACAACAGAACATTCCCCAAAAGTTCTCATTAGGTTTCCAGGTAATGTAATAACCCAATTTACCAGAAGAAAATGGTTCTGTGAAAGTTCCCAGAACATTCGTTAGTTTGCTGAAAATGTTAACATGGTTAATTGTTAACTGTTAATTGCAGCAAATGTTAACATAAAATTGTCCAGTCGTGCTGATGATTATACAATGTTTGTATAAAATAATCACCTGATGTTACCAGAACATTCCCAGAACACATGTGGGGGCGTCACAAAAGACATGTTCTAAAACAGAAGAAACTGTCCAGTTGTGCAGATAATTATACAATGTAAATTGCCATTAAATCTGGAGAGAAACATAATGGAGATGTTTTGAAATCTGCTTAAGTTTTAAGGAGCTACAAACTTGTGTGCTGAAAATGTTGTGGTAAAACTGACATTTTCTGAGGACCTCCAAGACCAGGTAAAATGTATATTGCGTGAACATCAATGGAATATTATGTCAAACCTAAAACAAATATGTTATTTTAACCACATCAAATGGACTATTTTGGAAATTGTGGAACATTGTGGGAATTGTTCGATTTTTTTTATTTTATCCTTATTTTACCAGGTAAGTTGACTGAGAACATATTCTCCTTTTTATTTATTTCATTTTATATTTCACCTTTATTTAACCAGGTAGGCTAGTTTGAAACTAGTTTGAAACTGCGACCTGGCGAAGATAAAGCAAAGCAGTTCAACACCTACAACAACACAGAGGTACACATGGAGTAAACAAACATATAATCAACAATACAGTAGAAAAATCTATATACCGCATGTGCAAATGAAGTAGAATAAGTGAGGTAAAGGTAATAAATAGGCCATAGTGGTGAAGTAATTACAATATAGCAATTTAACACTGGAATGGTAGAATGTTGCAGAAGATGAATGCGCAAGTAGAGATACTGGGGTGCAAAAGAGCAAGATAAATAAATAAATACAGTATGGGGATGAGGTAGATTGGATGGACTATTTACAGATGAGCTATGTACAGGTACAGTGATCCGCTCTGACAGCTGGTGCTTAAAGCTAGTGAGGGAGGTAAGAGTCTCCAGCTTTAGTGATTTTTGCAGTTTATTCCAGTCATTGGCAGCAGAGAACTGGAAGGAGAGGCGGCCAAAGGAATAATTGGCTTTGGGGTGACCAGTGAGATATACCTGCTGGAGCGCGTGCTACGGATGGGTGCTGCTATGGTGACCAGTGAGGTGAGATAAGGTGGGGCTTTACCTAGCAGAGACTTGTAGATGACCTGGAGCCAGTGGATTTGGCGACGAGTATGAAGCGAAGGCCAGCCAACGAGAGTGTACAGGTCACAGTGGTGGGAAGTATTTATGGCTTTAGTGACAAAACGGATGGCACTGCGATAGACACTGTGATAATTTTAGAAAGAGAGGGTCCAGATTGTCTAGCCCTGCTGATTTGTAGGGGGGCAGATTTTGTATCACTTTCAGAACATCAGCTATCTGGATTTGGGTATAGGAGAAGTGGGGGAGGTTTGGGTGAGTTTGCTGTGAGGGGTGGAGGGCTGTTGATCGGGGTAGGGTTAGCCAGGTGGAAAGCTCGGCCAGCCGTAGAAAAATGTTTATTAAAATACTCAATTATAGTGGATTTATCGGTGATGACAGTGTTTCCTAGCCTAAGTCCAGTGGGCAGCTGGGAAGAGGTGCCCTTATTCTCCATGGACTTTACAGTGTCCCAGAACTTTTTGCATATTACGGGAGCTGTTCGATGCTAATGAAGAAGCCACAGGATGTTTTTGTGCTGGTCGAGGGCAGTCAGGTCTGGAGAGAACCAAGGGCTATATCTGTTCCTGGTTCTATTTTTTTTAATGGGACATGCGTATTTAAGATGGTGAGGAAGGCACTTTTAAAGAATAACCAGGCATCCTCTACTGACGGGATGAGGTCAGTATCCTTCCAGGATACCCCGGCCAGGTTGATTAGAATGGCCTGTGTTTTAGAGAGCTTTTGGCAGTGATGAGGGGTGGTCGTTTGACCGCAGACCCATTACGGATGCAAGCAATGAGGCAGTGATCGCTGAGATCTTGGTTGAAAACAGCAGAGGTGTATTTGAAGGGCAAGTTGGTTAGGATGATATATTTGAGGGTGCCCGTGTTTACGGATTTGGGGTTGTACCTGGTGGGTTCATTGATTATTTGTGTGAGATTGAGGGCATCAAGCTTAGATTGTAGGATGGCTGGGGTGTTAAGCATGTCACAGTTTAGGTCACCTAGCAGCACGAGCTTTGAAGATCGATGGGGGGAAATCAATTCACATATGGTGTCCAGGGCACAGCTGGGTGCAGAGGGTGGTCTATAGCAAGCGGCAACGGTGAGAGACTTGTTTCGGGAAAGATGGATTTTTTTAAAGTAGAAATTGGAATTGTTTGTGTACAGACCTGGATAGTAAGACAGAACTCTGCAGGCTAACACCGCCCCTTTGGCAGTTCTATCTTGTCGGAAAATGTTATAGTTAGGGATGGAAATTTCAGGGTTTTGGGGTGACTTCCTAAGCCAGGATTCAGACACGACTAGGACATCCGGGTTGGCAGAGTGTGCTAACGCAGTGAATAAAACAAACTTAGGGAGGAGGCTTCTAATGTTTACATGCATGAAACCAAGGCTTTTACGGTTACAGAAGTCAACAAATGAGAGCACCTGTGGAGTAGGAGTGGAGCAAGACACTGCATGGCCTGGATTAACCTCTACGTCACCAAAGGAACAGAGGAAGAGTAGGATGAGTACGGCTAAAGGCTATCAGGACTGGTCGTCTAGTTTGTTCAGAGCGGAGAGTAAAATGATCAGGTTTCTGAGCGTGAGAGAATAGATTCAAGGTATAATGTACAGACAGAGGTATGGTAGGATGTGAGTACCTAGACATTGAGTAATGATGAGAGATATTGTCTCTAGAGACGTTTAAACCAGGTGATGTCACTGCATATGTGGGAGGTGGAACTAAATGGTAGGTTAAGATATATTTACAGCAACAACCTGGGGAATAGTTACAGGGGAGAGGAGGGGGGATGAATTAGCCAATTTGAATGTTCTATGCAACCTACAGTACCAGTCAAAAGTTTGGACACACCTACTCATTCCAGAGGTTTTCTTTATAGTCACTATTTTCTACATTGTAGAATAATAGTGAAGACATCAAAACTATGAAATAACACATATGGAGTCATGTAGTAACCAAAAAATCAAAATAGATTTTAAATGTGAAATTCTTCAAAGTAGCACCCCTTTGCCTTGATGACAGCTTTGCATACGCTTGGCATTCTCTCAACCAGCTTCATGAGGTAGTCACCAGGAATGCATTAGTTGAAAATTAATTTGTGGAATTTCTTTCCTTCTTAATGCCTTTGAGCCAATCAGTTGTGTTGTGACATGATAGGGGTGGCATACAGAAGATAGCCCTATTTGGTAAAATACCATATTATGGCAGGAACAGCTCAAATAGGCAAAGAGAAACAACAGTCAATGTGGAAAATTTCAAGAACTTTCTTCAAGAAGTTTCTTCAAGTGCAGTTGCAAAAACCATCAAACACTATGATAAAACTGGCTCTCATGAGGACCGCCACAGGAAAAATGTCCCAGAACTACCTCTGTTGCAGAGGAAAGTTTCATTAGTGTTAACTGCTCCTCAGATTTCAGCCCAAATAAATAAAATAATAATAATTCAGATCAAGTAACAGACACATCTCAACATCAACTGTTCAAAGGTGACTTTGTGAATCAGAAAGAAAAACCCTTGAATGAGTAGGTGTGTCCAAACTTTTGACTGGTACTGTATGCAACATCCCAAACTCCCATAACTTCATTAAATGTTTTGGAAACCTTTAAAGAACTCATAAAGACTGTGCTGTCAACATTCCTGTAAAATCAAAGGAAGGTTTTGTGCACCCTGATACAATCACTATCTGGATGTCAGAGCACAACTGGACAGTTTCTGTGTTTTGGGAACCTATCTCTTGTCATATCCTTAGAATGTTCCCACAACTTAAAGAAACATTCGGAGGACCTTTAAATTGGAACTGACAGCATTTTAGCAACATGAAATCTTATGTGAAGGCCGAATTACAGAGGAGGAATTTCTTGATGCAATTAAAAGCCTTTAAGTCCGGGAAAACTCCAGGGCTGGATGGCATACCAGTGGAAGTATACAAAACTTTTTTTTGATATACTCAGAGGACCATTATTAGCATGTTTTAACCACTCCTATATAATCGTTAGATTTTTGGACACGAAACATGAAGGTCTGATTTCATTATTACTGAAACAGGATCCAAGTGATATATATAAAGATACAATACATTTAAAAAATGGAGACCTCTTAGACTTCAGTGTTGTGATGCAAAAATTCTAGCTAAATGCTTGGCGCATAGAATTAAAAACGTTTTGTCGGATATTATTCATCCTAATCAGACAGTTTTTTTACATGGAGATAAAATAAGACAAGTACTAGAAACAATAGAATACTATGAAATATCAGGGAAACCAGGCCTGGTTTTCATAGCTGCTTTTGACAAGGCTTTTGATAAAATATGACTGGAGTTTATATATAAATGCCTGGAATATTTCAATTTTGGAGAATCTCTAATAAAATGGGTTAAAGTTATGTATAGTAATCCGATGTGTAAAATAGTAAATAATGACTACATCTCAGAAAGTTTTAAAATGTCAAGAGGAGTAAAGAAAGGTTGTCCACTATTTATTATTGCCATCAAAATGTTAGCTGTTAAAATTAGATCCAACAATTATATTAAGGGATTAGAAATCCATGGCTTAAAAACAAAATACGCTGATGATTCATGTTTTCTTTTAAAACCACAATTAGAATCCCTCCACAGCCTCATAGAGGATATAGATACTTGTTCTAACCTCTCTCGATTAAAACCAAATTAGTGTTCTATATTACGTATTGGATCACAAAAAAATCTAACTTGTACATTACCATGTAGTTTACCAATATAATGGTCTTACGGGGATGTGGACATACTTGGTATAGAGATCCACAAAGAACGAAATTAGAAAGTTAGCAAAATAGATAGGTAGATAAGATCTTGCTACCATGGAAAGGAAAATACCTGTCTATTTGTGGAAAAACCACCCAGATTAACTCTTTAAACGTATCACAGTTCACCTGATTGGTTATGGTTTTGCCTACACCTCGTGACCTGCTTTTTAAATAATATGAACAAAAAAAATAATCAATTTTATTTGGAATGGCAAGCCAGACAAAATGAAAAGGGCATATTTATATAACAAATGTGAATTTGGAGGGCAGAAATGATTAAATATGAAAGCATTAGACCTCTCACTAAAGGCATCAGTCATACAAAAGTTATACTTAAATCCAAAATTGGAGGTGTACCTGTGGATGTATTTCAAGGCCTACCTTCAAACTCAGTGCCTCTTTGCTTGACACCATGGGAAAATCAAAAGAAATCAGCCAAGACCTCAGAAAGAAAATTGTTTGTAGCGGTATTTATTTGAGAGGGGTAAAGATAAAGATTTTGTTCAGGCGCCAGGCAGGTATTAACCGTGCCGAAAGGAAAAGAGTAGAATAGAGAGAGTACCACTACCAGACCCACACACATCAGCAGAAGAGACTGCCTAGAGTGTAGCCTGTTTACCAGATAGCCAGTGTAGAGAAAAGAGAATACACACCCTATAAAACCCACATCACAGCACAGGGGTAACCCCACCAAGAATACCTCATACAATAATAATAACAATAAATGGCAGAGCAATTGAATAGCAATTTCATACAAGAAAGAACCCAGTCATCAACAGAGGATTTGCAATAATCTGTATTATCTTCCAGTGGAGGAGTGCAGAGGGTATGAATGAAAAGAGAATACACACCCTTCATAGACACAAATGCCTTAAAAATGTCCACAATCTTCTCTGCCATGTCATTAGTACACCCCACCTCAATATGGTTCAAATAACAATACACAACTTACAAGCAACCTCACTTTTAACTCAAATGTCCATCCAAATACTTCTGGCAGGATAATAATAGTCCAGCTCTAATGAATTTCAATGGGAAGTGCATTTGAGAAATAGAAAGTCTGGTTGCATGGGAAAGCACTGGAACAATAGCGGGAAGAGAAAGAGAGAAAGAGAATAAGAGAGATCTTAGCTGTGGTCTTCAGGCGTGCCGGTGTACTGTCTGACCGTTTGATGATTTGTTGGTTTGTATGTCAAAGCTTCGCTACAATGATGCTACTAATCCATGCGATCCATAACCGGCGCGGTCCCAAACGATAACAACCACGACCTAGAACTGTCACACCGATGATTGAATTAAATACTTAATAAACTACACACACTGAAAATAAACCAAACTTCTGCAGCATAGCACACACAATCAAACTGTCGCGCCAACCAAGAGCTCCTCCCCTTCCTTACTGCTGATGCTCTCTTAAAAAGTGGCAGCGCACGGTGAAGGCTCCGTGCAGGATTTCGCCACACTCCTCCCCCCCATGAAAAAACAAAGCCTGTAGAAACAGAGGATGCAGGCTTTGACAGGTTCATGTTCCTGCTACACAAAACCAGGGAAGTCCTCATCATCAGAGTCCTCCAGGAAGAGGTCCTGCAGGTGTTGCTTTTGCCTGCGATCCAGCTCTTCTGACGTAGGGTAGCAGGACTTTAGGTCAACAACATGCACTGTCCTGACATCTTCCCCAGTGTCCTCCAAGCAGACCACGTAGTTCACTGGTCCCAACTGCTGCACTACAAGGTATGGACCTTTCCATCTCGAAGTTAGCTTGGCAGTGAACTTATTAGACGCCTTTGACAGATGATGTGACTGTACCCATACACGAGACTGGGGTGGAAAACACACGTCTCGTCTAGGTTTGTCATAGTTTCTCAGCTGTCGTTGTTTGGCTTTGGTTTTGCTGGCCTCCACTCTGGCTAGCAAGGTGTGGTGGTGTTGTACGGCATCAAACGCTGGGCAGTCAGGTGAAACATTCAAACTTTGCAAGACTCTGTCCATCGGACCTTTTAGTGGTCTTCCCAGGTGGAGTTCGGCGGGAGTGACCCCAGAAGTCTCCTGCACGGCAGAGTTCAGTGCAAAGCGAAATTCTGGAAGATGCTGATCCCACCTTGTGTGCTGATCCCCCACAAATGAAGCAAACATCCCCTTCAGGGTTCGGTTTACCCTCTCGGTCAGGTTGGTCTGAGGATGGTAGGCTGTGGTCAGCTTGGCAATTACACCCCAGTAGGTACAGAGCTCTTTGTAGATTCCTGATATGAACTGCGGACCTCGGTCAGAGAGGATTTGGTCTGGAATCCCGAATCTGGTGAAGACCTCCCTTCGCAGAATTAGAGCAACGGCTGATGCAGTGGCTTTGCGGAGGGGAAACAACTCCGCCCAGTGTGTGTAGTAGTCCACTACCACCAATAAAAATTCATTCCGGGTCCCCCGGCTGGGAGGAAAAGGTCCCATGAGGTCAATTCTCAAGATTTCATTTGGATGGTTCACCACGGTCTGCTGCATTTTCCCGGCAGGTCTGCCAATGTCTGGTTTGTATTTCTGGCAGACTTCACACTGCTGTACAAACATCCGGGTATTAACCCACATGCCTGGCCAGTAAACCACCTCTTGAAGTCTTCGATAAGTCTTAAAAACTCCAAGATGGCCACTCATGGGATTAGCATGATAAGCTTGTAGGCCTCCACAAGTCTGGTTCATCCTTGGGAGCAATTTCCAAGCACCTGAATGTACCACCTTCATCTGTACAAACAATAGTACGCAAATATTAACACCATGGGACCACGCAGCCGTCATACCATTCAGGAAGGAGACGCGTTCTGTCTCCTAGAGATGAACCTACTTTGGTGTGAAAAGTGCAAATCAATCCCAGAACAATAGCAAAGGACCTTGTGAAGATGCTGGAGGAAACAAGTACAAAAGTATTTGTATCCACAGTAAAATGAGTACTATATCGACCTGAAAGGCCGCTAAGCAAGGAAGATGCCACTGCTCCAAAACCTTCATAAAAAAGCCAGACTGCGGTTTGCAACTGCACATGGGGACAAAGATCGTACTTTTTGGAGAAATGTCCTCTGGTCTGATGAAATGAAAATAGAACTGTTTGGCCATAACGACCATTGTTATGTTTGGAGGAAAAAGGGGGAGGGTTGCAAGCCGAAGAACACTATCCCAACCGTTAAGCATGGGGGTGGCAGCATCATGTTGTGGGGGTGCTTTGCTGCAGGAGGGACTGGTGCACTTCACAACATAGATGGCATCATGAAGCAGGAAAATTATGTGGATATATTGAAGCAACATCTCAAGACATCAGTCTAAGTTAAAGCTTAGTCGGAAATGGGTCTTCCAAATGGACAATGACCCAAAGTTGTGGCAAAATTGCTTAAGGACAACAAAGTCTAGGTATTTGAGTGGCCATCACAAAGCCCTGACCTCATTCCCATTGCAAATTTGTGGGCAGAACTGAAAAAGCATGTGCGAGCAAGGAGGCCTACAAACCTGATTCAGTCACACCAGCTCTGTCAGGAGGAATGGGCCAAAATTCACCCAACGTATTCACCCAACGTGGGAAGCTTGTGGGGAGGCTACCCGAAACATTTGACCCAAGTTAAACAATTTAAAAGCAATGCTACCAAATACTAATTGAGTGTATGTTAACTTCTGGCCCACTGAGAAAGTGATGAATGAAATCAAATTTGATATACATCATTCTCTCTACTATTCTCTCTACTATTTTAAAATAAAGTGGTGATCGTAACTGACCTAAGACAGGGGATTTTTACTAGGATTAAATGTCAGGAATTGTGAAAAACTGTGTTTAAATGTATTTGGCTAAGGTGTATGTAAACTTCTGACTTCAACTGTATATGTATATAGGTAAGCGTATGTATGCATGTATATGGATATATAAATATATGGGTGATTGGAAATGATGCAGACAATTACATTGATGGAAGCAACAATCTATCGGCAACATTAAAGCTGATCCAGCCCCTAAAAACCCCCAACATAAAACCTTATACAAATCTGTTCATATACACCCTAAAGAAGAATATTACACTTTTTAAAAACATTTTCTGAGAAGCGAGTACTTAGATATGTTCATTTTCACATTTTAATATATTTTCTTGAATGTTTGGGAATTACAGAGACCTTTGTAAAAATTATATAGTAATATAGAGTGGGAAAGCAACCGTGCTTTTGGACAATTAATAGGACACTGCAGTATATAAAACCAAATAAAAATATCTTGTCCAGGACCAGAGTCTGTGCAGACCGGTGCACCATAGCCAACCAGAGCTACAGTAGACCTTCATGCAAACAAGCCATTTGTCACATAGGCCTGTCATCATTCACTTTGAACTGGACTGTGTGTTTACAGGCAGTTGCAACAGAGTGACTTTAGATCACTAGAACACATTCGCCAAAAGCCACCTGAATGGATTTTACAAATATGTTAATACCACAGGAGTCCTCTTACATTTGTGAACTTTACAGTAATCAAACCACTATGAACGTTGTCCTCTTAGGTCTCTCTTTATGTTGTGTTGTCCAAAATATCGAGTCATTGACACTGAAACAGTGCATGCCGAATGGAGGCAGCTAACCAGTTACCAAACCAGCTGTGATTTACAACCTCAAATCAAATCAAATGTATTTATATAGCCCTTCGTACATCAGCTGATATCTCAAAGTGCTGTACAGAAACCCAGCCTAAAACCCCAAACAGCAAGCAATGCAGGTGTAGAAGCACGGTGGCTAGGAAAAACTCCCTAGAAAGGCCAACACCTAGGAAGAAACCTAGAGAGGAACCAGGCTATGTGGGGTGGCCAGTCCTCTTCTGGCTGTGCCGGGTGGAGATTATAACAGAACATGGCCAAGATGTTCAAATGTTCATAAATGACCAGCATGGTCGAATAATAATAAGGCAGAACAGTTGAAACTGGAGCAGCTACACGGTCAGGTGGACTGGGGACAGCAGGGAGTCATCATGTCAGGTAGTCCTGGGGCTTGGTCCTAGGGCTCAGGTCCTCCGAGAGAGAGAAAGAAAGAGAGAATTAGAGAGAGCGTATGTGGGGTGGCCAGTCCTCTTCTGGCTGTGCTGGGGGGAGATTATAACAGAACATGGCCAAGATGTTCAAATGTTCATAAATGACCAGCATGGTCGAATACTAATAAGGCCAGAACAGTTGAAACTGGAGCAGCAGCACGGCCAGGTGGTCTGGGGACAGCAAGGAGTCATCATGTCAGGTAGTCCTGGGGCATGGTCCTAGGGCTCAGGTCCTCCGAGAGAGAGAAAGAAAGAGAGAAGGAGAGAATTAGAGAACGCACACTTAGATTCACACAGGACACCGAATAGGACAGGAGAAGTACTCCAGATATAACAAACTGACCCTAGCCCCATGACACAAACTACTGCAGCATAAATAAATACTGGAGGCTGTGACAGGAGGGGTCAGGAGACACTGTGGCCCCATCTGAGGACACCCCCAGACAGGGCCAAACAGGACCAAACAGAAAGGACAACCTGAGAGCAATATTTATTGGACTACCAACAAATGTACTGGTGAATTATATTAATCATGCATTGACCTGCATCTATCTATTCTGTCAACAAAGCCTTAGTGTACATCATCAAATGTTGAGTCAAACATAATTTATTTTTAAAACCTAAAGTTGGTTTTGTAGCATAAACTGGGAATTTTATATTTTTGACTGACATGATAATTGTCTGTATGGAAATGCTATCAGTTCCACTTTAAATAACAGATTAAATATGTACTAGGAACATTCTTGCAACATCAGCTGAATGCTTTTTGGACCCTAAAAGAAAGATTGCAGAATAATCCGCACAACTGGACAGTTGTGTTTTGTGTACAGTACTGTGCAAAAGTTTTAGGCAGGTGTGAAAAAATGTTGTAAAATAAGAATGCTTTCCAAAATAGACATGTTAATAGATTATATTTACCAATTAACTAAATGCAAAGTGAGTGAACAGAAGAAAAATCTAAATCAAATCCATATTTGGTGTGACTACCCTTTTCCTCCAAAATAGCATCAATTCTTCTAGGTACATTGTATTTGTATTTATTATTTATTTATTATGTATTTATTATGGATCCCTATTAGCTGCTGCCAAAGCAGTAGCTACCCGTTTATACAATTTTAAAAAGATTACAATACATTCACAGATTTCACAACACACTGTGTGCCTTCAAGCCCCTACTCCACCACTACCACATATCTGCAGTACTAAATCCATGTGTATGTATAGTGCACATGTTATCGTGTGTGTGTGTGTGTGCGCGTGTGTGTGTGTGTCTGTGTGTGTGTGCGTGTGTGTCTGTGTGTGTGTGCGCGTCTGTGCCAATGTTTGTGTTGCTTCACAGTCCCCGCTGTCCCATAAGATGTTTTTTAATCTGTTTTTTTTAAATCTTATTTTATTGCTTGCGTCAGTTACTTGATGTGGAATAGAGTTCCATGTAGTCATGGCTCTATGTAGTACTGTGTGCCTCCCATAGTCTGTTCTGGACTTGGGGACTGTGAAGAGACCTCTTGTGGCATGTCTTGTGGGGTATGCATGGGTGTCTGTGCTGTGTGCCAGGAGTTTAAACAGACAGATACCTCTCATAAATAGAAGTAGTGATGAAGTCAATCTCTCCTCCACTTTCAGCCAGGAAAGATTGATATGCGTATTATTAATATTAGCTCTCTATGTACATCCAAGGGCCAGCCGTGCTGCCCTGTTCTGAGCCAATTGCAATTTTCCTAAGTGTCACGGCTGGCTGAAGGACTGGACCAAGGTGCAGCATGATAAGCGTACATTTTCTCTTTATTAAAAATGGGCTATGTGCCCTGAACAAAGTCAAAGTTAACTTCCCACAAAACAGGTGGGGGAAAAGGGTACCTAAGTATGGTTCTCAATGAAAGACAACGATAGACAGCTGTCCCTGATTGAGAATCATACCAGGCCAAGACATAGAAATACAAAACATAGAAAAAAGGACATAGAATGCGCACCCTAGTTACACCCTGGCCTAATCAAAATAGAGAATAGGTGCGGACTAGGTGCGGACTCCGGTCTCAAAACCTGACTCCGGGTGGGCCTTCTTACGGTGGCGGCTCGGGTGCGGGACATGGACCCCGCTCCACCTCAGTCTTGGCCCACGTAGGTGGCGCCTCTGGAGCGGGCCCCGGTCTGAAGACCCTCGTAGACGGCGCCACTGGACTGAGGGACGCCTCTGGACTGAGGGGCGCCTCTGGACTGAGGGGCGACTCTGGACTGAGGGGCGACTCTGGACTGTGGGGCTGCGGCTCTGGCAGCTCTGGACAGGAGGGCTGCTCTGGCAGCTCCGGACAGGAGGGTGGCTCTGGCAGTTCCGGACAGGAGGGCGGCTCTGGCAGTTCCGGACAGGAGGGCGGCTCTGGCAGCTCCGGACAGGAGGGCGGCTCTGTCAGCTCCGGACAGGAGGGCAGCTCTGGCAGGTCCGGACAGGCGGGACACTCTGGAGGGAGGAGACGGAGAGACAACCTGGTGCGTGGGGCTGCCACCAGAGGCCTGGTGCGTAGTGGAGGCACTGGATACACAGGGCCGTGGAGGCGCACTGGCGGTCTCGAGCGCAGAGCTGGCCCCACCCGTTCTGGCTGGATGCCAGCTTCCCCCCGGCAAATGCGGGACGGTGGCACCGAGCATACAGGCCTGTGAATAATCCGCCTCTGTACCGTGCGCATCACCCCATAGCACGGGGCCTGACCAGTCCCATGCTCGCCACGGTAAGCACGGGGAGTTGGCTCAGGTCTGCTTCCTGACTCTGCCACACTCCCCGTGTGCTCTCCCCCCAAAAGTTTTTGGGGCTGCCTCTCAGGCTTCCTTGCCAGCCGTGTTCCCACATACCGCTGGTTCCTCTCTCCGGCTGCCTCTGCTCTCCTAGCTGCCTCACCTATTCCCATGGAAGGCAATCCCTTCCCATCAGGATCTCCTCCCACGTGTAGATTCCCTTGCCGTCCAGAACGTCCTCCCATGTCCAGGAGTCCACCTTACCATGCTGCTTGGTCCGTTGGTGGTGGGAAGTTCTGTCGGCGTCATTTTTAAATAAAGTTCAAATGTACGCTTACCATGCTGCATCTTGGTCCAGTACTTCAGCTAGCCGTGACACTAAGTCCTTTTTTGTGGCACCTGACCACACAACTGAACAGTAGTCAAGGTGTGACAAAACTAGGGCCTGTTGGACTTGTCTTGTTGATAGTGTTGTTAAAACCTCTTAGAGATTGGGCTACTTTTTTCAACATTCTGTTAAAAATCGTGCAACATTTCAACGTCCTGCTACTCATGCCAGGAATATAGTATATGCATATGATTAGTAGGTTTGCATAGAAAACACTCTGAAGTTTCTAGAACTGGTTCAATGGTGTCTGTGACTATAACAGAACGAGTTCCGTGGTCAAAATCGCCAGAAAATCTGGTCACTAAATCGACGGAGAAAAAATCAATCCGCCAGTGTATTTATTGTCTATTGGAAGGAAAAATACTTAAGGGTCAGAATACAGTTCCTATGGCTTCCACACGATGTCGCCAGTGTTGTGATTTCGATTCAACTAAATCCTTGGTCATCTGAGTAATAGCCACATCCGGTTGTCAAGTCCACAGCTGTAAACAATGGAGCCGGAAAAGTTAGTTACGTTTCCCAAACTCGTGCTTATTGAATACAGATCGCTCCGTGATCAATTTGATCGTTTATTAACGTTTAGTAATATCTAAAGTTGGATTACAGAAGTAGTTTGAAGTGTTTTGTCAAAGTTTATAGGCAACTTTTTTAATTTTAAAAAATAACGTCGCTTTTAAAAAACGTGTTTTTACTGGATCTGACGGTGTTCATAAATTGACATTTTGGGTACACAAGGACCGATTTAAATAAAAAAAAGACCCAATTGTCATGTTTATGGGACATATAGGAGTGCCAACAAAGAATCTCAAAGGTAATGAATGTTTTATATTTTATTTCTGCGTTTTGTGTAGCGCCGGCTACACTAATTCCTTTGTTTACGTCCCCTTCTGGTATTTCGGCGTGTTGCCTGCTATCAGATAATAGCTACTCATGCTTTCGCCGAAAAGCATTTTACAAATCTGACTTTTTGGCTTGATTCACAACGATTGTAGCTTGAATTGACTACCTTGCATGTGAATTTTAATGAACGTTTGAGTTTTAACGAGTGCTATTAGCATTTGGCGTAGCGCATTTGCATTTATTGTTGGCAGGGGGTGCGGTTGCGTCCCGGTTGGCCAGAGAGGTTAAGAAGGCAGAGCATTGCTTTATTATAAACAGACTTCTCCCCATCTTAGCTACTACTGCATCAATATGTATTGACCATAACAATTTACAATCTAGGGTTACTCCAAGCAGTTTACTCATCTCAATTTGCTCAATTTTCACATGATTTATTACAAGATTTAGTTGAGGTTTGGGGTTTAGCGAGTGTTTTGTTCTAAATACAATGCTTTAACTTCTAGAAATATTTAGGGCTAACTTATTCCTTGCCACCCAGTCTGAAACTAACTGCAGCTCTTTGTTGAGTGTTGCAGTCATTTCAGTCACCTTAGTAGCTGACGTGTATAGTGTTGAGTCATCCCCATACATAGACACTCTGGCTTTACTCAAAGGCAGTGGCATGTCGTTGGTAAAAACTGAAAAAAGCAAGGGGCCTAAACAGCTACCCTGGGGAATTCCAGATTCTAACTGGATTATATTTGAGAGGCTTCCATTAAAGAACACCATGCTCTGTTAGACAAGTAACTCTTTATCCACATTATAGCAAGGGATGTAAAGCCATAACGTATACGTTTTTCCAGCATCAGACTATGATCGATAATGTCAAAAGCTGCACTGAAGTCTAACAAGACAGCCCCCACAATCATTTTATCATCAATTTCTCTCAGACAATAATCAGTCATTTGTGTAAGTTCTGTGCTTGTTGAGTGTCCTTCCCTATAAGCATGCAGAAATTCTGTTGTAAATTGGTTTACTGTGAAATAGCATTGTATCTGGTCAAACACAATTTGATAACTGGCTGATTGGTCGGCTATTTGAGCCAGTAAAGGGGGCTTTACTATTCTTGGGTATCGGAATAACTTTTAGCTTCCCTCCAGGCCTGAGGGCACACACTCTCTTGAAGGCTTAAATTGAAGATGTGGCAAATAGGAGTGGCAATATTGTCTGCTATTATCCTCAGTAATTTTCCATCCTGATTGTCAGACCCCAGTGGCTTGTCATTGTCGATAGACAATATTTTTTTCACCTCTTCCACACTGACTTCACGGAATTCAAAAGTACAATTCTTGTCTTTCATAATTTGGTCCGATATACGATGTAGTGTCATCGTTTGTTGCTGGTATGTCATCCCTAAGTTTGCTTATCTTGCTTATCTTGCCAATGGAGCAGTCATTAAAGTAGTTTGCAAAATCAGTGGGCTTTGTGATGAATGAGCCATCTGATTCAATGAATGAAGGAGCCGAGTTGGCTTTTTCCCCCAACATTTTATTTAAGGTGCCCCAAAGCTTTTTACTATTATTCTTTATATAATGTATCTTTGTTTCATAGTGTAGTTAATTTTTTATTTAGTTTAGTCACATGATTTCTTAATTTGCAGTACGTTTGCCAATCTGTTTGGCTTCCAGACTTAATTGCCATACCTTTTGCCTCATCCCTCTCAACCATACAATTTTTAAATTCCTCATCAATCCACTGGGATTAAACAGTTATTACAGTAATTTTCTTAATGGGTGCGTGCTTATTAGTAACTGGAATAAGTAGTTTCATAAATGTGTCAAGTGCAGCGTCTGGTTGCACCTCATCACACACCACAGACCAGCAAATATTCTTTACATCATCAACATATGAATCACTACAAAACTTATTGTATGACCTCTTATACACTATTTTAGGCCCAGCCTTTGGAACTTTGGCTTTCTTAGATATGGCTATCACTACATCCTATGGATTTGGATACTGCTTTAAAGCAAATACCTGCAGCATTAGTAAAGATGTGATCAATACATGTTGATGATCTAATTCCTGTGCTGTTTGGTTGTAGGTTGACCAGGGTAGTTACCCTTACACAAAGTCAAGGATTTTGTAGGCATATAGTCAGGTGTATGATTAAACAATTATACCAAACAGGTACTAATAATCATCAATCCAATATGTAGGTTGAAACACAATCATTAACTGAAACAGAAATAGCTGCGTAGCTGGAATAAAACTGGGTGAGGAACAACCAAACAGCTAACAAGGTGAGGTTTCTGAAGACAGTTTACTGTCAAAACTCATACACCATGGCAAGACTGAGCACAGCAACAAAACCCAAGGTATTTATACTGCATCAGCAAGACATTTCAAGGCAGACAGGGGTTTCCATATTTGCTATCCAAGCTCTTTTGAAGAAGCACAAAGAAGCGGGCAATGTTGAGGACCGTAGACGCAGTGGTCAGCCATGGAAACTTACTGCAGCAGATGAAAGACACATCATGCTTACTTCCCATTGCTATCAGAAGATGTTCAGCAGTGCCATCAGCTCAGAATTGGCAGAAAACAGTGGGACTCTGGTACACCCATCAACTGTACGGGGAAGTCTGGTCAGAAGTGGCCTTCATGGAAGACTTTCTGCCAAAAAGCCATACCTCCGATGTAGAAACAAGGCCAAGCAACTCAACTATGCATGAAAACACAGGAACTGGGGTGGAAAAAAGGGAAGCAGGTGCTCTGGACTGAGGAGTCAAAAGCTGAAATATTTGGCTGTAGCAGAAGGCAGTTTGTTTGCCAAAGGGCTGGAGAGCGGTACATGAATGAGTGTCTGCAGACAACATTGAAGCATGGTGGAGGTTCCTTGCGAGTTTGGGACTGCATTTCTGCAAATGGAGTTGGAGATTTGGTTAGAATTAATGGTCTCCTCAATGCTGAGAAATACAGGGAGATACTTATCCATCATGCAAAACCATCTGATTGGCCCCAAATTTGATCTGCAGCATGACATCGACCCCAAACATACAGCGAAAGTCATTAAGAACTATCCTTCTGTAAATACACAGAAGAACTGTGGTTGGTTCTCCAAGATGTTTGGCCTAACCTACTTGCCGAATTCCTTCAAAAACTGTGTGCAAGTGTACCTAGAATAATTGATGCTGTTTTGAAGGCAAAGGGTTGTCACATCAAATATTGATTTGATGTACATTTTTCTTAATTTCACTCACTTTGCATTTTTTAATTGATAAATATAAACTATTAACATGTCTATTTTTGAAAGCATTCTTACTTGACAGCATTTATTTCACACCTGCCTAAAACTTTTGCACAGTACTGTATATCGTTTGTGATATCCCCACATTCCAATGAAAAATTCTGGAAAACCTTTAAAGATTAAATGGGTTCTAGGAAGGTTTTTGCAGCACCTGACAAATGTTTTATTCAAATATTCTACAATTATCAGGACGACTGGACACTTTTTGTGTTATGAGAACATTTGCCAGACCTAACAAACATTCTGGTAACTTTCACTGAACCAATTTTGGCTTGCTGGAAGTAGACTCACTGAACTCGGATTCACTGAACTCTATCCTGACCCTAAAGACTCATCATGCAATTAGCCTTTTTGACTTGACGCGTAGGCTACTGTACAGAGCATCCGCCCACTGCTGTGAACTATACTAGCTAGTTATGCAGCTTGAATAAGAGAGAGTTAATGTGCCTGTCAGACTGCACTGTGTTCTATCTCCTCCCAGTCCCTCAGACTATGTCATGTACCAGTTGGAGCCCAATTCTACTTGATGTTTTTATGTGGGTGTCGCGCTATTTGTTTTTAAGAGCCCAATAGAGACAGACAAGTTGAAAATCCCCTGCTGATGGGAAAAACAAAGCGTAAAGATGCAACTCAGAAACATGAGAGGGGAGCGGAAGTAATAACCAGAGGAGTTTTTATGTGTGTTCAATTAGAAATGGTTTGAAAGCTAGGGAGAGATGGATCTGGGATCTCACTGGCTGAATGTGTAAGCTCCGTGAAGGAAGCAATTTCAGCTGCAAATTGGTTTCTCCCCCTACACCACTACCAACCCAGCCCCCCCCCCACCCCACACACACACACACACACACAGAGAGAAATGCACGCACACGCACACAAACACACACTCATGCCATAGGCACGTGTTCCTCCTCCTCACGTCTTCTCTGGGTGACTCTGCAAAAATACTGGCCACCCATCCTCACCGCAAGAGATCTGTGTGTGTGACATAATTTGTGTTTACAATTCAGCTTGGGGGCATACACACAACACAAACAAGTAAAAACATCTACAGTGAACTCACTGACACACATACTGATGCTCCAGCGTCTCTTCCCTTGTCAGTGCAAAATTACCGTCTGTGAATTCAATTAAAGACTAACCTCCAGATAGGCAGGCTGAAACAGTGTATAAATACATGTCTGTCTTGCTTCCAACTGCCCCAGACTCTTTTCTGCTATGCCAGTGACTGCTCTAATACCAACCAATTAGGGGGGAGAACTGTAGGGCACTATCAGGAGTAGTCATTGGACCATTTGGCTATTACTTTGTATAATGTATTGATTATGCTGATTCTACAGAGGAACAGTGTCTGCTCAGTCTCATCTCCGGTCTTCTGTCTCGCCTCCGCAGGGAAGAAGAACTCGATCCTAATGCACAAGGTTCAGCATGACCTCAATTCGGGCGTCTTCAACAATCAAGAGAACGAGATGATCCAGGAGATTGTGAAATATGACCGTGAGATGGTGCAGCAGGTGGACCTGCATAGGCCACGTGCCATGTCCATGTCCAACCCACCCACACATGGTGGCATCTTCACCCCCCCTGGCCCTCCCCAGAGCTCAGCCATCGCCACCCTCCAGCAGGCTGTGGCCATGAGCTTCTGTCCCCCCATGGTAGGCCCTCTGGCAGGGGGTGGGGGCCTGCAGTCCCCCCGGATGGTGCGGAGGTTCAAGGTAATGCAGAGTGTATCCAGCCCAGTGCCAGCCTCCCCTCCCCCCCAGACCCAGCAGACCATGCATCCCCAGCTATACGCCAGTGGTGCATTCGTAGCGGCCCTCTCCAGCCCCCCCATCCAGAGCCCCTTAGCGGCTGGGGGACGGACATTCCAGTACGGGCCCTCTTCTGGCTCCCAGGTCTCCCTGGTTCAGCAAGTTGTGCCCAGCCCCACACACAGGCCCAACACCCATAACAGCACCCGGTCTCTGCACATGGGCAGTCTGGGTCAGAATGCCAGGGCACTGTCCGCCTCTCAGCCCTCCCTGCCCCAGGGAGGGGCTCAGCCCGTGGCTCCCTGCCCATCACAGTCCGCCCGTGTCTCCTCCACCTCCATCGGGCCCCCTCAGGCCTCCTTGGGCAATGCAGGGGTCAGGAGCACTATGACTCATAGGATGGTGCTTCCTCACCAGATGTCTGCGGGGGCGTTCCCTCTAGCCTCCCTCCCGGGGACTGTTACATCGCTGGGGATGGGCATGGGGATGGGCATGGGCATGGGAGTGGGCATGGGGGCAGGCTTGGCACCAGCCCTGCTGGACTCAGGATTACCCAAGAGTGATTTTATAGCCAGCCTCCCTGAGACAGACCGTGCCAGATCGAGGCTCTCTTCCAATTTGTGACCTTTATTAGATTCCTGCAGAGCCAGTGCTTTTTGGTTGTGGGAACTCTTGTCATTTCTTCCTTCTACCCTATAATTCTCCCTGTCAGGCCGGGCTAAATCTGACTTAAAATGTATGCTGTGTGATTGGTGATGACAGGGAGAGAGAGACAAGAGCTGATGGAAAATGTATGACTAACAATATAAAGTCTGTATACAGAGTTATTGTCAAAGGTGGGATGTTTCTACTCCATCCACAGACAGATACTGACCATACGTAATGGTAGCACCTTGTCCCCACATCTCTTCTCCTTTATTTTCTGTGTTTACTGTAACCATATTCAACATACATAACATCTGTCACCCACTATCTATATACTCCCAACAATAAAAACTGGCTGGGACAAGAAGAAAATCTGGGACCTTCTTCAGATGACAACGATGACATCCACACTTTGCAGAAGTGTTCTGAGATTTCCTCTTTTATCTGTGCCACCGTAATATTGTTTCAGAAAACAAGAAAATGCTAAATGTTATTTTTTTCCACACCACATCTTAAATTAATGCATTCAAAGGCTATAAAGGGAATTGTTTGACATTTGTATTTTTAATCAAGACTTGTACAAACACAATATGGCCTGGGATTAGTAATATATCACTGAAGAAAAGAAAACTATGATTGTAACATTTGAAGGCATGCCCTTCGTCCATAAGTGTGTGTATGGGTATAAGTATGACTGAGTTTCTTCATAGGGAATTCATATAATATATAACTCATCCCCCCCTCTCTCAAATGATCTTTGCAGAAGATGGTGGAGGTATGTTTGATTTTTTTGCTATGGAATCAACCATATCATACATGACATTCCATTCTGACTTTGCCTTTTCAAAACACTACAGCTTGGGATTAAGTGATACGGTTTCAATGAGGTCATCTGTCCCCATAGGATGATGCATATGCATGTTGATATGGGTTATGAGTCACATGAATATCAACATACTGTAAATCAACATACTGTATTTCAATAAACCCTGATGGAATTTCATATCAGGTTATTTGCATAGTTATGTTTAGAATAGGCAGTTCATAGTTTTCTTTGAAATATATCCAAGATAATAGTCTGGCTGAAGTTCTGAATGCACTTTGCAGAGTAATTGACGATGCTAATATCCAGACAGAGCATGTCCAGACAGAGCATGTCCAGACAGAGACTGATGCCTCGAGGTTAGATTGCATAAATAGTTCCATTTAATGAATACATTAAACATTTCATTGATACATATCATCTCATCTGTATTGTCCATCCATTATAATACTTTTTTTTTTAGATTAATAGAAATTCTAAACAAATCTATTTTTTCCCCACTTTCAAACCAAAGTCACACAGTAATATAACATCTCATTAAGGTAGACTGGGTGTTCAATGTGCATAATGCTTCTGCAATGTTCCCAGCTAAATGCTCCCATTCTATTCTAATCTGTAGCAAGGGCAGTGCAGACATTTTGGAGGGTGATGTGTTTCCTACCCCAAGTGTTGCCACTAAATGTGTTTATAGGCCTGAGCTGCCTCCGCTGATTAGTGTCCAAAAGCATTAGAGGAAGAGGATTCCCATGCCCCAATATCCAATTTATCTGCATCTCAATCACCCGCCCTTCCCCCGCCATTACTATGTAATGAGAGAGAAGATTGGACCCCCCCAGGCCCCATTTAGTTTTGACTGTTATTACTTTCCTTCAATTGTGTTTCGTCATGAATTTTACTGTATCATTCACCTTGAGGGTGGTGAAAGACAGTAGTACAAGGTTGTGGGTTTGGAAAGAATCCGTTGCTGGAAATTATGCCCAGTGAAACTTATTTGGAAACTTTCATGTGCTTTAAGGGGAAGTACAGTGCCTTCAGAAAGTATTCATACCCCTTGACTTATTCAAAAACAAATTGTGTTACAGCCTGAATTCAAAATGAATTAAATTGATTGATTTTCTCAGCCGTTTACACTCAATACCCCATAATGGCAGTTAATAATAAGTTAATAATTTACGTAAGTATTCACACCCCTGTGTCACAGTCAATACTTTGTAGAAGACCTTTGGCGGCGATTAAAGCTGTGAGTCTTTCTAGGTAAGTCTATGAGCTTTCCACACCTGGATTGTGCAACATTTGCCCATTATTATTTTCAAATTCTTTGAGGTCTGTCAAATTGGTTGTTGATCATTGCTAGACAACCATTTGCAGGTCTTGCCATAGATTTTCAAGTAGATTTAAGTCAAAACTGTAATTTGGTCTCTCAGGAACATTTCCTGTATTTTTAGTAAGCCCTGTCTTCTTACAGTGTATATTTGGCCTTGTGTTTTAGGTTATTGTCTTGCTGAAAGGTGAATTCCTCTCCCAGTGTCTGGTGGAAAGCAGACTGAACCAGGTTTTACTCTAGGATTTTGCCTGTGCTTAGCTCCATTCTGTTTCCTTTTTATCCTGAAAAACTCCCCAGTCCTTAACGATTACAAGCATACCCTTAACATGGTGCAGCCACCGCTATGTTTGAAAATATGGAGAGTGGTACTCAGTAATGTGCTACATTGGATTTGCCCCAAACATAACACTTGTATTCATGACAAAAACTTCATTACATTGCCACATTTTGTGCAGTATTACTTGAGTGCCTTGTTGCTAACAGGATACATGTTTTGGAAAATGTGTATTCAATACAGGTTGAATTTGTATTTAGTATTGTGGAGTAACTACAATGTTGCTGGTCAATCCTCAGTTTTCTCCTATCACAGCCATTAAACTCTAACTGTTTTAAAATTACTATTGGCCTCGTGGTGAAATCCCTGAGCAGTTTCCTTATTTTCCAGCAACAGTGTTAGGAAGGATGCCTGTATCTTTGTAGTGACTGGGTGTATTGATACACCATCCAAAGTGTAATTAATAACTTCATCATGCACAAAGGGATATTCAGTGTCAGCTTTTTTTTTACCCATCTACCAATAGGTGCCCTTTTTTACGAGGCAAAACTAATTTCACTTTGACATTATGGGGTTTTGTGTGTAGGCCAGTGAGACATTTTTTCATTTAATTAATTTTAAATTCAGGCTGTAACACAACAAAATGTGAAAAAAGTCAAGGGGGTGTTAATACTTTGACGGCCCTGTAGATGGATTTAATGGCTGAATTCTGGTCAGACTATTTGAAGAGCAATAAATGAGGAACCTTTACCAAAAAATCTATAAATACAATATCATAAAATGTTTTGGAATTTTGAACTGCCGATTAATGTTTGTTTTCAGAAGCCTTTCTTAAAAGAACATGGCAAATCCGTTCTGTTGCCCCTATATACATTTTTTTCAGGGTCTAATTTCTCAAATAACACGTATGCTCTCCAATAGCTAATATTGCTGTCATGTGTTTAGCCTTTTTCCAACATCTTTCTTGGGATGTTTGTTGTAACTTGTAATTTGAATAAATATATGAAGCAATAACAAGTGAAATAAGAAAAAGTTATTGATGTTTTGGTTTACATTTCCAGGGAGAGACTTTTAATTAACTTTAAGCCTTGAGGCTTAACTGTACATATGGATCATATTTTATAACAATTACTATATTTTTTGTTCTATTCAGAGGAACTGAAGTGATTAAACTTGTGGCACTGTGTTATTCAACTCTATACACAGCAGCAACTCTATCAAGAATTTGACAGATGTGCATATTTG
Organism: Oncorhynchus masou masou; assembly: GCF_036934945.1. NCBI lineage: Eukaryota > Metazoa > Chordata > Actinopteri > Salmoniformes > Salmonidae > Oncorhynchus > Oncorhynchus masou. The sequence goes on along the minus strand of NC_088242.1, from coordinate 81,158,852 downwards.
CTAATTTATTTTTGAAAGCATCAAGTTATTTTTCCGGTGCAGTACAACAATTCGAACAGTCAGGGCATTGTTTTCTCTCAGCTTTCCAAATCTTCCTGAACACTTCCCCTGAAGTATCCTCAAACCAATTACCAAGTTAGCCCTTGACTCCTGACTCTGGTGTAGACATTTCCTCACTGTCAGACTTCAGAGAAACTTTAAAAAGGTCACCCCTATGCTAAGTTAGGTGTCTATGTTCTCCAAATAGTTTATTACCCCCTGTCCGAATTCAGTGTACTTTATAGGAACTGTGAAGGTTTGAAAAATGTGGTAACTTATGGAGATGCTGATGTACAGTGTATTCAGACCCCTTGACTTTGTAACGGCTTTCTTGAGGTGGGGGAGAGGAGGACCAAAACGCAGCGTGGTTACTATTCATGCTTTTTAATAAGACAACTAAACATGAACATAATACAAAAACAACAAACGTGGAAAACCTGAAACAGCCTATTCTGGTGCAAACGAACACAGAGACAGGAACAATCACACACAAACACACAGTGAAACCCAGGCTACCTAAGTATGATCCTCAATCAGAGACAACTAATGACACCTGCCTCTGATTGAGAACCATACTAGGCCGAAACATAGAAATACCCAAATCATAGAAAAACAACCAGACTGCCCACCCCAACTCACGCCCTGACCATACTAAATAATGACAAAACAAAAGAAAAAGGTCAGAACGTGACAGACTTTTTCCACATTTTGTTAGGTTACAGCCTTATTCTAAAATGGATGAAATTATATTTTTTCTCATCAATCTATACACAATACCGCATTATGACAAATGCAAAACACAGGTTTTCAGAAATGTTTGCAAATGTATGAATAAAAAACAGAAATACCATAGAAATACGGTAGAGTGGCCAGACAGAAGCCACTCCTCAGTAAAAGGAGTTTGGAGTTTGCCAAAAGGCATCTAAAGGACTCTCAGAGCATGAGAATTTTTTTTATCTTGTCTGATGAAACCAAGATTGAAGTCTTTGTCCTGAATGCCAAGTGTCACATCTGGAGGAAACCTGGAACCATCCCTACGGTGAAGCATGGTGGTGGCAGCATCATGCTGTGAGGATATTTTTCAGCGGCAGGAACTGGGAGACCAGTCAGGATTGAGGGAAAGATGAACGGAGCAAAGTACTGAGAGATCCAGAGAAGAGAAGCAGAGCAGAGAAGAATGGGAGAAACTCCCAAAATACTGGTGTGCCAAGCTTGTAGTGTCATACTCAAGAAGACTCAAGGCTGTAATCGCTGCCAAAGGTGCTTCAACAAAGTACTGAATAAACGGTCTGTACACTTATGCAAATGTCTTTTATTTTTTATATTTTTATTTACAGTTGATAAAAATTAAACTGTTTTTGCTTTGTCATTATGGAGCATTGTGTGGAGATTGATGAGGGGAATATTGATATTGAATCTGTTTTACAATAAGACTAACAACATTTGTAAAAGTTAAGGGGTCTGAATACTTTTCCAATGCACTGTATTACTGGCAGTTTCTTCTATGATGCTGAGTAAGTAATTGTGGAGAATGAGCATGTAAAGCTGGGAGATAAATCAAGGAAGAACGTGGATTAGAGAAGGATGACACAGAGATTTAATGCTCACAAATGAAATATTCATATAGTTGCTCCGGGGAAAGAGGTCATTTTGAAGAGTGGGCCAATCATGATGAAGAGAGAGTTTTTGGAGAAAGTGTTGCGTGAGTTGACATTTTCAGGCTTTGTAATCTACCTCAGACGCTCAATTCTAGAGGAGATATTAACTCACAATTAGACAGACATCCTGACTGGGGCCAGAACTACTACAAACACAGTAGGGCTTCATTTCAAATTTGAGATACAAACTTGAATTTTAAAATAAATCCCATTGACATTTCTGCTTGGTGGGGGCCCAGACCTGGGTAGAAATATAAGCTTATTTAAGTGTTTCTTATTTTCTGTGTGTTTTAGTATTTTAAAATAATTTGGCTGAATCAACTATTTCTATTTGAAGTATTTGAAGGTATTATCAAAAAAAAAAATCATATAAATACGATTTGAAATGATTTTCAAATAATTATTTCCAAATACATTTCAAATACCCATAGGACCAAGCAGACCTGGGTTCAAATGCATGCATTTGCATACTTATATTTGAAATTACACTTGTCTGTGTATTTGAGAAATTTAAAATACATGCCAATATTTTCCAAGTGTATTTCCAAATACATTTCCAAATATTCAACTACTTTTAGTGGCTTGCGAAAGTATTCACCCCCTGGCATTTTTCCTAATTTGTTACCTTACAACCTGGAATTAAAACTGATTTCTGGGGGGTTTATATCATTTGATTTACACAACATGTCTACCACTTTGAAGATGCAACATTCTTTTTGTGTTAAACGAACAAGAAATAAGAAGAAAAAAAGAACTTGAGCATGCATAACTATTCACCCGCCCAAAGTCAATACTTTGTAGAGCCACCTATTGCAGCAATTACAGCTGCACATCTTTTGGAGTATGTCTCTAAGCTTGGCACATCAAGCCACTGGGATTTTTGCAATCTTTAAGTCATACAACAGATTTTCAATTTGATTGAGGTCTGGGCTTTGACTAGGCCATTCCAAGACATTTAAATGTTTCCCCTTAAACCACTCGAGTGTTACTTTAGCAGTATGCTTAGGGTCATTGTCCTGCTGGAAGGTGAATCTCTGTCCCAGTCTCAAATCTCTGGAAGACTGAAAAAGGTTTCCCTCAAGAATATCCCTGTATTTAGCGCCATCCGTCATCCCTTAAAATTCTGAAAGGTTTCCCAGTTCCTGCCGATGAAAAACATCCCCACAGCATGATGCTGCCACCACCATGCCTCCCTGGGGGATGGTTTTCTTGGGGTGATGGGAGGTGTTGTGTTTGCGCCAGACAAAGCATTTTCCTTGATGGCCAAAAAGCTACATTTTATCTGACCAGAGTACCTTCTTCCATATGTTTGGGGAGTCTCCCACATGCCTTTTGGTGAACACCAAATGTGTTTGCTTATTCTTTTCTTTATGCAATGGATTTTTTTCTGTCCACTCTTACGTAAAGCCTAGCTCTGTGGACTGTACAGCTTATAGTGGTCCTATGAAAATATACTCCAATCTCCGATGTGGAGCTTTGCAGCTCCTTCAGAGTTATCTTTGGTCTCTTTGTTGCCTCTCTGATTAATGCACTCCTTGCCTGGTCTGTGGGTTTTGGTGGGCGGCCCTCTCTTGGCAGGTTTGTTGTGGTGCCATATTCTTTCAATTTTAATAATGGATTTAATGGTGCTCCGTGGAATGTTCAAAGTTTCTGATATTTTTTTATAACCCAACCCTGATCTGTACTTCTCCACAACTGTGTCACTGACCTGTTTGGAGAGGTCCATGGTTTTCATGGTGCCGCTTGCTTGGTGGTGCCCCTTGCTTAGTGGTGTTGACTGGAGCTTTCAGAACAGGTGTATATATACTGAGATCATGTGACAGATCATGTGACACTTAGATTGCACACAGGTGTGTCACATTCTGACCTTAGTTCCTTTGTTTTGTCTTTGTTTTAGTATGGTCAGGGCGTGAATTGGGGTGGGCAGTCTATGTTCCTTTTTCTATGATTTGGGATTTCTGTGTTTGGCCTGGTATGGTTCTCAATCAGAGGCAGCTGTCAATCGTTGTCCCTGATTGAGAACCATACTTAGGTAGCCTGGTTTCACCTTTGAGTTATTTTTGATTATTTTTCCGTTTCAGTGTTTGCACCATTCGGGACTGTTTCGGTTTTCATTTTGATTTTCTTGTTCGTTTGTATTTTGTATTCATTTTTCAATTAAATTGCATTATGGATACATACCACGCTACATTTTGGTCCTCCAATCCTTCCTACTACTCCTCCTCAGAGGAGGAAGAAGAAACCCGTAACAAGGTGGACTTTATTTAACTAATTATGTCACTTCTGAAGGTAATTGGTTGCACCAGATCTTATTTAGGGGCTTCATAGCTAAGGGGGTGAATACATATGCACTCACCACTTTTCTGTTTTTTTGTTTTGTTGTTTTTTAAACATGTTATTTTTTCATTTCACTTCACCAATTTGGAATATTTTGTGTATGTCCATTACCTGAAAAATAAAAATCAATTTAAATTACAGGTTGTCATGCAACAAAATATGAAAAACACCAAGGGGGATGAATACTTTTGCAAGGCACTGTATACTTTCTTTGAAATTACATATAAACATTTACTTTGAGATGTATGTGAAAGTAATGAAATAACCTGCCGGTGGAATAATCACTCCACCAAATCAAATACATTATCAGTTATTCATTTCAGTTGAACTTTGTGTTCAAGTGATGTCATATTACACAAATATTTGAGACATTTATTTGGACAAAATCCGGTTTTCTTGGTTTATTACCGATATTCTAAACTTTAAGCAACAAGATAGATGGTATTCATGAATGTTATTCTGAAAGGGCTGTATGTTTAAGTAGCATGTAGGAAATAATCTCTCTTTTCTGATCAGTTCACATGTTCAGCCACAGATTTGTGTGTAATGTTGTTTCTCATAATCATAACCTGCATATCTTACTCTCATCCAGTAGTTATCTCTGGAAAATACTCTGTATAGAACTAACAGTTTACTTTTCTGTTTGTTTGGTGCTGTCCATTATGACATCTCTATTGGTGAACACTGTTGTGACTGATGTGATTACATGAATGCAACATGTACAGTATGCTGCTTTCTTACTGTTATTTTCTATGCTGAACACATGTAACCTGTCCCTTTTAGCTGTGTCACAGACTATTGATAACATTTGAGTGAGTGTTTGAGTGTATATGGACAATGAGAGAGATTGGGGGGAGGAGACTCCAGACAAATTATGCTTTGAGCACAAAGTGGCAGCATAAACTGTTATTGCCAAACCTTGGCCCTAAACTACAGCACTCAATTAATTTAACAGCTGATGGCCTCTTTTAAAAGCTTTTTGGAAACCCAGGCTTGCCATGAAACAAATAGGCTACTTACAGCTAGTCAGAGGATATTACAGACTATGACAGAAACAATAAAGGTACAAATGCTCATGGGAATAAGGTCCTAGTTATTTTATAGAACATTAAATGTGTCATATTTCTTTAAAAGTCATCCCCAATAACATGCACTGTATATACCTAGTGCCTAGCTTACCTAGTTCCCATATACTGTACATTTAGACTATTTTCTCTGTGAGTGGCTGTAAAATGGAAGGTCTGCAAATACAAACCAACCCAGTTGTGATTTATATCTGATTGCACTACATGTAATGAGGAAAGTTAATAAATACCATTTAAATGACAATGTTTGTTGTTTTCTGACCAGATTATAACAATGCACACATTGCACTACTAATAGATGTGTAAAGGGATATTTATATTGTCAAATAATAATAATCAACTGGTGTTTCCCTGTTCTCCGCACCCCTACTTTTGATGGACATATTTCAAATACACCATTTATTGTGTAATAAAGCATTGACTCATAAGATCGCATTGCTTTTTCCTCCATTAATGACAATTTAACTGCATCAACATGACTAAGTGGTCATGACCCTTGACATGAATTGTCAATGTCTATATTGATGGAACATCCTCTTGACTGTTCTTGGTTGAATTATAATTGTACACAGCGAAATATTGGCAAGGTTTTGAATACATTCTTCCAATGTCAATTTACTCAATGCAATGATGTCCCAGCCCAATAATATTACGGATTCACACACACAGGCACACTCAAGCTGTTTCATCACTCCTCCAACTCTGTGGCTTGTATTGAGCAGTCAGTGAAAGTAGCTAGGTTCGCTGCATCAGTGATGAGGTGTGTGTGACAGTCAGTGAGCCACGCCACCCATCATTGTGCGTCAGAGCCCAAGGTCAGACCAAGTACACTCCTCCCCAGACTCTACCCTCCAGACACAGCACTCTACCTCTCTGCACCCTTGCCCACTGCCCCCTTACCCGCCTCTGGGGCTGCCAGTCCCAGCGCCCCCCAGCCGGTCCTGCTAAGAGGTGGACACACATCACGCCACGGGGCAGCAGATACGCAGTGATACTGGAGGAGCCTGGCAGACGACTGTAAGTGCTCTCTCAATGAGTGAGTGGCCTGGCTATCTGACAATGGCTAGCACATGGGGACATTTTGATCCCTTACAGCAGTGCTTCCCAAACTCAGTCCTGGGGAGCTTAATGATGAGTTGATTATTTGAATCAACTGTGTAGCGCAATGTCAAAAACCAAAACAGGCACCTATTGGGGACTCCAGGACCGAGATTGGGAAACACTGCCTTACTGCTTGAACCATGCTAAAAGCCCTAGGCTGATTCAACAGCTAGGATGGGTCGTGTACAACTGGGTCCTGGACTTTCTGATGGGCTGCACCCAGATGGTGAGGGTAGGAAACAACATCTCCACCCCGCTGATCCTCAACACTGGGGCCCAACAAGGGTGCGTTCTCAGCACTCTCCTGTGCTCCCTGTTCACCCATGACTGCGTGGCCATGCATGCCTCAAACTCAATCATCAAGTTTGCAGACGACACTACAGTGGTATGCTTGATTACCAACAACGACGAGACGGCCTACATGGAGGTGATGAGGGGCCAAGGAGTGTGGTTTCAGGAAAATAACCTCACACTCAACGTCTACAAAACAAGGAGATGACCGTGGACTTCAGGAAACAGCAGAGGGAGCAGCCCCCTATCCACATCGACGGGACAGTAGTGGAGAAGATGGAAAGTTTGTGAATCGTTTTTGGTGACAAGCCAAATTTCTTCAGCCTCCTGAGGTTGAAGAGGCGCTGTTGCGCCTTCTTCACCACGCTGTCTGTGTGGGTGGACCAATTCAGTTTGTCTGTGATATTTACGCCGGGGAACTTAAAACTTTTACAGATGCACAATCGAGAGCATCCTGTCGGGTTGTATCACATCCTGGTACGGCAACTGCACCGCCCTCAACCGCAAGGATCTCCAGAGGTTGGTGCGGTCTGCACAACGCAATCTGAAGATTTTCCTTGGTGCCCCGACTTCCTAGTTAATTACATTTACATGATTAGTTTAATAATTAATCACGTAATAATTATTGCAGAGAATTGATTTGATAAAATAACCATCTTCACTTTAATGATACTAAAGATGCAACTTATATGATGCCCGTGCGAGGAATCTAAGATAGAATTGGACTTTGCTGTTGAATTATATAAATCAATTGTGAAATTGTACAAACAGACTGCTTTGTATACAAATTAATTGGTTGTGTGTTTCCATTTGAACAAGCTATGGAGAGTGCCTCGGGTCGTGTGTTGTTAGCGTCAGAGCAATGAGTGATAAATTCCATGATTTAGTCAGTTAGGCCAAACGGGAATATTTCTGTCGGTCAATATTAATTTCTGTAAGTAAGGCTCTATGCCAGTAAGGTTATAAATTAGATTATATATCTGTTCGGCGACCGAGCCGAAGTATTCTGTCGGCCTACCGCAACGTGGGTAAATAAAATAAAAGGCCAATAAAAGGCTAGCAAAGTATGCCAAATGGGTTAATGTGAGACGTCACTAGTAAAAAAAAAACCTTTCCAGGGTGAAGGGGACCCTAATTTGCACTTGGAAGTGAGATTTCTGAACAAAGTAGGATTGGCTTGCACGAGATGCTAAGCTAACAACGGGGAAACAGTATTTTATTTTTCCTGTGTCCTGTTTAAATTCCTCCGCCTGGCGCGACGGCAGTCCCACCCTTTGTACTTCCGTTTGATTTCAGCATTCTGTGATCACGGGTGCTGAAGAGTCTCCAGTACATCTCTTGGAAAAAGAAGTATGTGACACCCAAACGTGGATCACATTAAGATATCCAGCCAATCGTAGTTGACTGGATATCAACGTCTCATTCAATTTAACTAACAAGTGAAATTGCCAGATTTACCTTTCAAGTCGATTTTTTAAATAGTATCCAAATTGATTGGGTTTCTACAATGAAACAAGTTAAAAACGTCTTATTGCTAGTGGTTTCCCCTTGACAGCATTCCGCTGAAAAGGCAGTGCCCGAAATTCCAAAATATTTTTTGAAATATGTAACTTTCATACATTAACAAGTGCAATACACCAAATGAAATATTAACTTCTTGTTAACTTCATATGGCTGCAGGGGCAGTATTGAGTAGCTTAGATGAAAAGGTGCCCATTGTAAACGGCCAGCTCCTCAGTCTCAGTTGCTAATATATGCATATTATTAGTAGTATTGGATAGAAAACACTCTAAAGTTTCCAAAACTGTCAAAATATTGTCTGTGAGTATAACAGAACTGATATGGCAGGCGAAACCCTGAGGAAAATCAAAGCAGGAAGTGGCTTCTATTTTGAAAACTCCATGTTCCATAGCCTCCATTTGCTCCATTTATAGGGATATGAACCAGATCGCTTCCTCAAAGTGTCAACAGTCTTCAGACATAGTTTCAGGCTTTTGAAAAATGAGCCAGAACAATAACATCACATCAAGTGGTCTCATGAGTTTTGCTTGCGCAACAGATTTTGGACAGCCATTGTTTTCCCCTCTCCTACTGTGAAAGACATTTGCGGTTGATATATTCTCGATTATATATTTTAAAAACAACCTGACATCCGAAGATCAAAGGTAGACGATTCATTTGATTGCTTTTCTGATTTTCGTGACCGAGCTACCTGATGCTAAGTGTTCCCCCCAATGGTGGAACAAACTCCCTCACGACGCCAGGACAGCGGAGTCAATCACCACCTTCCGGAGACACCTGAAACCCCACCTCTTCAAGGAATACCTAGGATAGGATAAGTAATCCTTCTCACCACCCCCCCCCCCCCTTAATGATTTAGATGCACTATTGTAAAGTGGCTGTTCCACTGGATGTCAGAAGGTGAATTCACCAATTTGTAAGTCGCTCTGGATAAGAGCGTCTGCTAAATGACTTAAATGTAAATGTAAATGTAATGTACTTAATGTTTTATCGTGCGATTGATAAATTTACACAAACGCTTGGATTGCTTTCGCTGTAGAGCATAATTTCAAAATCTGACATGACAGGTGGATTAACAAAAGGCTAAGCTGTGTTTTCCTATATTGCACTTGTGATTACATGAATATAAATATTTATAGTAATATTTATTGTATGCTATGCTATTCAGCGGTTGTTGACTGCAGCCATAACAGGTTAATCTCCCCATCGTGTCCGATTTCAAAAAGGCATTACAGCGAAAGCACAACATATGATTATGTTAGGTCAGATGCTAGTCACAAAAACACACACAGGCATTTTCCAGCCAAAGAGAGGAGTCAGAAAAATCAGAAAAAGAGATAAAATGATTCACTAACCTTTTGATGATCTTCATCATAGGATTTCATGTTACACAATACATGTATGTTTTGTTCGATAAAGTTAATATTTATATCCAAAAATCTCAGTTTACATTGCTCAAAAACATCCAGCAAATTTGCAGAGAGCCACATCAATTTACAGAAATAGTCATTATAAACTTTAATATAGGCGACAAGTGTTATGCACAGAATTAGACATATACTTCTCCTTAATGCAACCGCTGTGTCAGATATCAAAACGGAAAAAGCAAACCATGCAAAAATCTGAGTACAGCGTTCAGACAACAAAACAAGCCATAGAGATATCCGCCATGTTGTGGAGTCAACAGAAGTCAGAAATAGCGTTATAAATATTCACTTACCTTTGATGATCTTCATCAGATTGCACTCCCAGGAATCCCAGTTCCACAATAACTGTTTGATTTGTTCGATAAAGTCCATAATTTATGCCCAAATACCTGCTTTTGTTAGCGCGTTCAGTTCACAACTCCAAACTCACGACACGCGGTCAAGTCCAGGCGAAAGTTCAGACGAAAAGTCATATTACACTTTGTAGAAACATGTTAACCTCTTACACCTATGGTGGCGCTATTTCATTTTTGGAAGAAAAACGTTCCCGTTTTAAACAAGATATTTTGTCACAAAAAGATGCTCGACTATGCATATAATTGCTACTGTTCGAAAGAAAACACTCTGACGTGTCCAGAAATACAAATATCTTCTCTGTGCGTGCCCTTTAACGTGAGCTTCAGGCAAAACCAAGATGACTTGGCATCCAGGAAATGACAAGGATTTTCGAGGCTCTGTCTTTCATGATCTCCTTATATGGCTGTGAACGCAAGAGGAATGAGTCTGCCCTTTCTGTCGTTTCCCCAAGGTGTCTGCAGCATTGTGACGTATTTGTAGGCAGATCATTGGAAGATTGACCATAAGAGACCACATTTACCACGTGTCCGCCCGGTGTCCTGCGCCGAAATTGGTGCGCAAAAGTCACCTGCCAGTATTTTTCCATGGGAGAAAAGAGAGAGAAGCAAGCTTCCACGAACTGCATGTCAATGAAGAGATATGTGAAAAAACACCTTGAGGATTGATTCCAAACAACGTTTGCCATGTTTCGGTCGATATTATGTAGTTAATCCGGAAAAAGTTTCACGTTGTAGGTGACTGCATTTTCGGTTTGTTTCGGTAGCCAGGCGCAATGTAGAAAACGGAACGATTTCTCCTACACACAGACGCTTTCAGGAAACACTGCGCATCTGGTATGTGGCTGGGAGTCTCCTCATTGAAAACATCAGAAGCTCTTCAAAGGTAAATGATTTTATTTATTTGGTTATCTGGCTTTTGTGAAAATGTTGCGTGCTACATGCTACACAAAATGCTATGCTAGCTTTGCATACTCTTACACAAATTAGTCAATTTCTATGGTTCAAAAGCATATTTTGAAAATCTGAGATGACAGTGTTGTTAAGAAAAGGCTAAGCTTGAGAGCAAACGCATTATTTTAATTTTATTTGCGATTTTCAGAAATCGTTAACGTTGCGTTATGCTAATGAGCCTGAGGCTTAGTCACAATCCCGGATCCGGGATGGGGAGTTTCAAGAGGTTAAACTAAGTATAGAATCAATCTTTAGGATGTTTTTATCATAAATCTTCAATAATGTTCCAACCGGAGAATTCCTTTGTCTGTAGAAATGCAATGGAATGCAAGCTAACTCTCACGTGAGCGCACGTGATCAGCTCATGCCACTCTGGCAGACCTCTGACTCATTCAGCTCCCATTCCCCCCTCCTTCACAGTAGAAACATCAATCAAGGTTCCAAAGACTGTTGCCATCTAGTGGAAGCCTTAGGAAGTGCAATTTGACCCCATAGACACTGTATATTGGATCGTCAAAGAGTTGAAAAACTACAAACCTCAGATTTCCCACTTCCCACTTGGATTTTTTCTCAGATTTTTGCCTGCCATATGAGTTCGGATATACTCATAGACATCATTCAAACAGTTTTAGAAACTTCAGAGTGTTTTCTATCCAAATCTACTAATAATATAATTATCTGCATATCTTAGCTTCTGGGACTGAGTAGCAGGCAATTTACACTGGGCACCTTATTCATCCAAGCTACTCAATACTGCCCCCCAGCCATAAGAAGTTAACTCAAATAATATCAGAATATCGATTTTTACAACAGTCGCTAATTAATTAATTTCCTCTACAGTCTCATTCTGAATGTCGCATAATCTGTCAATCTGCACAAACCCAAGTCCCACTAAATATGTCTGTACCACACAAATTGAGTTGATTGATTATTTACTAACAAGCTAAAATTATAATATAAGACGCACATACACAGAGTCTAGGCTATTGATTAGAATTTAGTACAATGAAACAGGTCGCTAGCGGATCAACACAATATGACACGTGTTACACAAAATGAACTGTCATGGTCAAGAAGTATTTGGCGTTTGCCACCTTTGGCAACTCTTGGTTGAGCTGTGTCATTGGCCAATGAGACAACGGAACCAGCTTGTTAAGTTGTCTATAGTCAAAGGTAAGACGCCATTTACCCGTTTGTTTCAGAACAGGCCACATGGGAGCGCTGTACGTACTGTTACATTCCCTGATTATCCGTTTAGCTAACAGGGAGTCGATAATCTCTTGTACCACTGCATACGCTGCAAGCAGAATTTTGTATTGTCTCATAAACGTAGGAGCAGCTCTGGGTGGCTTAGGAATACGCACCACATGAATGCCCGTAACTCCGCAATCCAGTGAGTCTGTCGACCAGATCTCACTGTGTTTGTGATACAATTCTCTCAACTGATGCTGTTCAGTGTCATTAACAAGTACATCGCCTCCGACAGTAGTTGTACTACCTGTGCATGGAAACCAGGATATGGTTTGATGAAATTGTGCAGGTCTTCATCGGGTGGTGACGGTATGTCAAGGGTGGGAGAATCATTGGTTGTTACCTCACAAGAGTGTACCTCACATGCAGGACGAGATGCGATATCGTCCTCCGTGACGATGGAATATACTAACAAGTTGTTGTCAGAAATGACATCCAGCCTGAACGTTGATGTGTTGTCAAGTGGCAATACGGGAGTTATCGCAATGCTTTGATGGACAAGTAAACAGCGTACCTCCCTCGTCACCTAGGTCTAGAGAGGACAGAAGAGGCCCAATCACGGGAACAAGTTCAAAATCATGGAAGGAGTAATCAATCAATGTTCCTAGCTGAGTGTGCCGAGGAATGGAAATATCCGCTTGAGTCAGATTCTGTACCAGCAGGTAAGTGAATCTAGCGTTTATTTCCAACAGCGGGTTGACATTGATAGTTAGCCCCAAGTCGAACAGTCACGTAGAGGGTTGGAAGAACGCACTGGTGCCTTCCATCCGGTAGCCGAGCACCAGGTTCAGTCTTACGGAAATCTCTGTGGTTCTTTCCGGAATCACCATGGCGGACTCTTTTATCACCTTGCAAGCTTCAGCAATAGTCTGCCCGGATGCCATTTGCACCGTGTTGAAAGAGAAGGCATGTTGGTCTGGCTTAACTAAAGACCAAAATCTTGGTGTATGGTATCAAGTTAACACCCAATCTTACCAAGATATCCGCTCCCACATGGACTGTATGTGGGAGATCCGCGACAACCAGTGGGTAGTGAAATACTTCCTTGGTTCCAATGCGGATTGATAGTGCACACACCCCAATAGCAGTGAGTGTCGTCTGGGGAGTCGTTCCCAGTGGAAATCTGAAAATGTTTGGAACAAGGGGATGGCAGTTATCCGTTTTCGAAATTGCATTGAACGTTTCCAAACTGATTGCAGATTTTTCCGACCAGGTTTCCAGTATGGCATCCTCAACCATAGTGCCGTTTAGGCACACGCCCCCTGTCAGAGGAAGGTGGTAAGTGTTGGCTGGTGAATCACCAAAGCTACACAGGAAAACCTCATGCTTGGTTAAGTTCAGAGTTGAACTTGTCATCTTGTCATTTGCCACCAATGGCGGACTCATGACCAAGTTCACCTTGGTTGCGTGGTTGCGTCAGTTGCTGACGTCGAAAACCAAGTCTATCACAATCAGCATCCATTTCAGTGTCTATGCAAGTCATGTACACAGTTTGGATCAGTGACATCCTTTCGAAGTTGAGTTTAAGTTGAAGACGCTTGGTCAGGTGCAAGGTAGCTTGAGTGAAACTTTGAAGATTTGTGTCACAACGTTCCGTTTTCAACCAATGTTTTGCTGGGTCCACTGCCCTTTTAAGTTCATCCAGCAAAATATGAGGGAAATTGTCAAACCCGAATCTATCAGAGCAAGACTGCTCTAAGGTATGGCCTGTTTGAGTTTGTTTAATCCCATCATATCTGTATCGATTTGTGTCGATTTTCAAGACAGATAACCCACCTTTGTGACCCAGTCCTCTATCGGAATAGGAGAGTAATCATCTGTTGCAACGCTGTTTACATTGTGCGTCTCCACATTCGTATCAAAGTCTGTTGACAAAACCTGGGGGCTTGTGTCTAGAACGAGCGTTCCCTGGACAGGGATTTGTGTGAGGGCGGGGGTAATGGGAATGTTGACGTCCTCACTAATTGCGTGAATTTCGGCGGACAACAATTTTACGCCTAGTCATGATGACTTATCCTTGTCCTCTTTCTCAAAAATGTTCCGTTGGTTTGTGGGTGTTCATTTTGAGTTTGTTTGATATTGTTAGCCAATGAGCTGTAGTGTTTGCGAGTCACAGAGCCACTGAATTCTATTGTCAAAACCGTGGCAAGTTTAGCTTAGTTGTTTTGCACGTATTGCTCTTGTAGACGGATGAACCTTGTCATGTGTCTGTTGGACGTTCGCTTCAACAGGTAGAGCCTGTCCTGTCGGAATTTGTAGTGTTTGGGTAGCCATCCAAGGCGTCCTCTATGTCTGCTAAGACTGTCTCAGTGTCGTTTGGCTTTCCTGGAACGGGGTCAAGGAGGCAGAAGTTTTTGACGATTTTGTCAAGGCGATCTCTGCCAAGAGCATGGGGAAAATCTGCAACCCGTTCAAGTCAAGCTGTGGTTGTGTTGGCAAGGAGGCACCATGTCACTCTGGGCCGAATGGCCAAGAGGAAAAGGCTGACATCTCCTGTCGTCTACATTCCCTCGTTCCCTGAGCTCCGGATGTGAGCTAGGTTGCTTGGTTCGGTCGTCCCATGATAACGCGTGACTGTTCTGGAGTTCCTCCAGATGATACCTAAGGGTGGTATTCTGCTGCATCGCAGAGTCCACCTGGGAGTAGAGGGTGTTTATTTTAGACACATAGGTGTTGCACTTACTCCGCTTGGCCTCATACTTATCTGTCATGGTTTGCAGTGAGAGGTCTTGAGTGTGGAGCGAGAGATCCAGTGATGAGATGTCCTCCTTTTGCTTAGAGGTCACGTTTTCCAACTTCCTCACCTGGTCATCTTGTCCTTCATTAAATCAGTGACTTCAAGGAGTTCTGCTGTTTTGCCATCCAACTTTGTGGTCTTTAACTGCTTGTCTTTGGTCTGTAACTTTTGGAATAGAACATTATTGATTTGAATGGTTTCATTCAAATCCGATTGCCCGAGCATCAAGTTGCTTGTCCCTGTTTTTAGCTAGATCATCAACTTCATCTAGTTTTGCGTGGATTTCATTGTATTTAGTTTTGGCTAATTGTTCTTGTAGAATACAGACTTGGTCAAGAGTTTGTTCGCGTTCTTTGTCATAAGTGTTAGCCAGAACATTCAATTGATCTGTTCTCAAACGCAGTTCCTCGGCTAGCAGTAGCTTGTCTTTTTTGGCTTTTAACGCCAACTTCCTGGTCCTCTCCAGCTGTCCCTTGAACACCACAGCTTCCTGCTCGTACCTCTGCTAGGCACTGAGGTATTGAACGACTGTACATCTCTGCTGGTGGACATAGTTGAAGGCTAAACTGTAGAGAACCTTCACAAGGCCTGTGCCTGATGGTCTATTTTGGAGAGTGGACGTCGCAATGTCAGCATTTTTTCCGCTTATGGCATCTAAATCCAACATTTTCAGCCCCTTGGCATAGTTAGGATTTGCATTGTTGCTGAGGTTAGCGATCAATCTTTCCGTGGGTGAAGGTTCACTTATTAGAGGGGGAATGGGTGGAAACCCATCTGATAGTGTGTTCATTTGTCACATCTTCTAGGAGTAGTGGGTTTGGAGTCAGGGAGAGGAGAGCAGAGGGTTCGGACAATCGTATTTTATTCCAGTACAAACGGTCACGCCAAAACACTAGGCGCATAAAACTGACAGGCCCAAACACAGGACCCAAACAGTCCGGAGAAAATAAAATACAAATGCACATCCACAAACTAACAGAGGAACAATCCCGCACAAACATAGGCGGGCCTAACAGGCTTAAATAGATATAAATCAAGAAACAAAATAAGAGACAGGTGCAACCAATAAGACCAAACGAACAGAAAAGGAAAAAGGGATCAGTGGCGGATAGTAGACCGGCGACGACGTACACCGAGCGCCACCCGAACAGGCAGGGGAGCCACCTTCGGTGGGAATCGTGACATCATTATGATTATCAGTTATTTCAATTTATGTAAAGTTTGGGTTTTGAGCTGGAAGCTGCAAACACGATTTCAATCTGTTTATAAATGTCAATGAATCATCAAGACTGGGCCAGTAATGTGGAAGTTGGGCTATTAATAAACTTGCAAAAGCAAATTTCATTGATTAATACATTTGAATGATAAATCAAACCTGTATAGGCTATTTGGAAAATAAACTTGAATTAACCTGAAAGCATTGCTGTAAGTTTAGCAATGTCTCGTTTGATGGAACACATCAGTTTGTGTATTATACATTTACATTTAAGTCATTTATCTCAATAAACAACCTGAAAAGGTGGTATGGCATTTTAACTTATGTGTTAAATTGAACGAGACAATGGTATCCAATCAGTTGAGATTTGTTGGACACCATACAGTGTAACCTGAATTATTTAAAAACAATTACGATTCTCCACCAGAGGTCACTGTTAGCACAAGCTGAAATCACACGGGATTCCCGCCCGACACGGGATTTCACTTTGTTAAGGTTTTCTTCCGGTGAATGAGAGGAGGACCAAAATGCAGCGTGGTTATTTTGATACATGTTTAATAAAAGAATAAACACGAACAATACAAACAAGAAACGTGAAAACCTAAACAGCCTTATCTGGTGCAAACTAACACTGAGACAGGAACAATCACCCACGAAACACTCAAAGAATATGGCTGCCTAAATATGGTTCCCAATCAGAGACAACGATAAACACCTGCCTCTGATTGAGAACCACTTCAGGCAACCATAGACTTTTCTAGATAAACCCACTATACCACAATCCTAATACCTACAAAAAATATGTATATGTATCTTGCTACACAATTGGTATGGAATTAACATGGGGCGCCATGTGACGTTGGATTGTGTGGTCCACGGTAACCTGACCCGAACAGGCCAGTCATGACAATACTGATTCTGTAATTCAGAGTTTGGGGAAATTACAGCAAGGCTAGGCACTCACTCTGTGCATAGATGTTCTATCTTAACTACTACATGTACTGTATGATGGTGAACCTATTATGTGAGAGGAACAAAATGATCTGATTATATTGTATAACAGCCATGCTCAACTGGTGGACCCGAGACCGGTCCGCCAGTTTTGTAGGAAATTAGCTTTAAAACTGCTACGGTGTCTCTACGCCCCATGACAAAATATGTATAATTGCAGAAAATTTCTTTTAAATCTGCAAAATGTTGTCTCTGGAAACAAGAGGGAAGTGAACAGTTTGAAGAGTTTGGGGTCGCATGAGTCTCTATGCCAGTAAATGACAATATCCACCCAGACCATTGTCTCATAAGACATTTGTGTGACAGGACCTTCTCAAATAGTACTTGAGTACCTCTGTTGTATAACAATGTACAGCTAGTATTCATTCCCTGTATCCTGTTAGAGGAGGCAGCCAGGGGTTACCTTGGTGATGGCCTCTGTGGTTTGGACACAAAGCAGACCACCACACCTGCCTGAGTCATGTAAGAAGATTATGCATGGTGGATGGAGGTGGGAAGACAATTAATGGTAATCAATTTTATGCAATTCAGCTGCTGGTACCAACCATCCTCTACAGATGGACAGAGAGAGGTTACACAACCACAAAGCCTCCTTCAGAACTGACGGGAGGGCAGATGTGGTGCTGACAGAACTGACACTGTTATCAATCATCTTCTGTGCTGTGGGGATTATACCTGGGATCTGATGGACAGAATACACAGGTTGCATAGGATGCAGAGAGAGAGACAGCGATGTAGAGAGGAAGAGAGGAAGAGTTAAACAGAGAAAGATAAACAGAGAGAGCGAGAGAGAGATGCAGAGGGCGAGAACGATGCTGAGAGAGTGCTTGTCTTTTCATAAAATAAAAATGCGTCTTTTCATAAAGCGTCCGAATTATGACCCCTCCATGGAAAGATGAGAAAGTCACAAACACGATGGTGTTCTCCGTTTTGCTATACGACTCCCACAAGCGTCTTGGGACTCGACTGAAGTCGGAACAGCCGATCTGCCAACTTCTGTCTGTATCATCGGAACAGTTTGGGCTACATGCCAATCTTTATAAAGGTGAGACTGTCACAAACACATACATGTTGGTTGTTTTACTCTAGGAGGTCCATAGGACGCCCACAAGACTCGTCTGAAGATTCCCTGGTACTAGAAAACATGAATGGAAGTACAGTGCATTCGGAAAGTTTTCAGACCCATTGACTTTTTCCACATTTTGTTATGTTACAGCCTTATTGTAAAATTGATTGAATATCTTTTTCCCCCTTATCAATCTACACACTGTCGTGTCTTTGGCATCATTAAACTGAAGACTGTTAGTTTATCAAATCAATTCTCTGTAATTATTATTACGTGATTAACTATATATATATTTATATATATATTTTATCTGATCAATTAGTCAGTGCACACTAACCAAGGTAGGGATATCCTTGTCTCATCGCGCACCAGCGACTCCTGTGGCAGGCCTGGCGCAGTGCACGCTAACCAAGGTCACCAGGTGCACGGCGTTTCCTCCAACACATTGGTGCGGCTGGCTTCCGGGTTGGATGTGCGCTGTGTTAAGAAGCAGTGCGGCTTGGTTGGGTTGTGTTTCGGAGGACGCATGGCTTTCGACCTTCATCTCTCCCGAGCCTATACTGGAGTTGTAGCGATGAGACAAGATAACCCTAGTAATTACTAACAAATGGATACAACGAAATTGGGGAGAAAAAGGGGTAGAAAAAATATATTTAAAAGAGAAAAAGAAAAAGAGAGGTCAGGTCAATGTCTGTGATCAGGGGGCAGGCCCATGACCCAGATAACTCCAAAGGGAATTGGAGTTTCCTTCATTAAACCATTTCTAATCACATCACATAATTTCAAATAGTTTCATATTTACTCATTCATTTAATACAACAATTAGATGCAAGCCACACAACCGACAGAGTTATGGTAATGTGGCTGTACTGTCTTTCCTGAGGTCACCAAATTGTACAAAACAGACCAGTTTGTAGCTGGCTACTTCACCGACTGTTTATACCTTCTCCAGAACATGGATATTGTTCAGTTCTCAAGTTCTCTGATGTGGAAGAAGTTCCTTTGTTCTCTCTATGAAAACTCTCTCTATACTCTGGACATGAGGAGAGAGAACTCCTCTAGGAATTTATGACCTGCCCAACAGAGCCTGGGTGCAGGGGGAAGAGAGAGAGGCGGCGAGAGAGAGAGGGGATGCTGCTTGCTGCACCCAAAGAGAGCAGTCCCCCCTTGTGGTTTGGATCTTGCGATTATCCTGCAAAGTTACAAATCAACATAAAAATAATGACCACGTGATGTCCTATTTGCAGATCGTCGTTGTGGTCCCCTCTGGTGGTTGAACGTGGTAGGCTCTCTGAAGGCGGAGCAGTCCACCACAAGGATGGGCAGTTGATGTCCGGTTGGTGATCGCCGTTGCGGTCCCCTCTAGTGGTTTACCTTGGTAGGTTCCCTGGAAGCTGCAAAGTACCACAGGAAGGGCCAGGGGATGTCCTGGTTGGTGATTGCCGTTGAGGTCCCCCCCTCTGGTGGTTTACCTTGGTAGGCTCTCTGACAGCGGGGCATGCTGCCACAAGGATGGGCAGTGGGTGTCCGGATTTGGGATCGCCATTCCAGACCCGTCGTCTGGTCGTCCAGACTGGAAGATCTGGGCAGTAACTTAGGCAGATGTTAACAACGCACGCACGCACACACACTCATGAAATATATATAATTACATTAATTCCCCAGTGAGCAGCGTTGTGGCACTAAGTGATGGTTGTATGGGGACTTTGTTAGTGGCTCTATCACTTCCTAAGTGTCAAAGAAACTGAACCGAAAAGGAATGAAAGCTTAAACAAAAGATGTAAAAAATATAGTTCTTACACAAAAATCATCTTATTCGACTGTATTCTATATACGTCCAATGTCCTGGCAAAATGACTATCATGGCATTGTCTCTTATGTCATATCTAAGGTTTTCCTACTTGGCGTGTTGCTTAGGCACTATCCTAAGTTGATAACTATATGATAAGTCTACAGCTGTAAGGCACTAGTTTTAGGCTGTCTACAGGAATGACCTATGGACTTCTGGGAACAAAACTGGTGAGTGCTGTAGAGTCAAAGGCCTCAAAGTAAATGTTCAACTTTACTAAGGCTGGTATTTTGCTTGGACCCTTAAGTGATCCTATCATAAATCCTAATTGGATGTTCTGTTGTGCATGTGTGTTTATGCTTACACTAGCGCACATGTCAAGGGAAGAAAACCAAGTATCCTGACAGATTACAACTTGTTCAGAATGAGTCTGGTAATTTTCAGGTCAATGCCTGGAGGTCAGTCAGAATTGGTGTCGAGGGAGTCTGTAGTGGTTTTACTACTAGTCACTGTGTCTTCCACTGTTGTAGTGGCGATAGGTATGAAGAAGTCTATTTCATAGCTATGTTATCCACGGAGGAGCTGACCTCAGGACTGAAGTACTCTTTAAGTATTGGACCAATCGTACATGGTGTGATCATGGTTCATGACTTCTAATCATTTCCCTCCTGAATGGATGATTCTATTTATTAGTGGCATGTGTGTTAATCATTGGAAGAGTGCCCTGGAGATTCCCTTCCCCGTGTAGCACTCTGAGTGACTCCTAACTACTATGTCCTCATAATCCTGGACTATTGGACCACCATTTTATTACGTTTGCAATTGCAACAAATAATCTGCTCAGACCCCAACCAAGGAACATCAAAAGTCGTGTTATAAATTCACAGACAACACAAAGATTCCTTGATGTCCTTCCAGATTCCCTCTGTCTACCCAATGACGCCAGAGGACAAAAATCAGTTAACCACCTAACTGAGGAACTCAATTTAACCTTGCGCAATACCCTAGATGCAGTTGCATCTAGGGATCGAGCTGCATCGAGCTCTGAAGCAAGCTTCCAGAAAATTGGAACGGAAATGGCGCCACACCAAACTGGAAGTCTTCCGTCTAGCTTTGAAAGACAGTACCATGCAGTACCGAAGAGACCTTACTGCTGCTCGATCATCCTATTTTTCTAACTTAATTGCTAGAATCCTGACTAGAACCAAAAAAATTTGATCATATTACTCCAGTGCTAGCCTCCCTACACTGGCTGATTTCAAGGTTTTACTGCTAACCTACAACGCATTACATGGGCTTGCTCCTACCTAGCTCTCTGATTTGGTCCTGCCGTACATACCTACACGCACGCTACGGTCACAAGACGCAGGCCTCCTAATTGTCCCTAGAATTTCTAAGCAAACAGCTGGAGGCAGGGCTTTCTCCTATAGAGCTCCATTTTTATGGAACGGTCTGCCTACCCATGTCAGAGACGCAAACTCGGTCTCAACCTTTAAGTCTTTACTGAAGACTCATCTCTTCAGTGGGTCATATGATTGAGTGTAGTCTGGCCCAGGAGTGGGAAGGTGAACGGAAAGGCTCTGGAGCAACGAACCACCCTTGCTGTCTCTGCCTGGCCGGTTCCCCTCTTTCCACTGGGATTCTCTGCCTCTAACCCTATTACAGGGGCTGAGTCACTGGCTTACTGGGGCTCTCTCATGCCGTCCCTGGAAGGGGTGCATCACCTGAGTGGGTTGATTCACTGATGTGGTCATCCTGTCTGGGTTGGCGCCCCCCCCCCCTTGGGTTGTGCCATGGCGGAGATCTTTGCGGGCTATACTCAGCTTTGTCTCAGGATGGTAAGTTGGTGGTTGAAGATATCCCTCTAGTGGTGTGGGGGCTGTGCTTTGGCAAAGTGGGTGGGGTTATATCCTTCCTGTTTGGCCCTGTCCGGGGGTGTCCTCGGATGGGGCCACAGTGTCTCCTGACCCCTCCTGTCTCAGCTTCCAGTATTTATGCTGCAGTAGTTTATGTGTCGGGGGGCTGGGGTCAGTTTGTTATATCTGGAGTACTTCTCCTGTCCAATTCGGTGTCCTGCGTGAATCTAAGTGTGCGTTCTCTAATTCTCTCCTTCTCTCTCTCGGAGGACCTGAGCCCTAGGACCATGCCCCAGGACTACCTGACATGATGACTCCTTGCTCCTTCGACCATGCTGGTCATTTATGAACATTTTAACATCTTGGCCATGTTCTGTTATAATCTCTACCCAGCACAGCCAGAAGAGGACTGGCCACCCCACATAGCCTGGTTCCTCTCTAGGTTTCTTCCTAGGTTTTGGCCTTTCTAGGGAGTTTTTCCTAACCACCGTGCTTCTACACCTGCATTGCTTGCTGTTTGGGGTTTTAGGCTGGGTTTCTGTACATCACTTTGAGATATCAGCTGATGTACGAAGGGCTATATAAATAAATTTGATTTGATTTTGATTTGATATGTCGCTGTTGTCAAGGGTAATTTGATTGGCTTGGTCTCTAACCTTCTTACTGATTGTAGCTGGACTGACTGTTGCTGGTATTGGTACTGGTACTCAAGTGGACCAGTTATCCTCCCGATTTGTTCTGAAATCGGAACACATGATTGGAGCATTTTACTAGTTGTATTGAAGTTGAACCTGCACATGGCAAGGAATGATTATTGTTGCCATTTGTTTTGGAGGTGGACAAGTCCAATGGACTTCCTTTACGACCAGTGTGGTACACCTCGGTACTATCTTAGATGTGTTCTAAGATAATCCACGTCTAGGGGCCTGTCTGCTCCTCACTGTTCTCATAGGGGAGTTTACAACTAGATTTGATTCATGCTCTGGCGGCCTCATTCGGTTTTGTCCGTAGTCTCGACCCCCACCGGCCTCGATGAGGCTCATCATGGGTCTGGGCTACTATTCCCCCCCGTTGTGTCTCAGAACCCCCCCACCAGCGGGTGGTGTTGGTGTCCAAGGCGCAAACAAAAAGGTCGGTCCCTATGTGCGAGTTGTCACCGACCGCGTTGTGAGAATGGCTGTAACCTATCAACCAAATCTCCTGGTGTTTGTGCTTCAAAATGCTCAGTGGCTGTCGAGGCCTGTCAGTCACCACCGCGTCCGTGTGTGGCAACCTCTTCAGTACCTGTGAACTTAGACGAGGATATCGGTCTGTGATATCGCAAAGTGTTTCACCAGTGGGAGTCATCAGGTTAGTTGCTGGACTGACGACATTAGTGTCATTGTAAGGGGTGACAGTCTCCCACAAAGCGGAAGGTGTATCATAGGAAGCAAAGTATACTCTGCGTATCAATGTTTTTCTTGCTGAGACGGCTGCAGCGCTTGCGGAAGTGTCTGAAGGGCAAGAGAAGTTAATCTCAATTACCGTATTGCACGACTGCAAGGAGGAGGGATGTTGCTTATTCA
The DNA here is from genome assembly GCF_036934945.1 of Oncorhynchus masou masou. Lineage (NCBI taxonomy): Eukaryota > Metazoa > Chordata > Actinopteri > Salmoniformes > Salmonidae > Oncorhynchus > Oncorhynchus masou. The sequence goes on along the minus strand of NC_088242.1, from coordinate 81,135,595 downwards.
CAGAGCCAGCTGGCTAGAAATCGTGAAAAGCATGGTAAATCAGGTTAGCTGATGGAATGTGTCGAGATATCGTAATAGCTCCTTAAATCGGATTCTGCACCAAGAGGTTTCTAAACGTCTTTTCCCAAGGGGTGCTTTCGACAGATACCCCTCGTGAATGACTGCATTGCAGCCAGCGTTCGGGGAAGACAGCGTGGTCAGTGGAAAAGGCACTGTGGCCTGTGACCATACCTGGTTGGTTTTCCAATCCATCAACAATGGGAGTAACCGATCCATCAAGTCTGCTCTAAGTAGCACAGGTACAGTTTCGAGGATGGTAACATACACAGGGTGAACAAGCGATACGTCCTGGAAGTGTAGTTTCAGCATGACTCTCAATGGTAGTCTGAGTAACCCCTCGAAGTGTAGTGTCGCATCATTCCACTTTTAAGCAACATTTAGTTGGTTTCAAAGCCCTTTTAAGATCATCAATCAATGTTTTTCAGAGATGAGTGAAATAGTCGTGCCCGAATCGATTAGCGCATGACAAGTTAAGCAGTCCTCCAAGACTGTTTCCAGCTATGGGCATTTAGATTAATGTTTAGTGGACATATTCCCCACAAAGTGGAATAGTCGTTCGCAACGACGTGATGTGCGATTTCTGTTCAAGGTGGAAGCAGATTGAGTTTTTAGATTTTGAGTGGGCTTGGCTTTAATCTTGGAGCACCAATCCCGTTAGCGGGATCATTTTCGTCAACATCCGCTGAATTGCAGAGCGCCAAATTCAAATTAAAGTAATACAAATATTTAATTTTCATGAAATCACAAGAGCAAAATATAGCAAAAAAAACCTGCTTCGCTTGTTGTTAACGAAGCGTTTGATCTTTTTCTTCGCAACCTTTGTATCAGAGTCTATAGACAAAGCCCGTGGGGCTTGTTTCTTGATCAAGCGGCTCCTGGATACGGTCTCGAACGAGAGCGGGAGAAATTTGAATGTTAACATCCTTGCTATGGGTGAACCTGACCTGGTGTCCGGTAATTCTCTGTCTAGTCCTTGTGACTTATCTTTTACCCTTTTCTGAAAATGTTCTCACTTTAGTTCATCACGTAGTGAAACTTCTGGAGAACATTGGTCTATGTTTTGATCGTCCTTCAACCCTTTCTTACCCTTGTGCTCTGACACCTTTTGTGGGTTGGGTGCAAGAATGTAGCGAACAGATCAATTGTAGTGGTAGTCCTTTTGATGGCGACGTACTCTACAGTTATTTCGACCGCGGAGGTTATTGGAATTGTGGTTTCGTGGTAGAAACCGTTGTTGTGCGTCATCTCCCAACGCTCCAACACCTGATAATGCACCCTCTAACTGGAGTGAGTGCTCCTGGTCAAACTTCAAAACCGAGTGGTCAGGGCTTTTAGCTTTGTGCAATTTTGATGCCTCAAAAGCTGTGCTTGCAAGCTCTCTGAGTAAGATAGGCAAGCCAACGTGGGCTGCAGTAGGAAATGAAGGTGGGATACATGTTCGACAGAAACATTTGTTTGAATGGTAACAGCTCTTCCATTCCTGTTTCAGGGAGTAGGCCAAAGTAAGCTGAACGAAGCCTATGATAGCAAGCTGTGGGTGTTCGTTCCGAGCTTGTTTGACGGTATTAGCCAGTGAGCTATTGTGTTTGCAAGTCGCAGAACAACCGAATTTTAATTTCAAAGCTGTGGCGAGTGTAACATTGCCATTTAGCATGTGTTACTGTTGTAAACGAATTAACCTTGTCACGTGTCTAGTCGACGTTCACTTTAACAGGTAAACCCTGTCAGAACCCCTGGCGTTTGGGTAGCCATCCAACGCATCCTCTATGTCAGCTAGGAACGTCTCAGTATCGTTTGGCTTACCTGGAACGGGGACAAAGGTGGGTAAATTCTTGACGAGTTTGTCATGGTATTCCACGCCAAGCTTCATAATGTGGGGAAATTAGGGCTGAAAGGCCAATAGGAGAAGCCAAGCTTTGGCTTTGTTGGCCAAGAGGCGCCATTTACTCAGTGCCGAATGGCCAAGAGGAGAAGACTGAGGGACACGTGAGGGAGGCAAAGTCTGAAACCTATCGTCTTTCCTCCTGTGAGTACAGGGCTCCGGTTGCTTGGATGGGTAGTCACCCTGTAGAGCGTGACCATTCTGGACTTCATCCAGATGGTATCTAAGGGTGGTATTCTGCTGCATTGTGGAGTCTACTTGAGCACTTAGAGTACTGATTTTGGACATAAATGAGTTCTGCTGATTTGTCCTCCAACTTTGTCATTGTGTTCGTTAACTGATCATCTTTGGTCTGCAGCATTTTGAGTAGAACTGTGCTACTTTGAGTAACGTCCAACAAAACTGTATGCATGTTATCAAGTTGAGCGCTCCGGTTGGTAGATAACTGGTCAGATTTATCTAGTGTGGCGAGGATCTCATCGTATTTAGTTTTGGATAAATCGAGTTGTTCCTGTAGCATATGATTTTGTTCCTGTAGAAGACGGTTTTGTTAAAGAGCTTGTGCTTGTTCATCATCATAAGTTTTTGCAATTACATTTAATTGTTCAGTTTTCGAGCGCAGTTCCATAGCTAGCAGAATGTTTCCCTTTTCTGCATTTGTCTTTGGTTTCCTGGTTCTCTCCATCTGTCCCTTTATGTCTATCGTTACCTGCTCGTGCTTCAATTGTGCACTGCGGTATTTGACCGATGCCAATCTCGGATGCCAAGATATAAGGACTAGACTGGAGAGAACCTTTACGAGGCCTGAGCCCGATGGTTGACTCCAGAGAGTGTTGTTGTCTGCTGTTTTTCCACTACTGGCATAATTAGGGTTGGTAGGTCTGAGATCAATGCTGAGGTCAGAGATCAATCCATTTATGGGTGGAGGTTCACTAATTAGCGGGCGAGTGGGGACTATTCCCTCTGATAGCTTGCACATTATTAGAACATTTGAAAGGAAAAATGTTTTTCCTAATTTTCCAAAGTTTGGTTTTGGAATATGTTGGGAGCTGAAAAGACAATTTTAATCTATTTATAGACTTAATAACCCATCAGTACTGTACCAGTACTGTGGGAGTTGGACATGAATTAATTTGCAAAAACAAATTGAATTAATCAGTGATAATGATTAATCAAACCTGGATAGGCTATCTGGGAATTAAACTTTAAATTAACCTGGGAAGTTGGTTCATCTAGGTTCCTATTGCAAAGTTTAAGATGTCTCACTTAATTGGAAGAACCTAGAAAGACAATGATATCCAAATTGCTGGATTATCATCAAAGTAACAAGTAGTTTCAATGTTAGGGTACATTCACCACTATGGTACACTTCCCCCTAAAGCCTAAACCACATGGGATTCCCGCTGGAGGCGGGACTGATTGATCTATTTGAATGATAAGTCAAACTTGTATAGGCTATCTGGGAATTCAACTTTAAATTAACCTGAGAACATTGCTTCATCTAGGTTAATGTGGAACAAGTTTAACTTGTCTCATTGTAGAAACCCAATCAATTTGGATATTATTTAAAAGATACACTTGAAAGGTAAATCTGGCAATTTCACTTGTTACTTAAATTGAATGAGACGTCAATGTCCAGTCACTTACGATTGACTGGATATCTTAACGTGAACCACGTTTGGTGTCCATACTTATTTTTCTAAGAGGTGTACTGGTGACTCTTCACCACCAGCGATGGTAGAAATCTGAAATCAGATGGAAGTACAAAGGGCGGGATTTCCGTAGCGCAAGGCGAAGGAATTTAAATGGAACACAGGAAGAGAAAATACTGTTTCCCCGTTGTTAGCTTAGCATCTCGTGCAAGCTAATCCTACTTTATTCAGAAATATCACTTCCAAGCACAAAATAGGGTCCTTTCACCATGGAAAGGGTTTTTTACTAGTGACTTCTCACATTAACCCATTCGGCATACTATACTAGCATTATGTTGACCGGAGCGACACGGTACATAAATACAGATAGCCTGTGGCCTACCCACGCTGTCTTAGCACGCAGGTATGCAGACAGAATACTTCAGCTCGGTCACCGAACAGATATATCTTCTAATTTCTAACCTTACTGGCTCTATGCCCTTGCTCTAGAAGTTAATATTGACCAACAGAAATAGTACCGTTTAGCGTAATGGACTAAATCTGGAATGTATCACTCATATACACAAGCCCGGAGGCGCTCCCAAAATAACTTGTTGAAATGGAAACACACACACACACAACCAATTTAAAAACAAAGCAGTCTGTTTGTACAATTCTGTTTCCACATTTGATATATAGAATTGATAAGAATAAGAAATAAAGTAAAGAGTAAGAGTGTCTGCTAAATGACTTAAATGTAATGTAAATGTAATTAAAGATCAGCAGTAAAATAACAATAGTGAGACATATATAAATATATATATATAAATGTAATATATATAATATGTACATGTAGGTAGAGTTATTGAAGTGACTATGCATAGATGATAACAACAGAGAGTAGCAGAAGTGTAAAAAAATGGGGAGGGGGGCAATGCAAATAGTCTGGGTAGCCATTTGATTAGATGTTCAGGAGTCTTATGGTTTGGTGGTAGAAGCTGTTTAGAAACCTCCTGGACCCAGACTTGGCGCTCTGGTACCGCTTGCTGTGCGGTAGCAGAGAGAACAGTCTATGACTAGGGTGGCTGGAGTCTTTGACAATGTTTAGCCTTCCTCTGACATCGCCTGGTATAGAGGTCCTGGATGGCAGGAAGCTTGGCCCCAGTGATGTACTGGGCCGTTCGCACTACTCTCTGTAGTGCCTTACCTACCCTTATCACTGGGGTTGGCCCGTCAGGAAGTCCAGGATCCAGTTGAAGAGGGAGGTGTTAAGTCCCAGGGTCCTTAGCTTATTGATGAGCTTTGAGGGCACTATGGTGTTGAACGCTGAGCTGTAGTCAATGAATAGCATTGTCACATAGGTGTTCCTTTTGTCCAGGTGGGGAAGGACAGTGTGGAGTACAATAGAGAATGCATCATCTGTGGATCTATTGGGGCGGCGTATGCTAATTGGAGTGGGTCTAGGGTTTCTGGGATAATGGTGTTGATGTTTTTATTTTATTTATTTCAACTTTATTTAACCAGGTAGGCTCGTTGAGAACAAGTTCTCATTTACAACTGCGACCTGGCCAACTGCGACTGCGACCTGGCCAACTGCGACCTGATCTGTTGATCAGGGTAGGGTTGGCCAGGTGAAAAGCATGGCCAGCTGTAGAAAAATGCTTGTTGAAATTCTCAATATTAGTGGATTTATCATTGGTGACAGTGTTTCCTAGCCTCAGTGCATTGGATAGCTGGGAGGAGGTACTCTTATTCTCCATGGACTTCACAGTGTCCCAGAACTTTGTGGAGTTTGTGCTGCAGGATGCAAATTTCTGTTTGAAAAAGCTAGTCTTTGCTTTCCTAACTGCCTGTTCCTGACTTCCCTGAAAAGTTGCATACCGCGGGGGCTATTTGATGCTAATGCCGTACGCCACAGGATGTTTTTGTGCTGGTCAAGGGTAGTTATCCAGTTTAGGTCACCTAACAGTACAAACTCTGAAGATAGTTGGGGGCAATCAATTCACATATGGTGTCCAGGGCACAGCTGGGTGCAGAAGGTGGTGTATAGCAAGCGGCATTGGTGAGAGACTTGTTTCTGGAAAGGTGGATTTTTAAATGTAGAATCTCAATTTTTTTGGGCACAGACCTGGATAGTAAGACAAAACTCTGCAGGCTATCGCTGCAGTAGATTGCAACTCCGCCCCGTTAGGCAGTTCTATCTTGTCAGAAAATGTTATAGTTAGGGATGGAAATGTAATGGTTTTTGGTGGCCTTCCTAAGCCAGCCAGGGGCCGCCAGTGCCGCCAGTCAGGCAGGGGCCTCCAGTGCCGCCAGTCAGCCAGGGGCCGCCAGTGCCGCCAGTCAGCCAGGGGCCGCCAGTGCCGCCAGTCAGTTATGCACTTCACAGCATAACACGGTGCCTGCCCGGTCTCTCTAGCCCCGGTAACCACAGGAAGTTGACGCAGGTCTCCTACCTGGCTTCGCCATACTTCCTGTGAGCCCCCCCACCCCCCCCCCAATACATTTTTGGGGCTGACTCTCGGGCTTCCATCCACGCCGCCTAAATATGGTTCCCAATCCCAATATGGTTCCCCCCAGGCATGTGTGAGTCATTGTCTCTGATTGGGAACCATATTTAGATAGCCTGTTTGGTGTTGGGTTTTGTGGGTGATTGTTCCTGTTCCTGTTCCTTGTTCCTGTGTTAGTTTGCACCAGTTTAGGCTGTTTCGGTTTTCACGTTACGTTTATTGTTTTTGTATTGATCGTGTTTCATCTTCATTAAAGATGTATCTAAATCACCACGCCGCATTTTGGTCCGACTCTCCTTCACACCAAGAAAACCATGACAGACCCAAGTTAAACAATTTAAAGTCAATGCTACCAAATACTAATTGAGTGTATGTACATTTCTGACCCACTGGGAATGTGGTGAAAGAAATCAAAGCTGAAATAAATCATTCTCTTTACTATTATTCTGACATTTCAAAATGTTTAAATAAAGTGGTGATCCTAACTAACCTAAGACAGGGAATTTTTACTAGGATTAAATGTCAGGATTTGTTTAAATCTACTTGGCTAAAGTGTGTGTAAACCTCCGACTTCAACTGTATGTTCATATTCCATTCATCCCTTTACATTTGTGTGTATAAGGTAGTTGTGAATTCGTTAGATTACTTGTTAGGTATTACTGCATAGTCAGAACTAGAAGCACAAACATTTTGCTACACTCGCATTAACATCTGCTAACCATGTGTATGTGACCAATAACATGTGATTTGATTTGATGATAGAACCCTAACCAGAACCAACACCACTACTCAACTCTCCAGCTTAATTGACACAGGACTAGTCAGACTGCTTATTGAATTATGGTATGGTCTCCATTGGGGTCGCTCAACTTGTCCTCTCCAGTCTGTCTATATTGTGTGAATGAGAAGATCTAAACTAGGTTGATGAAGCCTCAGAAATACAATCCCTCTGAGAAGAAGGATAGGAAGACAGTCACAGACCCTGATCATATTTTTAGAGCACTGCCCCTTGCCTTTGTGTTCAATTGGCTATGTAATGAGGGAAGAGCACTTTGAGATTTAAACATGACAAGAAATAACAATACTGTGAAATAACCGTTTCAATGCTAATCATTGTAGATTGTTTGAAGACGTAACAGTTAGATGCTCTTTTCTTAGCATAATTCTCACAGAAATGCCAATATGGTAATTCAGCCATTATGGATCTTAACAGAACCGAAGCAACGCAATTTAGTTTTGTTGACACCTCGGAGTCATGAGGAACAGGCTAACACAGACATCTATACTGTATGATGGCCCTCTGTGACAGAACGCTACTCCAGGACATATGGCTCTGCCTGCTGCCAACAGCTGTAAAGGCATTTATTAATGGCCAGGCAGCCAGTGGTGTAAAGTAATTGACTGGCCACCAGGGAAGGCCTTTACAGGTTAGTGTACTACCACACCTGGCTACAAGGAGCTATGTGCTAAGATCTTAAAGGTTAAGAAGGAGTGATGAAGGTGAAGATGGTACAGTACTTCAGTACCTTGTTCTTAGTGTCGACTGTGAGGGGATAGGTCCAGAAGCAGTCGTGGACAGAGCCAAACATCAGGCTGGCGCTGGAGATGAACAGAGAAGTAGATAAGAGACGTAGGGATAGGATAGGGTGGAAACTGGATACCGTAACATGAGATTACACAGCCTGAGACATACTGAGATTTGACATACTACGACAGCAGTTTATGGGATCAAACAGAGATGGTTATTCAGATGGGTCTTCCCTGGAGACTTCCGAAGGGTCTTAAGAGACAGTGTATCAGCTGAGTGTTGATAGAGCGGTCAGCATCATGTGTATAGAGAAGAGCGTGGATGAAGTTCAGGAGGGAAGGCATTCTTTGGTGTCACTATGGCGTCCTGCGGAAAGAAAACAGGACAGTTGTTCACAACAGGAGAAGACACACAGTGTGTCTCTCTCGCACAGCCACAGCCACACACACACAATTAAGTCCCTGATGATGCAAGCGCCTGAAAAGCCGGTGTCTATGTCCATGAATCAGTGCACAGGTAGGTCACAGTATGATTTATGAACTAATGACAAACAAACAGAACAGATGTTCCACTGACAAAGAAGGTGTCTTACCAACACAACTGCACTCTATACTTCCACTTCCGATAGAGGTCGTGTTTAAGCTTTAGAGCTGGGAATTGCCAGGGACCACACGATACGATATTATCACGATACTTAGGTGCCAATACAATATGTATTGCGATTCTGACGATTCAATATGTATTGCGTATCAATACTGTGATTTTATTACGATTCGATGTTCCAAACATATTGCTCACCATACATCTGCTGCAGATGGACAAGAGAGAGACATGAGAACAAATTGGTTTTGATCAGTCATGTAAATAAAAAACCTGAAAACATGTTGACTCCCTACTTAAAAAGAAGCAGGTACAGCCAACTAGCACAAAAATAATATAGCGATAATGCCAAATCGATATGATATATCGGCAAACATAATATCCTGATTTGTAACTGTATAGATTTCCCCATCACTAGTAAGCTCCCAGCTAATTGGGTGTTGGCGAGTAAGGAAAACATATTGCAGGCTTAGTAGCAGTTTTGGCCACTGTCTTCCAACTGACAGATTGGAGAAATGTAAATGTGCATTGACCTCTGCTGAAAATGAGCACTTTCCCAATCTGTATATGCACACATTATCCTCATTAGTATGGGCCCCTGCCATTCCAATCCTCTGCTCCAGTGCACTTTTAATGGGGATGGAGTACAGGGGGATAATAGGTTGGGCTGCACCCAGCAGCACAGACATGCCATCTATACAGGTGTCAACTCCACTCCCCTATTGGGCTATTTGGCTGGAACTGTATCAGTGCTCAGCCTGTATTAGTGCTCAGGGGCAATTTCTACCTATCTAGGCTGTAAACTCTGTCTCTTTATGGGGAACGGGATAGACTGTGAGTTCAGCTAAAAGCATTTTAGCAACTCCGGGGATGGTTATTGTATGAGTTAGACCACTACCACCAGCCAGTCTATTTGATTGTTGGTCATGTACGAGAGAGAGAGAGAGAGAGAGAGAGAGAGAGAGAGAGAGAGAGAGAGAGAGAGAGAGAGAGAGAGAGAGAGAGAGAGAGGTCAACCCTTCTACAGAGGAAGGACTTCCACCCTGCCACAATCCAAAAAATAAACACCAGCCTCTCCCGGGACTGTGCCCTGCGACCCAATGTACACCTGGCCCACCATCCCACCCTTGATCTGGACTGTCTCTTTGACCATGTTCACCTGTACAGGGAGACAGTCCCCTTCCTTGCTAAGACTCCCGAGGACGTTGCTTTAAACCGCAGCCCGACCTGTTCCTGGGGGAATTCTTTATCAGGAGAATTCTTTATCTGGTTAAAAATCAACAAGGATGCTATCTTAACAGATAAAAACGTCTTCCTCTGTGACACATACATTCCCCCCTCAGAGTCACCCTACTTCAATGAAGAAAGTTTCTCCCTTCTAGAGGGGGAGATTAGTCACTTTCCGGCCCAAGACAACGTGCTGGTCTGTGGAGACTTGAATGGTAGAACAGCAGAAGAACCAGACACTATTAACAGTCATGGGGGAAAACACATACTGGGAAGAAACAACCTTTCCCTCCACACGTACCCCCGAGAAACAAGTAGGACAAAGTGAAAAACAGAAATGGAGTACAGTTTCTGAAGCTGTGTAGAACACTGGGTCTGTACATTGTCAGTGGTAGGCTGAGAGGGGACTCTTTTGGTAGGTACAGCTACAGCTCATCCCCTGGCAGCAGCACTGTAGACTACTTCATCACCGATCTCAACCCAGAGTCTCTCAGAGACTTCACAGTCAGCCCACTAACACCTCTCTCAGACCACAGTAACAGTGTATCTGAGAAGAGGGGAACCCAACCATGAAGCATCACGGCCCAATAAATTACATGGAACTAAACCGGCCTATAGATGGAGTGCAAACAGTACAGAAATATACCAAAAAGCAATTAGTTGGCAAAAAAGACAATCTCTCCTGGACAACTTTTTAGCCTTAACATTCTCCTACAGCAATGAAGGTGTACATTTGAAAAAAGATTTGTTCTATTTGAACACACCAAAAACTACACGTATCTAGAACTAAATATCAGCAACACAGGTAGCTTTCACATGGCTGTGAATGAGCTGAGAGACAAAGCAAGAAGAGCATTCTATACCATTAAAAGGAACATTAAAATCGGAATTCCAATTAGAATCTGACTCAAAATGTTCAAATCAGTAATAGAACCAATTGTTCCATATGGCAGCGAAGTATTGGATCCGCTCTCTAATAATTAATTTACCAAATGGGACAAACATCCAATCGAAATGCTGCTTGCAGAGTTTTGCAAGACTAAATTGCAAGTGCAAAGCAAACTCAAAATAACGCATGTAGAGCAGAATTGGGCCAATACCCCCTCCTTTTTCGAATAGAAAAAAAGAGCCATACAATTTTACAACCATCTAAAAACAAGTGACTGCAAAACACTCCATCACACAGCTCTATAATTTCAAGAGATGGAACAAGAGAGGATTCCCCTCAGCCAGCTGGTTCTGAGGCTCAGTTCAAGAAAACCCAACCCAATAGAGTCTCAAGACATCACTAGGAAAATCTGGCCCAAACAAATCATCACAAAACAAAAATAAAAGAAAGACACCACAAAAAAATCAAAGTAAACTTCAATACTATTTGGCTCTAAACAGACAGTTCATGGTGGCAGACTATCTGACCACTGTGACTGAGGAAAACACTGACTAGGTACAGACTCAGTGAGCACAGTCTGGCTATAGAGACCGGTCATCACAGGCAAACCTGGCTGCCCAGAGAGGACAGGCTGTGCTCACTCTGCTCCAGGGGAGAAGCAGAGACAGAGCTGCATTTCTTATTTCACTGTAACAAATACTCAGACCTAAGATAATCTATATTTCCCAAAAATATCATTCAGTACAAAGAATTTGAAACTATAAAATATGAAGAAAAAATTGAATTGTTATTGGGTGAAAAGCCAAATGTGTAGTTTTGTCTTCCAAATATGGGTCCTCCTGCCACAACCTTTTTTTAAAACATTTATTTAACTAGGCAAGTCAGTTCAGAACAAATTCTTATTTTCAATGACATCCTAGGAACAGTAGGTTAACTGCCTTGTTCAGGGGCAGGACAACAGATGTTTACCTTGTCAGCTTGGGGATTTGATCTTGCAAACTTCCAGTTACTAGTCCAACACTCTAACCACTAGGCTACCTGCAGCCCCAACATGATGGATAGCCAGAGAAAAGTGCAATGTAATGTCAATAATATTTCCCATTTAGTTTTGTTTTGGCTTTCGTATCATGTCATGTGACTTCTCAGTCAGGTTGTGACTGGTCTCCTACTATAGCTTTAACGTGTTATTATTCTAATGAATATTGTTGTTGTAGTTTCTGTTAATAGTAATCCCGTTTCCACGACTAATTTTAGTTAGGGATTACCCATATGCATTCTTCCAATCTTAGTGATACAGCTGGAGAGTGGGATTTCAAGTACTTGAGCTTCAGTTATAGCATAAGCCCCCCATCAAGATGTACACTAACTACACTATTTTTTAAAATATATTTATTTTTCACCTTTATTTAACCAGGTAGGCCAGTTGAGAACAAGTTCTCATTTACAACTGCGACCTGGCCATGAAAAAGCAAAGTGTGACAAAAACAACACAGAGTTACACATGGGATAAACAAACGTACAGTCAATAATGCAATAGAAAAATCTGTATACAGTGTGTGCATTAAAATAAGGAGGTAAGGCAATACATATGCCAATCATGGCGAAGTAATTACAATTTCGCAATTGACACTGGGGTGATTTATGTGCAGATGAGGATGTGTAAGTAGAAATACTGGTGTGCAAAAGAGCAGAAAATCAAAAACAAATATGGGGAAGAGGTAGGTAGTTGGTTGGTTGGATGGATGGGCAATTTACAGATGTCTGTGTACAGCTGCAGTGATCGGTAAACTGCTCTGACAGCTGACACTTAAAGTTAGTAAGGGAGATATAAGTCTCCAACTTCAGTGATTTTTGCAATTCATTCCAGTCATTGGCAGCAGAGAACTGGAAGGAAAGGTGACCAAAGAAGGTGTTGGCTTTGGGGATGACCAGTGAAATATACCTGCTGGAGTGCTTGCAACGGGTGGGTGTTGCTATAGTGACCAGTGAGCTGAGATAAGGCGGATCTTTACCTAGCGAAGACTTATAGATGACCAGTGGGTCATATAGGAGCCAGTGGGTTTGGTGACAAATATGTAGCGAGGACCAGCCAACGAGACCAACTATGTTGCACGCACAGAAATATCATTTAGGTAATTTTTTAAAGTTTGAAACCAAACACATTTATACTGCACTCATTAGGAATTAATGAACCAAAGCAATAAATAACCCCCGTTGTAACAACCTCTGATACGAATCACACATTCAATGGCCATCTTACAGGATCATTCAGCGGTGACATTTCAGCCCAAATGTCACCCTACCCAGGGTCATCAGCGGCCTGTCTGTCTGTCCATCTGTCTGTCTTGTGCAGTGTTAAAGTCCAGAATCTGCTGCTGTGTAATAATCACTGTAATTGGATGGTTGGGCACCCACATCCCAAAGGGCTCCTCTCTGTCTGCCTGCCTGCCTGCCTGCCTGCCTGCCTGCCTGTCTGTCTGTCTGTCTGTCTGTCTGTCTGTCTGTCTGTCTGTCTGTCTGTCTGTCTGTCTGTCTGCCTGCCTGCCTGCCTGCCTGCCTGCCTGCCTGCCTACCTGCCTGTCTGTCTGTCTGTCTGTCTGTCTGTCTGTCTGTCTGTCTGTCTGTCTGTCTGCCTGCCTACATGCCTGTCTGCCTGCGAGACTGATTCATTCATGGGGCATAGTCAAGGTCTGGCGCACAAGGGCCAATGGGGCCAAGGCAATACATCAGACCACCGGGCCCCAGCTCTGAGGGAGTGAATGTGGCAAGGGAGGCGGACGCGTGGGCGATTGACTGTCACTTGTGTGTGAATGACTGTTCTCACATTGGCCCTGCCACAGTCACGCCCCTCAGTGACTTCTCAGATGGGCGTGGGCCCAAAATATTCCAGACCGTGCCCTATAGCCATCGCCAATTACAGCCTCATCGGTCAGACCTTTCACACAGACCACGGTCAACGTGTAAGTCACTGTCTGTGTCTGTCTGTCTGTCTGTCTGTCTGTCTGTCTGTCTGTCTGTCTGTCTGATGTCTGTCTGTCTGTCTGTGTGTGTGCTCAGTAGCTCAACAACAGCTATTGAGAGAGCAGACAAGTACAGCTAACTACTATAGGTTCTGTCACAGAAGAGAGGAGTTTTACCAGGCTGAGGTGAATAATGGAGCCCATCACATTGGCCCTGTAAGAGCTGCAAGGGCAGCTATTTCGTCACTTGTGTGTGAGTGACTGTTCTCACATTGGCCCTGACACTGTCACGCGTCTCCATCACATTTCTTCTCAGATGAGTCTCTCTCAGTCACTTCCAAGCCCTCCTGTTCCCTTTGTGAGGAGTCCTCTAAGACCCTGGAGCACACTGACCAACTGCTCAGGGTCACTCATTAATTATTCTGCCCTGCAATTCATCTTCAGAGACAGTAGGAATAAAGAACAGAAAAGCCTTTTATACTCAGGCTGAAGGTGAAGAGAAGTGACAAGACTGGCAGTGAATGGAAACAGCTACCCATAGATAGAACAACAGGATCTGTACGACTATAGAGTACCCCAATATATTGATGTAAATGGAAAGGATCAGGTCATTATTATATGCGTACATCCCTCTCATCTGAGAAATATCTCCGTTATCTAAGGAAAGAGCATTTTGGGTGCTCAGAACATAATAGGATTCACTGTTTGCACTCCAACTTCTAGCCATGCCAAAGCTGCTAGGCCAGTCCTCTCACTTATAAAGCCTGCCACCCTGGCAGTAGTCCTGTCTGATAAAAAACAGACCCAGATAAGATTGGCTACAGACAGCAGACACCACTACATGTTCCTGCTGCACACCCACTGTTGGTTCTGGGAAATAATTCATCACTGTCTGACTGTGTCTGTTGTTCTCTCTGCTTGCCTGTCTGTCTGTCTGCCCACCCATCCATCAGTATGTCTCTGTTTGTCCACTCCTAATGAAGGGAACCACTTATTTGGCTTTGACTTCTGACTGACTGAAAGCTCTCCAAATGAAGTGCTGCTCTCTCTATAGAAAATGTTTCACTGCCACCTGTTCACTTGAAAATAATCATCAAAAGCACTGATGACACTTAAAACACAAAAGTCTATTACCCAGACTTAACATTGTGTACTGTAGCTACAGAACATGGTTAATTCATGCTACCAGTTTAGAATCAGAGAAAAGTGTCTGCAACTACTTTCATGAATGGAAATTTGTTTTATGAAAATCTGGGTCCTATTCATTGGGAGAAACCATAGAAAAATGTTTTGCAACAGAACAAAAGCTTTTCTTCTTGGACAGGTTCAGATCGTGCCTCCCTGTTTTTACCTGTTTTCTTCCATTTTGTGTCTAATGAATATGACCCTGGTCAGGGATTTTTATGATCAATTAACCCAATGAGTCCCACCATCGCGCCAACATGATTTAGGACTTCTAGACCCTTTTAAACAGTGAGTGTTTGAGCTACAGGCTTCTGAGATTAACAATTGGATTTGTAATTTTTTTCTGCATCCATTGGTCTTTGTGATTAACAGGGGCTGAGCTAGAATGGTGTTTGTAAGACAAGGGCGGATCTTAAAGGGGCCCGGGGTGACACCAAATATTTCTCTATTTGGTTAGGTCAGAGAGTGATGTGGGGTGGGCATTCTATGTTTTGTTTTCTTTATTTCTATGTTTTGGCCGGCTATGGTTCTCAAATCAGGGACAGCTGTCTATCAGTGTCTCTGATTGGGAATCATACTTATGTAGCCCTTTTTCCCTCCTTTCAGTGTGGGTAGTTATCTTTGTTAGTGGCACTATAGCCCTGTACACTTCACGGTTGTTTTTCGTTTCTTGTTTTGTTGGCGACATTTGAATTAAAAAGAGACATGTACGCTAACCACACTGTACTTTGGTCTCCTTCCAACAACGGCCATGACACGGGGTCAGATATTTTTTACAAAAACTTTTGTAAATTCAGAATGTTTTATTACAATGCCATCTATGAAAAGCTGACTCTCACGAACATGCATGTGTAACATGTTTTGCTCTATGACACTCAAGCTACACAAGGCTCGTTAGAAGGCAAGGTGTTCTTCATCTCAGAAAATCACAGGTTTTTGGTTTGACAGATCTTATTTTGTCAACAACTCCTGAATGCAACTGTTTGTCAAATTGTTTTGTGTTCTACACTGAAAAAAAATCATAGATGCAACATGTAAAGTGTTGATTCCATGTTTCATTAGCTGAAATAAAATATCCCATAAATTGTTCATACACACAAAAAGCTTGTGTCTCTCAAATTCTGTGCACAAATTTGTTTACATCTCTGTTAGTGAGCATTTCTCATTTGCCAAGATAATCCATCCGACAGGTGTGGCACATCAGCAAACTGAATAAACAGCATAATTATTGTGCTGGGGACAATAAAAGGCCACTATAAAATGTGCAGTTTTGTCACACAACACAATGCCACAGATCTCTCAAGTTTTGAGGGAGCATGCAATTGGCATGCTGACTGCAGGAATGTCCACCAGAGATGTTGCCAGAGAATTTAATATGAATTGCTCTACCATAAGCCGCCTCCAACGTTGTTTTAGAGAATTTGGCAGTTCTTCCAACTGACCTCACAACCGCAGGCCACATCTATGGCATTGTGTGGGCGAGTTGTTTGCTGATGTCAACGTTGTGAACAGAGTGCCCCATGGTGGTGGTGGGCTAATGGTATGGGCAGGCTTAAGCTACAGACAATGAACACAATTGCATTTTATCGATGGCAATTTGAATGCACAGAGATTTTGTGATGAGATTTTGTGATGAGATCCTGAGGCCCATTGACGTGCCATTCATCTACCGTCATCTCCTCATGTTTCAGCATGATGCATGGCCCCATGTTGCAAGGATCTGTGCACAATTCCTGGAAGCTAAAAATATCCAAGTTCTTCGATGGTCTGAATCCTTGTCTGCATATTCACCAGACATGTCACCCATTGAGCATGTTTGGGATGCTCTGGATGTAGAACAGGATGTTCCAGAAACTTCCCACAGCCATTGAAGAGGAGTGCGACAACATTCCACAGGCCACAATCAACAGCCTGATCAACTCTATGCGAAGGAGATGTGTCACGCTACATGAGGCAAATGGTGGTCCCACCATTTGAAAATCAGATACTGACTGGTTTTCTGATCCATGCCCCTAAAAATGTTTTAAGGTATCTGTGACCATCAGATGCATATCTATATTCCCAGTCATGTGAAATCCATAGATTAGGGCCTAATTAATTTATTTCAATTTATTGATTTCCTTATATGAACTGTAAATCTTTAAAATTGTTGTATGTTGTGATTATTTTTCTTAAGTATACTTGTAGCCCTAGTTGTCCTGAAAAGAAAAAGGGAAAAACACTTAATTGTGAGGCTAAACACAAGGGCTGTACATGCAGATAAATGAAAGCCAGTTTTTGCTGGGGTCTCGGGACTATAGGGTTAAACGGTGATAAATCAGGAAGTAGGACTTGTGGAGATATGGCCTTTATGCAGGGTAGCAGCTCTCTGGATTTACCAAACTAGCTAACTAGCTAAATCAATAGCACCAGGGCATGTGAAGGTCATTTTGATTTATCACAGAAACAACCAAATGGGTTGAAAATAGACACACGTAGATGCACAGGGCAATGCATTCCCATCAATATGTGTCATGTGGTGCTATCTCATCCATCAGTGCTCTAAGATGAGTTGGAAGGAGTGATGTGTCCATCACTGTGGCAGAAAGTCCTTTCAATCCCCCCCCATATGTCCTCAGGGAGATATTTAAGGGAGACATTTAGAGATACAGGAAGAGGTCATGATAGAAGGATCTGGGGTTAACGCAACACACTACTCTATTGTATGTATCTTCTAGATCTTCCTTTGGTTGCATGAAATAGAACCAAAAAATGGATTATTGTAAGTTTCCCTAGGAATGGATATTGTATCATTGAGGAGAGAGATTTTAACCTGTTGAATCTAGGGGGCGCTATTTTAATTTTTGGAAAAATAACGTTTCCAAAGTAAACGGGCTATTTTGTCAGGACAAGATGCTAGAATATGCATATAATTGACAGCTTGGGATAGAAAACACACTAAAGTTTCCAAAACTGTAAAAATATTGTCTGAGTATAACAAAACTTATATTGCAGGCGAAAGCCTGAGAAAAATCCAATCAGGAAGGGACTCTTATTTAGAAAGCTCTGCGTCCCTATTGAGCAGTGAATGAGATATCAACCAGATTCCTTTTTCTATGGCTTCCCTAATGTGTCTAGTGTCACAATACACAGTTTCAGGCTTTTATTTTGAAAAATGAGCCTGAACGTCAACATTGCGTCAGTGGTCAGCTGGAGTCTCTCAGTGTCATGTGCGTAAAAGACAAATGCGGCCATTGTTTCTCTCTTACCTACTAAGAAGCCACCTGTCCCGGTTCATATATTATCGAATAGATATTTGAAAAACACCTTGAGGATTGATCATAAGCAACGTTTGCCATGTTTCTGTCGATATTATGGAGCTAATTTGGAATATTTTTCGGCGTTGCCGTGACCGCAATTTCTGGTCAAATACTCAGCCAAAGAACTAACGAAGTGATTTCGGCTACAAAAATAATATTTTTGGAAAAAATTAACATTTGCTATCTATCTAACTTGTGAGTGAAAACATCCAAAGCTCATCAAAGGTAAACGATTTAATTTGATTGCTTTTCTGATTTTCGTGACCAGGTTGCCTGCTGCTAGCTAGGCATAATGCTATGCTAGGTTATCGATAAACTTACACAAATGCTTGTCTTGCTTTGGCTGTAAAGCATATTTTGAAAATCTGAGTTGACAGGGTGATTAACAAAAGGCTAAGCTGTGTTTCAAAATATTTCACTTGTGATTTCATGAATATGAATATTTTCTAGTAATATTTATGTCCGTTGCTTTATGCTAATTAGTGTCAGTTGATGGCAACGCTCCTGGATCCGGGATGGGTAGTTACAAGAGTTAAATAATGTCTAGATTTATAAATTACACCCACATTACATCTGTACCAGTTTTACCCATCTAGCACAATCCTTAGCTTATTATGAATCTGTTCTTGATACAGTGCAGAACTCTCTCCATAGAGAATAGCCCAACTCACCTGAGTTTTTTTTAGATAAAACAGTCATCTGTAAGAATGAAGGAGCAGCATGGTGCCAGGAGGGGGATTCCCATTAATCACATTGCAACACCATTGTTTACATTTGAGTCCATAAGCAGACACTCTTATCCAGGGTAACTTACAGTAGTGAGTGCATATTTTTTTATACTGGTCCACCATGAGAATCAAACCCACAACCCTGATATTGCAAGCACCATGCTTTACCAACCGAGCCACACAGGATCTGCCCTTCTTTCCACAACCATCATTTGTCCATATCTAGCCAAGACCTATCTCCAGACAAATTAACCAACCTCTCTACACTAACCTGGGCCTCCCTGGTCTCTCTCTTTCCAACTCTCTGCCTGGCTCTCCCCAGCTGTCACTCACCTTATTGATCACTGTGGTCCGACTGTGCACAGATGAGATACAACACTGTATAATTATTCACCTCTCCCCTGAAGAGCTACCATACTCCCACTGACCTTTTCCTACTCTAAACCCCTCCATCCCTCCCGTCTCCCTCTTTTCCTCTCTCTTTTACCCCCAGGGCGTCCTTGAAACTCCAACCGCATATATTAGTTCACCCCAAAATGCCAGAAGATTGTGCAAGATCAACGCAAAGTGGGCACCGCAGGGAGCCTCTCGCTTTGGTTCTCTGGAAGTGAGGGAGAGGAGAAGTGGAGAAGTGGACATTTGGAGAAGTGCGGTATGATATGAATAAGAATGAGGAGTAACTCATTCTGATTCTGTGCATGGTACTGACTAGCATACTCATCTGTTCTACAGTGGCTAACATTTTTCATCAAAGGAAGGGTTACCTAGGACCAAGCAAATCTGATGTACAGAGTGCAAGCCAACAGTGTGTGGAGAGACTAAAGAGCCATGAGAGTAATACAGTAGGGGTCTTTGAAACTCCAAGATAAAGTGTTTTTAACAGTGAGACCACCGATCCTTTGGCTTCTACCAGCAAGGTCAGTTGAGGATATGGTGTAGCTGGCTTCCCTCTAGAGAAATTACTCTCAAGGTTACTGGAACCCAACATAGACCCATTGTCTGTCTCTCTGGGTAACACAAGCACAGTGTTACACCATAATCTCCCAATCCACCACTCCTCTCCTCGCCTCTGTGCCATCTACTCCTTCGGTTTCACTTGATTTGTAATTCGCCTGGTAAAAGCGGAAAGGGACAAAATCTCTGCCCAGGCAAAAGTGATCCTTAATCTGATTAGTGGCCAACAATCTCGTTAGGCAGCAATATTGATGTATGTCCAAGCTCCTCGTCACTTGCTGCTGTCATTTCCTCCAACCCATCATCAGCAATGGGCCACCCTCCTTTCCTCCACAACCGACTGATGCTCTCCTCTCTCCTCTCTATCTTCTCTTCCTGCTTATTTGTGTGCTGCTTCACCTTCTCCCCTGGCGTCTTATTAATGCTCCACAGAGTCCAGAAGAAAAGTATTGTATTTACAACAAAAATAAAAAAGATTGAATCAAGTATGGTGGCAACAGAAATAGAAGAAATTCCATGATGCAAGTAAATGGAGAGGGAAAATACTATTTAATCTCTAGGAAATAGAAGTCGGTAGGGTATATAACATGAAGCAAGTGTGGGAATAATAGTGAAAGGGTTAGTTTCATTGTATCGTCAGTTTCTTTGGGGGGGTGTGGGGTATACTGTATGTTTGAGGATGTTATCACTAAAGAATCAGACTGATATACACACAGTTGCATCAACAGCTACACATGACTCATAATACAGAAACAAATCACATCCACAGAGAGAGAGCCCTCCAGAGGCCTGCCATCTGTCGCCCCCACTCCCCAGCACCTGCTGATGAGGTGCTGCTCGCCCATCGCATCCCCATCCCTGCTGTTTGATGCCACACTACCAGAGCAAGCCGCATGCTGGCCTAGCTGACAGACCTGCTTAAGAAGTTTGTCTGTGCTCCACTGAATGTCAGCCACGTAAGAAGCACAACACACACATGGCTTCATCTCACACACACACACACCTCCACACACACACACACACAAACACACACAATGTGCAGACGTGCTGCCAGGGCCTGGCTATTGCTGGATATCTATGTAATGCTGCTATTGAGGAGCATTACTATGAGGGTACTTACCACAAACTTACCACGTGGACAACTACAAATACCTAGGCGTCTGGTTAGACTGTAAACTCTCCTTCCAGACTCACATTAAGCATCTCCCATTTAAAATTAAATCTAGAATTGGCTTCCTATATCGCAACAAAGCATCCTTCACTCATGCTGTCAAAAATACCCTCGTAAAACTGACCATCCTCCCGATCCTCGACTTCGGTGATGTCATCTATAAAATAGCCTCCAACACTCCACTCAACAAACTGGATGCAGTATATCACAGTGCCATCCGTTTTGTCACCAAAGCCCCATACACTACCCACCATTGCGACCTATACTCTCGTTGGTTGGCCCTCGCTTCATACTCGTCGCCAAACCCACTGGCTACAGGTTATCTACAAGTCTCTGCGAGGTAAAGCCCCGCCTTATCTCAGCTCACTGGTCACCCTAGCAGCACCCACTCGTAGCACGCTCTCCAGCAGGTACAGTGGGGAGAACAAGTATTTGATACACTGACGATTTTGCAGGTTTTCCGACTTACAAAGCATGTAGAGGTCTGTAATTTTTTATCATAGGTACACTTCAACTGTGCGAGACGGAATCTAAAACAAAAATCCATAAAATCACATTGTATGATTTTAAGTAATTAATTAGCATTTTATTGCACATGTTGTGGGGGTGATTTGCTGCAGGAGGGACTGGTGCACTTCACAAAATAGATGGCATCATGAGGCAAGAAAATTATGTGGATGTATTAAAGCAACATCTCAAGACATCAGTCAGGAAGTTAAAGCTTGGTCACAAATGGGTCTTCCAAATGGACATTGACCCCAAGCATACTTCCAAAGTTGTGGCAACATGGCTTAAGGACAGCAAAGTCAAGGTATTGGAGTGGCCATCACAAAGCCCTGACCTCAATCCTATAGAAAATTTGTAGGCTGAACTGAAAAAGTGTGTGTGAGCAAGGAGGCCTGAACCTGACTCAGTTACACCAGCTCTGCCAGGAGGAATGGGACAATTCACCAAACTTATTGTGGGAAGCTTGTGGAAGGCCACCCGAAACCTTTGACCCAAGTTAAGCTATTTAAAGGCAATGCTACCAAATACTAATTGAGTGTATGTAAACTTCTGATCTACTGGGAATGTGATGAAAGAAAAAAATCATTCTCTCTAATATTATTCTGACATTTCACATTCTTAAAATAAAGTGGTGATCCTAACTGACCTAAGACAGGGAATTTTTACTAGGATTCAGTAACTGTGAAAAACTGAGATTAAGTGTTGGTGTATGTAAACTTACAACTTCAACTGTATATTCTGTTGTTGCTAACGATATTCATGAAAACATTGAAATAAAAAATATCCTATGGGGACAGCCCTTTTGGAACCTATTTTTCTGAGAGTGTACAATTGCACACGCACATGCACACTGATTGTTGGGAAAGACTAACTTCAGCTGAACATAGTTTGGGCAGAGATGGACTTTGATGCACTGTATTATAATGAAGCCATTGACTTACAATAAGTGTAACTGCAACTTGTCCTATAGACTTCTCCATTTCATGTACTGGACCTAAAAGCTTTTCAATCCCAAATGTTGCATTCCATACACATTAAAATACATTGACTGCACTACACAATATCCAAGAAAGGTTATTGCATCTACCTAATAATTGGCACATCAATTACAGTAAATCTGAACCTTTGCTATTAGAGGACTATGGAGTATTGGCTATTAGAGGACTGCGGTGTCTTGGCTATAAGAGGACTGTGGTGTCTTGGCTATTAGAGGACTGTGGTGTCTTGGCTATAAGAGGACTGTGGTGTCTTGGCTATAAGAGGACTGTGGTGTCTTGGCTATAAGAGGACTGTGGTGTCTTGGCTATTAGATGTCTGTGGTGTCTTGGCTATTAGATGTCTGTGGTGTCTTGGCTATTAGATGTCTGTGGTGTCTTGGCTATTAGAGGACTGTGGTGTCTTGGCTATTAGAGGACTGTGGTGTCTTGGCTATTAGAGGACTGTGGCGTCTTGGCTATTAGAGGACTGTGGTGTCTTGGCTATAAGAGGACTGTGGTGTTTTGGCTATAAGAGGACTGTGGTGGTGTGGCTCAGAGGCTGTGTCCTGTCTTTAAGATGATTGATTGAGTCCAGGATGCTTCTGCATGAATTTGACCACCAGGACATTTTCAACCAGAGAACTGGAGCCTCTACTGAGCACGTCCAGAGAGAAAGAGAGGGGGGTGGTGGGAGGGGAGAGAGGGAGAAAAAGAGAGAAACAGACAGAGAGAAATAGACAGCAGAGAGAGAGAAGAGAGCGCAAGCACTAAAGAGAGGGAACAGCATTTGTGCTCTCAGTATATAAATATTCCATCCGTGATACACTCTTAGAAATAAAGGTGCTATCTATAATCTTAAAGGGTTGTTCGGCTGTCCCGATAGGAAAATACTTTGAATAATCACTTTTGTTTCCATGCAGAACCTACTGGTTATCCTGGAACAAAAAAGGGTTATCCTATGGGAATAGCTGAAGAACCCTTTTGGGACCCTTTTTTCTAAGCGTGTTGCCTAGTGAATCTTCCTCCATTGACATAAACGTATGTAGTGTTCTCTCCAGCCCAAGGTAGCATGTCTCTATTGTGAGCTACCAGAACTCCATGTAAGACTGATCTTAGCACAGACTTAACATTTCTCCATGATTACAGAGGGAGCAGATGAGATGGTATGGCAACACGGTTGGGTGTGTGATTAAAATTGATGAAGTGGAGAAGAATTCATGAGGAGAAGAATAGACACAGCTCCCTGATTTATGAAGGGCTCAATCAGAAATTCCATAAAAGTCCAATAAAACGTAATGACCTGAAATCCCAGAGCGGAATGATGATATCCAACTCCGGAATCCAGACTGACTGAGAAAATGCCAGGTGGACTAATAGGGAGAATATGGATCGAATCGGAACATAATGGGCAAATACAAGGCACCGTCTTGGAGCTAAGATCCAACAACCTCAACCCCCACACACCCTCACTGAACCTTCCTACATTCATCCTAACTCCCCTTTAACAATGGTACATTATTTCCAGGATCAGGGCAATGTTGTTAGAGTAAATCTCTCAAAGAAGATTGAGGAGGGAGGGTCACAGTAGCAGCAGCACCTCTGCCCCTGTGGCCAGCAGAAAGCCAGCTGTCAGCTTAACTCGGACCATTAGGGTGCCATCCCACATTACTGTCGACTGACTGACTGACTGACAGTGGCCTGTTTGTTGGTGCACTGTATTCTGGAGGATGACAGAGTAGAGGACAAGAAAGGGCAGAGGAGCTGCCACAGCCCACTCTGCATTGCAGTGATGATGGACAGAGCTGCGCCACTGTAGAGACAATGTAAAGTACCCTCTGGACATTACCCTCTTCATGCATTTGGTACAGGGAGCCCTGCCACATCGTCCTGCTCAACTACACAGTAGTGCAGTGTCAGTGTTGACAGCAGGGTGTATATTGCCCCCCTCAGTGTCAATAGGTGCTACAGGGGGAGACCTGGTTGCCAGTGAGACAGATGTGCGGCCAGATGCTCTCAGCAGGAATCAGAGGAAGCAGCTCTTTTAGCTCTGCTCAAACTCCCACACAACACAATCACCACTGGGCTCGGGCACTTAATATTGTTTCACGGGGAGAGATGCGGGGGGGGGGGAGAATAGACCGAGGAGAAAGGGGGAAAGGAGAAGGGGGTGGAGGAGGAAGAGTAGGGGCATGCAAAGTCACTGGTGCAGCTGTGTTTCACAAGACCACGAGGCAGCACGAGACCTTTCAGAGGTCGCCGCCTCCTGTCTGTCATTGAGGTGAGGAGAGTCATGTAATTGGCTACTCTTTCTCAGCCCCTCTACCAGCTTACGACACACTACTATAGCCAAACAACAAGCTCACATAGTCTCTGTCTGCCGGGTGGCTCAATTAGGGGGGAAAGGGGACCTTACGAGGGACCCTAGTTTGCTTGTTATTTTCATGACCTCTACAATGAACATGTGACTGGCACAGACAGATTGGTTAAGCTACAGGAAACATATGCATAAGCATAGATTGTGTAAATATGCATACATTTTCCTTTGACAAGGACAAGGACAAGTTTGACATGTATGAGCTTGTATGACATCGGTACAGGCCAGGGTAATTTCACTGTGGACACAAGGGTAGCAGGACACAATGGAAGGATTGCTGCTTGGGTGGAAGATGTTCAATTTAAGCATACTTCTTTGAGCTCTAAATGAGCGACATCTTAAGTATCTAGAGTAAGTGACATTTAGTCTTACCACCTGTGTCCGGATGTGGTGGTAGGGGTGGATGATGGGCAGGCCCAGTGGCATCACTCACTCAGCAGCTTGAAAGTATGCTCAGTTTAAACGTAGATGCCATTTCTACTGTGATTATATCTATCCAGTACAAACAGATGGAGAGTTTGGTCGAAACAGGTGGAACGTTGTTGCTTGCAGATCGCAGAATACTACTAGTCTAGACATTGAAGAGCAACGGTGCTGGGCTGTGACACATATTCTCTCTCAGAATGGAAGTCCCAGAGGTCCTTATTCACAGCCTTAGTGTAGGAGAGTAATATCACCCCAGCTAACAGGCAGAACCCAGGCCCAAAACTGTCCCATTCATCAGACTTTCTGCCTTCTGACCCATTTCTACCTCCATATTCTTCCTCTCTACTCAACTCTCCTGCCTCTATCCCCTTTCTCTCTCTTCCTTTTCACAATCCCTCACCCAGGCATTCCCAGCCAGGAACAGAGAAGAGAGGATGGGAAAAGGAGGGGAAGTGAGAGGAATTGATTATGCACCTAACCACCGCTACTCTCTCCTTGAGCCACTACTGTGTAGACCCAGCAGGACCTGACCCATTAAGAGATGAACCGGGGAGCAGGGGTGAGGCGAGACGTCATGTCTGCCCTCACTCCCCGGGGAGCTCATAGAGACAGTGGTTGGTGGGTCCTTAAGATACCCTGATCATTCTTTTTCCTGTGGATTTAATGTATCAATTTGTATGCCCCACCCACCTGAGGATTTGTTTTTATTTTCAGGAATCCATTTCCTGTGTTTGAGTTGTGCAAATTCCACTTGTCACGTAAATCTCACGGGATTAAATGTTTTCATTTTACTCCTGCAACTCTCATACTCTTGCTTGTGCCTGTCGTTTTATTCCCGTTAACGAAATGTATGTAATGATCTGTCAAACACACCCCGGTAATGGCTTAAATGGGCTCAATGAAATACATTGTCTTTCCGCTGCTTCTATAAAAATGCTAAAGCTTCGTCGGGGATGAAACGTCTTGTCTCTTGCATCACAAGGAAGAGAGGATAGATAACTTTAATTTGGATGGGTGTTAATTTTGGGGGGAACTGAAAAGAGTAATCATTTAATACAGTTGGAATGTTTACAAGTTAGACGAACTGAAATGAAAGCACTTTCCAAAAATTAAACACTTGGATGACAGTGATATTATGTTAAATTTAGAAAAAAAATGTAAAGAATGTATGTAATCTGGAGTTGCGATAACAGTAATTAATGAGGCAGTCTGGACAGCGCAGCTGAGTGAAGGTAGGCCTAGACAGAGTAGGTTTTTGATGGATGCAGCCCTGTCCCACCTCTTTATGTTAATTGTTGCATACATGCAAATTCACCCAGTGTTCTTAGGCAAATAAGAACGCTCTTTATTTTAACACAACATATATAAAAATACCATTAGAACATGTACAAACAGTGCCTTCAGAAAGTATTTATACCACTTGAATTTTTCCACATTTTGTTGTGTTGCTGCCTGAATTTAAAATGGATTAAATTGAGATTTTCTGTCACTGGTCTACGTACAATACCACATTATGTCAAAGAGGAATTATGTTTTTATACATTTTTACAAATGAAAAGCTGAAATGTCTTGTTTCAATAAGTATTCAACTTTGTTATGGCAAGCCTAAATAAATTCAGGTCAGGGGCATAGGCATTGGTGGGTACAGGCCTACCCACTGGGGAGCAGGCCCTGCCAGGCCCACCCAATCAGACTGAAAAAAATGCTAAACATTTTATTTTTTAACTTCTTAGTGATCCCTTCGCGCGCGGATCGATTTGACAACACCCAGTGAAATAGCAGTGCGCCAAATTCAAAAACAGAAATACTCATAATAATAATTTATAAATCATACAATTGTTATACACCGGTTTAAAGATGAACTTCTTGTTAATCCAGCCACAGTGTCAGATTTCAAAAAGGCTTTATGGCGAAAGCAAACCATGCTAATATCTGAGGACAGCACACCATCAAACATACACATGAAAATCATAATTCAACCCGCCAGGAACAACGCAAATGTCAGAAATAACATATAATTCATGCCTTACCTTTGAAGATCTTCTTCTGTTGGCACTCCAATATGTCCAATAAACATCACAAATAGTCCTTTTGTTCGATTAATTCTGTCGTTATATCCCCAAAATGTAAATTTATTTGACGCGTTTGATTCTGAAAATACACCGGTTCCAACTCGCGCAACATGACTACGAAGTATCTCATAAGTTACCTGTAAACTTGATCCAGACATTTCAAACAACTTTCCTAATACAACTTTAGGTATTTTTTTAACGTAAATAATTTATCAAATTTAAGACTGGATAAACTGCGTTCAATAGCTGATAAAATCAAAGTGGAGCGAGCTTTCAGGTCATGCGCCACTAACAAACAGTACACTTCACTCGATTCTCGTTCTGAACTGCCCTACTTCTTAATTTCTCAAAGGAAAAAAATCAACCAATTTCTAAAGACTTCCAGTGGAAGCGATAGGAACTGCAAGCGCCTTAGAAATCTAGATCCCCATAGAAAACCCATTGAAAGAGTGACCTAAAAATCCTGAATGGTTTGTCCTCTGGGTTTTCCCTGCCATATAAGTTCTGTTATACTCACAGACATCATCCAAACAGTTTTAGAAACTTCAGAGTGTTTTCCATCCAAATCTACTAATGATATGCAGATCCTAGCTTCTGGGCCTGCGTAGCAGGCAGTTTACATTGGACACACTTTTCATCCGGACATGAAAATAGTGCCCCTTAGCCTTTAGAAGTTTTAAATTCTCCTTAGTAGAAACTGGATGTTAAACACAAAGATACAGGCGTCCTTCCTAACTCAATTGCCGGAGAGGAGGAAAACCGTTCAGGATTTGATGACCTTAGAACAGTTACAGAGTTTAATGGCTGTGATAGGAGAGAAATGAGGATGGATCAACAAGATTGTAGTTACTCCACAATACTAACCTAAATGACAGAGTGAAAAGGAGGAAGCCTGTACAGAATAAAAAATATTCCTAAACATGAGTACTATTTGCAATAAGGCACTAACGTAAAACTGCAAAACATGTGGCAAAGAAATTAACTTCAGTTTATCATTATGGGGTATTGTGCACTGTAAATGGTACTGTCACGTTCTGACCTTAGTTCCTTTGTTTTGTCTTTGTTTTAGTATAGACTGCCCACCCCAACTCACGCCCTGACCATGTTCCTTTTTCTATAATTTGGGATTTCTGTGTTTGGCCTGGTATGGTTCTCAATCAGAGGCAGCTGTCAATCATTGTCCCTGATTGAGAACCATACTTAGGTAGCCTGGTTTCACTTTTGAGTTGTGGGTGATTATTTTCTGTATCCTGTGTTAGTGTTTTCACCATACGGGACTGTTTCGGTTGTTTGTTTGTACCTTTGTTATTTTGTTCAGTTGATTTATTAAATATATCATTATGGACAATTGCCTCACTGCACATTGGTCTGATCCTTGCGACTCCTCTTCTGAAGAGAAATTCCGCTACAGGTACTTTGAAGATAAAAAAAGTGGATTCTACTTAATCAGGTAAAAAACTACTGATTGAGCCCAAAAACATGCTATGATTTGTATGATATTAGTGAAATCGTGAAAATGAGTTTGTCCTGGCTAATATTAGTAATGTGTGTCATGCTGTGCCTGGATCTCTCTGGTGCCAGTGAAGATCTCCTTCAGACAGCTGAACACCTGGTGGACCAGGTAGTGAGAGGCGTCCCATACATACTCCTGCAATCAAACACACAAATCTCAATGACAGGACAATACATATATCCAAATCGAGCACATTTATTTACTTATTTGCACATAACCAAAAAGAGTAAAGGCCCAAGCACATAACCCTGAGGACTTCCACAAGATAAAAAGTTTGATGTCCATAAAATAATTCCTGTGTTGGTATTAAGGTTGGGCAGTATCCAAATGTTCATGCCTTCATATCATTCCTTTACCATACCAGGTTGTGCAATATTACCGGCAGTGCACACAAGGGCTGCTATTTCATTTAAAACATAAAAAAACAAACTCACAAAACAAATGCAGACAGAGATCTTGATCCAGGAGGGAATGGATTGTCTCTGGTGTAACCAACAAGTTTGATCTAGCAAGTTAGCCACGTAGCTAGAATGTTAGCAAACCAAATGAATGGCTGGAGCCCTGACCTGGAGATAACTTATTTGGCATACCTTACATTTGAGTCATTTAGCAGAAATTACGGTTATGTACCTTGCTCAAGGGCACATTTACAGATTTTTCACCTAGTCGGCTAGGGGATTATAACCGGAGACCTTTTGGTTACTGGCCCGACGCTCTTATCCGCTAGCTAACTTATAGTTATAAGCAGTGGCCTAGCACCCCCCCCCCCCCGGGCTATCAGTTTGTAGGGCCACTAGCTCCCAGCTACTGCCTGTCTCTCCATAATCCCTCCCCTGTCTTACTGTTGGAGGAGCACAGATGTTTTACTCCACTGTATCACAGCAGGGCCTCTTAGACAGGCTGGGGGCCACGACACTGCCATCAGCACTCTCATTACCCCTGATAACACTGATCCTAATGACATCCCAACCACCAGATCTACATACTCTACTGTGCTATACACACCCAGGGAGGACAATAGAGGAAGACGTTCTCTACTGTACTATACACACCCAGGGAGGACAATAGAGGAAGACGTTCTCTACTGTACTATACACACCCAGGGAGGACAATAGAGGAAAGCTTTCTACTGTACTATACACACCCATCGAGGACAATAGAGGAAAGCTTTCTCTACTGTACTATACACACCCAGCGAGGACAATACAGGAAAGCTTTCTCTACTGTACTATACACACCCAGCGAGGACAATAGAGGAAAGCTTTCTCTACTGTACTATACACACCCAGCGAGGACAATAGAGGAAAGCGTTCTCTACTGTACTATACACACCCAGGGAGGACAATAGAGGAAAGCGTTCTCTACTGTACTACACACACCCAGCGAGGACAATAGAGGAAAGCTTTCTCTACTGTACTATACACACCCAGCGTGGACAATACAGGAAAGCTTTCTCGGTATTGACAGTGACATTTACAGTCTCACTGTCTGTACATGTGTCACTGTCATCTCAATTTTTTTTCGCGACCTGTGCGCACCTACGATGTCAACTTTAATCCATAGGCGAGGTTGTAGCAACCTCATGATGGGTAAAGGGAAAATTTGAGTATAATTTATTAGCCTAAACCTATCAATGTTACATTGAACTGGGGGAATGGAATATGAATGACAGTCATCCAACATGCTGTAATAGAAATAATGCCAAGCTCATGAAAAAATAAATGTCCTCCCTCATCATTAACGTCACTGACCGCCACTGCCCTGTTTGTACTTCATCAGCTGATTTCTAATCAGAGCTCCCCAGGGGTGGCTAGACAATGAGGAGGGAGGGAGCAAGAAGCAGAGAGCATGACACAGCATTATTCTGACGTGCATCCCAGCTCATTGAGAACTCCTCAATGTATTCTGCAGCTCCAACTAAATGTGAGTTAATGTTTTTGGCACGGCCACTTCTTGCTTTTTTCTTCACAGCATAAACACTCACTGCTCCCACCGTTGCTAAAAACAATAGGCTCACTATTAGCCTTAAATAATTTCACCCACTAAAATATGCAGCTAGGTCAGATCAGAATCCTTCGGCTGTGCCTTCTGTGCTGCAGGGAGTGGGACTCGAAGGGAGCCCTAGAGAGAGAGGTAAAGCAAAGCCTGCTTGGACAAGTCTATCTTTGGGAGCTGATGTAAGGTGGAGGAGAGCAGGTGCTGTTATTTTAGGCTATGCTAAGTGCAAAGGAAAAAGTAGGCTGTCGTTCCCTAAGAATCCAACCATCCAGGTTAATAAAGGAGCAAGCTCGATAATGGGAGAGACACTCTTCAAGAACATTATTTATTCATTGATAAAAACCAATGAATTTCAGCATACAGCTAAACCAGAGGTATTCAAGCAGGGATACTCTGCCCTAGAAGTACTGCAGGCACATTTAATGAAATACCTCAATAGGAAAAGAGGAGAATGTTATTTCTAACGATGCCAACTTATCGATTTCTCAAATCCTAATATTGGATAAATTATACTCATCGGAGCTAATTACACTCACTAAAGAGCTGACATGGGCTTTGAAAAAGTGCTGCTGGCAAGCTTAATTCATTTCTACCAACACATAGCTAACCTTTGTTTAACCAGCTAAACAGCTACTATTAGCAAAAATGTTTTGAAATTACCTTCCTATCTAATAGGATATGTTAGAGTTTACACCACCTCTTGTGGGGAGGTCAGTGTAGTGATGCAAAACTTATTTCAAAATGCGTAGCGCATAAAATTAAAAAGGTATTGTTGGATATTATTCATCCTAAGCAGACTTTTTTTTTTACATGGACAAGACATTGGAGATAATATAAGACAAGTACTGCAAACAATGGAACACTATGAAACATCTGGGAAACCAGGCCTGGCTGATTTTGAAAAGGCTTTTGATCAAGTACGACTGGAATTTATATATAAATGTCTGGAATATTTTAATTTCGGAGAATCTCTTATACAATAGGTTAAAGCTATGTATAGTAACCTACTGTAGGTGTAAAATTGTAAATAATAGCTACTTCTCAGAGAGTATTAAACTGTCAAGAGGAGTAAAACATGTTGTCCACTATCGGCATATCTATTTATTATGGCCATCGAAATGTTAGCTATTAAAATCCGATCCAACAATATTATCAAGGGGCTAGAAATCCAGGGCTTAAAAACAACGGTGTTATGGTACGCTGATAATTCATGTTTTCTCAAAAATCCACAATTTGGATCCATCCACAGTTAGGGGTGAAGACCCCTAACTGTTTTGACCTGTGTTAATTTTACATTATTATTGGTAGGGGCAGGGCAATACGACCACCCCGGCATCAGCATCACTGTGCACTGGCGCCCATGCTGACTGAACTGCTGTGCGACTCCGCTGTTGACATCCTGGGGCAAATCGCAGGCCAGTAGGCTCACACAGGTGGCACCGATCATGTCCCGACCCAGGGCTGCAAAGTGCTGGAGACCATTACAGGAACCACCATGAAAGAGAAAGCAAGAGAAAGAAAGATTAAGGGAGGGAGGAGATTAATCACTTGAGTGGATCACAGAACTGGTGGATGGAGACAAGTAGGCGGTGTGACATTGCTGGCATCTTTCGTTTCATTCCACAATGACATAGCCCACAGATGGTCAATTTCTCCAGGTTCTCAAGTATCACTTAATTTGCAGTTAAACATTGAGTAACAAACCATTAAGTACCACTCCAATTACTACGCTAATTCCAAACAACATCTGGACCTCGACTTGTCATCAGAAAGTGAAATAATAGTGAGTGAGTGGAAATAGAGAAAGAAAAAGAGGGAGAAAAAGAACTAGAGGAAATAGAGAAAGAAAAAGAGGGAGAAAGAGAACGTGACAGATTCAGTCCAGTCAATCAACCAGGCAGAGATTCCATTGTGCAGCCTAACCACTCTGCGTGCTTTAAAATCATTAGTCTGCACCCCTGCTGGCCTACCCTCTACCTCCCTGAGCCAGCAAAGCAGAGCAAGGGGTGGCCAGAGACCAGCTTTGAAACCCACAGCGGACTCCACTGTCAAAGCACATCAAGTCCACCGGGTTGAGACGGCGGTAGGCGCTTCTTTTCCACCAGAAACAAGACTCGGGGGACAAAATAGAAAGTGTCTTCATTTCCTTGTCAGTTATTCCAGGGCAGTAAATCAGCCAGCCAATTAAGGGGACAGTAAAAAGCAGATTAGTTTGGAAGCCATTCGTCTTACTCAACTGCACCGCTGTCCACTCTTGCAGGAAAAGCTGTTTTATTATTCATATGCTTATGAGCCCAGATGGTGCAGGCAGAGAGGAATCAACCCTAAGCCTGGGAAATTGGGTGAAAAAAATGGGAGAAAATAACTGACATAAATCACTTCAACTGTAGTATACTATTGAGGCGGCAGGGTAGCCTAGTGGTTAGAGTGTTGGATGAGTATCTGGAAGGTTGCAAGTTCAAACCCCTGAGCTGACAAAGTATAAATCTGTCTTTCTGCCCCTGAACAAGGCAGTTAACCCACTGTTCCTAGGCCATCATTGAAAATAAGAATTTGTTCTTAACTGACTTGTCAAGTTAAATAAAGAAAAAATGTATACATTTACCTGTTTGTTACTGCGGAAGGTGTGGTAGAGTAGAGGATTAACTGTTTGTCAGGGTTAAGGATGTCACTGTTCTACTTCATGTGCTTGACCATGACATCCAATGGGGACAGGCTCAGATCCCTTTTGGAACCCTTTTTCTAAGAGTGTAGAAGTTGAGTCTAATGGCCTTCAAGGTGCTGTTGGCCAGAATCATCATGCTCTTCCTCAGGGCCCCAATCAGGGTTTTGTCTCACACTAACCTCTGCTCCGACCAGTAGATCCCTCTGAAACAGTCACATACACCACCGGCAGAACGTTCTCACTCTAAAACTGTATGGTACGCTCTTAGAAAAAGATGCAATCTAGGACCTAAAACGGGTATTTGGCTGTCCCCGTCGGAGAACCCTTTGAAGATCCCTTTTCGGTTCCAGGTAAAACTATTTTGGTTCCAGCTAGAACCCTTTTGAGTTTAATGTAAGACCCTTTTGACATAGGGTTCTACATGGAACCCAATAGAGCTCTACCTGCAACCAAAAAGGGTTTTACCTGGACCCTAAGAGTGCACTGTGTGATTCTGGTGTATGAAAACATGATGAACTATGTTCCATAAGCAAGATATGCCTTGTAAATCTCAGGTACAGCTAAGTATAGCAGCTTGATCATCATGGTACTTTTTGGTAGTAATTTTACAGGCATGGATTATGGTAAGAATACCTGAAATTCATGGTAAGTGGTGAAATAAGTAAAGCTAGATATAATTGTAATGGTTTAGCAGATAATAAGAAAATACGATCAATCATTAGCTGGCTAAAAGAGAAGGAAAATAATATCTATATATCTATATATCTAAAATATTATGACCCCTTGACGGTTTCCATATTTTGTTACATTAGCCTTATTTTAAAATATGTTTTTTTTCATCTCATTATTCTACACACAATACCCCATAATGACAAAGCAAAAACAGTTAAAAGAAAAAGACTGAAATATGACATAAGTATTCAGACCCTTTACTCAGTACTTTGTTGAAGCACCTTTGGCAGCGATTACATCCTCAAGTTTTCTTGGTATGACACTACAAGCTTGAAATACCTGTATTTGGGGAGTTTCTCCTATGCAGATCCTCTCAAGCTCTGTCAGGTTGAATAGCTACACAGCAATTTTCAGGTCTCTCCAGAGATGTTCGATTGGGTTCAAGTCCAGGCTCTGGCTGGGCCACTCAAGACAAGTCCCAAACCCACTCCTGTGTTGTCTTGGCTGCATGTTTAGGGTCATTGTCCTGTTGTAAGGTGAACCCTCGCCCCAGTCTGTCCTGAGTGCTCTGGAGCAGGTGTTTTACCTTTATTTAACTAGGCAAGTCAGTCAAGAACAAATTTTTATTTTCAATGACGGCCTAGGAACAGTGGGTTAACTGCCTTGTTCAGGGGCAGAACGACAGATTTGTACCTTGTCTGCTCGGGGGTTTGAACTTGCAACCTTACTAGTCGGTTACTAGTCCAACGCTCTAACCACTAGTCTACGCTGCCGCACCAAAGGGTGGTAAGGATGGTTTGGCCAGGGGATGAACAATGCCTGGTTCCCTCCAGACGTGACGCTTGGCATTCAGGCCAAAGTGTTCAATTTTGGTTTTATCAGACCAGAGAATCTTGTTTCTCATGGTCTGAGAATCCTTTAGGTGCCTTTTGGGAAACTCCAAGTGAGCTGTCATGTGCCTATTACTGAGGAGTGGCCACTCTACCATAATGGCCTGATTGGTGGAGTGCTGTAGAGATGGTTGTCCTTCTGGAAGGTATTCCCATCTCCACAGAGGGACTATGGACCTCTGTCAGAGTGACCATCAGGTTCTTGGTCACCTCCCTGACCAAGGCCCTTCTGCCCTGATTGCTCAGTTTGGCCAGGCAGCCAGCTCTGTGAAGAGTATTGTTGGTTCCAAACTTCTTCCATTTAAGAATGATGGAGGCCACTGTGTCCTTTGGTACCTTCAATGCTGCAGAAATGTTTTGGTTCCCTTCCCCAGATCCTGTCTCGGATCTCTGCGGACAATTCCTTTGACCTCATGGCTTGGTTTTTGCTCTGTCAACTGTGGGACCTTATATAGACAGGTGTGTGCCTTTCCAGATCCTGCCCAATCAATTTAATTTACTACAGGTGGACTCCAATCAAGTTGTAGAAACATCTCAAGGATGATCCATTTAAACAGGATGCACCTGAGCTCAATTTTCGAGTCTCATAGCAAAGGGTCTGAATACTTAAGTAAAGTATCTGCTTTTTATT
Organism: Oncorhynchus masou masou; assembly: GCF_036934945.1. Taxonomy (NCBI): domain Eukaryota; kingdom Metazoa; phylum Chordata; class Actinopteri; order Salmoniformes; family Salmonidae; genus Oncorhynchus; species Oncorhynchus masou. Next base: position 81,100,246 of record NC_088242.1, on the reverse strand, counting down.
TGCAATACATTGGCAAAAAATGTCTAAAAACCTGGTTTTCGCTTTAACATTATGGGATATTGTCAGTTTCTCTCTAGGAGAGGTGAGTGTGGAGTCAGGCGCAGGAGAGCGCGAATTGCAAGAAAGGGCATTTCATTTACAAGTCCAAAGAACAGGAACAGGACCACAACAGTAGCCACAAAACAACAGGAACGTCGTCCTGAAAAAAAACACCTGTTCTACAGAACAAACCAAAACGCAACCCAAACAAATGACAACTACACGAACAATCCTGCACAAAACCAAGAGGGTAGGGCAAGATTAAATAACCCCACTAATAACCTAAACTATACACAGGTGCACAACAAGACAGACAAAACCAATCAAAAAGAAAAGGGCTCGGTGGCAGCTAGTAGACCAGCGACGACGACCGCTGAGCGCCACACGAACAGGGAGAGGAGCCACCTTCGGTGGACTTTGTGACAGATATTGTGTGTAGATTGATGAGGATTTTATTTCATCCCTTTTACAATCAGGAAAAAGTAAGGATTATTTAACAAAAAGTGGAATACTTTCCGAAATGCACTGTACAGGAAACTCACTCTACATCTATAGGTTACGTTTTGTGGAACAATCTACAGAGTTCACAAGCAACAAATTATCCTGTTATAACCAAGGTTGCCAGGTGCATGGTGTTTCCTCTGACACATTGGTGCATGCTGTGTTAAGAAGCAGTGCGGCTTGGTTGGTTGGGTTGCTTGGTTGGGTTGTGTATGGGAGGACGCATGACTTTCAACCTTCGTCCCTCCTGAGCCCATACGGGAGTTGTAGATGAGACAAGATAGTAGCTACTAAAACAATTGGAGACCACGAAAAAGGGGTAAAATATTTTTTTTAAACACAAAAAACTGACCTAGTGAGATATATATGGAGGAGGCTTAATCAAGCTAGCTGTCTTGACTATTTTCTTGTGTCATTCTCGCTGGCACCAAAAGTTTTAAAAAGTATTGATAGGAGACGATGCGATCGGACCACCATCTAATTGGCCTCCACATAATTCCTACAACATTTCAATGTGGACAGGGATATTGGAAATTGAATCAAAGCCTACTGGTTGACAATTTGTTCTTATCTAAGACAAAATAATTTATCACATAATTTTTCCGGCACAACATAGGTACACAGATCCCCTTATTCTATGGGACACTTTCAAATGTACCTTTACAGACCTACAATTCAATACTCAAAAACGAAAGTAGTTTCGGTCAAAAGAGATTAGACTAATAAAGAAAATAGAGGAAGTAACAGAAAAGGTACAGTAGATAGCAATTTTTACTATGAGGCACAGAATAAGGAAAAACAAAAAGAACTGGACGAACTTATTCATGAACAATCAAGTGTAATTGATTACTAAAATTAAGTGAACTGGATGAAAATGTTACAAAAATGCCTGGGGTACCTGCTCCTGCTGACTCCATGGATGGTGTGGAATTCTGTCAAGGTTGTGCGCTACTGGTGGAGAAGTCAGGTGCAGGAGAGCAGAGTTGTGAACAGGCGCACACTTTATTTAGGCAGAGGCAATTAAACAGACAGACGCCACTGCGTCAAAACCTCCAGCCAAAGGTAAAAAGTGCAAGGCGCGAAACAGTCACAAAAATAAGCAAATGTATAACAATTAAACCTCCTTTGTGAAATACCACAGAATACAGGGGAAAACCGGCCTGGCATGTAACACGAAACAAAAACAATTCCACACTGTCACGGCTGATGAAAGAGGAGGACCAAGGTGCAGCGTGGTGAGCGTACATTTTCTTTCTTTACGATGATGCTGACAAAAACAATAACCACTACAAACAAACCGTGAAGCTAAAGGCTATGTGCCCTAAACAAAGTCAACTTCCCACAATGAAAGAAGGAAAAACGGGCTACCTAAGTATGGTTCCCAATCAGAGACAACGACAGACAGCTGTCTCTGATTGAGAACCATACCCGGCCAAAACATAGAGATAGAAACACAACATAGAAATGCCCACCCCAACTCACGTCCTGACCAAACCAAAATAGAGACATAAAAAGGATCTCCAAGGTCAGGGCGTGAGACACATAAGGTTATGGGGGGAACAGAGGAATAAATACATGTAGTATGATTAGGGAACGCCGCGCCACCCGAACAAGGAGAGGAGTCTTCAATGATTCACCAAATTATATTTTGAAAGAGGAAGCCTACACCAGACGACTCATTTCTTAAATCGTATGAGCAAAACAAATTTCACTTTATTTGGAACACTATTCCAGATACATTTAAATGTGCCTATTTTTATAATGATATGAGTTTGTGGGGCTGAAATTATTAAATTTTAAAGCATTAAAGCTCTCACTAAAAGCTTCACTCATACATAAGTTATACTTAAACCCAAACTAGTTCTCCAGTATATTACTAAGAAAGGCTCATCCTTTGTTCAGAAATGGCCTTTTTGCCTTTATACAGATTACAATCTCTCATTTTCGGTAAAAGTATTGCCCTTTCTTAAACAAGCTATACAAAGCTGGTTAAAATTTCAATATCCTCCAAAAAACAATAATATTATGGTTAAACTCAAATATACTGATTGATACAAAAAAACATTATTTAGGGGAGAGAGGATTTAAAAAAAAAATTATACTTATGAATGATATTATGAATAGGAATGCTGGAGTTATGTCACACATGCAGCATTCGAAAATAAATGGGAACGTTTGCTCAATCGGGCTCCCAAATGGCGCAGCTGTCTAAGGCACTGCATCCCAGTGCAAGAGGTGTCACTACAGTTCCTGGTTTGAATCCAGGCTGTATGACATCCGGCCGTGATTGGGAGTCCCATAGGGCAGTGCACAATTTGCCCAGCGTCATACGGGTTTGGCCGGGGTAGGCCATCATTGTAAATGAGAATTTGTTCTTAAAACTGACTTGCCTAGTTAAAATAAGGTTAAATACAGGGGGAGAAGGTGGGAAACTTGTTTGTCTGCCATATATTATAGACTAAAACAGGCTGAAAAAGATTGGCATAAATAGAAAAATACACCAGTTTCATTAGAGGACAAAACATTTGAAAGCTGCGCCAATCAGGTTTGAAAATCGCTGGGAATTCCATGGCACATGGTGCATTCCCCCAAAACAATGTAAAGCGATTTGAGATCTAGAAAAAACACTATACAAATCCAATCCATTTTCATTTCAGTATAATTTATGATGATATAAACTATGGTTGTATTTCAGTGCATCACAAGTGTATTACTATAGTGTATTTCAGTGTGTCACTATTCCATACTGAATGACTATATTATATTTCAGAGTCACTATTCCATGCTGATTGACTAAAGTATATTTCAGTTTGTCACTATTCCATACTGTATTGATATAGTATATTTCAGTGTGTCACTATTCAATAATGTATTAATATAGTATATTTCAGTTTTACTATTCAATAATGTATTATTATAGTATATTTCAGTGTGTCACTATTCCATACTGTATTAATATAGTATATTTCAGTGTGTCACTATTCAATAATGTATTATTATAGTACATTTCAGTGTGTCACTATTCCATACTGTATTAATATAGTATATTTCAGTTTTACTATTCAATAATGTATTATTATAGTATATTTCAGTGTGTCACTATTCCATACTGTATTAATATAGTATATTTGAGTGTCACTATTCAATAATGTATTATTATAGTATATTTCAGTGTCATATTCTATACTGTATTAATATAGTATATTTCAGTGTGTCACTATTCCATACTGTATTAATAAAGCATATTTCAGTGTGTCACTATTCCATTATGTATTATTATAGTATATTTCAGTGTGTCTCTATTCCATACTGTATTAATATAGTATATTTGAGTGTCACTATTCAATAATGTATTATTATAGTATATTTCAGTGTCATATTCTATACTGTATTAATATAGTATATTTCAGTGTGTCACTATTCTATACTGTATTAATATAGTATATTTCAGTTTGTCACTATTCCATACTGTATTAATATAGTATATTTCAGTGTTACTATTCAATAATGTATTATTATAGTGTATTTCAGTGTGTCACTATTCCATACTGTATTAATATAGTATATTTGAGTGTCACTATTCAATAATGTATTATTATAGTATATTTCAGTGTCATATTCTATACTGTATTAATATAGTATATTTCAGTGTGTCACTATTCCATACTGTATTAATAAAGCATATTTCAGTGTGTCACTATTCCATTATGTATTATTATAGTATATTTCAGTGTGTCTCTATTCCATACTGTTTACTATAATAGTATATTTTGGTGTTACTCCAGACGTGGCCTGACTATACATGTAGGTGGTCAGTCTGTTTACCATCTTGACCATGTGTGATGTGCTGGCCTGGTCCATACTCAAATGACGGCTGAATTTCTCTCGAAGCTCCTCCAGGCTGAAGGCCAGCTTGGGGTATTTAGCATCCGCCCTCTGAAACAAAAACACACAGATCAAAGGGTCTAGACGTGCCATTAACAGTCTGGGTCTCCAGGGACAGACTATTACCTTGCATACGGCATCACAGTAGAGACAACACTGGAAAGAAGCATACATTAAACCTTATGAATATTAGTAGAGTCAATATTAGATACATTCTGGTCTATTAATGGTTCCTTGTGGAGAATACACACAAAGCTTTGATACATTTTGGAATGCGTGTGTGCAAATTCGAGCATGTGTGTCCAGGCCGTGTGTGTACAGTCCTAGTCAAAGACAGCAGGTGTTTGTGTGTGTGTTCTGAATAATATGAGTGGTGATGGGGAGGGTTCTGTGAGGTCAGGGTGCTGAGCTGATCGAGGGAGAAGCAGACAGATCTTCGTCTGCTGTAAACACACAGAGCATTACCCAGCATTAATCACTCGATGCTCAGCTCCACAAGACTGTAAAGCAAACAAAAAGCTCTTTATGCTCTGCATAATAAGGTGTAGTTGCATCCTGTGTGCTCCATCAAATTGTATTACTGTGGGCTGGTACCTTGACCGATTGGCATTTCATTTCTGAAAATCGAATGATATGTCTTTACATAGGAGTATGGATATTCATGTTTACATATATAATTGGATGGCAACACATTGAAGGTCAGTGTAGCACTCTCTCTGTGAGATTGTGTGTGTGTTTGCAGTGTTTGGAGTGAAGGCACTAAATGGAATAAGGCTGGCCCATTCCACCATTCCCCCTTTGCCTGCAGTCACCTGACTAAGAGAGAAATAAGGAGGACATGAGGGCACAAACTGAACTCACACAGTCTCAATTATCAGCCAGTAGATATGCAAATGAACTTCCCTCCCGTGGCTAATTAAAAAAGAAGTACGCTTATATCTTTACGTGCTGCTGCTTTAAGCTTTACCCGCACCTAAGGTCTGACTGGCACCCAATTAAAAAGCTTATAGAAAGTGGCGGTGCTTATACACTGAGTGTACAAAACATTAAGAACACCTGCTCTTTCCATGACATAGACTGACCAAGGGAACTTAGATGAAAGCTGTGATCCCTTATTGATGTCACTTGTTATTTGAGCCTTGAGACAATTGAGACAGATTGTGTATGTGTGCCATTCAGAGGGTGAATGGGCAAGACAAGATAGTTAAGTGCCTTTGAATGGGGTATGGTAGTAGGTTCCAGGTGCACCGGTTTGAGTCAAGAACTGCAATGCTGCTGGGGTTTTCACGCTCAACAGTTACCCGTGTGTATCAAGAATGATCCACCATGCAAAAGACATTCAGTCAACTTGACACAACTGTGGGAAGCATTGGAGTCAACATTGAGGCTGTTCTGAGGGAAAAAGGGCAGGGGTGCAACTCAATATTAAGTGTTTTGTACACTCAGTGTATACTTCTCATTATATAATTACACAGCTGGCTAAGTGGTCCAGCAGGAAGGGTACTGATTAGGCCTACATACTGAGAGGGCCTGTGTGCCATAATTTATTACTGAAAGAGGGCATCCGTGGCTTATGCAAGGACATGTTGGTATTATCAGTAAACACATCACAGAGGGTTTGATGAACAGTGTGACACTTTATTAACCCAGGAGACACAGGAAGAGACACAGTAAATCTGTCCTCAAAGGAGAGGAGACTGCGTGTACGCTATTGGACAGCAGCCAAAACAAACCTAAAGGTTACGCACTACAGCATGGCAGTGCATGCACAATACTACCTCTGTGGAATAGATGGGCTCTTAGCAAGCTTTGCTGCTGAGGAACTACAGTGTAGCAACTACAGTATACTGATTTATTTGGAATCTGCATGTAGGTCTCAGACATTCTCTTTCAGAGAGTCTATGACAGTTCATGTTGGTGCATGAGAGAGGACTACATAATAAGCATTTGTTCATGTGTATTGTTGTTTGCGTGTGGAGAAGTGTGTCAGATGCTTGTTGCTGCCCAGGGTGCTGTGAGATTGTCCAGAGAGGGAACAGTGCCATGCGATGGCCGGCTATCAGCATTGGCCGGAATGGGACAACAGCCACGCCTCTCGCCCTTTCCTTCTGTTCTTCTCCTCTCCTCATCCTCACTATCTCTGTCTTCTAGGGCCCCTGGCAAAGGCAGAACGGTCAGCTAAACTGTGGCCCAGGGCAGGACAGGGCACCAAAATGAATGACCACTCTAAGAGTAGTATGCTCATAAGAATATAAATTAAATATCACTCTGACAGGAGAACACAGTACATACTGTACATGGAAGTCCCATCTAATCAAATCAAAAGTAAAGCAAGAAAGAAAAAATAACACAATCTCCAAATACTAGATCAAACTGCATTTCTTACAACTTCATCAAATTTACAAATAGTACATTCACAAACAATATTCTAATGAGCTTGTGCTGACAGTCAGAAATGGAGACTTCTCATGAGATCAGTGTTATGAAACCCTGGCACTGCATAAACAGTTATGAAAGCAGATTGTAAATGTTGCAGATCTAGGGTATGTCTGCAATGGCACCCTAGCCTATTCTATACAGTGGGGCAAAAAAGTATTTAGTCAGCCACCAATTGTGCAAGTTCTCCCACTTAAAAAGATGAGAGAGGCCTGTAATTTTCATCATAGATACACTTCAACTATGACAGACAAAATAAGAAAAACAAATCCAGAAAATCATATTGTATGATTTTTAATTAATTAATTTGCAAATTATGGTGGAAAATAAGTATTTGGTCAATAACAAAAGTTTATCTCAATACTTTGTTATATACCCTTTGTTGGCAATGACAGAGGTCAAACGTTTTCTGTAAGTCTTCACAAGGTTTTCATACACTGTTGCTGGTATTTTGGCCCATTCCTCCATGCAGATCTCCTATAGAGCACTGATGTTTTGGGGCTTTTGCTGGGCAACACGGACTTTCAACTCCCTCTAAAATTTTATATGGGGTTGAGATCTGGAGACTGGCTAGGCCACTCCAGGACCTTGAAATACTTCTTACGAAGCCACTCCTTCGTTGCCCGGGCGGTGTGTTTGGGATGATTGTCATGCTGAAAGACCCAGCCACGTTTCATCTTCAATGCCCTTGCTGATGGAAGGAGGTTTTCACTCAAAATCTCACGACACATGGCCCCATTCATTCTTTCCTTTACACGGATCAGACGTCCTGGTCCCTTTGCAGAAAAACAGCCCCAAAGCATGATGTTCCCACCCCCATGCTTCACAGTAGGTATGGTGTTCTTTGGATGCAACTCAGCATTCTTTGTCCTCCAAACACGACGAGTTGAGTTTTTATCAAAAAGTAATATTTTGGTTTCATCTGACCATATGGCATTCTCCTAATCTTCTTCTGGATCATCCAAATTCTCTCTAGAAAACTTCAGACGGGCCTGGACATGTACTGGCTTAAGCAGGGGGACACGTCTGGCACTGCAGGATTTGAGTCCCTGGCGGCGTAGTGTGTTACTGATGGTAGGCTTTGTTACTTTGGTCCCAGCTCTCTGCAGGTCATTCACTAGGTCCCCCCCGTGTGCTTCTGGGATTTTTTCTGGGATTTTGAGTGGTTTGTATGTCCTCCATTTCCTAATAATTGTGTGACTGTTTGAGGTTGTGGACATTTTGTTTCTGGTGTCCTTTGACAGTGTCTTGGCCATAGTTTAGTGTGACTGATAACAAGTTCAAACAGGTGCCATTAATACAGGTAACGAGTGGAGGACAGAGGAGCCACTTAAAGAAGAAGTTACAGGTCTGTGAGAGCCAGAAATCTTGCTTGTTTGTAGGTGATCAAATACTTGTTTTCCACCATAATTTGCAAATAAATTCATTAAAAATCCTACAATGTGAATTTCTGGATTTTTTTTCCTCATTTTGTCTGTCATAGTTGAACTGTACCTATGATGAACATTTCAGGCCTCTCTCATCTTTTTAAGTGGGAGAACTTGCACAATTGGTGGCTGACTAAGTACTGCCCCACTGTATATGGTGCACTACTTATAGGTTGCCATTTGGTACATATAGCATATCTCATTTGGCCTGTTTTGCATGTAGCACAGTGTTCTATTGAGCTTTCCAGGATGCTCTCCTGGGAAAGGGTATACCTAGTCCATTTACTGCATTCAACTGAAATATGCCTTCCACATTTAACCCAACTCCTATGAATCAGAGAGGTGTGGGTCTACCTTAAGCAATATCATCAGCAGTTGTTGTTGGCGGTTAACTGCCTTGCTCAAGGGCAGAACGGCTCATGGATTTGAACCAGCGACAATTTGGGTTACTGGCCCAATGCTCTTAACCACTAGGCTACCTTTTGCTCCTGGTACACCCACACAGCACAGTTAGTTACACAGGGAGAGAGCCAGACATATCATCAGTGACATGGCACGCTGCAATATGTCAGGCTGTCAAAAAAGAGAATGAACGTGGTGCAAGCACTGCTAAAAATACAACCCTGTGAGGCAAAAAGGCTGTAAATGAATCATGTGAGGAAGCAGAGCAGAGCAACACCTCCGGTTATAGAGCAGCGTTTTGCCATCACGTCTAAAAATGGATACCAGGATACCGGTCTGAAAGGAGGAGTGACAATATCATTCATAGTCATACTGCTAGTGCTGGTGCCTTCTGGCTGGCACATTCCTCCTTCACAACGCTGCTTCTTACTTTAGGACATTAATAACTCTACACAGTCAGCCCAACTCAGCATTTATTTAACACCCAGTTCATCATTAGTCCTAGAATCCAGCTTTGTCAGTTGCTGTTTTTCTAGGACAACGTCATCATTAATAAATTCATCAAGTTTTCGCTGTTCCCAAATGTTGTTTTTCTTTGCTCTACCAACAGATTGTTGGACTCTGTATGTTAACAAAAAAACGCCATGATTGAGATTGTTATAGGCAGTGGTGTACTTAAGTAAAAATACTTTAAAGTACTTAAGTAGGTTTGTGGGGTTTCTGTGCTTTACTATTTATATTTTTGACCATTTTTACTTCACTACATTCCTAAAGAAAATCAAATGTATTTTCCCTGACACCAAAGAGTACTCGTTACATTTTGAATGCTAAGCAGGACAGGATAATTGTCAAATTCATGCACTTATCAAGAGAACACATGATTATCCCTACTGCCGCTGATCTGTTGGACTTACTAAACACACATGCTTCATTTGTAAATTATGTTGTGTTGGAGTGTGTCCCTGGCAATGCGAACATTTTAAAAACAAGATAATTGTGCCTTCTGCTTTGCTCAATATAAGGAATTATAATTTGTTTTAAACTTTTGATACATAAGTGTATTTTAGAAATTACATTTACTTTTTATACTTAAGTATATTTAGAACAAAATACTTTTAGACTTTTGCTCAAGTAATATTTTACTGGGTGACTTTCACTTTTACTTGAGTAACTTTCTATGGAATCAACTTTTACTCAAGTATGACAATATGGGACTTTTTCCACCATGGTCTACAGGACACAGTCCAACCAATGCATTCAGAAAGACATCCAGGCCTGGCCTGAGAAGAATCCAACAATGGAGGAAGAGTTCTACTCTATTGTGTTTTATTTTAGTCCATTCTAGTTACTATAGATTTGAGAATGATTATATTTTACTCTCCTCGTGAGTTGAAGTTTCTACTCTACTCTACTCATTGATTAAGGTGTCTACTCTAATCTACTCTGAATGAGGTGTCTACTCTACTCATGTATTGAGGTGTTACTCTACTCTACTCATGGGTTGAGGTGTCTACTCTACTCATGGTTTGAGATATGTACTCTACTCATTAATTGAAATGGTTACTCTACTCTACTCATTGACTGAGGAGTTTACTCATGGATTGAGATGTCTACTTTACTCTACTCATGTATTGAGGTGTTACTCTACTCTACTCATGGGTTGAGGTGTTTACTCTACTCATGGGTTGAGGTGTCTACTCTGCTCATGGGTTGAGGTGTCTACTCTACTCATGGGTTGAGGTGTCTACTCTACTCATGGGTTGAGGTGTTTACTCTACTCATGGGTTGAGGTGTCTACTCTACTCATGGGTTGAGGTGTCTACTCTACTCATGGGTTGAGGTGTCTACTTTACTCATTGGTTGAGGTGTCTACTCATTGGTAGTGGTGTCTACTCTACTCATTGGTTGAGGTGTCTACTCTAAATCAAATCAAATCACATTTATTTATATAGCCCTTCGTACATCAGCTGATATCTCAAAGTGCTGTACAGAAACCTAGCCTAAAACCCCAAACAGCAAGCAATGCAGGTGTAGAAGCACAGTGGCTAGGAAAAACTCCCTAGAAAGGCCAAAATTTAGGAAGAAACCTAGAGAGGAACCAGGCTATGTGGGGTGGCCAGTTCTCTTCTGGCTGTGGCAGGTGGAGATTATAACAGAACATGGCCAAGATGTTCAAATGTTCATAAATGACCCGCATGGTCCAATAATAATAAGGCAGAACAGTTGAAACTGGAGCAGCAGCACGGCCAGGTGGACTAGGGACAGCAAGGAGTCATCATGTCAGGTAGTCCTGAGGCATGGTCCTAGGGCTCAGGTCCTCCGAGAGAGAGAAAGAAAGAGAAAATTAGAGAGAGCACACTTAAATTCACACAGGACACCGAATAGGACAGGAGAAGTACTCCAGATATAACAAACTGACCCTAACCCCCCGACACATAAACTACTGCAGCATAAATACTGGAGGCTGAGACAGGAGGGGTCAGGAGATACTGTGGCCCCATCCGAGGACACCCCCGGACAGGGCCAAACAGGAAGGATATAACCCCACCCACTTTGCCAAAGCACAGCCCCCACACCACTCTACCCATGGATTGAGGTGTCAATGCTACTCATGGGTTGAGGTGTCTACTCTGCTCTACTCTACTCATGGGTTGAGGTCTCTACTCTACTCATGTGTTGAGGTGTCTACTCTACTCATGATTTGAGATGTCTACTCAACTCATCGGTTGAGGTAACTACTCTTTTCATTGGTTGAAGTGTCTACTCAACTCATGGGTTGAGGTGTCAACGCTACTCATGGGTTGAGGTGTCTGCTCAACTCATGGGTTGAGGTGTCAACACTACTCATGGGTTGAGGTGTCTGCTCAACTCATGGGTTGAGGTGTCAACGCTACACATGGGTTGAGTTCTCCACTCCTACTCTACTCATGGGTTGAGGTAACTACTCTTTTCATTGGTTGAGGTGTCTGCTCAACTCATGGGTTGAGGTGTCTACTCTACTCATGGATTGAGGTGTCTACTCTACCCATGGGTTGAGGTGTTAACGCTACTTATGGGTTGAGGTGTCTACTCTGCTCTACTCTAGTCATGGGTTGAGGTAACTGCTCTTTTCATTGGTTGAGGTGTCTACTCAACTCATGGGTTTAGGTGTCTACTTTACTCATGGGATGAGGTGTCTACTCTACTCATTGGTTGAGGAGTCTACTCTACTCATGGGTTGAGGTGTCAATTCTACCCATGGGTTGAGGTGTCAATGCTACTTATTGGTTGAGGTCTCTACTCTACTCTACTTATTGGTTGAGGTATCTACTCCTTTCATTGGTTGAAGTGTCTACCCAACTCATGGGTTGAGGTGTCAACGCTACTCATGGGTTGAGGTCTCCACTCCACTCTACTCATGGGTTGAGGTAACTACTCTTTTCATTGGTTGAGGTGTCTACTCAACTCATGGGTTGAGGTGTCTACTCTACTCATGGATTGAGCTGTCTACTCTACTCATGGGTTGAGGTGTCTACTCAACTCATGGGTTGAGGTGTCTACTCAACTCATGGGTTGAGGTGTCTACTCTACTCATTGATTGAGGTTTCTACTCTACTCATGGGTTGAGGTATCTACTCTACCTATGGGTTGAGGTGTTAATGCTTCTCATGGGTTAAGGTGTCTACTCTACTCTACTCATGGGTTGAGGTCTCTACTCTACTCATGTGTTGAGGTGTCTACTCTACTCATGATTTGAGATGTCTACTCAACTCATCGGTTGAGGTAACTACTCTTTTCATTGGTTGAAGTGTCTACTCAACTCATGGGTTGAGGTGTCAACGCTACTCATGGGTTGAGGTGTCTGCTCAACTCATGGGTTGAGGTGTCAACACTACTCATGGGTTGAGGTGTCTGCTCAACTCATGGGTTGAGGTGTCAACGCTACACATGGGTTGAGTTCTCCACTCTACTCTACTCATGGGTTGAGGTAACTACTCTTTTCATTGGTTGAGGTGTCTGCTCAACTCATGGGTTGAGGTGTCTACTCTACTCATGGATTGAGGTGTCTACTCTACCCATGGGTTGAGGTGTTAACGCTACTTATGGGTTGAGGTGTCTACTCTGCTCTACTCTAGTCATGGGTTGAGGTAACTGCTCTTTTCATTGGTTGAGGTGTCTACTCAACTCATGGGTTTAGGTGTCTACTTTACTCATGGGATGAGGTGTCTACTCTACTCATTGGTTGAGGAGTCTACTCTACTCATGGGTTGAGGTGTCAATTCTACCCATGGGTTGAGGTGTCAATGCTACTTATTGGTTGAGGTCTCTACTCTACTCTACTTATTGGTTGAGGTATCTACTCCTTTCATTGGTTGAAGTGTCTACCCAACTCATTGGTTGAGGTGTCAACGCTACTCATGGGTTGAGGTCTCCACTCCACTCTACTCATGGGTTGAGGTAACTACTCTTTTCATTGGTTGAGGTGTCTACTCAACTCATGGGTTGAGGTGTCTACTCTACTCATGGATTGAGCTGTCTACTCTACTCATGGGTTGAGGTGTCTACTCAACTCATGGGTTGAGGTGTCTACTCAACTCATGGGTTGAGGTGTCTACTCTACTCATTGATTGAGGTTTCTACTCTACTCATGGGTTGAGGTATCTACTCTACCTATGGGTTGAGGTGTTAATGCTTCTCATGGGTTAAGGTGTCTACTCTACTCTACTCATTGGTTGAGGTGTCTACTCTACTCAAGGGTTGAGGTGTCTACTCTACTCAAGGGTTGAGGTGTCTACTCTTTTCATTAGTTGAGGTGTTTACTCAACTCATGGGTTGAGGTGTCCACTCTGCTGTACTTTACTCGTGGGTTGAGTTATCTACTCTACTCTACCCATGGGTTGATGTGTCTAATCTACTCTGAGGTATCTGCGTATGGGTTGAGGTGTCTACTCTACTAAGTGGTTGAAGTATCTACTCTACTGATGGGTTGATGTGTCCACTCTACTCTATCCAGTGGTTGAGGTGTCTACTCTACTGGCACACACCCATACAGTCTCCATAGACAAACATTGGCAGCAGAATGTCCTTATTGAAGAGCTCAGTGAGTATCAACATGGCCCCGTCATAGGATACCATCTTTCCAACAAGTCAGTTTGTCAAATCTCTGCTCTGTTCGAGGTGCCCCGGTCAACTGTAAGTGCTCTTATTGTGAAGTGGAAACATCTAGGAACAACAATGGCTCAGCCGCGGAGTTGTAGGCCACACCAGCTCACAGAACGGGACTGCTGAGTGTTAAAGCGTGTAGTGTGTAAAAATCATCTGTCCTCAGTTGCAACACTCACTACCAAGTTCCAAACTGCATCTGGAAGCCACGTCAGCACAATAACTGTTCGTCGGGAGCTTTATGAAATGGGTTTCCATGGCCGAACAGCTGCACACAGGCCTAAGATCACCATGCACAATGCCAAGTGTCGGCTGGAGTGGTGTAAAGCTTGCCGCCATTGGCCTTTGGAGCAGTGGAAACACCTTCTCTGAAGTGATGAATCACGCTTCACCAGGCCGACGGACAAATCTGGGTTTGGCGGATGCCAGGAGAACGCTACCTGCCCCAATACATAGTGCCAACTGTAAAGTTTGGTGTAGGAGGTATAATGGTCTGGGCTGTTTTTCATGGTTCGGGCTAGGCCCCTTAGTTCCAGTGAAGGGGAATCTTAACGCTACAGCATACAATGACATTCTGCTGTGTGCTCTTTAATGGCTGTGTGCCAGTAGAGTAGACACCTCAAATACTGAGTAGAGTAGAGCGGACGCCTCAACCCATCAGTAGAGAAGATACTTCAACCACTTAGATTCTGTGGCAACAGTTTGGGGAATGCTCTTTCCTGTTTCAGCATGACAATTCCCCTGTGCACAAAGCAAGGTCCATACAGAAATGGTTTGTTGAGATCAGCGTGGAAGAAATTTACTGGCCTGCACAGAGCCCTGATCTCAACCGCATCGAACACCTTTGGGATAAATTAGAATGCCGACTGCTAGCCAGGCCTAACTGCCCAACATCTGTACCCGACCTCACTAATGCTCTTGTGGCTGGAAGCAAGCAAATGGAAGCAAGTCCCTTTAGCAATGTTCCAACAGCTAGTGGAAAGCCTTCCCAGAAGAGTGGAGGCTGTCAGTTAATGCCCATGATTTTGGAATGAGATGTTCGACGAGCAGGTGTCCACATACTTTTGGTCAAGTAGTGTATCTACTCTACTCTACTCAGGTTGACGTGTGTCCTAACTCTGTAATATTTGACCAGTGGTGAGGAGCAGGTAAGCAGGACAGTGTTGGCGCTGGGCTGAAGGTCTGGTTCCATGGTGTGGATGGCCCTGAGCACCATGTCCTACTCATCCTGCCTGAACACACAGAGACTGAACAGCTCTTCCACAGGCAGGCCGTGCTCCTCCATCTGATACAGGACCCTAAGGAAAGAACTGGAAACACAAGGTCAGTGACAAGATAGAAAATATCTTAGTATTCCCTAAAAAGTAGAATTTTGCCAGATTTCTTTCAAATATCCATTGATTACAATGGATTAATTACAAGTGTTGATAACAATATGTAGGTAATATTATCTTATTTGCTTGAAGTAAAAACTTTGGAATTAATTTACATCAGTTTAAAAACATAGAAGTCAACCGTAAATAGGGTCAAGTGTCTGATATAGTTAATTGCGGCCCCATGTTGACTTAATTAAATTAAAAGCACCTCCGATTTCATTATGCATGGCGTAATTATGCCAATGCCAGCAGCCAATGCCAACAAACATAATATTTGCATTGATACTGTGCTTTCAGACTTATTGGAAAAATCAGGCAGTCCACAGACAGATGGTCACGGAGCACGTTGATGTTATGTTTATTCAAATTATATCATACAGAGACTCCACACCTGACATTACTAGACTGCTCAATTCAGGAGACAGCAATGTGCACACAGCCAGTGGAATACAGATGGTAGTGTATGGAGCAACAACTGAAGCTAAAAAAGACAACTGCAAGGCACCCGACCACAAGGTTGTACAAAGGGTGGTGGGTACGACCTAGTAAATCACTGGGGCAGAGCTCCTTGCCATCCAGGAACTCTGTACCAAGCAGTGTTAAGAGGAAGGCAGATTTTTTTGTCAAAGACTCCAGCCAGCCAAGCCATAGATGGTTCTCTCTGCTGCCGCATGGCAAGCGGTACCAGTGCACCAAGTCTGGAACCAACAAGACACTGAACAGCTTATAACCCAAGCCACCCTCTGCTGCTACTATCTATTATCTATCCTGTTGCCTAATCAATTTAACCCTACCTATATGTACATAGCTACCTCAATTACCTCGTACCCCTGCACAACAACTTGGTATTGGTACTCCCTGCATATAGCCATGCTATTTTTACTCATAATTGTTATTAGTTTTTCACTGTGTATTTATTCCTCGTGTCACTTTTTAATCTTTAACTCTGCATTGTTCGAAAAGGACCCGTAAGCATTTCCCTGCTGGTCTATACCTGTTGTTTACGAAGCATGTGACAAATGCAATTTGATTTAGTTTGGAAGGGAAGAAACTAAGGCCTGGATATTTTAAAGCAGACCCCTGGATAACCGTTGGAGCCTTAGTGAACCAAACAAGAGACAAAGCTGAAGTGTACGACAAACCTTAGTCAACCTGTATGTCTGCTCTTAAACTGCTCCAATATGTGACTTTTCAGAGCACTGTATGAATGCTTCAGGGAGGTAGCGCAGGATGTGGAATGTGATGTGTAACACTTCATGTAACCCAGAGACCGAGGGCCCTGGTGGGATTATGTGTTAGTACTCCCCTCTAGTGGAGTAAAACAGAATACTGTACCAAAGACAAAGGGATGGGAAGGGGTAAGATTTGTCATCAGTCTCAGACAATGAGGGAGCTTTCCTTTACTCTCCACACCTTTCTGCATGACAGTGATTAAATACCTTCTGCTGAAAATCCTGCTTAAACACCAGGCAGTCCCTCATCAATTAGCAGCTGCCCACACTGCCACCACTCCAACTCTTTAGGCATTCACAGACCCAAACGGAATCCTCCTTTTTTTACGTCACCCTGATTTCTTTGCATGTGTTGGGAATCGACGGGAACGACACATTGGATAGGATTTAAATTCTTCTCCCTGTACTGTCATTTTCTCAGAGCAATGTGAGCGTCACTTGAACAAAGAGGGGATTAGGCCTGGGAAAGGGGAGGAAGAATAGAGTGTGAGAAAAATATATACTGGCTGAAGAGTGAGCAAGAGAGCAACACCGCAGAACAACAATGTCATTGGTATCACCTTACACAGTGATCGATGCTCTGCAACCTGTCAGTGGCCGCACTGCATAAGGTGACATCCTCAGGGGACAATATAGAGTAGGGAGGGAGAGCTGGAGACAAGAGGGTCAGCCTGATAGTCTGAACAACTGCTCACCACAACCGCAGATTGACAACGGGTCAACAGATTCTCTGCCGTGACTCTGTGTTCAAGCAAGTTGCAGTTCTGTTATTATGAATACTCGTACCTTAATACCGGATGGTTTTTGCAGAACCCCCCCCCTCCCCCCCCCGCCCCTCGTTTTGAATCAATTAGCCTGACGTTCTAGTCAGCGTAACGTTCTATTCAGCATATTGACATTGACAAATTGAGTTTCACCAAGC
Organism: Oncorhynchus masou masou; assembly: GCF_036934945.1. NCBI lineage: Eukaryota > Metazoa > Chordata > Actinopteri > Salmoniformes > Salmonidae > Oncorhynchus > Oncorhynchus masou. The sequence continues at coordinate 81,082,884 of NC_088242.1, read as the reverse complement.
TTCCAAACAATCTGTAAAATGTACTTGTCCAATGAGCACAATCAAATTACTAACAGCAGGTTGTTAAGAAACAAAAAACATGCAGTATCAATCACAATCCATTTGGGCTGACTGAAATGCATTTGGCACGGTCTCTGTATAGTCAGTCAGCAGACTGGCCTGGCCTACATGAGAGACATTCATTATGATAGATTTAGTCCTAGGGGAGCTAGAGGTGAACAGTGTCACGATGCTTAATGTGTGGATCCATGCTAAATGTCATGCAATTAATCTATGCCTGGAGGCAGCACACAGTCTCTGGCTTAAATTAAATTAATATCACTCAATGGTGATTTCTCAACCAGGATGCCCTACTTATTGATCACCATCCATTCTGCTGTGTGATTGTGTCCTTGAGGAGAAAATGTTGGAATGAGTCAGTAACTGTGTCCTTTATTGACACTAGTCAGTTTGCTATCCTGATACACATCAACTAGCTTCTCTATAGCTACTCTGCTACAGTGTTCACAACTTCCTAAGCTCCAGTTCGGTTGGCCAAGAGTCGACAATTAAAAACACAACATAGAAAGATATGTCAGGAGGATAAATTGACCATTTACAAAACAACGTGCAGATAATAACCAGTCCACTTGAAAACAGTTTCCTCCACTTGGTTTCTGTGGCGACCACAATAGGTCCATAGTCAGTGATGGAGGAAAGCAAGAAATGATGGGTCAGGTAGGAGGACCTATAGCACATGTCCTGCCACCTCACTTTCAGGAAAGACGCTTCACTGGCACTCATAACACCTCTCCACAGCCCTCAACAATAGCCCACAATGCCCCACTCCACAACATATATTGCTCTGAAAGTGGGCAAGGGCAAGCCATAGTATAAAATAAAGGGGGGGGGGGGTATTACTTATAAAGTTATTTGGAAAATAAACTGTCTTCTTTCAGAATCAGAGTATCGTCAAATAGGCCTATCTACCAAAAGAGAAAACATCTGAGGAGGTCTGTTTACAGTTTGGTCAAGGGTATGTAGTTGTTTACATGGGCTACATGCTTCAAGGCATCGTAATACTATAAATAAATGCAGGCTTTTGTGAATTCCAGCAGCTTGTCTAGACCTACTCTAACACCGAATCCCAGAAGTGGCTGGAATAAATAGACAGAGAAACAAGAACAGCAAAGCTACTAGGAGCCTGACATCTAGTGGCAAACTCAGGCTACACTTGTAAAACGCATATACTGTTACCTAGCGTTACAGTATGATTTCCAAGCTGTAAATGGCTATGTCTGTGGGTTAGCCTACCTGTTGATTAGCTATAGAGAACAATTAGAGGTCCAGCCCATACACTCTAGAGCAGCCCATTCGGAGCCAAATGTAGGCCTCAGACCTGCCTCTTCTACTAGATTCACCCAATCTGGTTCAAAGAGCCCTACAATTCAACAAGAAGAGAGAAACTCAGGACAATTCTCTATCTTATTCTCTATTATGTGTAATGCATTAGTGAACACACCACATGACAGACAGGCCTTGGATGGATATATAAGGAGGTCATGCATAATTTCTAATTTCTAAGTCTCTAAAATACCAGATCATTCTAGGATATTTCCACATGGTATAGAAATACAAAAGTGAGCAGCACTTACATTCTTGGCCCAGACTCTTATCATGATGTTGTACAAACCTATGTGGCGCCGGCTGATACGGTGGTGGCTGAACAGGAAGCAATGGGCTCGGTCGATGTTCTCACACCACACACAGACCTCTAGGTAGCTGCGCACACTACGCTGGACATCCCCGTACACACTGGCCTTGCTGTTGTCCTGCATGTGCTCAGAGTTGGCCAACAGCCCATTGGTTGAGCTTTGTCTCTAGCTCCTCCGCCTCAGCCAGCTCCCGGGCCTTGGCCTCGACCTTCCTCTCCCGGTCATTCAGCTCAGCCAGCTCCCGGGCCTCGGCCTTCCTCTCCCACTCCTTCTGCTCAGCCAGCTCCTGGCCTCGGCCTCTTACAACTCAGGAGCCAGCTCCTTCGAGGCATTCCCCTTCGCTTTGGCGTTTTTAATAGGCACAGGAGCAGCAGCATCCGGTGCAGCTGGGATAGTGTGCTTTTTGTTTGCAGCTGCCAAAGTTGGTGCTTGGTTTTTCAGAGTTTTGTTCTTTTTAGCCATTGATCCTTTATTTCTTCCTGCTTTTGTCAATATGGTTTTATGTGAGGTACCTGGTAGCTTCAGTTTGCTGGTTTTCTTCTCCTGACTCAGAGTCTCCATCCAGCGGGATTTGGAAGCTGAAGCATCTTTGCCCCTTCCCTCACCAGTCTGTCCTGCCCCCTTACTAATAGTCTGTCCCACCTTGGCACCTCAGCCCTCTCTTCTTTTAGTGGTCTTAAAGATAGCAGGCCTAACAGTGTCATGAGGAGGCCGCAGCGAACATGCCCGTCAGTTGCAGAACACTTGTACTTTCACCAACACGTTCAACTGGAATTGTTGCAGAAGATGAAGAATGCTGTCCATGCGCCGAGGAGCTATATACACGCTCTTTTCGTTTGTCAAGGTAAGACAGTGACGTGGGTCAGTGTCAGTGCTGTGCTCTCGGCCACACTCTCGCGAGAGTGGGCCCAGATGAACCAGTCATTGAGGTAAGGAAGGATCTTGATCCCCTGTAGGTGGAGGATGCTCAGGGCTGCAATCACACATCTTGTGAAGACATGAGGAGCCAGGGAGAGGCCGAAGGGTAATACCACCAACTGGTATGCCTGGCCTTGGAAGGGGAACTGTAGAAAACGCCTGTGTTCCGGTAAGACAGGAATGTGAAGGACAATAACCACCCAAGCCACTACCTGTTCCCCCCGCTACCATCCAGAAGGCGAGGTCCGTACAGGTGCATCAGAGCTAGGAAAGAGAGATTGAAAAACAGCTTCTATCTCAAGGCCATCAGATTGTTAAACAGCCACCACTAGCACAGAGAGGCAGCTGCCTACCTACAGCCTTGATATCACTGGCCACTTTAATAAATGGAACACGAGTCACTTTATTAGTGCCACTTTAAGAATATTTACATATCTCGCATTACTCATCTCATATGTATATACTGTATACTATATCCTTCACTATCTATTGCATCTTAGCAGCTGCTTAGTGACTGCTCATCCATATATTTTATACTTACATGTTCTCATCCCATTCTTTTACTATATTGTCTGCATTTGGTTTTGTTGTGGAATTTGTTAGATATTAGGTTTTGTTGTGCAATTATTAGATATTACTTGTTAGATACTGCTGCACTGTCAGATCTAGAAGCATAATCATTTCACTACCCTCTCAATAACATCTCCTAACCATGTGTAAGTAACAAATAGCATTGTATTTGATTTTATTTTATTTGAAAGTAAGCGTCCTTTAAGTCTACCATTCCCCTGTGGCTACGATCTGGAGAACATTGAGCATCCGCAACATGTAAAAGGGGAGAACTTTTAGGAAAACATTTAACCGTTTTAAATCCAGAACTGGACTGAAGCCTCCGTCTGTCACGCCCTGACCATTGTAAGCTGTTTTTTCTCTGTGTTGGTTGGGGCATGATAGTGACTAGGGTGGGTCATCTAGGGTTTTTGTATGTTTATGTTGGCTTGATATGGTTCCCAATCAGAGACAGCTGTTTATCATTGTCTCTGATTGGGGATCATATTTAGGTAGCCATTTCCCTTTTGTGTTTGTGGGATTCAGTTTCCTGTCAACACTAGTTTGTATAGTGGCACGGTTCGGTTGTGCTTTATTGTTTTGGTGAGTTTTCAGTTTATAAAAAAAAATATGTGGATCTCTACTCACGCTGCGCCTTGGTCTCACTCATATGACAAACGTGACACCGTCTTTCTTTGGGAAACAGTTTGAGTAAAAGTAATATTGCTGTTCTGATGCTTTTACTCTTGTGACTGCTCCTTTCTCCAGGACAGATGTCATCTCCTGGCTAAGGGCGATAGCTTTTATGGGGTCTGTGACTGAGATCAACTCTGACCCTAGAGAATGGTGGGGGTTGGCGTCGGAACTGCAGCCTCCACCCTTGTGAGGGTCATCACCACCCAGGGGTCTGAGGAGGGAGATGCCCAATAAGTCAGGTGTTAAGTAATTGGCCGACCCCCACCATTCAGTTTCATCTGAATTGTGGGGCTGACCACTCAGTGTATACACTCAGTGACATGTAAACTAGAAGACATGTAAAATGTATCAAATTGCAGGAAATTAGATTTAAAACTGATATTTTTTCCTCTCTGCCAACAAGAGGGGTGTAACCATTTCTTGTTTGCAAGGTGGGGGTTTGTTACTATGATAAATCACAATATCCATTTAAATGAGGGTAGACAATATTTTTTCCACACAAACAGTAGGTATCCTACGCACATACCTCCACACAAACAGTAGGTATCCTACGCACATACTTCCACACAAATAGTAGGTGGGTTTTATCCTTCTCTATAGTTCTCACCACTGTGTATCACTGCTCAGCTGACAGTTCCATCCCCCGAGATTAAGGAAACTTTGACAAGTACTCTCTATATTATCATAGGTTCCTCAGAGGTCTAGCCAGGTCAGTCCAAACACAGTTTAACTGTTCTCTGTATTTTTCTTCGGCACACACATACAAGTTCAAATCCCAAGCTATGCCTTGCTCAGACAGTCTGTGTTTTTCCACTATACAAATGCATTGTTTGATCTAATTCTGACTAAAACTACACACCAGATTATACATTTATGATTCTAATCAATTTTATGCAATTATGAGGTTTCAGAGTCAAATTATTTTATCATTATCTTTCAACATATACATTATTTTATCAATCCACCCTTAATGACTAAATAATACACACTGATATATCAAGCACTATATGGAAACATAAATGTTATACAAGTATAAACCAAACCAATACATGTATTTGTCAGGATTTGGCCAGGATTGTTCCGGTTTTGGCCACTAGATGCCCCCATTGTGCTTTTTTGACCCTTTTGTTTTCCCCTGTTTCCAGATTATTATTTGCACCTGTGCCTCGTTTCCCTTGAATGTATTTAAACCCTTAGTTTTCCTCAGTTCTTTGCTCTGTGTTTAAATGTTAGCACCCAGCCCCAGCGATGCGGTGAACATTTGTTACACTCAAATCAAATTTATTTGTCACATACACATGGTTAGCAGATGTTAATGTGAGTGTAGCAAAATGCTTGTGCTTCTAGTTCCGACAATGCAGTAATAACCAACGAGTAATCTATTCTAACAATTCCAAAACTACTACCTTATACACACAAGTGTAAAGGGATAAAGAATATGTACATAAAGATATGAATGAGTGATGGTACAGAATGGCATAGGCAAGATGCAGTAGATGGTATCGAGTACAGTATATACATATGAGATGAGTAATGTAGGGTATGTAAACAAAGTGGCATAGTTTAAAGTGGCTAGTGATACATGTATTACATAAAGATGCAGTAGATGATATATAGTACAGTATATACATATACATATGAGATGAAAAATGTAGGGTATGTAAACATTATATTAAGTGGCATTGTTTAAAGTGACTAGTGATATATTTTACATCAATTCCCATTATTAAAGTGGCTGGAGTTAAGTCAGTGTGTTGGCAGCAGCCACTCAATGTTAGTGGTGGCTGTTTAACAAAAGGCTAAGCTGTGCTTCAATATATTTCACTTGTGATTTCATGAATATGAATAGTTTCTAATAATATTCTTTGTCCGTTGTGTTATGCTAATTAATGTCAGTTGATGACAATTCTCCCGGATCCGGGAGGGGTAGTTCTAAGAGGTTTAACCTACCGCTCCCGGATACAGGAGAATTGTCATCAACTGACACCAATTAGCATAACGCAACGGACAAAAAATATTACTAGAAAATATTCATATTCATGAAATCACAAGTTAAATATATTGAAACACAGCTTAGCCTTTTGTTAATCACCCTGTAGTCTCAGATTTTGAAATTATGCTGTACAGCCAAAGCAAAACAAGCATTTGTGTAAGTTTTTCGATAGCCTAGCATAGCATTATGCCCAGCTAGCAGCAAGCAGCTTGGTAACGAAAATCAGAAAAGCAATCAAATTAAATTGTTTACCTTTGATGAGCTTCGGATGTTTTCACTCACGAGACTCCCAGTTAGATAGCAAATGTTCCTTTTTTCCATAAAAAAAAATTTTGTAGCCGAAATAGCTCCGATTAATCGGTCGACCTCTAGTACACATACATTGTTTATCTCACTTCTGCAACATGTTTCCTTATCTTCTGCAAGCCATTTCTAACAGTTTTTCTCCTCCCTAGGGTGGGGAGGCCTCTTTCCAGTTATTACTTTCACCGTTATCACAAGTCGACAGTTCGGTTGTCCTTGAATGTCTCAACTATACCCTGCTCATATTGCAAAATATTAACACAATGGCCTAGTCTTAAAGAGTCTCATCACACACATTATTGGATTATGGCTCTAACACATTTCATACAATTTTATGGTTTCAGGGTGGAATACTTTAGTCATTATCTTAAACATACAAATTCTTCTATCAATAAAACATAATGACCATCAATTAAGTCTAGAAATACACATAGTAGTGAATCACTTTTCACTACTGACTTGGACTCGTCCACCGTCAACAATGGTGGGAACCCATTCATAAAAATGGTCTGAATGCGCCGTCACTTCCTTTACAAAACACAAGATGAGACGAAGCGAATGGAAGGCACATCACTGTAAGTGCACAGCTCAGCTTCTGAAATGCAAACTCAGTTAGCGAACAGATATTCATATACAGAAAAGATTGCTAAAATGTTTATGTTCTGTTACAGATTGCTGTGTGCCCACTATGTCTTCCCCCAGCTCCCAACACCTTGTGCATACGGCGGTATGCTGCACCTTACACACTAGTCCTCAATAAACAATTAAATAGTACCTTGTAATTCGTGATAATTTCTAATAAATGGTGACAGGAATGAGAACCGTCACACTGCTTAGTTCTCCTTAATTTTTAGAAGAAATTAATTTGTTCAAAACTGTTGTCTTTCTCTTTGAGTCAACTGCCTACCAATTTTATGCACTGCAGTGCTAGCTAGCTGTAGCTTATGCTTTCAGTACTAGATTCATTCTCTGATCCTTTGATTGGATGGACAACATGTCAGTTCATGCTGCAAGAGCTCTGATAAGTTGGAGGATGTCCTCCGGAAGTCGTCATAATTACTGTGTAAGTCCTTGGAAGGGGGTGAGAATCTTGAACATCCTAGATTTTGTGTTGAAGTAAATGTACCCAGAGGTGCTAACTATGTACACTATGGTGCTAACCTACAGAGTGCTGTTAAGGCTGTTTTAATCTGTTTTTTGGTGACATGAATATATTTAGATTTATCTAAACTTTAATAATGTTTCACTAACCTGCTTGTGACTCCGTAGGACAATTAGCAAAAGTTATTTTTGACATTCAATTTGTTTCTCTGTATCTGTGTCAATTCCAAGCTGTGCTGTTCATCAAACTATTAATATACACTTAATATATAAAATATTATGAACACCTTCCGAATATTGAGTTGCAACCACCCCTCTACGAGGTGTCAAAAGTGTTCCACGGGGATGCTGGCCCATGTTGACTCCAATGCTTCCCACAGTTATGTCAAGTTGGCTGAATGTCCTTTGGGTGGTGGATAATTCTGTTGAGCGTGAAAAATCCAAAAGCGTTGCAGTTCTTAACACAAACTGTTGCACCTGGCACCTACTACCATACCCCGTTCAAAGGCACTTAAATATTTTGTCTTGCCCATTCACCCTTTGAATGGCACACATATACAATCCATGTCTTAATTGTCTCAAAGCTTAAAAATCATTCTTTAACCTGTCTCCTCCCCTTCATCTACGTTGATTGAAGTGAATTTAACAAATGACATCAATAAGGGATCATAGCTTTCACCCAGTGGTGGAAAAATTACCCAATTCAATTGTCATACTTGAGTAGAAGTAAAGATACCTTAATTTTAAATTACTCAAATAAAAACGAAAGGCACCCAGTAAAATAGTTATTGAGTAAAAGTAAAAGTATTTTGTTTTAAATATACTTACATTTCAAAAGTAAATGTAATTGCTAAAATATACTTAAGTATTGTCACGAACCTCGCCGAAGATGGTGCTTCTTCCTCTTCGGGCGGTGCTTGGCGGTCGTCGTCTCCGGCCTATTAGCTGCCATCGATTCCCTTTCCGTTTGTTTTGATTATTGGGTAATTGGGTACACCTGTTTTGTGTTAGGGTTTGTTTGTAGACTATTTAAGGGCACTAGGCTTGCTGGCTATTTGTGCGGGCTTGTTTCTTGTTACTCTGTTTGGATGGTGTTATTTTTTGTGTCTTTATTCTCCAAACTATTTTGTCCTGTTGTTTGGACTGAGAACTTGTACACGCCCTGTGTGTTGGCGTGACCGTTTTTGTTGCGCCGGTGAAATAAATTGACAAACGACTGAACCCTGCTCACTGCGCCTGATTCCACCCACCACTCCTAGTTTATCGTAACAAGTATCAAAAGTAAAAGTATGGGGGCGGAGCTAGCATGTTGGAGTGAACGGTTGTGCGTGAGAGGCTCCTGCAACTTTTTTGCGAAATAATCTAATTTAACCTACTTTATGGCACTTTTTACAACAAACGTTTCTTTCTAATACAAGATTGTAACTTTTTATATGAAAATGCCGAGTAATAAGCGACCAAAGGACAATAAATCCACAGCGGTGGCCTACTCCCCACTAAACAACGAGACAGACATGGCGGGAGGGATCTGCAACAACGTGACACTTACAGAACTTACCCGGGCTTTGGGGGAGCTACGTGTTGCTATAGCTGAGGATCTTAAGGCCACTATTGCTGAACTGGACACCAAAATCGAGAGCATCATTCGAACGGTCGCTTCGCATGGCCAGAGTATTGTGGACCTTGAGAAAGCTTCTGAATTCAACGCTGGTAGGATCGACGAGTTAGAGAAGCTATGCACGTCATTGCAGGATAGTGTGCAGAGGCTTTCTGTGAAAGTGGTAGACCTGGAGGGCCGATCCAGACGTAATAACTTTCGCGTTGTTGGTCTGGCAGAGGGGGTAGAGGCGGGCTCTCGCCCCACCGACTTCTTCGCCAAGCTATTGAAGGATGCAATGGATGTTTTGGATTCGGATCCCCACCTGGACCGTGCACATCGCTCCCTTGTCCCAGTGCCTGGACCGGGCCAACGTCCTCGCCCAGTAATCATCTGTTGTCACAGTTTCAAGACCAAGGATCTTATCTTGTGTGAAGCTTGAATGAGGGGCAACCTGTCACATAAAGGGCATCCATTCCGTGTATATGAGGATTATGCGCCCGATGTGGCAAAGCATCGCGCCGACTACAGAGATGTCATGACCAAACTCTACAAACTCCATCTTCGCACAGCCTTGCTCTTCCCTGCAAGACTAAGAATTACCCCGCCTTCCGGTGAGAAGATTTGGCTCTCCTCGGTTTTGGACGCAGAGAAGTTCACCCGGGGATATACACCAATCCCCCGTACAGGTTAGAGTGCCTTGTCATTGCGTGTTAGGGCCTGCTCATGGACTTGAATCCATACTATACCATATTGGGTGAAACCGTATTAAACGGGCTCAACATGGGCTACCGAACATGTAAGACGCTGAGCCGACCAATGGATGGCGGTCGGAGCTCTCATTTAACGTTAAATTCACTTTCATCCCGGCTGTGCTCAGAGCGATGCATATTTTTACTTTTAGGTTTGATCACTTGACACTTTCGGATGTGTCACACCCTGACCATAGTTTATTTGTATGTTTCTATGTTTTGGTTGGTCAGGGTGTGATCTGAGTGGGCATTCTATTCTTGTTTGTCTATTTCTATGTCTGGCCTGATATGGTTCTCAATCAGAGGCAGGTGTTAGTCATTGTCTCTGATTGGGAACCATATTTAGGTAGCCTGGGTTTCACTGTGTGTTTGTGGGTGATTGTTCCTGTCTCTGTGTTTGTTGCACCAGATAGGGCTGTTTCGGTTTTCCACGTTTGTTGTTTTTGTATTGTTCGTGTTTCATCTTCATTAAAGATGTATCTAACTAACCACGCTGCATTTTGGTCTGATCCTTGTTCCACCCCTTCATCAGAGGAGGAGTTAGAAGAAACCCGTTACAGGATGGATATACTTATATTCCCCCACTTTTGTTTTGTTTCGTTATTTATTTTACAATCCTTACATTATTCTTACTACCATACCATTTATTTATTGCTTGCAGGGGACTGGGGTTGATGGTTGGGAAGGGGCAGACGCAGACACCTGGTTAGCAAGTTGATGCTTCGTGCTGTTCTGCCTTTGTCTAGCCGTGGGCCGCTCTCCCGACTAGAGTCCCACCAGCCCTCTTTAGTGCTTATGGCTGTGTAGGTGTGCGTACATATAATTACTATTTGTACTTTATTACTATTTTCTCTTAGCATTTTAGTATTATGTATGTGTATATTTTAAATCAGTGTATATTGTTATACTGGGGTATGAATGTTTGTATGTATATATGTGCATATGGATGTATATACATATTCTTTAAATATATATTTTTATATACGATTTTTTTTGTGGGTATGTATGTATGTATGTGTGTGTGTGTATATATATGTATGTATGTATGTATGTATGTATGTATGTATGTATGTATGTATGTATGTATGTATGTATGTATGTATGTGTATATATATAGAATTTTTATTTTTTCTATTTGATTTTCTATTTTTTTTTAAATTAAATGGGGGGAACGTTTAATTTAGCAAATCCTTGTTCCGATCTCCTGACCCACAGTATGTAAAGGTACGGCTGACTATGTTGGTTGCGGATGGTTTATTTTTGGACCGGCAGTGCTTAGCAATATAATCTTGAGGCTATATCTTGCTTATCTCTGGGATTGACCCAGGATGACGCTTAAATGCGCAATATGTTTAAGTTGCAACTTATTCTGTTTAGGTTTATTAGATGCCAACTGAACACTTTATTCGTGGGAGCCTCCTCAGTTCATATGTTAGTAGAAGTTCTAGGATAGTGAGAGGTGAACGTATAGTTGGGATTTTATTTTTGTTTTACCTCTTGTTCGAGGTCGCGCCGTGCTTTTTTGGCATCGGCCAGACAATGTGTTTATTATTTTTATTTTTCCTTTTTTTTCCTGTTTGTGCATGCCTGTTAAATATGGGTTGATGGGGGGGGTAGGTGTTGGGGAAATTAGGGGGACAGGGTGGGAAGTAAAGGTGCTTGCAGGGGGGGAGGGGTGGGTTGGATACTGCTCGGGTGAAGGTGCTACATATGCTGATCGTGATGGTTTGGTGCGCTTTCTTAACTTTTTATCAAGTTACATGGTATGCAGGCCACCATAGGAACTACAAACGAGAGGAGGGCGGGGCTTACATTCACTTCCTGGAATGTCAAGGGTTTAAACGAACCAATTAAGAGGGGCAAGGTCCTAGCCCACCTGAAAGCACTCTCGTGTGATATTATATTTTTGCAAGAAACCCATCTGAAGAATAACTCTCATAGCAGACTTAAGTGTAGGTGAGTGGGGCAAGTGTATCACTCTAACTTCTCTGCCAAAATGAGAGGCACAGTGATTCTGGTACGGAAAGGAAATCCCTTTCTACATAAAACCACCCTTGCGGATAAAGAGGGTCGGTATGTGATCGTGATAGGAGAAATCCACTCTACCTCAGTAACTCTACTAAATATCTATGGGCCAAAAATTGATAACCCCTCTTTTTTCAAAAGAGTCCTTGCCCTGATTCCAGATGTCTCCCATACTAACCTTGGTCATTGGAGGGGACCTTAACTGTGTGCTAGACCAGTATTTGGATAGATCCTCTACCCGGCGAACCCCTACCTCCTATTCAAGCGAATTCTTGAATACCTACATAAAAAATTCTAACTTATTTGATATATGGAGGATCGCTAACCATACGGGTAGGGAATATTCCTTTTACTCTCATGTTCACAATGTTTACACTCGAATTGACTACTTTTTGTTGGATGCTAGACGACTCCCCTATACCTGTAATGTGAGGTATCATGCTATTATAATCTCGGACCACAGTCCACTCACCTTCTCCCTGAGATTGGGTGACATTGTACCAAGCGAGAGGGTCTGGAGGTTGAATCCTCAGCTCCTCACAGAACCAACATTCTGTGATTATCTTAAAGACCAAATTACATTTTTTCTGTGATACCAACGACAACACAGAGACCTCCCCAGCATTATTGTGGGAAACACTGAAGGCTTATCTGAGAGGCTGTATCATCTCCTTTCAGGCTGCCAGGAGTAGGCAAAACAGAGGAAAACTGGAAGAACTGGAGGGACAAATTCACTTACTGGATAGGGAGAATGCTAGCCACCCATCTATGGAGAAACATAAAAAATTACCTCTTTAAAATTTGAATATAATCAGATTCTCTCAGATAAAATTGCTAAATCTTTTCTCTATGCCAGGCAAAAATATTTTGAGTTTGGTGACAAACCACACAAATTACTCGCCAGACAACTTCGAAAAAATGTGTGTGACCGAATGATTCACAAAGTTAAATCTGCATCTGGGGAATTACTCTCTTCCCCCAAAGACATCAATGACAGATTCCGGCAGTTTTATGAGACTCTATATACATCTAAAGCGGATCCTAACCCCTTAATTATGCAAACATTTTTGGAGGACTGTATTTCCTGAATAAGGAAATATCTCTTGATGAAATTCGAGAAACAATTCAATCTCTAAAGAGTGGCAAGACCCCGGGCCCAGATGCATACCCTGGTGAATTCTATAAAACATTCAGCAACATGCTCTCTCCCTACCTGCACAAAATGTTGGTTCAGGCCAATGAGGATGGAGCTCTCCCTTCTACTTTGGACGAAGCGTTCATTATAGTTAAACATAAGAAGGGTAAAGATCCAGAAGAGGTAGGGTCATACAGACCAATATCTCTCCTTAATACAGACCAAAAGATTTTAGCAAAAACTCTGGCTAACAGGCTTAGCACTTTAATTGGCAAATTGGTCCACTCGGATCAGACCGGCTTTATCCCTAACAGAAACTCATTCTTCAATCTCAGGCGCCTCTTCAATATTATGTATTCTCAGAGGTTACCCAACGTGGACCTTGCCGTCATATCTCTTGACGCTGAAAAGGCCTTTGACCAAGTTGAGTGGCCCTATCTATTCAAGGTCCTACAGAAATGTAATATTGGAGAGGAGTTCATAAATTGGATCCAGCTTTTATATAGGAACCCCTGTGCCAGAATACTCACTAACCAATCATTGTCGCCCCGACTTAACCTTAACAGAGGGACAAGGCAGGGTTGTGCGCTGTCGCCTATGCTCTTCGCCCTAATTATCGAACCCCTCTCTCATACGATTAGATCTCATGCAGCAATACACGGCTATAATACTAAAGATACTCTAAATAAGATTTCCCTATACGCAGATGACATCCTCCTCTATGTAACAGAACCCCAGGCTAGTATCCCAGCTATTCTTGATGTGATCAATTTGTTTGGTACCTTCTCGGGATACAGAATAAATTGGAACAAGAGTGAATTAATGACCATACGGTCGCAAAACACCTCCTGGCTAGAACATCTCCCATTTAAGTTATCTTCAGAAAAATGTACCTACCTAGGAATTGTGGTTACCAAACAATACTCCTTACTATTTAGAGAATTTCCCCTCTCTGATACAAAAACTCAAAGCAAACATACTATTTTGGAGAACTCTCCCAATTTCTCTGCTTGGAAGAATTAATACCATTAAAATGGTCTTCCTCCCAATACTGCTCTACCTATATCAGGGGGTCCCGGTATTCATACCTAAATCCTTTAATAAACAACTGGTCTCAATTATCAATTCTTTCATCTGGGATTATAAAACACACAGGATAGGTAAAAAACACCTCTGTAAATCCAAGATGGAAGGAGGACTGTCTCTCCCAAATTGTATATTTTATTACTGGGACGCTAACCTCCGCGTTGTTACGTTTCTGCTGGATGACGCACTTCCGGCATCCAGCTGGCTTAGTATGGAGCGTGAGGAGTGTCACCCCTTCTCTATTGGCGCTGTGATTTTGTCGCCTGTCAATCTGGAGATGTCACTTTATTGTAACAATCCTATTATACATAGCACAGTCCGAATCTGGAAGCAAATTAAAGTCCACTTTGAGCTTAGACCAATGTCATTCATGCTCCCTGTCGCCAGGAATCCCTCCTTTGCCCCTTCTAACCTTGATAACACCTTTGAGCGATGGGGAGAGCTGGGGATAAGTACCATAGGGGATTTATACATAGAAGGGACCTTTGCTTCCTTTGAGTTGCGGAGGGAAACTTATAATCCTCCCAGAAGTAATTTTTTCAGATACCTACAAATTAGAGACTACGTTAGAAAACACCTTCCAACATTTGGGAATGCTGAACCTTCCATGTTTGACTGATGCATAAAAATATGCCCCACCTCAGATAAACTGATATCACGTCTATATGATGCTTTTCAATCTGTTAGCACACCTTCTACAGATGCCATCAAGGCAAAATGGGAGGAAGAACTAGGGACTGACATTTCTGTGGCAGATTGGGAAGAGAGCTTGGAGTATATCCACACATGCTCCATTAATTCCAGACATCGTCTCATACAATTCAAGGTATTACACAGATTACACTATTCCAAAACTAAACTGCATAGGATATTTCCTGATACCTCCCCTGTGTGATAAATGTCAGGCTGCGCAGGGTACACTACTCCACTGCTTTGCCCTATGCTCTCGCTTGCATGGTTATTGGTGTGGAATTTTTGGGATCCTCTCTGAAGTTTTGGAGACTTCAATAGATCCAGACCCGCTTCTGATAATCATGGGAGTATCTGAGTCCCTAAACGGATTAACCAACCCCCAAAAACAACTAATCTCGTACGGTCTCATTTCGGCAAAAAAACTCATCTTGTTGTTTTGGAAAAGGAGGGAAGCACCCTCTACCAAATTATGGCTCAGTGAATTGGCAAACACTGTACACTTAGAAAGAATTAGATATATTCTGAACAATAAATTATCAACATTTGATCAAATCTGGCAGCCTTTCTTCTCCTACTTGGATGAGTCGGCGCTGTGAATTTGTACTTATTAACGCACTCTCGATTGTAATATTTTAATCTACCTTTGGGCAGCATGTGCTGGCCCTGCCACCCGAGCAGTTGGGGGTGGGTGGGGGGGGGATAGGGGGGACATCTTCCCTCTTTCTTTCTACATGTCCTTGTTTTGTATGTCGTGTTTTGTATTATTTGTTTTGCACCCAGTGCTCTGGGTCTTGTTGTTCCTGAATGCTCTTTTATGTTTAGATAAGAATTGTATACCTGTCGTGTATACCTATACACCATTCTTGTGTGTTTAATAAAAAATATTTGAAACAAAAAGTAAAAGTATGAATAATTTCAAATTTCTTATTTTAAGAATAGGCAGGGGCACACTCCAACACTCAGACATCATTTACAAACTAAGCATTTGTGTTAAGTCAGTCTGCCAGATCAGAGGCAGTAGGGATGACCAGGGATGATCTCTTGATAAGTGTTTGAATTGAACCATTTTCTGTCCTGCTCAGCATTCAAAATGTAACAGAGTAATTTTGGTGTCCGGGAAAATGTATGGAGTGAAAAGTAAATAATTTTCTTTCGGAATGTTGTAAAGTTAAAGTAGAAGTATAAATAGCAAAGTACAGATACTTTAAATAACTACTTAAGTAGTTTTTGTGTATTTTTAGTTACGTACTTTACACCACTGCTTTCACCTGGATTCACCTGGTCAGTCTATGTCATGGAAAAGGCAGGTGTTCTTAATGTTTTGTATACGTAGTGTACAATTTAACAATTAATAATATTCTCACACATCAGACTATTGTCAATTGAATCTGGTTGTTAGACTAACTCTATTATTATATGTGTGAAATGATCCTGAACAAAACTACGAACCTAACATGCACAACAATTTCAACATTTTTACTGAGTTACAGTTCATAGAAGGAAGTCAGTCAATTGAAATAAATTAATTAGGCCCTAATCTGTAGATTTCACATGACTGGGCAGGGGCACAGGCCCACCCACATGGGAGCCAGGTCCACCCACTGGGGAGCCAGGCCCAGCCACCCCCCTGTCCCCTCCTCAGACAATCCCACAGTTGAAGAAGCCAGATGTGAAGGTCCTGGGCTGGCGTGATTACTCATGGTCTGCGGTTATAAGGCCAGTTAGATGTACTGCCATATTCTCTAAAACGATGTTGGAGGCGGATTATGGTTGATAAATTAACAGTCAATTCTCTGGCATCAGCTCTGTTGGACATTCCTGTAGTCAGCATGCCAATTGCACGCTCCCTCAAAGGTATCTGTGGCATTGTGTTGTGTGGCAAAACTGCACATTTTAGTGGCCTTTTATTGTCCCCAGCACAATGTGCACATGTGTAATGATCATGCTGTTTAATCAGCTTCTTGATAAGCCATACTTGTCAAGTGGATGGATTATCAAGGCAAAGGAGAAATGCTCACTAACAGGGATGTAAACAAATGTGTGCACAAAATCTGAGAGAAGTAAACTTTTTGTTTGTACGGAAATATTTTTCTGGGATAATTTATTTCAGCTCATGAAAACTTTAAATGTTGCGTTTATCATTTTGTTCAGTATAGTTTCGATATAGTTTGGGTGAGGTTTAGATGGGCCATCATCAGCTGCGCAAGCGGTTGCATGGGGAACAAATGACTACATTTAGAAATGGCAGAGTAATTTAAAAAGTACATTCATTTTGAGTCCATATGACTCTCTCGGCTCACCTAGTGTTATGGTTACATTTGTGGCCGCCTAGCCTACTATCTCCTGGTTGTTGAGCCAGTGATCTGAGAGGTTGACAAACCTATTGTTTCAAATGTCAAGTTTTAATGTCACGTGCACATGTACAGTGAAATGCCTTTCTTGCAGCTCCAAACCCAACAATGCAGTAGTTAATATCAATGTAGCACTAAAAATAACATAAGATGGAACAAAAACACATGAAATAAAAATAAGAAATAAGAAGAACATGAGAAAGTAAGAGGCTATTGTATATACAGGGTAATTTACAATGTGCAGGGATACTGGAGTGATAGAGGTAGATATGTATAGGGGTAAGGTAAACAGGTGTCAGGACATGTGAGAAATAGAGTATCAACAGCGTAAATTATGACTGTATGTGAGTGTGTGTGCATGTGTGTAGTGTCAGTATAAATGTGTGTGCATGTTATCTGCTGATCTGCACATACTCTGAGAACACACCCTGGAATAACGTCTGGCCCCGCGGTCTTGCGAGTGTTGATCTGAATAAAGATCTTTTTCACATCTTATGACTATGTATGTGGACAACTACACATACCTAGGTGTCTGGTTAGACTGTAAACTCTCATTCCAGACTCATATTAAGCATCTCCAATCCAAAATTAAATCTAGAATCGGCTTCCTACTTAGCATCAAAGCATCCTTCCCTCGTGCTGCCAAACATACCCTCGTAAAACTGACTATCCTACCGATCCTTGACTTCGGTGATGTAATTTACAAAATAGCCTCAAAGTCTACTCAGAAAATAAATTGGATGTAGTCGATCACAGTGCCATCCGTTTTGTCACCAAAGCCCCATATACTACCCACCACTGTGACCTGTATGCCCTCGTTGGCTGGCCCTCGCTACATATTCGTTGCCAAACCCACTGGCTCCAGGTCATCTATAAGTCTTTGCTAGGTAAAGCCCTGCCTTATCTCAGCTCACTGGTCACCAAAGCAGTACCCACCCATAGCACGTGCTCCAGCAGGTATATTTCACTGGTCATCCCCAAAGCCAACTCCTCCTTTTTCTGCCTTTCCTTCTACTTCTCTGCTGCTAATGACTGGAATGAATTACAAAAATCACTGAAGCTGGAGTCTTGTATCTCCCTCTCTAACTTTAAGCATCAGCTGTCAGAGCAGCATACCGATCATTGCACCTGTACACAGCCCATCTGTAAATAGCCCACCCAACTATCTCATCCCAATATTGTTATTTATTTTTTGCTCCTTTGCAACCCAGTATCTCTACTTGCACATTCATCTTCTGCACATCTACCACTCCAGTGGTAGACAATAACAATAACAAATTATGGCTGTAGAACAGTTTTAGCTTAAAAGTTGGACAGAGTTCCAACACTTCAGAGATGAAGGTTTCCTTCCATCTCTCCATGAAGATTACACTGATCTATTGCTAAATTGTAATTATTTCGCCACTATGGCCTATTCACTGCCTTATCTCCCGAATCTTACTACATTTGCACACACTGTATATAGATTTTTCTATTGTGTTATTGACTGTACCATTGTTTATCCCATATGTAACTCTTTGCTGTTTGTGTCGCACTGCTTTGCTTTATCTTGACCAGGTCGCAGTTGTAAATGGGAACTTGTTCTCAACTGGCCTACCTAGTTAAACAAAGGTTAAATAAAAAAAAAGTTAAAAACGTCGGCCTCAGAGAGCCAGATCACCCAGTGCTCTGTGTCTGTGAGGGCCCTCGCGCATGGTACGGTGTTGTTATTGTCAAAGCGTTGAGTTTGTCTGGAGAGAGGCATCGTTGGGTCGATCACTGCTGGATCTTCCTTTGTATTCAGTAATGGACAGTAGCCCCTGCCATATGCAGCAGGCAGTTGAGCCTGTGTAAGCTGATTGCATCTTATTCCGATATTGTCCTTTTGCTCATTTGATGACTGTGGAGGTCGTACTCAGCTGTAGCCTGAGGGTTGTCTGCGACAGCCCTGTGTGTGGTAGTCCTTCAGCTGAGTGCCGCCGTCAACATTGTTAATCCAGGGCCTATGATTGGAGAGGTTGCTAACCTTCACTATTGGGACAACGTTCCCGATGCATTTCCTTGTGAAGCCGGTGACAGAGGTGGAGTCAGCGCTAGCAAAGCAGTCCGGTATTGTGATTAATACTTTCCTATCAGGGCATTATGTTCTAGTCTCATAGTCTATTAATTAAGATACACTAAGTGTACAAAACATTAGGAACACCTGCTCTTTCCATGACATAGAATGACCAGGTGAATCCAGGTGAAAGCTATGATCCCTTATTGATGTCACCTGTTAAATCCACTTCAATCAGTATAGATGAAAGGGAAGAGACAGGTTAAAGAAGGATTTTTAAGCCTTGAGACAATTGAGACATAGATTGTTGATGTGTGCCATTAGGGTGAATGGGCAAGACAAAATATTTAAGTGTCTTTGAAGTGCCAGGCACACCGGTTTGAAAGTGTCAAGAACTGCAACGCTGCTGGGTTTTTCATACTCAACAGTTTCCCCTCTCTGTCAAATGGTCCAACACTCAAAAGACATCCAGCCACAACCGTGAGAAACATGGAAGTCAACATGGGCCGTGTTTTGTACACGGTGTATATCGGCCTATGGTTTATGTATAGGTCTATATGAGTCACATGTTAAATGCAATACTAATGGATTAACGTAGGCTTACGACTATTTTGGTCTTCAATGCGAAATCACATGAGATGGTTTGTTGTGTGCAATCGATAACAGTATGTTTAGGGTAGGTTATGTTCTTTTGATAATTTAATGATAATTTAAGTGTCTAAATTTTGTCACACATAAATCTTTGCTGGCCATGCCATCAATGGATTTCTGCCTACGCCACTTCTACATATCCTAAATTAGCCAAACTAGCAGAAGAAGGCCACCTTTGGTCTGGCTGTGTTCTCCGTCTTCTGCTCCTCAATCTCTCTCACAGGCTGTGACTCTGGCTTTCAGGGCTGCATTATCTCTCTCCAGCTCATCCACTTTGTTATTTTGGAACTGCAGTTCAATCTTAGTGATGCTCACCTCCTTTTTCCGCTCCATCTACATCTCACTGGCTGTCACTTTGGCCCCCATGCCTGATAATTCAGCTGCTTTGGCTGTATTCTCGGTCTTCAGCTCCTCCATCTCCTTCTTGGTCAGCCTAAGCTCAAACCGTTGCTCGTCTGCCTGGTCAAAAAGTTGCTCGTCACTGTCTTTCAGTCTGGCCTCCATGTTGGTCAGCTCTATTTTCTATTCCACCACCATGTCTCTAAGTTCCTGACGCTGCAAAAAGCTGTGGGAGAACTCAACTTTTTATTTATTTGATGTTCTCTTTTTATCTCTATAAAGCCTCTACATGTTAGCCCTGGGCTTAGTGCAGTGTGAAAACAGCTTTTGTGGATCAGACAAATCAACATTTTCAAAATACTGTCTTGAGTGAGGTTTATAAATCGAACACTTTTATTCTTAGGTTTATAATCTCTCTAAACTGAAAAACTAGCCGTTATGAAAAATATATTACTGAATGTAGAAATATACTTATACTGATAGTAGTGTCAACTGTCTCCCCAGCCTCCATACAGTGGAACCACAGCTACACCACTTGTTCTGATTTAGTACCGCTACTAATATATTGATCAAATCACTGTAATTCCCAACGGTGCTCACTAGATGGCACCAAAAACAATAAATCTAATCAATATCAAGTGCTTGCCATTTCAAAAGCAGGATGTGTTACCGTTAAGCTGTGGGTAAAAAGTCCATAAACTTATCAATAATTCACCATACTATTAATTAACAGTAGGTACATTGTCTGTATTTATGTGATATTTGGATCATGACAGACCGGGAATGCTTCCTTCTTGAAATCATAAGTCATATCCCAATGATTAAAATACAGTCAATTGTCATGGCTCCTGCAAAGGACAAATGAAGATTGTATAATGACAACAAGTCTATTATTTCAAGTGACTTATTCGACACTCAAGGAGAACTGTCACTATGAGGCTTGTACAGCATTATGTCACAGTATTTTATACGGGTGGGTCTAATCCTGAATACTGATTGGTTAAAAACTTGTGGAACAGTGTCTATTCCACAAGTTACCACCTGCTAAATCAATGACATTAAAATTCCTATTTACTCTGTTCCATCTGACTGTGCAATCCACTGTCTCATCAGCCCAGCCAGGCAATTTCTGAACTTGATCTCCACTATAAAAAGCATCTAGACATTATCTCATTTCTTTTAGACTAAAATTTAGTTTTCAACAGTGGAGATTTGTATCTCTCTCTCTCTCTCCGACATTTGAAACATTGTTTCAATATTCAAATTCGATCTCCAGCTGTCCCGTAGTAATGAATGTGTCGGGAATTAGGACGAGACAGACAGACAGCTTTTCTCAGCTAGTTGAAATCATGAATCAGCATAACTTCGAAGGATGTATACAAAACTATGGAGAGAAAACAAGTCAAACGAAACGAAGTGCAGCTAGTTTGCTGTCTTTCCAGCTTCAGTTTGAAGTGATTGTGTTTGTTGTGTTGTTGGCTAGCTCCTCTGAACAACAGTGTCCTGACAAGAGAGAACATTTTTTGCCAGGCAAAATTATGCATTAAATCAAATTTGATTTGTCAAATATAACCGGTGTAGACCTTACAGTGAAATGCTTACAAGCCCTTAACCAACAGTGCAGTTTTAAGAAAAAAAAGTGTTATAAGAAAGTATTTACTAAAAGAAACTGAAGTAAAAAATGTATAAAATAAAAAATGTATAAGAAAAATAGAAAATAAGAAATATTTCATGAGCAACAATAAAATAACAGCAGCAAGGCAGCAAGGTAATTGAGGAAATATGTACATGTCATTAACTCATTGTTTTGGATGTATCCAAATAAATGTCACTAGAAAACAGAGTAAACCAAAGCAAATGCAGCTACTTTGCTATTATTCTGGCTGCACTTTTGATGTAAGTTAGCCGTAGTAGGCTAGCTAGCAAGCAAGAGATAAAAACGTTGCCAGCCAGTATGGCAATGGAACATTTAGAACACACGACTGGGTAGCGTCCATAGATACAGAAGAAAAAGACTGAACGACTCGGTCGCGTCTCTGGCAACCAAACCGATAGAACGAATGACCAGCCAGCTTGGGTAGCAACCCTAGAATTGTGTCGGGACGATATCTTGTGGAAGGATTCATTTGTATGAATAAATTAGTCAAAATAATGTTTTTAATTAAAAAATATGTCAATCATTATTTGAGTATGTTGGTAACCCATTGTATAAAATGGATAATGCCATCAAAGCTGGTGTTTGGAGGATATATTAGCACAGTTTGCCGGCCCTCGACTTTCTTCTCGGGCCTAACAACACCCGTGCCAATATATCCTCCAAACACCGGCTTCTCTGGCGTTATCACTTAAATATCCCAGAGAAACTGAGAGGAGCTTTGGGGACAGAGATTAGCCATTTTCTTCAGCTAGTTTCCATTTTGACACAAATACTGCGAGGTAGCTACCAACACTGACTATGACTGCTTAATGCTGTAGCCTCTTTGATATTAGTATTGCTAGTTGCCAACATTATAGCGAGGGGGTGAATTCCAAAGAGGATGGTTAGACTATATATGCATCCTCCATCTGTCTACTTGGAAGAATATCATGTTTGAATGACTTTATTTTCCTAATGGCACTTTAGGAAATTATGACTTGTGGGCAATACAAAGTAATTACATTTCTTGTGCCTCGGCCCAGATGAGATTCAGCATTAATAATGAATTGAGAGTTGGAGGCTCTCTCAGCAGATGTGCTTCCTTGGAACAGTAGTCATACAGGAAACAACAACTTGGTTTTATTGACAATGGCCGCCCAGGGCTAGATTGAAGAGTAGATATATCCGTTGAAGATACACAACAAGAAGTTGGGGTATGTAGAATATTTGTCATAGCTTCACAACAGAGCTCAGAATCTAATAATTGAGTGATATTTTTTACAACCAGGAAAATATTAAACTAAGATATAACCTAAAATGCATTTATTGCAATTGCACTAAACTAAATAGTTTGTTATTAAATAATAATTTTTCCGCAACTCAATTCAACCAAATAAGGATGCCACTATGTTGGGAAGAGCTGGATCAAGTTTAAATTTTCAATGTTTATTTGTTGTCACATTCTGACACTAGTTCCTTTATTTTGTCTTTGTGTTAGTAGGCGTGAGTTGGGGTGGGCAGTCTATGTTCGTTTTTCGAGGTTGTGTTTATGTGTTTGGTCTGGTATGGTTCTCAATCAGAGGCAGGTGTCGTTCGTTGTCTCTGATTGAGAATCATACTTAGGTAGCCTTTTCCCACCTGTGTTTTGTGAGTGAATGTTTCCTGTTTTGTTGTTTGTGTCACCATTCAGGACTGTTTCGGTTTTTGTTTCCATTCTCTTTGTTATGTGGTCTTCTGTTACCACCCTTACCTTGTCACAACACAACTGATTGGCTCAAACACATGTTGAAGGAAATAAATTCCACAAATTAATATTTAAGAAGGCACACCTGTTAATTGAAATGCATTCCAGGTGACTACCTCATGAAGCTGGTTGAGAGAATGCCAAGAGTGTGCAAAGCTGTCATCAAGGCAAAGGGTTGCTACTTTGAATAATCTAAAATAAAACATCTATTTTGATTTGTTTAACACTTTTTTGGTAAAGCGGTAACGTAATAAAATGTGGAAAAATTCAATTTGCTCCATTGATTTTTGCCTCGATCCTGACTAGTTTCCCAGTCCCTACCGCTGAAAAACATCCACACAGCATGATGCTGCCACTACCCTGCTTCACCATAGGGATGGTGCCACGTTTCCTCCAGACGTGACACTTGGCATTCCGGCCAAACAGTTCAATCTTGATTTCATCAGACCAGAGAATCTGGTTTCTCATGGTCTGAGTTTCCTTCAGGTACCTTTTGGCAAGCTCCAAGCGGGCTGTTGTGTGCCTCTTACTGAGGAGTGGCTTCCATCTGGCCACTCGACCATAAAGGCCTGATTGGTGGAGTGCTGCAGAGATGGTTGTCTTTCTGGAACGTTCTCCCATCTTCACAGAGGAACTCTGGAGCTCTGTCACCTCCCTGACCAAGGCCCTTCTCCCCCGATTGCTCAGTTTGGCTGGGCGGCCTGCTCTATGAAGATTCTTGGTGGTTCCAAACTTCTTCCATTTAAGAAGGATGGAGGCCAATGTGTTTTGGGGGACCTTCAATTTTGCAGACATTTTATGGTACCCTTCCCCAGATCTGTTCCTCGACACAATCCTGTCTCGGAGCTCTAAGGACAATTCCTTTGACCTCATGGCTTGGTTTTTGCTCTGACATGCACTGTCAACTGTGGGACCTTAAAATGACAGGTGTGCCTTCCAATCAATTGAATTTACCACAAGTGGAATCCAATCAAGTTGTTGAAATATGTCAAGGATGATCAATGGAAACATGATGCACCTGAGCTCAATTTCGAGTCTCATAGCAAAGTGTCTGAAATAATTAATTTGATACATTTTGGAATAAAGCTGTAACGTAACAAAATGTGGAAAATGTCAAGGGGTCTGAATACTTTCCCGAATGCACTGTATGTGTATGTCCTCTATATATGTGTATTTACACTACTGTTCAAAAGTTTGGTGTCGCTTAGAAACGTTCTTGTTTTTGAAAGAAAAGCTCATTTTTTGTCCATTAAAACAACATCAAATTGGTCAGAAATACAGTGTAGACATTGTTAATGTTGTAAATGACTATTGTAGCTGGAAATGGCTGATTGTAATGGAATATCTACATAGGCGTACAGAGGCCCATTATCAGCAACCATCACGCCTGTCTTCCAATGGCACATTGTGTTAGCTAATCCAAGTTTAAAAGGCTAACTGAACATTAGAAAAGGCTATTCCATGTGAGAAATTGCAAAGAAACTGAAGATCTGGTACAACACTGTGCACTACTCTCTTCACAGAACAGCGCAACCTGGCTCTAACCAGGACCAGAATATAAAGAGGAGGGGGAGGCCCCGGTGGCCAACTGAGCAAGAGGACAAGTATATTAGAGTGTCTAGTTTGACAAACAGATGCCTCACAAGTCCTCAACTGGCGGCTTCATTAAATAGTACCCGCAAAACACTGTGTCTCACCGTTAACAGTGAAGAGGCGACTCCGGGATGCTGGCCTTCTAGGCAGAGTTGCAAAGAAAAAGCCATATGTCAGACTGGTCAATAAAGAGAAAAGATGAAGATCGGCAAAAGAACACAGACACTGGACAGAGGAACTACCTAGAAGGCCAGCATCCCGGAGTCGCCTCTTCCTTGTAGACAGAAGAGAAAGTTGGACCTGTAGCTAACTCTAGGGCTGGGTATGTTCCTAGTGGTTTGAACATTCTGCAAACACTAGGTGGATGATGGTGGACAAGAAAAAAAGAAGGAAAGTGGAAGAGAGTATGAGTAAATATGGAGTGTGGGATTGCACAAGCCTTTTGGAAGATCTAATGGAGGAGAAGATGGCGGACAAGGTAAAAAAAATAAGTGACTTTTGAGTGAATATGGAATGGAGGATCACACAGAATGTTTGGAAGAGCAAGAGAAGGAACTTAAACATGATGAGTATGGGGATGAATTAAATGCGGTGGCAGGTGAAGTGATGACCACCTAGAAGGAGCTAAGTGTATAGGGAAGTGGTGTGGTGAGGAGGGTTTGTGTCAAGTACAAAAAGAGGGATACGTCCTCCAGTAGCTCAGAGATTGAACCTGACGAGAGTAAGGAAGAAGTACCTGCGTTGAGGACCGCCGAGTTCAAGCCTCATCCCAATGATAAGAAGGATTCTGGCACAGTGCGGGTGAGCTTGGGGGAGAGAATGGATCCTTGTATTCTGGCTGATTCATATGTGATGTCAGGTTGAGTGGAGAAGAGTTTGGGAAGTGGACTTTTGGTGATTTATTCTGTCTTCCATCCAGAGTGCTCCAAAACCACGGGACTAGGGACAAGAATTTACTTGCTTTGCTCACCAGATTAGGGCGCCTTTGACAGGAGTGATACCTGGAGTGGCATTAAATGTTGAGTATCAGCTGAAATGGAAGATTCCTGGTGTCTGTGATGCCCGCCGTTTGGTGGTGAAACGGAGAAGACATTGTCTGTCTTGCTTTGTTTTGATGCAAGTTTTGAGTCTTTGCCCGACAAGGTCAAGTTAGGCTTTGCCAGTTATGCCGTGAGAGCTTTTGTTCCAATAATACTACAGTATTTTAGATGTCAAGCTTATGGTAATGTTGCACCAGTGTGTAGGAGATGGATTCGTAGATGTGAGACGTGTACAGTAGGGAATGAAACAAAGGAATGTGTAGTATTGGTGGAGAAAGTTGTGAGTTAGCTGTGGGAGTGCCCATGGGGCTGGAGATCGGAGGTGTCCTATGAGAGAAAGGCAGGTTGTGGCTACCAGGGTCAGAGTCATACAGAAAGGGTTGTATGCTGAAGGAGTGAAGAGAGTGGTAGAGAAAGAAAGGGTGAGGGATCCTAAGAGGATTCCTGTGAGTAGGCAGAGACCAATATAGAGGGATGGGAATAATATGTGCTTCAGCAAGGTGGGTGTCTTAGCATTCATAGTCATGTTTGTCAATTGAATGCAGAAATGGAACGTAAGTCACAGAAAACAGAGGTTGCAGTGGTAGCTGCAGAGAGTACTTGGGATTGCAAGGTTTTACTGCAGAACATTTGCAGGGGGTGTTGAGGGGCAGTGTTCTGTCCTCCCAGACCATTGGCCTAGAGTAGGATTATACAGAGTTAAATAGTGGAGTGGGTGGTGGGTTTTTTAGTGAGGGCTATTAGTTGAAAGGTTCATTTTCCTTTACCATTTTTTCTATTTTCTATTACTGAAATTGTATGTAAGTAGGCCATGACTGGCATCACACTCCAGCACAGTAGGTGACGGTGAATGCACCTAAAATTAGGATGCGATCCCCAAACGAGATCATAAAGAATGAGAAATAGATCATGTATGTGTAATTTTTTACATTTTACTAGTCAAGTCAGTTAAGAACAAATTCTTATTTTCAATGATGGCCTAGGAACAGTGAGTTAACTGCCATGTTCAGGGGCAGAACGACAGATTTTTACCTCGTCAGCTCGGGTATTCAATCTTGCAACCTTTCGGTTGCTAGTCCAACATTATAACCACTAGGCTATTTGCCACCCCATGTGTGCCATTCAGAGGGTAACTGGGCAATACTACAATACTGCCTTTGAATTGGGTATGGTAGTACTGTAGGTGCCATGCACACTGGTTTGAGTGTGGGAACTGTGGGAAGCATTGAAGTCAACATGGGCCAGCATTCCTGTGGAAGGCTTTCATCACCTTAGAGTCCATGCCCAACGAATTGAGGCTGTTCTGAGGGCAAAATGGGATGCAACTGGATATTAGGAAGGTGCTCCTAATGTTTTGTACACCTTAATGCGCGTTTTGGATTAAGGCCAGTTCAAGGCATTTTCAGCAGAAGACCACAAGGTGGCTTATTGGTCCTATTTCATTGGCTCTATTCGCCTTTCCTTCCCACCTTGAAGCGGGTACCCTCGCTCTCCTCCGACGCGCTCGTGCATACTGCTGAACAGAGCGTCTCGGGGACTGGTAAAACTTGTTTTGTTACAACCTCTAGACTATTGCCTACCCACTTGTGTGTTACCGACGGACCGATGCCTGTGTAACAGACCTGTAACGGAGTTTGTACTGAATGGAATAATATCTCTGGCGTCCAAGTTCTGAATCTGATGCGGTTTTCACAAGTGTGGGATTTGTAACACTGCGCTGGTGTGACATCGTTCGCATGTAAACCGATTGAGCAGGATTGACTCTTGGAAGTGATCAAAAGATGGACTACTGTTAATTTTTTATTCACAATGGGATTAAAACTATTTATTTTCCTCGGTTTATTCTGCGTCACCTCAGGTAGGACACACATTTGCCATTGATCATAATGTATTGTAGATACAAATGTAAATGACTTGAGACACCCATTTTACAATAAAGTATGGTATAGGCTTTCATAAAACGGCATTGTTATTGTCCTGTAGATTAGTGTTTATCCTATCAATTTTCACGTATTTTTCCAAATTGCCGGTTTAAATATCAGCTGGAATTCTGTACACTTTGATGCGCATCTACCTAGCACCTTATAGCCGTTCAGAAACAGGTCACCGAATTGATGCAATGAATTGTGTCCATGCGTACTGTGTTTGTTTCTGTCACTTAAGTTTTAGGTTTCGGGGTTGATCCTGCTCTATGCATCAATGTTTTCGATGAATTGACGCTTGGAGAGGGTTTTGATGGAGTTACTCAAGTCCAGGGCTTCCACAGCGAGTCTCGGGCGTTCCACTTTCAAGGTAAGACGCTCCCATAAAGAAACCTAATAGGCTTTGCTATGTGGTATGTTGAAGGCGAGAGGGCAAGAATGGTTAGTTGCAGTTTTTTCCTCGTCAGAATGAGACAACAAAACAGCAGGCATTATGAGTTCAAAAACTCATGGCAATGGAAAAAACGTGTTTCTTTCCATGTAATATTAGATTGACTGTCATGCATGGTGAATGGGTGTTGATGCTTTTGGAAGCTCTCACATAAAAGGAAAACATTCCATTTATACATATTGTCCACAATATAACCTGTTTGTTTGCATAACCATTTTATTTTGACATACTTATCCTAGTGTTGTCATTTTCTCTCTGCCCTGGGATGCCACCTGCCCAAAGCAAATAACAGTGTTCCCATAAGAGAGAGGGGGACACAGACATGCAAAGAATTATGGAACGATTGGGCATAATGAGAAGTCAGCAAACAAAACCCCAGGCTCATGGCGATGTATGGAGTGTGGTTGATGTTGAATGAGCCACTCTCCAGGCCCCAGCCAGACTGGACCTTTAATGGCCATCCTAGGTCTGAGGTCTATGGGTTGTCTAGCCTGAACCTGTTGTTGGCGATTCCAACAGAGGACCTGTATGAAAATGTATGCACTCACTACTGTAAATTGCTCTGGATGAGAGAGTCTAGTAAAATGTAATTCTATGCTCTAGTTGTACATTCTATTGCTCTGCCCTTGGACAAGCACCTCTCAGAATATCACTACATGATACATAGTGTTTCCATGGATAAATTCTCTGGAGAAGAATTTCAACCTGGACAAATTGGCACCTGAAGCAGTAAGCCTCCAGATCGATGTATACAAAATAATGAGTTATGGCATCAAAAGGAACATTTGCCATCTTATAGCACATCATTCTATATAAAAGTAAATAACATTGTTATAGGAATAACTCATTTCCAAATTGTTCTACGTGTACCTGGTATCTTCTCCTGCCTATCCTCACACATACTCCTCTGTAGCGACGCCAGCACAGTTACTGTATGTATAGTGCAGCTGGAGCCCCTCTTCCTCTTTGAAGATAGGGGGACATGATGTCCCGTCCTCTACTCCAACGCTTATGCATTCCACCTAGGCGGGGTTCCACCCGCCCTCTCTCTCCTTCAGTTTGCCATTAATGTCACACAATGGAATCATGACTCAGACATCCCCATACATTCTTCAGCGTTACCCCTTATTTCATTTAGGATGTCTCTGTTAAGTAAGTCATGCTGGGTGGAGGCGAGGAGCGGAGCGGCAGTCAAACCTGCTGGCCTCTGTGTAGTGTAGTCACTGGGCCTCTGTGTAGTGTAGTCACTGGGCCTCTGTGTAGTGTAGTCACTGGGCCTCTGTGTAGTGTAGTCACTGGGCCTCTGTGTAGTGTAGTCACTGGGCCTCTGTGTAGTGTAGTCACTGAGCCTCTGTGTAGTGTAGTCACTGGGCCTCTGTGTAGTGTAGTCACTGGGCCTCTGTGTAGTGTAGTCACTGAGCCTCTGTGTAGTGTAGTCACTGGGCCTCTGTGTAGTGTAGTCACTGGGCCTCTGTGTAGTGTAGTCACTGAGCAGGCTGTCGAGAGCGAGGGGAGCTGTCTGAGTCAGGAGAACATTCCTTAAATGTCAAACAGAAATTACCCAGAACGTGGTTGCCATGTTCTCAGAATATAAGAAATTAATGTTCTAGACACGTTTCATGGGAACTGTGCAAGAACATTCCTGTGTTCAGTTTTCTGGGGGTTAGGAGAATATTCCATCAACATCCCAGCAAACATACACAGACCACAGTTGCCATGTTCTCAGAACATAAGATATGAATGGTCTAGACACATTTCAAGGGAATGTTGCAAGAACATTTCTGTGTATCAGTTGTCAGAACGTCACCTGATGGTCCCAAAGAAACATTCTCCCCAAAATCTTTTTTCATTACACATTGTTACTGTTGCCGAGCACGTCAAGGACCTGATTAATTTACCTCTGATCTATTCACAGCTCTTTGTCAGTTGGCAATGTTAGGGACACACATGGTGCTTTTAACAGTGTGTTCTGTTGACATACATAATTACATTGCTCATGTTCATTTAAAGTAATTATTTTTCAGCATGTCCTCAATTGGGATTTGAACTCAGTACCTCTTGGTTCACAGCATTCCAATCTTTCTGCTACGCCACCATGTCTGTCAGTTATCAGTTAATCTGACTATTTCTCATTGATTTGATTTTCTTATTTCAGCTATTTTAGTGTTGGTGGGGCATTTTACCCTGTTTTATTGTTACTCCTGATTCCCTATGAACAATGAAATAGTTGTTATTGTGTATATTTTTAAACAGAGCTGAGATTTACTTCAAAGTGTGTTTCAAGAAGATGACAGAGAGATGCTCAGCTATATATAATTAATAAATACTCATAAATTATGAGAGGTAGTGGAAATGTCATTTGTGCTCAAGGGGTAATCTTACATGATTCACTTCTTTTAATGATAAACTGATTTTATTTTATGGGTGTTGTATATGTTACCAAATAATGACATTAACATATATTGCTTAGAAAGTGAGAGTAGTGTGACTCCCCATGTGGGTCTCAAACCCAGGCCACCAGCACCAATGAAGAACACCTTAGCCACTCTCCCAATAAGGGATGTCCCTAGAGTGTACAGTATGTGCTTATTGGGCCAAAATAGTTAGGTCCTGTCCTGAAGCCAACCCTAACTCCTTCTCCCTAGACACTTGTGTAGATATGAAACTGGGTAGATATAAGCAATAGGGCAAATTAACTTTGAAGTAAATCTCAGCTCTGTTAAAAGTACACAGGAAAACAGATTTTATTGATCATAGTGATTCAGGAGTAATATTTAAACAGGGTTATGATGAGAAACTGTTCATTAACTGATACAGACATGGTGGGTTAGCAGGATGATCAAACTGCGGTGAACCTAAAGGGTGAGAGTTCAAATCCCAGGGCTGGATATTTTTAATAATAATAATTGTATTAATGAAGATGCACAATATAATAATTGATGTCAAATGTAAGTTGAAAACACTGTTAAAAGCATTGTTTGAGTGTATCTAAACTCGCCAACAAATAAAGAGCGGTTGTTCACCAATCAGCCTTGATGGGCTTGGCAACAGTAACAAGGGGTGATGTGTAATGATGAAACAAACATCTTTGGCGACCATCAGGCAACATCCTGAACACTGATACACAGGAATGTTCTTGCAACATTCCCATGAACCGTGTCTAGAACATTAATATTGAATATTCTGAGAACATGGTAACCAATTCCGGGTAAGTTATGTTTGACATTAAGGGAATGGTCTCTTGGAAACGGTCCTTGCATGTCACTGGAACATTCCTATGAAAACATTAGGTAATGACCTAATGAGACTCTTAAGAGAACGTTCTCTAAAGTTGTTTAATTCTTAAAGTTGTGTGAACGTTTGTTGCTAGCTGGGTGCCTGATTGCCCATGGGGATTGATGGCATCTCTAGGAGGGGGGAGAAGAAGGATACGTTTCTGTGCACTGGCTTGTATGAACTATGTGTGTGTGTGTTTGTGAGAGAGCTGGGAAGGTGGGGATTACATTTTAGAACTTCTCACCTGCTGCAGATTGCCTTTGAAATTACCTGTCAGCCGTACAGTGAGTGGCAGTACTGTAGATATACAGAGGTAGGCCTCGGACTGATATGATAAAGCTGGAGGAAGGAATGTCCCTGTGCTACATATGAAACAGACGGCCACAACCAGAGCACTGAACTAGGATCAGACTCTGTCCTAACTGATCCTGGGAGAGGAGCCTACCATGGTCACGACAGCAAGCAGCCAATGAGCAGTATCCTATCTACACAGCTGCATGCATGTGAGCCCAGAGACCCACGTGCTGATTTTATGTCATCACCAGTGTCAGAAAGGCATTCGTTCTTGTTGAGTGTTTGAGCACTGAGCAGCACTGCCGGTGAAGTGTTTCTGTGTATCTGGTGGTGGTTATGCTCCTAACTGCAACTGCCCTGGAAGGTAGAGGGATGGAAGAGACTCATTTGTTATACAGCTGCGCTCCCTGTGTGTGTGTCAACCAAATAGGAGGCAACTAATGGGCTAACCTCTGGGGCTATAGCCACCAATGCCAGCTAACAAAGCTATTCTGGCAAAAACACTGCATTCCTTTCTGACTGATTCTGTGGTAGGACTTGTAACAGTAACTTGGAATCCAGGTGTTAGCCCTCTTAGTCCAACCAAATCCTTTATTCCAGAATTGCTTATGGTGGTTGAGTGATATTTGTGTCATCTCCAGGCCACCATAAATAGAGTGTTTACACTTAAATAAAAGGTTAACTAGGAAAGTCAGTTAAGAGCAAATTCTTATTTACAATGATTGCCTAGGAACAGTGGGCAAACTGCCTTGTTCAGAGGCAGAACAACAGATTTTTACCTTGTCAGCTCAGTGATTCAATCTAGCAACCTTTCGGTTACTATCCCAACGCTCTAACCAGCAGGCGACCTGCCGCCACCATAGATTTAGGACTAGTGGCTGACACCAGCTCAAAGACTCTGAATGTCAGACAGCCAGTGGCTGAGTCGATCAGAGAATTTAGGAGAGAGTGCTGCCCCAGCAGTCCTGGAGGTGCCCTTGGCTTGGTTTAGTATTTGTTCCAGTAGAGCGGACACACAGTGGAGGCAGAGACCATCCTCCGAATGCAGATTTCCTGAGCCAGCCGGAGCTGGAGCTGGTATTGGAATATTCAGGGTGTAGGCTAGCCAAAAGGGGGCTACGTGAGGGTTTCGAGTTGCTGTTGAGTTTATTATTAATGTAATCCCCCTAGAGAGAGGTTCTCAAGCCCAACCCTCCCACGCAGATGTCTCAGCCTCAGTACCGATGTTTAAAGCAGTGTTTTGAAAAAATGCTATGTCATTTTCTAACTGGCAGTGTTACGCAATATTGAGTGAGTCATGAATATTTTTATCGTCTACCTGTGGTAGAGCTCTGCTAGCCGAGCCTGATGGGCCCCAACATTATACATTGGGTAGGGCCTGTTTTCTTCCATCAATAACTAGAATATAGGTAGGGCTCGGGCATCATTAAATTGATCACTAACATTTTGAAGCTGAGCCAGTACAGTCATATCTTACTAAGATCAAAACATGCTGTCAGAAATGCTTCAACCTCGTCAAATATAAGACAGGAGAGATTATTTCACAGAAAATAATAATGTTCCTTGAGTTTTGTCTGGGTTTAGAGTGATGAAAAGTAGTTAACAGCTCACTGCTCTGTCTCGTCATTGAGCAGAGAGGCCCAAGCGGAGCTGTTGCTATGGTTACTCACAGACTCAGAGCCGCCATGAGCAGAATGCATGCAGAGCGAGCCTCCTGTGCACAGGGAGCCAGTGACCAACAGAGAGGAGCGGCTAATAGATTTACGGTCATGGCTAGAAGAAATACAGCTTTTGTCAAATTACCTTCAGATTTGACTTTTCGTAGCAGGTTACGTGAATTAGGTTAAGAAAAGGCTGAGGGTTGTTATTGGCTAAACAAATTAACTTTTGACAATCATTTTACAAAAGCTGGATCCCTTCTAGCCACGATTTGTATTTAATAACTGAGGAAGTTATTTCTGATTTCAGGCAGGCCTGGACTTTAAACTTGGCAGAAGGAATCGGGCCTGGGTAGGGTAGGGCCTGAATGTCGCAGGCATGGGTAGAGGTCGGGCTAAAAATTAATGCCCATGCAGAGCTCTAATTTGTGATATATTATTTATTCTCTAATATGGCCGTTTAGGATTTTGTTTATGTTTGGACTGACTGGTCCCACTTGGTCATTCTGTGCCAAGAATATTTATGCAGCTCACAATAATAGCATTTCATAATAAACAAATTCCCTGGGTTAAATAATCTATTTCAATACCTCAGGTAAAATCACGTTCTCCCTTCTATAGTATCAAGTATCACCAGTACAGTTCAATTCAGAAAATTATATTCAAATACAGATACAGTATTTCAGTCTTACGACATAACATGGGGTGATCAGTGACTGTTCAATTGAATTTTAGAATGTGCTCAACGAGTGACTTAAGTGAATATGAATGTGGTATGATCCGTGGTATGACTGTGGTATGATCCGGTATCTTGGAAACAGCTGCCTTCCTGTGATTTTCACACAACAGTGTCAAGGGTTTACAGAGAATTGGGCGACAAACAAAACAAAACATCCAGTCACCAGCAGTCCTGTGGGGCCGACAGTTAGTTGATGAGAGAAGTTCAAATGAGACAAACACAGTAGAGCTGTGCAGAATAGTGTACTTCAAGAAAAGGTCCTCTTGAAAAGATTTCTTCAGATGTCTTCTTTCTTTGCATGCAATGGAAGATGTCGTTCTCTCTGGGTAGGCTCGCCATCCAAGAAGACTCAAACGGCATCAAAAAACCTGACCTGCGTGTTGAATAAGCAGGCCAAAACGTCCACTCATGCATACTATGGATTAATAAACTGTACTTGGCTCCAAAAGGGGGCTTCGCCCCATACCGCATTGGTGATAAAGTGTAATTTGTTCGACTGCAACTTCTGGGGTAGCTAGCTTTAGCTTGGTACCTAGCTAGCACCAATACAACCAGCCTGAAAACAATAACCAGTAGAAACTGCAGTCATTTTCATTATTCTTAGCAATGATTTAGGAATCCTTGTGAGTAAGTATAAGCTAGGTTGCCACTTGTTATTCGCCTATTGAAATTGAATTTCAGTTGATGAAAATAAATAGCTAGCCAGCTACTTAACCCTATTGCCCAAAGCTAACATTATAAGCAGACTGCTAGCTTCATCTGGCTAGTGAGGCTCGACCCTACTGGGTTTTGTGTTGTGAAGCTAGCCACAATAAGGATTAGGCACAATAGTGGAATTTGTGGTTTGCCTTCAAAGTAAAAGTATGAATTTTAGAATGGGCTAAATGCCTACCTTCAAACTCAGTACCTCTTTGCTTCATGGGAAAATCAAAAGAATTCAGCCAAGACCTCAGAAAACAATTGGTGTAGACCTCCACAAGCCTGGGTCATCCCTGGGAGCAATTTCCAAATGCCTGAAGGTACCACGTTCATCTGTACAAACAATAGTACGCAAGTATAAACACCATGGGACCATGCAGCCGTCATACCGCTCAGGAAGGGGACGCGTTCTGTCCCCTAGAGATGAAAGTACTTTGGTGCGAGAAGTGCAAATCAATCCCAGAACAACAGCAAAGGACCTTGTGAAGATGCTGGAGGAAACGGGTATAAAAGTATCTATATCCACAGTAAAACGAGTCCTATATTCGACATAACCTGAAAGGCTGCTCAGCAAGGAAGAAGCCATTGCTCCAAAACTGCCATAAAAAACTGACTACGGTTTGCAACTGCACATGGGGACAAAGATCGTACTTTTTGGAGAAATGTCCTCTGGTCTGATTAAACAAAAGTAGAACTGTTTGGCCATATTGACCATTTATGCTTGGAGGAGAAAGGGCGAGGCTTGCAAGCCAACGAACATCATCCCAACCGTGAAGCATGGGGGTGGCAGCATCATGTTGTGGGGGTGCTTTGCTGCAGGAGGGACTGGTGCACTTCACAAAATAGATGGTATCATAAGGAAAGAAAATTGTGGATATATTGGAGCAACATCTCAAGACATCAGTCAGGAAGTTAAAGCTTGGTCACAAATGGTTCTTCCAAATGGACAATGAACCCAAGCATATTTCCAAAGTTGTGGCAAAATAGCTTAAGGACAACAAAGTCAAGGTATTGGAGTGGCCATCATAAAGCCCTGACCTCAATCCCATAGAAAATTTGTGGGCAGAACTGAAAAAGCTTTTGCAAGCAAGGAGGCCTACAAACCTGACTCAGTTCCACCAGCTCTGTCGGGAGGAATGGGCCAAAATTCACCCAACTTATTGTGGGAAGCTTGTGGAAGGCTACCCAAAATGTTTGACCCAAGTTAAACAATTTAAAGGCAATGCTACCAAATACTAATTGAGTGTATGTAAACTTCTGAACCACTGGGAATGTGATGAAAGTAATAAAAACTGAAATAAATAATTCTCTCTACTATTATTCTGACATTTCAAATTCTTAAAATAAAGTGGTGATCCTAACTGACCTAAGACAGGGAATTTTTACTAGGATTAAATGTCAGGAATTGTGAAAAACTGAGTTTTTATGTATTTGGCTAAGGTGTATGTAAACTTCCGACTTCAACTGTATATATGTATTCTATTCTACTGTATTTTAGTCAATGCTACTCCGACATTGTTCAACCTAATATTTATATATTTCTTAATTCCATTCTTTTACTTTTAGATTTGTGTATATTGTTTCGAATTGTTAGATACTACTGCTGGAGCTCGGGACGCAAGCATTTCGCTACACCCGCAATAACATCTGCTAAAAATGTGTATGTGAGCAATAAAATTAGATTTGATTTACTCTTCGATTTCCTTCCCTGACTGCGATCAGAGACTGATCTACCTTGCAGCTGCTCATATGCATTAAAGATGTTTTCTATTATCCAATTAAATAGTCTCTGCCTTAATCTTTGGATCTAGTTTTCCACAATAATAATAAATAAATAAATGTACAAATAGAATATACTGCTATTAAAATGTCTTCTCTATGATTACACAACATGTGCATCTCAAAAGTTACCGTGAAATGGCATCTGACTGCCTGCATTAGCTAGTGATATGTACATTTCAATGTGTCACTCAACTAACAAATAACTTTGAACAAAGTACCAATAAGTTGACTTTTCTACAATATATAACTGACACCAAATGCATCCGTTTGATATATTGTTCACTTTGGAATATTATTATTACTGCTACAAAAGTTTGCTTAGCAATTAGCATAAGTAACACCATTTACATTCACTAACATATAGAAAAGTTAGTTTTGGCCCGCTTACGTGGCGCTAAATCAATAGCTTCATTAATGAAAATAAAACTCATCAAGTAAATGGTCCACAAATACATTCAACCACTTCAAGATGTTGCAATGAATAGAGCATCAATTATCAGCGTTTTTCTGAAAATATATCCATGTTTTACTCATTATTTTTGCTTTAGAGCATAGGAGAGAATGTGCTATAAATGACGCTTCCTCTTCATGGCTTGCTCGACATTGCAACGATTGAACTGTCAAAGGTGAGACCTAAAGGATTTGCGCACTTCTGATTGGGTGATAATCTAATTGGGTTGTTTGTTCACATTTACATACATATTTCACCCATTGTTTTGACCTGGGTTACACACAGTTGCATTTTGAGAGAGATGGCATGAAATGTTGGAGAGGAGTGTTATAAACCTGACCAGTGTTATTTCGATCAGAACACCGCTGTCATCTTTTACTTGCTGTTGTTGCTTTGTTATGGGTAAAGTCAGGCATCTTCATAATTTGAAACCAGGGCCAAAATGAATTGAAATGTTTCCCAGTGAATTCATATCGTCCTTGAGAGGCTGTTTACATCTCAATAAACTAAGTTATTCCCTGTACAGTATACAGTAAAGAAGTCACTCTGAAAAGACAGGACGATATGGGAGCAGAAAGGATTGTGATAGTTAGGTTAATGTACTGTAGGGCAGCTTTTCAAAGGGAGCTTTTAAAGGCACCTGATCTAAATACTAAACATATGAACCATTGATTAGATTGGCAGTATTTATTTTGCAATGGTAGGGAAGCATTCACCGCTGTGCACGGACTTAAGAGTTCAGACCGACAAAATAAGGTATTATTACTCAGTGACAGATTAGAGTCAATCCCTATGATGGAGACTATCGCCTGGTATGAAACCATTTAAAGCTGTTTATACTGGATCCTGCAGATAAGATTAGTGTGCCGAAAAGGCAAACACAAGGCTGTGCTTCCCAGGAACACTCTCTGAGACTTTAGACTTCTCACTCTGTCAATGCATTTCTTGATTCCTGAAAATGTAAATCTTTGTTTTTTTCAATAATTATCTGTGTGCATTAGTTTTAATGAAACATTGAAAGCGCTGCCGATATGAGATAAGGTATGCCGATGTGAATTAATTGGTATTGATTTGGTGGGGGGGGGGCTCTTATCAGAGCAGAGTCTCATCCACTCCTTTTTTATGTGGAGGGTTTTTGGGAGGTTTACTGGTAGGGTACTACTGTCTGGTGGTAAGCTTATGCCATGAGTGAGCAGCACTGATGCAGGGGTCCTATCTCTGTGCTTTAAATGCAGGCTTCTCCAAGGACAGCCGTGCTTATCATGCAGTCCTAGAAAGGGTTCCGGTGAGCCCCACCCTGCCCCTCCTCCCACTTGGGCGTCTCCCCATCCACCGTGGGGAGGCAGGCTGTGTCTTGGAGAAGAGAAGCTACTAACAGATCAAAGGCTGATGACTTTCTGTGGAGCCCTGTGTTGGGGCTTAGTCCCAAGGTCCCTCGGCCCAAACTGCCCCCTAACCATTGTGTCTGGGATTGAGGTATCACTGTGGTCCTCCCCTTTCCTTTCCCAGTCACACTCGCCATGCTTAGGTCTGGCACATGACTGACCAGCACTGCACTCTACCATATTTGGGATGAAGTCTTTTGCTTGAGTTTAGTTTTGTTTCAAGTCTGACAAATGGCTTATTGTATTTCTGTTGTAGAAAATTCCACGGGATCTGACTGCAATTGTATAATTTTTCCAAAGGGAAAAAATGCACCAAACCCTTTATGGGTCAGTCTATTTGATCTGTAATTGTGATTTAATGAGGCGGTCTACTAAGACACTTCAAAGCATTAATCATTTCCACCAATGTCCTACATTTATTATGAAAAGTGGTCACTTATATTTAATTATTCATTCAGAGGCTTTCTGTTGCTACCATCATAACTGCTAAAAGTGAATCTAGACAAGCCTAAATATATTTTGAGTGATAATTCACTTTTTAAAATAAATCCTCACCAAACTAAAATTATCTAATCTCATTGGCAAAAATGGGGGGGGGTGTAAAATAAGCACAGGTATCTACCAATGACGTTAGGTAATTTAGCATGGTTATAGACACTAAGTGAATTATCACAATATAAGATATTTAGGCTTGCTTATATTTCCCTTTTTGCAGTGCAGGTTATTGCTTTAGCAGACTACTCTGGTACATGTCATCACACCATCTGACCCACCTCAGCCAATAACACTTTAATGATAGTAGCTCTGTTGAGGATGTACTCAAGCACTGTATCTGTCTAGTTGACCTAAAAACCAGACAACCTTTTTGTTCTGACAGAAATGACTCAAAACATGGCCTCCCCATGGAGTAGCCTAGCCAGGATCAGACAGATGCTAATGCTAGCAGCACACACTACACTCCTTCTCTGAAGACTGTATAACGTGCTTCTCTCCAGTCACATGCATTGCACATGTCTCTACTCTGTGTGCTCATCCTGCACAGTGCCAGGCTTCATCATGGCCTTTTTAGCATTTTCATATTACATTGTGTTAATTGGCTACTCCCACCAGCTGGAAGTAAAATGTTTATGCGCTGACGACAAGAGAGGCAGCGATGCTAGCTTAGCTTCCTGTAGCTCTAAAGTGTGCCATGGCATCATGCATGCATCCCCTGGCTGGGAGTGAACCCTTTGTGATTTGCTTCTGAGAAACATCATCATTTATTGATGCTTCCATTAAAGTAGCATAGATGTCTGGGTGGAGTTAGGGGGAGAAGGTGGCACACTAGTGGGACTGGAGAACAAAAGACTAGCTACAGAAGACTAGCTGCAGAACAGGAGCTACAGACTAGCCAGGCAACACAGAGATCTGAATTTCCACCGCACTTATTCCTTATTTTTTCTTCTTCTTCAATCTTTCTTATTATTATTATTATTTCTTCCTTCCATTTTCTTTCTTCTTCAAGCTGAGCTCAAAAGGTGCAGCTCTGAAGCTGCTTGTCGGAGATTGTTCAGCTTCATAGGAGCTGACGTCTTTTGTTTGTATTCTCTATAACAGCCAAATGTGTTCTGCTGAAATTTGGATAGTTTCAAGCTGTGTTGAAATACTTATTTTAACTGTCTGTACCAACAACTGAGGCATTTGTGAATCACGCTAACGGGGGTTTGTTTGTCTGTTTTGGCTCTGTTTGGCTTCAGTTGAGACACATTTACATTTTAGTAATTTAGCAGACACTCTTATCCAGAGCCACAGTGTAACACTGATCTCCCTGTTATTAATCTAAACACATTATACTGGTTGAAATCATCCTTAATTTCTAATATGGCACTATGGTTGAACAATCATGAATATCCTTTGTATTTTGCCACAATGATAACCTGTAATGAATAAAAACACATGCAAATGAAATACATTAGCATTATTTACGTAGGCATTTGAATGCTCAAGTGCTACTACAATATTGCCTTTTTAATGACCAAACTGCCAACCATCCTTTCCCCAGGTTCGTCCAGGGAGGTGAAGGCTCCTGGGGATGTGTCTGAGCGGATGCTCCAGAAGCTGAGGGGCCGGAGGGAGTTCACTGTTGTGGTCACCCTGAAACAGGAGCACTTCAACTCTGGGGTCATCCTATCCATCCACCACTCTGAACAGAGGTATGGCCAGAGCCATTACAAATACGTACTGAATACAATGCTAGAGTCCTCACAATACCCACTGACCACAATGCCAGAGTCCACATAAAACATACTCGTCAGAGAATGAATGGCTCACCTTTGCAGTGAAGTCCATAAAAAAATGGGATTGTCATCTGTGCGTAAAATGTGTTGAGGGTACATACAGTATTTTTGTACATCTGTTAGTGCTGCAGGAATCAGATGACAAAACAGACTAAACAATGCTGTACAGAAAAAGCAAATTACACCAACCCTTTATTCCTAGTACATCACCAAACTATACACAAAACCGTGGTGATTGTGAACAGTTAGTTAGCTAGTATGCTGATCTGTTTTCCAGTCAGGATGCCACATAATGTGTTGATTGAACTGTGTATATTAAAGTCAGCGCAGAGTAAAGACCTCATAGCGACGTTAATGACTTTCCCCAGCTCTGATTAGCTGAGCCAGACTGTGTGCAGGATGTGTGTTCACTCTACAGAACCATTGTTTCATTTGGTTTAGAAATGGGTTGTTGGGGGATCTCGGCAGACAGTGTTACTGGATTTGTGCAGCTGGTATATTGTGCATGGCTGGAGGACAATAACTCATTAGATTTGGTTTGTAGATAAATCCACTCCACCGCTACAGTTCTTCTAAATGGCTGTTTTTCTTTTGAATAATGCTTTGAAGTGAGTAGAAGTCTTTAAAGCCAGAGCTGATGAATCTGTATTGGCAACTCTGTCAGCTCTTTCCATTAGTGTCGCTACTTCACATGGGGAATCTCAACGGACTAGACAGAAGGAAGGCAGGGGTTTCCTGGAATACCAATGTACCAATGAGTTTACTCCTCTCACTCACATTACACATATGCATTAGTGTTGTCTCGCTGAAGCTGTCCTTGACAGCCGTTGTGTAGCATTAAGCTTGCACTTCAAGTGATTGGATCTTGAAAGGGTTTGCAGATCTACAGAGGAATGTGTCATGATTCTCTGAAACAGGGTGAAGCATTTATAATTTACCATGGGGTGAGTACGGTGCACAATCCACTTTACTGGAAGGATTCTGATTCAGAGAATGAACAGGAAATGTTCAGCTATCTGTAGAGTTATGGGTGTGGTCTGTCCTCAGTTTTACTGCCTTTTTACCTCTGTTAGTGATGTTGTGGTTGAATTGGGTAGTGTGCACATGCACTACATGGCTGAAAGTATGTGGACACCCCTTCAAATTGGTGGATTCGGCTCCTTCAGCCACAGCCGTTACTGACAGTGACAGGTGTATAATATCGAGCACACAGCCATGCAATCGGCATAGACCAACATTGGCAGTAGAATGGCCTGTACTGAAGACCTCAGTGACTTTCAACTTGGCACCGTCATAGGATGCCACCTTTCCAACAAGTCAGTTTGTCAAATTTCTGTCCTGCTAGAGCTGCCCCTGTCAACTGTAAGTGCCTTTATTGTGAAGTGGAAATGTCTAGGAACAACAACTGCTCAGACGTGAATAGGTAGGCCACACAAACTCACAGAAGGGGACTGGCGAGTGCTGAAGCACGTAGTGCGTAAAAATTTTCTATCTAATGGAAAATCTTCCCAGAAGAGTGGAGGCTGTTATATCAGTAAAGGGGGGACCAACTCCATATTAAAGCCCATGATTTTGGAATGAGATGTTCGACGAACAGTTTTCCACATACTTTTAGCCATGTAGTGTATGTGTGTAGCATTTTCTCTTTCCATATTCCATCTGCTCATTATTTCAGGATTCACTTTAGACAAACTTGTGTCCATATCAATTCCTCTCTCCATCCATATTCTGTCTGCTCATCCCTTCAGGTTCCTGGAGTTGGAGAGCAGTGGGCAGCGCAATGAGGTGCGTCTCCACTACCGCACCAAGGGTCAGAAGGCCCACACTGAGGTGTTTCCCTACAGCCTGGCAGACGGACAGTGGCACAAGGTTTCTGTGGCTGTCAGTGCCTCCCACATCATACTGCACGTTGACTGCAACAGGTAGGCTAAATGTACTGAGATATAAACCTGTTTCATTTAATCCAGTATTATTCCCAGTATAAACAACCTATAATAAGTAGGGAATAGGATGACTGAAGAGGGTGTATTTTAGTGTTACAGGCATTATTACCAATCAATTGAATCAAATATGTGACTCACCACCTGGATTTGGTCTTGTTTTTTTACATTGGATAAAAGTAGAGAGAGCTACAAAATGGTATATCATACACTGCATTTCTAAGTAATAATGGGAAAGTAATTATGCTTTGGAAGTTGATGAACTTGTAAACTCACTTTTTAGAATGTTTTCTGAATATTTTGGTATCTAGTGAAGAGCTCTTCTTTGTCTACACCCATTCAGCATCGTTGACACCCTCTTAAGCTTGAGCCCCACCCATCTCGTTTCGCTCTCGGAGCGTTCAAAGTGCACACTTGACGCTCTTGATGATTTGTTTACCTCTGGATAGCATGAAAACAACCTAACCAGCTCTGCTGGCAACAATTTCATGACTCTTTTTTGCCAACGTTTACTGACACCGGCCATATTCAATGGGTGTTTTACACTTTAGCTTAAGACATGTAGCTAGCTAGCTAGGTAAACAATGAACCTAGCTAGGTAAAGAACGTATAAGATCACACACGTCATGTAACGTTAGCTAACGAGCCAGCCAGCTAACGTTAGCTAGTTAAACAACAATGAACATCATGCCAAATCATGTCACTAATACCCTGCATGAATCTGCTGGGAGCTAACCAACCAGGTTCAATGTTAACTAGCTAACATTAGGCTCTAACTTGCAAAGCAAACGACTCTGGGATACGAATAATAACGTTATACACGTAACGTTAGCTAGGGAGCCAGCCAGCTAACGTTAGCTAGCTAGCTAGCAGTACACTTTAGCTTGAAATTAAAACACTGACAAAATCAGAAACTTGTAATATCTGAAACTGTAGCTAGCTAGACTATCTTACCCGTATACATCATCATGCATGATGGATGGGTCTCCCTGTCACGGATGCCATGCCACGGTTCCCCTTAGTTTGAAGATGTAATCCGGTGTTTTCTCCATCTCTTTAGCTATCACACTCCAATTCCACTGATTTCAAAACTCGATCCTCCAGAAAGTGGTGAGCAACACTTACGCAGCTCCACGACACAATACATTTAAAAAAAATCCTCGTTCAACAGGATTACCAACACAGACTGACCAACTCCAATAGACAGAAGCCCTCTGTATGGCAGACCAATCCAAACTCTTCTTTCGGCATGTCTAGCCCACTCATTATCTCAGCCAATCATGGCTAGTGGAAAGGTTGCTGACTTTTTCTGTGGCTTAACCAACAAGGCTCATAACTGTAAAGTTGTATTCGTATTTACAGATGGCATATACGTTTCTTATTACGGTACATGAAAGTTCACATGTTCCAGAAGGCATTTCTACCAAAAAATACATTTTGATAAAAAAAATTTAAAGAATGGCTCTCCTGTGAAGTCATGACTTGCGACATATGCGTAGTTTCCTGAAACGGGTCACATATTATTACTGTTACAAGCTTTAGTGGTAGTAGTATTAGAAGGTGTGGTGTGGTTGGCAAATACAGTATGTATTATGATGAGCAGTAA
This sequence comes from Oncorhynchus masou masou, assembly GCF_036934945.1. Classification (NCBI taxonomy): domain Eukaryota; kingdom Metazoa; phylum Chordata; class Actinopteri; order Salmoniformes; family Salmonidae; genus Oncorhynchus; species Oncorhynchus masou. The sequence goes on along the minus strand of NC_088242.1, from coordinate 81,038,474 downwards.
TCATGTTTTGTGGACCCGTTCCTGTCTTTCTGTCTCTGTAGGATCTATGAGAGGGTGGTAGAGATCCCATTCATGGACATCCCTGAGGACACAACCTTCTGGTTAGGGCAGCGGAGCAGCGCCCATGGCTTTTTCAAGGTAAATATTACGTTTTGTAAAGCTGAAGACTCTTCATGGTGGCTTAGGTTTGACGGTGTGGCATAAACGATGCTGATGCTGCTTAATAAATTATTCAAATAATTGAAGAGGAAATGAAGCGCGTTGGCTCATGGACGTTGTTTTCCCACATGCCACCCTGGTACGTACCCCGCACCCCCCTTCCCATCCTCGGTTGTTTAGCCCTGGACTTGTTTTATTTATTATGGCTGGGAATTTAATTGCTTGCATTTTCTCAAGACTGCCAATGTAATTTGTGCATTCTTTCTCGTTTCTCTCCCTCACTGCTAAGAATACATTTACAATTTTGTCCCATAAATTGTTTCCCCCCTAGTCTGCTGCTCTATGCATTTCCGCCGTAATTATCCCACTAACACTGATTTGGGAGAAATCATTAAACTCTCTGGACCATGCTCATTAAACATGGTCCATTGTTTATCAGACATGAAGACATGTATCACCCCTCACAGCGGTTTAATCCACATGGGAACATCCTTCCCATATTGATATAATGTCAGCTTTAATGTCGGATTTTACCTATTTTAACCACACTGGTACTACTTTGTGTTTGCTGTTGGGCAGAACGTGCATGTGTGTCTGTGTGTTGAACTGCGTGTGTATAATTTTGTGTGACGCTCCTGGCTGTTGCATTTACTCTGCATTAATTGGCAGATGAAAGAAGACTTGGAGGTCACCCACTAATCTTGACGTGTGCCCACCACACCTCCCCCTTTTGTGCCTCTGAAGCCCTGATTAGTGCTGGGAAAGGAAAGCCACATCTCATCTAAAGGAAAACCCCTTCATTAACAATCAGACATTCTTTCTCTCGGTTTGGATGGGGGTTTAGAGGAAGCAAAAATTGCATCCCCAGCAGTATAGTGGCAAACACTTTTATCACAGAGATGGGATGATACCCATTCAGCAGTTCGATATTATAGCATCCTACATGTATAATATACCTTGATGTGTGTGAAGTAGAAGTCCATAAGATGATTTATTCACAATTGATTACCAATTTAGTAGCATTTAGATCTTCATCTTTCATTAAAAGACACTGTGTGTGGTTTACAGCTGTAGTCTACATCTGGAAAGTGGCTAGTTTGTAATCATACAATCAATAACCTTTCACACTAAATGCACACATTCATCAGTGATACATACATGCATTATCGTCCCTAGTCTAATGGTTTTTCAGCCTTCCACTGAGTTAGTCTAAATTACCAGGAGATGGAAACATGTTTAACAAAACATGACTCATGCCTGCTTCAATCTCGCATGATGTTGCCATGAGAAATCAGCTAATTGGTTTCTTTGGATTTGAATTCATGGCCAGTAAATTAAAGTGGCAAGACAATAGAAAATATAAAAAATATCATAAGTTGCGTGGATCCACTTCTGTAAGAGAAGTACATGCACTCAAGGAATGAGATGGGCCAGGTTTCCATGGTTACTGAGTGTCTGGATGTGTGCTTCGACCACACGATGATAGGCTATACAATGAGGATACCTATGAATCAAATGTAATGTGTATCTCATAGCTATGCTTATCAAAGGGAATCAGAAGAAAACAGAAATTGAGATTACATTCATTATTGGTTCAATTTACATTCCATTTCAGTCCAATTAACTCAACGGACATCAGGCTGTACCAGTCCAGAGAACACATTAACTCAGAGTAAACTTGTCAGACTCCCTCCCTTCTATCGAAACATACATTTCCAGTAACAGTTTCCACTAAATATTTAATACAGTTGTTTACTTATAGCACAGTATTTATTGGGCTTTGTGTGGGACTTGAGGTGTGTGTGTGAAGAATATTAGACCATCTCTCTTATCTATTTTCTACCTATTGCACATGTAGTTGTCCTAGCTTCTCTTTATATAACACCATCCACGGCACTGTGATGACGGCTATCCTCTCATTTAGGGGTGCTATCTGTGATCAAGTAGGACACGTTTAGTCAGACGAGACAGTACGCTCTGTGCTGGCTGTAACTAAGCCAGTGTTTTTTTCTATGTGTGTCTGCAGGGTGTAATGCAGGACGTTCAGATATTAGTCATGCCTCAGGGATTCATCTCCCAGTGCCCAGATCTCAACCGGAGTAAGTCCACACCGTAGGAGGATGCTGAGGAGAGAACAGCTCATAATAATTGCCGGAACGGAGCAAATGGAATGGTATCAAACACCTGGAAATCATTTGTTTGATCTATTTGATACCATTCCACTACTTATTGGTGCAGTCATATAAAAATGTTATTCATCTGTAACAAAGTTGTGTAAACATGTTGTCTCTGCGGTCTGTTCTTTTCTAGCTTGCCCAACCTGCAATGACTTCCACGGACTGGTGCAGAAGATCATGGAACTGCAGGATATCTTAGCCAAAACATCCAGCAAGGTACTGTCTCCTGATCATAAACCTTTGTTGTCAAGGCTGATACCTCAGGCTATTCATTTCTGTTTCAACAAGTTTCATTCACCATCAAAGTTCATCTATGGTCTACCTACAGTCCCTTTGGAAAGTATTCAATATTTTGATACGTTACAGCCTTATTCTAAAATGGATTTACAAATAATAATAATCCTCAGCAATGTGTCGTCTTTACTATCATTAACTGAAGACTGATAGTTTTTATCAAAGATTCTCTGTAATTAGTTACTGTGCGATCAACTGATTAATCACGTAACTCATTAACTAGGAAGTCGGGGCACCAAGGAAAAATATTCAGATTACAAAGTTATTTCCTAAAATAACTTTGCAGATATTTTATATGATCAATTAGTCTTCGAATTAATGAATTATTTACTGTACCACACGTTGGTCTCATTCCAAAGGTCTTATTCCAAATTGTTGGTTATCTGCACGAACCCAGTCTTCACTGAGTCATCCATGCATCAATTGTCTTAAAAGATTTATTTATAACTAAGTAATTCACAGAAATGCATAAACAAGCAAACAAACAAACATGGTAAATGTGGTTACATGTAATGATAGGAGAATGTGCCCCAGTGGGCTGAACCAACATGGCGGCTTGTTAGACATGAGGGGGAGTGGGGGTCAACTAAGAAGTCACTACAGTTAATGATTTATAACAATTGAAATGCTAATCCTTTACACATGAACGCTCACTCATTCGGGAACAATTGCAATCAATATATATATTTACACTCAGTGTGTCGTCTTGATCGCTGGAGAAAAGTTTATTTCGTAGAATTGTCCGTCTCTCTCCCTCTCTCTCTCTGTCTTGGTTAGAGGGGATAGTTCAAAGTGACATTCGCTATAGAATGGATTTTTCGGCGGTTGTCGTTCTTCACGTTCAATGATACCGAATTCCTAGCTGCAGACTAGTAATTAATATCAAAGACTTGTTCTCATTCTGTCGGTATCGATAGTCTAAGAGTTTAACCACGTGGTATGGTTAAAAGATTCTGCAACCTTTAGCCATCTCGTAATTGAGGTACGCTCGGTCTGGTGATAATTTCTCAAAGTTGGGTTTTATTTGGAATGTTCCAGAATGTCTGACCCTAACTTGGCTCAAGAGCGGTCCTAGTTCAAATCCAATTCCCTTTTTGAGTTTTCCTTCATTAAACAGTCCAAAATCACATTGTAAAATTGTGTAAACAGTATCATACTCACTCATTCATCTTATACAACAATTAGATGTAAACCTTATATCTGGGGCTATTATATAAACCGCGTTATGGTGATGTGGCCACACCGTTTCCAATGTGCTTCCCAAGTTGTGACAAACGGACCAGTTCGTAGCTGGATTCTTCACCGATCTTTTACACTTTCTCCGGAACATGAAATTTGTTTGTACCTCAAGTTCTGTGAGGTAGAAGGATTTCCTTTGTCTCCATGAAAAACTACTCTCTATAACTGTGTGTCCATGAGGTCCTCTCAGGAATTTACGACCGCTGACCACAGAAGCCTAGTTGAAGGAGGCAAGGGGGAGGCAGGGAGAGGGAGATGGGTTTGCTATACCCAAAGAGGCCAACGTCATGACAAATGTACACACAATACTCCACAATGAAACTTTAGAAACTCCACTTTAGAAACAGAAATACCTTATTTACATAAGTATTCAGACCCCTTGGTATAAGACTCAAAATTGTTTCCATTGATCATTCTTGAAATGTTTCTTCAACTTGATTGGAGTCCTCCTGTGGTAAATTCAATTTATTGGACATGATTTGGAAAGGCACACACCTGTCTATATAAGGTTCCACAGTTGACAGTGCATGTCAGAGCAAAAACCAAGAATTGTCCGTAGAGCTTTGAGACAGGATTGTGTCGAGGCACAGATCTGGGGAAGGGGACCAAAACATTTCTCAAGCGTTGAAGGCCCCCAAGAACACAGTGGCCTACATCATTCTTAAATGGAAGAAGTTTGGAACTCCAAGACTATTCCTAGAGCTGGCCGCCCAGCCAAACTGAGCAATCGGGGGAGAAGGGCCTTTGTCAGGGAGGGAACCAAGAACCCGATGTTCACTCTGACAGAGCACTAGAGTTTCTCTGTGGAGATGGGAGAACCTTCCAGAAGGACAACCATCTCTGTAGCACTCCACCAATCAGGCCTTTATGGTAGAGTGACCAGACAGAAGCCACTCCTCAGTAAGAGGCACATGACAGCCCACTTGGAGTTTTCCAAAAAGGCACCTAAAGACTCAGCATGGTGGTGGCAGCATCATGCTCTAGGGATGTTTTTTCAGCAGCAGGGACTGGGAGATTAGTCAGAATCGAGGCAAAGATGAACAGTGCAAAGTACAGAGATCTTTAATGAAAACCCACTCCACTCAGGACTTCCGACTGGGGTGAATGTCCACCTTCCAACAGGTCAACAACCCTAAGCACACAGCCAAGACAACACAGGAGTGGCTTCGGGTCAAGTCTTTGAATGTCCTTGAGTGGCCCAGCCAGAGCCTGGACTTCAGAGCCTGGACTTGAAACAGAAGGAACATCTCTGGAGAGACCCTGAAAATAGCTGGGCAGCAACTCTCCCATCCAACCTGACAGAGCTTGAGAGAATCTGCAGAGAAAAATGTGAGAAACTCCCCAAGTACAGGTGTGCCAAGCTTGTAGCGTCATACCCAAGAAGACTTGAGGCTGTAATCGCTGCCAAAGGTGCTTCAACAAATTACTGAGTAAAGGGCCTGAATACTTATGTAAATGTGATATTTTAGTTTGGTATTTTAAATAAATTAGCAAAAATTCCTAATAACCTGTTTTTGCTTTGTCATTATGGGGTATTGTGTGTAGATTGATACACTTTTTTGGGGGGGGTTCAGTTTTAGAACAAGGCTGTAACCTAAAAAAATGTGGAAAAAGTCAAGGGAACTGAATACTTTCCAAGGGCAATGTACAGTATATGAATCTACTTTGATGATGTCATACACTGTAGATCTCCTTTAGTGAACACTTGTAGTAGAAGGCATTTCATGTGTATATAGATCAGTGGTCACCAACCTTTTCTGAGTCAAGATCGCTTTCTGAGTCAAAATGCAAGCTGAGATCTACCACTCAGATTTTTTTTGAATGACTTAGAAAAAATGTAAGCCTATGCAACATTAACCAATCAAAAACAGTTCTGTAGCAATGACATTTGTGCAGTAGGCTATAGACCCAATACATTATCATTTCATATTGGCTAATCTTGAATTGCCTTGCCATTGTTGTTCTTCTCAGATCATTTTGAAATTATATTTACAAAATGTAGGTGTATGATCACACTGGTAATAGATCATTTGTTGTATTACTTATGAGGCACAGCTGAGAGAGCATAATAATAACAATGCAAGCTTATCGGAAATAATTTGCTATACTCATTCATTGCAGTGCTGGTTGTATTGTGAGTGGAAGTAGCGAGAACGTGCATTTTATGCCTTATAAAAGTGTTGAACAAAGTGTTGACAGTGCTGAACAACAATTTAAACATGAACATACTTTTAAAAACAGCAGCCGTTTGCTGTATGTGTTGCCTCTCTCTAGTCATGGTTTTAAGTTTTGTTGTGCGTTCAAGATTTATTTTTACAGTCTATGGCCCAAGGAAACCGTGCAGACACAGTGGTCTGAGCTATCTGATTGGTCAGCGGTAAGCCTATAGATTCACTTGATCTCCTCTGGGCCTGCCCGGTAGGCGGAGTTCTACCCTCAGACACATGAAATGGTTAAGAATGGGAACACTTTGCCTTTCCGGGGCTAGGGCTGCTGAAACAAGTACAGCTCCAGCCAACAGCACCAAACAAATAAAAAACATAGGAACGCAAGGCTTTATTGTTGGGTTTTTACAGAAATGTTTGGTGATCGACTAGGAATGCCTTGGAGATCAACAGGTTGGTGACCACTGATATAGATGGATTATATGCACCGATCTGAGACCCTCTCCCTCCCTCCATCCCCGTCCCTCCCTTTGTATCTGGGCCTGGCTTGGCCAGCTGTCCAGAGCAGAGGAGATGATGAATAGTCTGGATGGATGCTACTGTGAGAGGACCTGCAGCGTCAAGGGGGTCGTCTACAGAGAGGACGAATCATTGACAGATGGCTGCAGGAACTGCACATGCACGGTGGGCTATATCAGTGTGTGTGTACTGTGTGTGTGTACAGTACGTGTACACTGACTGTACAAAATATTATGAACACCTGCTCTTTCCATGAAATAGACTGACCAGGGTAGTCCAGGTGAATGCTTGGATTATTGATGTCACTTGTTAAATCCACTTGAATCAGTGTAGATTTAGGGAAGCAGACCGGTTAAAGAAGGATTTTTAAGCCTTTAGACAATAGAGACATGGATTGTGTATGTGTGCCATTCAGAGGGTAAATGGGCAAGTCAAAAGTTGTCCGTGTGTATCAAGAATGGTTCACCAACCAAAAGACATCCAGCCAAGTTGACACATCTGTGGAATGCTTTTGCCACATTGTAAAGTCCCTGCCCCAATAAATTGAGGCTGTTCGAAGGGCAAACGGGGCGGGGGTACACTCAATATTAGGAAGGTGTTCTTAATGTTTTGTACACTCATTGTATATAACTTGTGTGTGTATGTGTGCGCACGCATTTGGTTGTACTATCCTTGTGGGCTTCAGAAGTCCTCAAGGAAAATCTGTACAAGTGCTGACATTTCACAGGTCCCCATAAGGAAAAAGGCTATTTTAGTGATTGTGGTTATGGTTAGGGAAAATAGTATTTTGAATGGGAATCTATTTTTTTGGTCCCCACAAAGATAATAAAACAAACGTGTATGTGTGAGTGATTAAATCCCATTGTTGACCAATCCAATTGTTGGGGGGGGGGGGGGTGCAGTACTCCATTGTTGATGGCTCATGTTCTCATTACTTCATTGGTTTGAGAGGAGAGTTGTCCTAGATATTTAAAGAAAACAGGACAGAAACACAGAGGAATAATAGAAAACATACACAGTAGCTAGGATTAAACAGAGCACCAGGACTCAGCTATGCTGGACAGACCCTCTCAAGGGTCTACTTTCCTCTTCAACAAGTATGTCAAAGGAGCGTAAATGCTTATGAGAGTGCTGGGATTATTTACCACAACAAAAGAGATTTCACCTCTGTCACTCTCCCAGCTATAGGTCATGCATTACGTTCTATGCCACTGGACTCCTGAAATGAGCCAATGGGGTGGATCTGTGGCTTAGCACCTGCAGCTGAGATAAACTGAGGACATCACATATTTCTCAGTACATTACATTGGTATAATGTGAGTAAATCACATCTCTCACTATATTGCACCTAATTACTCTCGACAGATGATAATTATCGTCTGCGATTCGTTCCGCCCCGTTTGTCTAATGAATCATCGGTGCTCATCGACGTGTCACTTCTCTGATGCAGACTGCAATTACGCCATTAGATAGACGTGTTCGTTACCTTATGTGTGGCAATTAGCCGCGACCTTTGAAACTCAAAGGTCACAGCATTAAGATGTTATCAATTATGGTGGATCAGTCACATACAGTGGTTCTTCCTTTAAAAGTTGCATCATACTGCAGCACAGCTTGCAGGGTGCTGCATAATGGTATGGCACGTTGGAGTGCATGACGTCATAGTATTTTACTCTCAGCCATTGTCTCCATTAATGCTAGTTCATTTTAGTTTGACCACCAGAGAGCATCTTTGAGAAGGTGAGTTATTGAAATGACATGGAGCTGTAGACCTAAGTGTCCTGTTTACTGTAGCTATTTTAGCGTAACTTACTTATTGGCATACAGGCCTACTTCAATATAAAGTATATCAATCAATCATTCATTTGTGCGTGTCATCACACAGCATACTGTAATGGTCTGGGTGTAGCTGGTGCAGAGGAGTCAGGCGCAGGACAGCAGAGATGAGTAACACAAGTAACCTTACTCAAATATTACAATAACATGTTGTAAATGCCGAGCCCACAATAACGAGAGACACATGGAAGGAGGGGTTAATACGGTAATTGGGGGGAAGCTGTAAACTGTAGCAAACCTCGTTCAGTCTCCTCAGGACTTTGAATGGCCCCACAAACCACGGGCCCAGCTTCCGGCAGGGCAGGTGGAGGGGCAGGTTTCGGGTTGAGAGCCGCTCACCGCCACTGCGGTGGCGGTGAGCGGCGTCCCAGGTCTCCTCTGAGCGCTTAAAACATTCGTCCACCGCAGGAGCCTTGATCTGGCTCTGATGCCAAGTGCCAGAACCGGCAGATACCCCAGTACGCACTGGAAGGGGGAGAGGTTAGTGGAGGAGTGGCGGAGCGAGTTTTGGGCCATCTCTGCCCAGGGGATGAACACCGCCGACTCCCCCGGCCGGTCCTGGCAATAAGACCGCAGAAACCTACCCACATCCTGGTTTACTCTCTCCACCTGCCCGTTACCCTCAGGGTGAAAACCCCAGATGTTTCATGAACGCCCTCCAGACCCTTGACGTGAACTGGGGACCTCAATCAGACACTATATCCTCAGACACCCCGTAGTGCCGGAAGACGTGTGTAAACAGGGCCTCCGCAGTCTGTAGGGCCATAGGGAGACTGGGCAAAGGAAGTAGACGGAAGGACTTAGAGAACGTCTAAGGATCGTGGTGTTATCCTGTGAGGGAGAAAGATCCGGGAGGAAGTCCACCAATAGGTGCCACCACGGCCATTGTGGAATGGGTAAGGGCTGTAACTTCCCTCTGGGCAGGTGACTAGAGGCCTTGCACTGGGCGCACATCGAGCAGGAGGAAACATAAACCCTCACGTCCTACACCACATCACATGAAGCCACATCAGTCAATGGCTTCATGTACGTACAGTGACTGTACGTACATACCCCAACCAGAAGCCATGAATTACAGGCGACATCCGTAGAGCTGCCGCTTTCAAGGAGTGAGACTCTAAACCGGAAGCTTATAGAAATCCCACTATGCCCTCCGATGAACCATCAAACAGGCAAAGTGTCAATATAGGACTAAGATTGTACTACACCGGCTCTGACGCTCATTGGATTGTGGCAGGGCTTGCAAACTATTATAGACTACAAAGGGAAGCACAGCGTGAGCTGCCCAGTGACACGAGCCTACCAGACGAGCTAAATTACTTATTTGCTTGCTTCGAGGCAAATAACACTGAAACATGCATGAGAGCATCACCTGTTCCGGACGACTGTGTTATCACGCTCTCCGCAGCCGATGTAAGACATTTTAAACAGGTCAACATTCAAATAGATTACCAGGATGTGCACTCCGAGCATGCACTGACCAACTGGAAAGTGTCTTCACTGACATTTCCAATCTCTCCCTGTCTGAGTCTGTAATGCCAACTTGTTTCAAGTAGACCACCATAGTCCCTGTGCCCAAGAACACCAAGGTAACCTGCCTAAAAGACTACTAACCCGTAGCACTCACGTCTGTAGCCATGAAGTGCTTTGAAAGGCTGGTCATGGCTCACATAAACACCATTATCCCAGAAACCCTAGACACACTCCAATTTGCATACCGTCCTAACAGATCCACAGATGATACAATCTCTATTGCACTCCACACTGTCCTTTCCCACCTGGACAAAAGGAACACTTATGTGAGAATCTTATTTATTGACTACAGTTCAGTGTCCAACAGTATAGGGCCCTCAAAGCTCATCACTAAGCTAAGGATCCTTGGACTAAACACCTCCCTCTGCACCTGAATCCTGGACTTTATGACGGGCCGCCACCAGGTGGTAAGGGTAGGTAACAATCCGCCACGCTGATCCACAACACAGGGGCCCCTCAGGGGTGTGTGCTCAGTTCCCTCCTGTAGTCCCTGTTCACTCATGGCTGCACGGCCAGGCACGACTCCAACACCATCGTTAAGTTTGCCGATGACACAACAGTGATAGGCCTGACCACCGACAACAACAAGACAGCCTATAGAGTGGAGGTCAGAGGCCTGACAGCGTGGTGCAAGGACAGCAACCTCTCCCTCAACGTGATCAAGACTAAGGAGATGATTGTGTACAACAGGAAAAAGAGGACCGATCACGCCTCCATTCTCATCAACGGGACTGTAGTGGAGCAGATTGAGAGCTTCATGTTCCTTGGTGTCCACATCACCAACAAACTAACGTGATCCAAGCACACCAAAACAGTCGTGGATAGGGCACAACAAAACCTATTCCCCCTAAGGAGACTGAAAAGATTTGGCATGGGTCCTCAGATCTTCAAAAGGTTCTACGGCTGCACAGTTGAGAGCATCCTGGCGGGTTGCATCACTGCCTGGTATGGCAACTGCTCAGCCTACAACCACAAGGCACTACAGAAGGTAGTGTGTACGGCCCAGTACATCACTGGGGCCAAGCTTCCTGCCATCCAGGACCTCTGTAGGCCCAAGGAGACGCACTGGAGACCAGATGCGCTGAGTCGGCTTCATGGCACCTGGCTCGATGCCCACTCTAGCCCGGCCGATATGAGGCGCTGCGATGTAACGCACTGGGCTATGCCTGCGCACTGGGGACAACGTGCGCTTCACGGCTTAACACGGTGCCTGCCCGGTCCACCTCTCTCCACGGTAAGCATGGGGAGTTGGCTCAAGTCTCCTACCTGACTTAGCCACACTCCCCGTGTGCCGCCCCCAATACATTTTCGGGGCTGCCTCTTGTCCCAGCCGCGCTGCCATGCTGCCTCCTCATACCTCCGCCGCTCAGCTCTGCCTTGCCAGCGATATTCCCCGTGCCCAGGGTCCTTCTCCATACAGAATCTCCTCCCATGTCCATGAGTCCAGAGATTTCTGCACGCTGCTTGGTCCTTTTTTGGTGGGTGATTCTGTAACGGCTTTCCTCCTCTTCGTCTGAGGAGAAGTAGCAAGGATCGGACCAATACGCAGCGTGGTAAGTGTCCATGATACTTTAATAATAATTGAACACGACTCAATACAAAAATAACAAAGTGAATGGAAATGAAAACCAAAACAGTCCTGAATGGTGACACAAACAACAAAACAGGAAACAATCACCCACGAAACACAGGTCGGATAAGGCTACCTAAGTATGATTCTCCGAGACAACTAACGACACCTGCCTCTGATTGAGAACCATACCAGGCCAAACACAAAACGCAACATAGAAAAACCACCTACCTTCAATATAATCATTCATTCAGAAGGTTAAACCCATAGGTCTTAGGCCTGCATAAATACAATTAGATTGCCAAATTCATTTTTCGTTAGGTTATAATAATCCATGCCTTCGGAGAATGTTATGAAGTCCGAAAGTTAAACAGTGAGTTAGAGATGTGGCTGTCAGTATTACAATGAAAATGAACTTTTAATCCGTCTGTCTGCATATTTCAAGACATGGCATGTAAGGGTGCAGTGAGATGGGTTGGACGATACTTTTCTCATCAACCATCTTGAAAAAACGTATATTTAAACTGAAAATCAACCACTGTCAGCCTTAAAATGTTTTATTATCCAAATGTTGAACTCCGGGACCACCCGCAAGCAATTATTTTGGGGTTGCCTGTGACTTCCAGTCTTTTCTCTCTCCTACAGAACGGCACGGTGCAGTGTGAGACTATCTCCTGCCCTCCCCCTCAGTGCCAAGCGGACACCACGCCTGCGTATGTGAAGGGTGCCTGCTGCATGGAGTGCCAACGTGAGTGAAGTGTTTTAACATAAACACGCACAGATGGACACACGTATGCACACACACAAACACTCCTCTTCTCACACACTCAACACAGAAACACCAGAGACACACACAGCACGCCTCCACAACGGCTGCCTGGCAACTGATCTGCGTTGCTAAGCTGCTCCCCAACACACCTCTTGAGATGCTCCATACTTTTGCATATACATGGACCAATCAATTATTCAACAGCCAGCTTCTCAACAGGGGTGGCCACATTGACACAAATGGGAAATAGAATTCAGGGGTCGCAGGATGTGCGATGAACTAGTTCCTGTTTACAATAGACAGGATGATGCTATGAGCCGGGAACTCGTCCAAGGACTTTCATTGAGTTTTCTTTCTAAGAAAAATGTAAAATTATGAAATGGAAGTTAGAAACTGTTGGAGTATCCTTGTGTCTGGCTGAGTGGACTATGAAACATTTAAGATACATGTCTGTGTGTTTTGTATTTGATCAATAGCCGTTTGCTATATACGCTAAAACGTGTTGTGAATTTGAGGTTTACAACTGCTTGTCACGCCCTGACCTTAGAGAGCCATTTTATTTTTCTATTTGGTTCGGTCAGGGTGTGATTTGGGGTGGCATTCTATGTTTATTTCTTTGTTTTTGGCCGAGTTCCCAATCAGAGGCAGCTGTCTGTCTTTGTCTCTAATTGGGAGTCATATTTAGGCAGCCCTTTTTTCCACTTTCTGTTGTGGGATCTTGTTTTTGCACAGTTGCTGTTAGCCCTGCAGAACTTTACGTTAGTTTATATTTGGTTGTTTTTTGGTGTCATTTTTAATAAAATAAAAATGTACGCCTACCACGCTGCACCTTGGTCCATTCATTCAGACGAACGTAACAGAAGATCCCACCACCAACGGACCAAGCAGCGTGGTCAGGAGGACTGGACCTGGGAGGAAATCCTGGAGGGAGCAGGACCCTGGACAAGGGCCGGGGAGTATCACCGTCCGAAGGAGGAGATGGAGGCAGCGAAAGCAGAATGGCGACATTACGAGGAGTTATACCAGCATGAGAGGCAGCCCCAAAAAACATTTTGGGGGGTAGGCACAAGAGGAGATTGGCGATGTCAGGGTTTAAACCTGAGCCAACTCCCCGTGCTTCCCGTGGGGAGCGTGTGACTGGTCAGGCACCGTGTTATGTGGTGATGCGCACAGTGTCTCAAGTGAGCATTCACAGGCCTGTGCGCTCTGTGCCAGCGCACCTCATTTGCCGGACTGAAGTGGGCATCCAGCCAGGACGGGTTGTGCCAGCTCTACGCTTGAGACCTCCAGTGCGCCTCCACAGCCCAGTGTATCCGGTGCCTGTCTCCCCAGTCCGGTGAGACCTGTTCCACGTACCAGGCCTCCAGTATGTCTCTGTTACGCACGCCTCTGTAAAGAGGGAACGCAACACCCTGCTACAACTCAACGCTCCGTGAAGTGAAAGAGTTATGGACTGTAGGTGTGAGTAAGGATGACAAAATGCAGAGAATTTACCGTTACTAGGAATTTATTCCTTCACACGGTAATATGGGGAAAAGAGGCTGACCGGAACCAAAGCAAAGAAAGTAAATCTCAAAGCCCCCTCTCCTACCTAACCTGTCTACCCACTACCTATCTAACTTAGCACCATCTGGTGCGCTAACCAAAATACAGGGGGTGGTCCGCCCAGGTCTTACCTAGTGTGCCTAGACAGTGAATATACTACGGGTATATGTATGCCCGCGGGCCTCTTGCCTAAGCACTCCCTAGGTGCCTTCCCCTTCCCCCTGGGTACAAATTAAACAGAATAACAAACAATCCACTTCACTACAAAACTGAGAAAAAACTAACTCAGGCCATTAAAGAAGCTCTGACAAAGCAACAAACACAGAACATACCAAAGCTGCTACCAACAACAACTCACATAGTGGATAACAACAACCAATATGCTATAACCCTCAGCCATCAACCTCCTCTCTCAGCAATGATCTATATCACAATCAATCTCTCTCCTGAACAATATAACACTGGCTTTTATAGCTTCAGAAGGCATTGGAGACCGCTGTGTCCTGACGAGGGGGCGGGGTCAGCCCTCCAATTCAACTCCAGCCACTTTAATAATGGGAATTGATGGGAATTGATGTAAAATATATCACTAGCCACTTTAAACAATGCTACCTAATATAATGTTTACATACCCTACATTATTCATCTCATTTGTATACGTATATACTGTACTCTATAATCTACTGCATCTTTATGTAATACATGTATCACTAGCCACTTTAAACTATGCCACTTTGTTTACATAACCTACATTACTCATATCATATATATACTGTACTCGATACCATCTACTGCATCTTGCCTATGCCGCTCTGTACCATCACTCATTCATATCTTTATGTACATATTCTTTATTCTTTATCCCTTTACACTTGTGTGTATAAGGTAGTAGTTTTGGAATTGATAGTTAGATTACTCGTTGGTTATTACTGCATTGTCGGAACTAGAAGCACAAGCATTTCGCTACACTCGCATTAACATCTGCTAACCATGTGTATGTGACAAATAAATTTGATTTGATTTGAATTAATCGTGAAGTCGACCAATCAGCTGCTGGGGGATTTCAGCAAGCCATCTCCTGAAACACACTCAAATACACAAACTACAACACAGAAACTGGGGAACGTAACAGTCTCCTCAGCCAGGCTTCCAGTACGTCTCCTCAATCCGGTGAGACCTGTTCCAGTTCCACGTACCAGGCCTCCAGTATGTCTCCCCAACCTGGTAAGCCCTGTGGCAGCTCCACACACCAGGCCTCCAGTACGTCTCCTCAGTCCTGTGAGACCTGTTCCGGCTCCATGTTCGAAGCCTCTAGTGATGATCCATGGCACGAAGCCTCCAGTGATGATCCATGGCCCGGAGCCTGTAGTGATGATCAATGGCACGAAGCCTCCAGTGATGATCCATGGCCCGGAGCCTGAAGTGATGATCCATGGCACGAAGCCTCCAGTGATAATCCATGGCACGAAGCCTCCAGTGATGATCCATGGCCCGGAGCCTGCAGTGAAAATCCAGGGCAAGGAGCCTCCGGCGACGGAACCCAGTCCGGCTACACAGAAGCGGAGGGATCAGCGTAGGGAGCGGAGGCTACATCCCGAACCGGAGCCGCCACTGGGGGTAGATGCCCACCCGGACCCTCCCCTATAGGTTCAGGCTTGCAGCCGGGAGTCCGCACCTTTGGGGGGGGGGGTACTGTCACGCCCTGACCTTAGAGAGCCGTTTTATTTCTCTATTTGGTTAGGTCAGGGGTGTGATTTGGGGTGGGCATTCTATGTTGTCTTTCTTTGTTTTTGGCCGAGTATGGTTCCCAATCAGAGGCAGCTGTCTATCGTTGTCTCTGATTGGGAATCATACTTTGGCAGACCTTTTTCCCACTTTCTGTTGTGGGATCTTGTTTTTGCACAGTTGCTGTTAGCCCAGCAGAATTTGACATTTGTTTATATTTTGTTGTTTTTTTGGTGTCATTTTTAATAAAATAAAAATGTATGCCTACCATGTTGCACCTTGGTCCATTCATTCAGACGAACGTATCACTGCTTCTGAAGTTTGTTGAATCCCAATTCAACGGCTCAGACACAAGAGGCTTGTGGCAGGGTCTACAGTCAATCACGGACTACAGGAAGAAATCCAGCCCAGTCACGGACCAGGATGTCTTGCTCCCAGGCAGACTAAATAACTTTTTTGCCCGCTTTGAGGACAATACAGTGCCACTGACACTGCCTGCAACGAAAAATGCGGTCTCTCCTTCACTGCAGCCGAGGTGAGTAAAACATTTAAACGTGTTAACCCTCGCAAGGCTGCAGGCCCAGACGGCATCCCCAGCCGCGCCCTCAGAGCATGCGCAGACCAGCTGGCTGGTGTGTTTACGGACATATTCAATCAATCCCTATACCAGTCTGCTGTTCCCACATGCTTCAAGAGGGCCACCATTGTTCCTGTTCCCAAGAAAGCTAAGGTAACTGAGCTAAACGACTACCGCCCCGTAGCACTCACTTCCGTCATCATGAAGTGCTTTGAGAGACTAGTCAAGGACCATATCACCTCCACCCTACCTGACACCCTAGACCCACTCCAATTTGCTTACCGCTCAAATAGGTCCACAGACGATGCAATCTCAACCACACTGCACACTGCCCTAACCCATCTGGACAAGAGGAATACCTATGTGAGAATGCTGTTCATCGACTACAGCTCGGCATTCAACACCATAGTACCCTCCAAGCTCGTCATCAAGCTCGAGACCCTGGGTCTCGACCCCGCCCTGTGCAACTGGGTACTGGACTTCCTGACGGGCCGCCCCCAGGTGGTGAGGGTAGGTAACAACATCTCCTCCCCGCTGATCCTCAACACTGGGGCCCCACAAGGGTGCGTTCTGAGCCCTCTCCTGTACTCCCTGTTCACCCACGACTGCGTGGCCACGCACGCCTCCAACTCAATCATCAAGTTTGCGGACGACACAACAATGGTAGGCTTGATTACCAACTCCAGCCACTTTAATAATGGGAATTGATGGTAAATGATGTAAATATATCACTAGCCACTTTAAACAATGCTACCTTATATAATGTTACTTACCCTACATTATTCATCTCATATGCATACGTATATACTGTACTCTATATCATCGACTGCATCCTTATGTAATACATGTATCACTAGCCACTTTAACTATGCCACTTTGTTTACATACTCATCTCATATGTATATACTGTACTCAATACCATCTACTGTATCTTGCCTATGCTGCTCTGTACCATCACTCATTCATATATCCTTATGTACATATTCTTTATCCCCTTACACTGTGTATAAGACAGTAGTTTAGGAATTGTTAGTTAGATTACTTGTTGGTTATTACTGCATTGTCGGAACTAGAAGCACAAGCATTTCGCTACACTCGCATTAACATCTGCTAACCATGTGTATGTGACAAATAAATTTTGATTTGAGTTTCCACTTTCCACATTTCCACTTGATTTTCCCTGACAAAATGTATCAACCCCTACAAAAATGTTGATTAATTATAATCCACATAATAATTCACGTTTCCTTCTACTGAGGAATTATTTTCCTGCTGTAGCAAACTGGCTCAAATTAGGATCCAATATCTGTACATGCTGTATGTCACATTCAAAGGTTCTCTCAACTTTGTTTGCTCTCAATAAGACATGGCTCTTGTATTTGTCTCTTTTGTGGCTACCTATACCTTATATATACTGTACCAGTCAAAAGTGGGTTAGTACCCACAAAATACCAGTCTCAACATCAACAGTGAAGAGGCGACTCCACTCCTAGGCAAGAGTTGCAAAGAAAAAGCCATATCTCAGACTGACCAATCAAAAGAAAAGATTGAGATGGGCAAAAGAACACAGACACTGGACAGAAGAACTCTGACTAGAAGGCCAGCATCCCGGAGTCGCCTCTTCACTGTTCACTTCACTCTTCACGGACGTTGAGACTGGTGTTTTGCGGGTACTATTTAAGGAAGCTGCCAGTTGAGAACTTGTGAGGCATCTGTTTCTTTCATTTCTACAAGAATAGACTGACGAGTTTCCGATGAAAGTTATTCGTTTCTGGCCATTTGAGCCTGTAAATCGAACCCACAAATGCTGATGCTCCAGATACTCAACTCGTCTAAAGAAGGACAGTTTTATTGCTTCTTTAATCAGGACAACAGTTTTCAGCTGTGCTAACATAATTGTAAAAGGGTTTTCTAATGAGCCTTTTTAAAATGATCAAATTGGATTAGCTAACACAACGTGCCATTGGAACACAGGAGTGATGGTTGCTGATAATGGGCCTCTGTACGCCTATGTAGATATTCCATAAAAGAAATCAACCGTTTCCAGCTACAATAGTCATTCACAACATTAACAATGTTTACACTGTGTATTTCTGATCAATTTGATGTTATTTTAATGGACAAAAAAAATAGCTTTTCTTTAAAAACAAGGACATTTCTAAGTGACCGCAAACTTTTGAATGGTAGTGTATATGAGGCCTGGGTGGGTTAAACAGTACATACATACTCTCACATGTAAATTGAATTCACTTCAAACTCACACTCTACAAAAGCTCCATTAGCTTAGCTAGCTAATCAGGCTGTGTTGATGTAAACACTCTCACTCCATACCCACTTTATACCCAACTGCACTGCGTTGGGGGAGTGGGTCATAAGGCCTGTAAACACCCTAATCTGACATCAACACACTGGTATTAATCCTCCTGCTAGTGTGTCTCTACCGTGTCTCTGTGTACAGCGCTTATCTCACTTAGGTAGACAAACATAGGGTTTATTGAGCTCGCTTTAGTGTTAGACACAAAGACACAGCTCCCTCCAAATTAAAACCTTATCTGTTGACATATTGTACAGTATCCTCCTCCACGGAGCGGGAGGCAAGGAGCTAGGTTCTGATGACTTGTCAAACACAATGTTTAATTGCATTGTCAAAAGTTCATCATTGATTTTACTTGTAATCACCATTCTAACATACTGGATGTGATGTATCAGTTTATTCAGTTTTACTACTGTAGTTCTTGTGCAGATGTAGAAATTCACAGTTTGATTGAAGTGTGAAGTGGCTTAATGCTAGTCCTATGGTGCTTTCCTCCAATTATTATTATTATTATTTTTTTATTTTACTAGGCAAGTCAGTTAAGAACAAATTCTTATTTTCAATGACGGCCTAGGAACAGTGGGTTAACTGCCTGCTCAGGGGCAGAACGACAGATTTGTTCCTTGTCAGCTCGGGGATTTGAATTTGCAACCTTTCGGTTAATAGTCCAACACTCTAACCACTAGGCTACCCTGCCGCCAATAATTCTGATAACCAGGTAGCCTATCCACTCAAACCTTCACATCAAACTGACACATTTAATATGATGTTCTGCCCAAGTAAGAGTGACATTGAAGTCCAATGCTCCAATTCTATTTTCTGATAATAAAGATTGCCATACCTGATCCCAGTGTGTCTCCACACCACCAAAGGTTGTCACAGACTGCCATACTGAAAAGTGTGTGTGTGTGTGTGTGTGTGTGTGTGTGTGTGTGTGTGTGCATGGTGTGTGTCTATTTTCAGCTGTATGCCATTTCGGAGAAGAAGAGTTGGTGGAGGGAGATCAGAAAGCGGTGCATTATAACTCTGGCAGATGCCAGCTGTCTGAGTGCAGGGTAAGTAACACGACAGCCCTAATAAAAACATACAACTGTTTTTCTACAGTACTGCTTGCTTAAAACTCCTTCAACTCTTCTGAAAAAATACAATAATTCAAGCAAACAAGCGCTAAAAGTGTATTTCAGTGTTTTCATTTTCATCTTGATGTGTATGACAGCCTCATTAAATACTGATTCCTGACTGGAGCTGCGCTCCTCAGGCCAGGGGCTAAATCAGGCCTGAATGAGAGACTGTGGTGGGCCGTCAACATCAGCTAAATGTATTGATCCGTTGGTTGTCAACTCTCCATTTTTATCTATTGCTCTCTAAGGGGAAAGTAAATGGGCAGAACTGAGTAATTGAGTTTCCATAAGGGTACCAAACTGTCACAGCATGTCAATCACTCCAGGGTTTTGATCCATCCTCATCAAATATACATCCTGTGGATTCATGCATGGCCCTATAGATTTTATTTAAAAAAATACATATATTCTGCATTGTTGGGAAGTGCACGTAAGTAAACATTTCACTGTTAGTCTACACCTGTTGTTTACGAAGCTTTTGACAATTAAGATTTGATTTGAGACTGATGGATGTACACTCTTAGAAAAAAGGTGCTAAGTACTGTACAACCATGCAGGGTTCTTCTGGTTGTCCCCATAGGGGAAACCTTTTTGGTTCTGTGTAGAACCCTTTGCAAAGGGTTCTATCTAGATCCCTCTATATAGGGTTTTTCAAAGAACCACCTGTATATAGTTGTACCTAGAACCCTCTATGAAGGGTTTTGCCTAGAACCTTCTGAAAGGTTTTTACCAAGAACCAGTTTATTATCTAAAGGTTCTACCTAATACCGTCTATGAAGGGTTCTACCGAGAACCCTTTTATCTTTGGTGGGTTCTTCCTAGAACCCTTTATGAATGGTTCCACCAACGTTATTAGCCTTTAACATGTATAATTTAAGATAATACATTACATATCTCATGAGGCCTTTTTTAAGGCCTAGTTATTGTCACGTCCTGAAGTTCCTTTTTTATGTCTCTATTTTAGTTTGGTCAGGGCGTGAGTTGGGGTGGGCATTCTATGTTTTGTTCTGTGTGTTAGATTTCTATGTGTTTGGCCTGGTATGGTTCCCAATCAGAGCCAGCTGTCAATCTTTGCTATGATTGAGAACCATTTTTAGGCAGCCTGTTTTCCCACTATGGGTTGTGGGTAGTTGTTTTCTGTGTCTGTGTTTCACCATACAGAACTGTTTCGATTTTTATTGTTTCACTTTGGTTATTTTGTATTCAGTGTTCAGTTATATTTCATTAAAATGGACACTTACCACCCTGCATTTTGGTCCGATCTTTCATACTCCTCATCAGATGAAGAAGATTGTTACAGTTATACCCTAACACGGCAGTGTTAGGAATCTCCTGGTTGAGAGGCCACATATGGCCTACAAGTCACATTATGCTGGCTTGCAAATGTGATGTGTAATTCTATTGAAATCAAGCCAGAGTTAGGATATCCAAGAAGTGCAATTGTTAATCACCCTTGACCTGCATTCAGGGTGACTGCCAGGGTAGGAAAGATTAACTACTGAGACGACCTACAATCATCTAAACTGGAACAGCCATCTCAGTAACTGGTGTAATAAATCCAACAGATTGGATTAGTTAAGAAAACCGTATGTTATTAATCATTGTGTAGCATAACATGTATCAACCAATCAATGTACATGCACAAACAGATATTACAGTAAAACAACCAGTTCTGAAAATCTTCCTGCAATAGAGCATGCTGGGAAATATTATATATGGTTCAATGTAGAACCCTTCTTGCCTTTCAAAGAACCATTTTTTTTCCCAATAAAGTTTATTATGATGTTAAAGGTTCTAGGTAGAACCTTTTGCCTTAAAAAAATAACCCTTGTCTTCCAGAAAGTTTTTTCTGATCAAAACAATTATTGGTAGAACCCTATCCCTCCACGAAGAACCCTTTTAGAACCTGAGAGTGTATGGTGAGGTCACTCACCTGGCCCACTGACGGCCCCTGCATTCTGACAGCACAGATACAGACATGGATAAAGATACAGCTACAGACAGACAGACTCCGAGAGAGTCATAGATAAAGACACAGTTACAGACACAGATGTAGACCTACAATAGATAAAGATACAGACTCAGACAGACACAGACATAGACACAAGCTACAGACAGAAGCTGCAGATGAAAGGACTGGGTGATGACAATAGTCATCCTGGTCCTCCAGTCTCAGACAGGTGGCCATCTGACTACTGGTGACAGCTACCTGGCATGTCTTGTGTCTCTGATCTCATGTCTGACTGCTGCTGGTTGAAGGAGGTTTCTGGGGAGAGAGTGACTAACATAGAGAGACAACTATTAGATTTATCTCTATTTTGGCATCAGTCAGGTAGACAGAGCGGAGAGGAGCGGAGCCGGCGCCGACAGAGATAGCTGCCTCGCTTCGCGTTCCTAGGAAACTATGCAGTTTTTTTTTTTTACGTGTTATTTCTTACATTAGCACCCCAGATCATCTTAGGTTTCATTACATACAGTCGAGAAGAACTACTGAATATAAGATCAGCGTCAACTCACCATCAGTACGACCAAGAATATGACTTTCGCGAAGCGGATCCCGTGTTCTGCCGTTCAACCATGACAACGGAATGGATCCCAGCCGGCGACCGAAAAAAATGACTTCGTAAAAGAGGGAAACGAGGCGGTCTTCTGGTCAGACTACGGAGACGGGCACATCGTGCCCCACTTCCTAGCATTCTTCTCGCCAATGTCCAGTCTCTTGACAACAAGGTTGATGAAATCCGAGGAAGGGTAGCATTCCAGAGGGACATCAGAGACTGTAATGTTCTTTGCTTCACGGAAACATGGCTCACTGGGGAGACGCTCTCGGATGCGGTGCAGCCAGCGGGTTTCTCCACACATCGTGCCGACAGAAACAAACACCTTTCTGGTAAGAAGAGTGGTGGGGGCGTATGCCTTATGGCTAACGAGACGTGGTGTGATCACAGAAACATACAGGAACTCAAATCCTTCTGTTCACCTGATTTAGAATTCCTCACAATCAAATGTAGACCGCATTATCTACCAAGAGAATTCTCTTCGATTATAATCACAGCCGTATATATTCCCCCCCAAGCAGACACATCGATGGCTCTGAACGAACTTTATTTGACTCTTTGCAAACTGGAATCCACACATCCTGAGGCTGCATTCATTGTTGCTGGGGATTTTAACAAGGCTAATCTGAAAACAAGACTCCCTATGTGTATCAGCATATCGATTGCGCCACCAGGGCGGGCAAAACCTTGGATCACTGTTATTCTAACTTCCGCGACGCATATAAGGGCCTGCCCCGCCCCCCTTTCGGAAAAGCTGACCATGACTCCATTTTGCTGATCCCTGCCTACAGACAAAAACTAAAACAAGAAGCTCCCACGCTGAGGTCTGTCCAACGCTGGTCCGACCAAGCTGATTCCACACTCCAAGACTGCTTCCATCACATGGACTGGGACATGCTTCGTATTGCGTCAGGCAACAACATTGACGAATACGCTGATTCGGTGTGCGAGTTCATTAGAACGTGCGTTGAAAATGTCGTTCCCATAGCAACGATTAAAACATTCCCTAACCAGAAACCGTGGATTGATGGCAGCATTCGCGTGAAACTGAAAGCGCGAACCACTGCTTTTAATCAGAGCAAGGTGACTGGTAACATGACCGAATATAAACAGTGCAGCTATTCCCTCCGTAAGGCTATCAAACAAGCTAAGCGGCAGTATAGAGACAAAGTAGAATCTCAATTCAACGGCTCAGACACGAGGTATGTGGCAGGGTCTACAGTCAATCACGGACTACAAGAAGAAATCCAGCCCAGTCATGGACCAGGATGTCTTGCTCCCAGGCAGACTAAATAACTTTTTTGCCCGCTTTGAGGACAATACAGTGCCACTGACACGGCCTGCAACGGAAACATGTGGTCTCTCCTTCACTGCAGCCGAGGTGAGTAAAACATTTAAACGTGTTAACCCTCGCAAGGCTGCAGGCCCAGACGGCATCCCCAGCAGCGCCCTCAGAGCATGCGCAGACCAGCTGGCTGGTGTGTTTACGGACATATTCAATCAATCCCTATACCAGTCTGCTGTTCCCAAATGCTTCAAGAGGGCCACCATTGTTCCTGTTCCCAAGAAAGCTAAGGTAACTGAGCTAAACGACTACCGCCCCGTAGCACTCACTTCCGTCATCATGAAGTGCTTTGAGAGACTAGTCAAGGACCATATCACCTCCACCCTACCTGACACCCTAGACCCACTCCAATTTGCTTACCGCCCAAATAGGTCCACAGACGACGCAATCTCAACCACACTGCACACTGCCCTAACCCATCTGGACAAGAGGAATACCTATGTGAGAATGCTGTTCATCGACTACAGCTCGGCATTTAACACCATAGTACCCTCCAAGCTCGTCATCAAGCTCGAGACCCTGGGTCTCGACCCCGCCCTGTGCAACTGGGGAACTGGACTTCCTGACGGGCCGCCCCCAGGTGGTGAGGGTAGGCAACAACATCTCCACCCCGGTGATCCTCAACACTGGGGCCCCACAAGGGTGCGTTCTGAGCCCTCTCCTGTACTCCCTGTTCACCCACGACTGCGCGGCAACGCACGCCTCCAACTCAATCATCAAGTTTGCAGACGACACAACAGTGGTAGGCTTGATTACCAACAACGACGAGACGGCCTACAGGGAGGAGGTAAGGGCCCTCGGAGTGTGGTGTCAGGACAATAACCTCACACTCAACGTCAACAAAACTAAGGAGATGATTGTGGACTTCAGGAAACAACAGTAGTGGAGAGGGTAGTAAGTTTTAAGTTCCTCGGCATACACATCACAGACAAACTAAATTGGTCCACTCACACAGACAGCATCGTGAATAAGGCGCAGCAGAGCCTCTTCAACCTCAAGAGGCTGAAGAAATTTGGCTTGTCACCAAAAACACTCACAAACTTCTACAGATGCACAATCGAGAGCATCCTGGCGGGCTGTATCACCGCCTGGTACGGCAACTGCTCCGCCCACAACCGTAAGGCTCTCCAGAGGGTAGTGAGGTCTGCACAACGTATTACCGGGGGCAAACTACCTGCCCTCCAGGACACCTACACCACCCGATGTTACAGGAAGGCCATAAAGATCATTAAGGACAACACCCACCCGAGCCACTGCCTGTTCACCACGCTATCATCCAGAAGGCGAGGTCAGTACAGGTGCATCAAAGCTGGGACCGAGAGACTGAAAAACAGCTTCTATCTCAAGGCCATCAGACTGTTAAACAGCCACCACTAACATTGAGTGGCTGCTGCCAACACACTGACTCAACTCCAGCCACTTCAATAATGGGAATTGATAGGAAAGGATGTAAAATATATCACTAGCCACTTTAAACAATGCTAGCCTAATATAATGTTTACATACCCTACATTATTCATCTCATATGTATACGTACATACTGTACTCTATCATCTACTGCATCCTTATGTAATACATGTATCACTAGCCACTTTGTTTACATACTCATCTTATGTGTATATACTGTACTCGATATCATCTACTGTATCTTGCCTATGCTGCTCTGCACCATCACTCATTCATATCTTTATGTACATATTCTTTATCCCCTTACACTGTGTATAAGATATTAGTTTTGGAATTGTTAGTTAGATTACTTGTTGGTTATTACTGCATTGTCGGAACTGGAAGCACAAGCATTTCGCTACACTCGCATTAACATCTGCTAACCATGTGTATGTGACAAATAAAATTTGATTTCATTTGATGGTGGGAGAGGGAGCCCCCTTATAACGTTACTGTATAATCATACAATTGGGGACAAATACATTGGTTTCATATCCTATCCAATGAGCTCTGTTCAATTGGATATCATGCTCATGCTCATACTCATCATGAATCTTCAAAGACAGGTTGGTTGTTTAGCATCAAAACCGACTCGTGCACAACTATGGAGCAAAACAGAAAGGTTTGGCTTATGAGCTATATTTCCTCTCCAAATGTTGATTAAAAACATAAATAATTTTGCACAATGAGCACTTGTTGTTGCTCAAATGCATAGTTACAGTTGTTAGTTAGCTAGCTAGGGAATTTTTTGCCTTATTAGCATAGCTACAACGAGCTGAAACGATACACCTCCAATTCTCCACATGACAGCATCTTGTCATTGTTTCTAGCTATCTGACCATTCAGAATCATAACGTCACACTGCCTTCTACCTCATCGATGCGAGTGCATAATTTTTGTGACGTTGTCAGCCAATCCATCTATAGGTAAGAGAATCGACGTGCAGAGTTTACTACATCGCTAAACACTAACCTGAAATATGTAGACCTTACTGCTATTGACCCATTATGTCACTTTAGTTGGGAAGATGTGCACAGTGAGGAAGGAGGCACACAATGGATGGCTAATTGCCTCTAATTAAATTCAAGCCTTATTAAATCTGTGGGAAACTAGCAGCTGAGCTAATCTAACCCTCCACTGGGTTGTGTCTCATATTGTTTCTCATTGGTTCCCTGTTACTAGGAGAGGACCATGCATCGGGTCGTCATGACTAGCCCCTGTCCTGAACTTAACTGTCCAGAGTCCGAGCAGGTCACCCTCACCAACAGGTGCTGCAAAGTCTGCAGAGGTATTGGAAAATACATTCACCTACCTATATTCTACAGATGTAAAACTTAAAATAATCTGCAAATCATGATTGGAACCATTGCAAGAAACCCACCTGGACTGTTAGACCCAATCTGAGAGGAGTGACCTGTGTGTAACCTCCATAGAGATGGATAGAGGATTAATCCTTGTATCTGTATTGTTATAGCCTCAATGGCGCTGCCCATGCTGTAAAAGATGCTATCTCCATTTTAAAGTAGTCAATTTTCTTATTCTTCATTGGCTGATTGCTCCCAAGTCATAAGAATCCCCACGCAGTTGATTGCCATTGATAGCTTCCACCATTTTAAAGCAATGTCCATGCTAAAACGGCTTACATCCATGAGTCCTCTATCTATAGTAACCTCTGTGCCCTAGGTCACGACTTCTGTGCGGAGGGCCACGGCTGTGTGGAGCACTCTGACTGTATCAACCTGGAGGCTGGGGCCTGCTGCAGCTGCAAGGACGGCTTCCGCCCGCTCCGAGATGACAACGCATACTGTGAAGGTACATAAAGGATTCTAATAAAATAATAATAGAATTGATAACAAACACCTTCCATTGATCTACTGTTTTCCTACAGGTTAATTTATTTTGTAGATCCAGTTTGCTTTTCCTTTTGTGCACTTTGGTTGAACTGTGAGGTACTTGTAACAGCATAATTCTTATTTTGCAACATAACTACATTTTCAACACTTTGAGAGATGACATACTGTTAAACAGACTGTCTGCTGGGATTTGTGTGGAGGTATTAGACATACGTACAGTGTCCGATCCAAGGACTTACTTTCACTGACATTCTCACACCACTCTTGTCCCTTTGTCTGCTTGTGGTCAGTCTCTACTGTCCATTGGTATGAAAATACAGAATGCTCCCTAGCTTTGTTTATTGTATCACTGTCAAGAATGCATCAGTGATATTATATGAGCAGAGATGCTCATAAGTAGTGCTGTCATGTAAGTAGTGTTACTCTATATATACAAAAGTATATGGACACCCATTCAAATGAGTGTATTCGGCTATTTCAGCCACAACCGTTGCTAACAGGTGTATAAAATCGAGCACACAGCCATGCAATCTCCATAGACAAACATTGACAGTAGAATAGCCTGTACTGAAGACCTCAGTGACTTTCAACTTGGCACCGTCATAGGATGCCACCTTTCCAACAAGTCAGTTCGTCAAATATCTGCCCTGTTAGAGCTGCCCCGATCAGCTGTAAGTGCTGTTATTGTGAAGTGGAAACATCTAGGAACAACAACTGCTCAGCCGTGAAGTGGTAGGCCACACCAGCTCACAGAATGGGACCACCGAGTGCTGTAGCACGTATAAATTGTCTGTCCTCTGTTGCAACACCGAGTTCCAAACTGCCTCTGGAAGCAACGTCAGCTCAAGAACTGTTAGTTGGAGGCTCCATGAAATGGGTTTCCATGGCTGAGCAGCCGCACACAAGCCTAAGATCATAATGCCAAGCGTCGGCTGGAGTGGTGTAAAGCTCACCGCCATTGGATTCTAAAGTAGTGGAAACGTGTTCTCTGGAGTGATGAATCACGCTTCACCATCTGGCAGTACAAAGGACAAATCTGGGTTTGGCAGATGACTGGAGAACGCTACCTGCCCCAATGCATAGTGCAAACTGTAAGGTTTGGTGGATGAGGAATAATGGTCTGGTTATTCATGGTCCCGGCTAGGCGCCTTAGTTCTAGTGAAGAGAAATTCTAGACAATTCTGTACTTCCAACATTTGGCAACAGTTTTGGGAATTCCCTTTCCTGTTTCAGCATGACAATGCCCCTGTGCACAAGGCGAGGTGATTTGGCCCTCCACTTTTGAAGATTGCAAAAAAAGTGTTAATACATCAAGGGCATTATAATTTCACATGGGTTGCCTGCTAAAATACATGCTCGTAAATGCTATATAACATACACTGTGAATATAGATGTCTTCGCCCCTCCTCCTCCCTCTGTGGAACTTCCCACATACAGTACATGTATGCTTCTTACTATACAGAATCTTCCTGGGATGATCAAAGACGAGATGACTGCTTCATCTGCAGTGATGTCATGCTATAACATCTACAGTGTTTACCCCAACTCATATTAATACATGTGGGATTCCGGGAGCTAAATCGAAACATGACGTTGATGACTAGTGCAAATAAGCCATTAAATGTTGGCTCCATATCACTTTCTTCCTCACTGCTTCACTCCGTGCCTGTGTGCATGCATGCCCTACTTTTAGCAAGCTGAAAAATTCCCTCCAACTTCTCTCTTCTGTCACCTTCACCAAGATCAGTGGGATGTCTTTGGCTACAAGTTCGTTGGCGCTGACAGAGATAACCAAGGAGGGAAAGGCATGTGTGTGAGAAAGAGAACAGTTATTCCTGACCTCATGTCAGTCGGTTTTAATATGCTGAATATGACCAGTTGGTCATATTCTCTGCATCTCTGGGAATCTGCATAATTGAAGATGACATCAGCCCCCGGTCTCAAATTAATGGAGTGTATGGTCTCTGGGCTTCAGGTTAAGCTCTTGCCACACGGCACCACCTCCACGCACTGAAATAGATTGTGACCTCCCTCCGCTTTGCAAAATCTGTGAGGAAGACGTGTCCAATGATTTTGCACACCTATTGTGTTATGAACGTGAAGGTTCAAATTAGGTGTGTATATTTCAATTTAGAATTGAGCCATATTATTTTTTTGTGTGTTTTTTATTTTGCTTTATCTTGGTGTTGTGGTATGTTTGGAAATTGACCATATTCATGACTGTATTCAATTGTTCACTGATTGACTCAGAACAGCCATTCCATCAAAGGGGCAATCGGCAGTTAAAACGACAACAAAGCGATTCCCCGCCACTGTTTCGGTAAAAGCTGAGGGATGCGGCTGGAAGAATGTAATCACTCTTACATTCATAGACCTAGATATTGATGCATGGACCGGCCCACTCACCTCGAGAGTGACCCAGGTCTCTGTATGAAATTGGATAGGGGTGTGATCTGAAAACTGCATTTGCATCTGAAATTGCATAGGAACCAAATTGACTATAGTAACTCTCACAAAATACATGTATTTTTGGGGGTGCTTCTGGAAGTCACTTAGATTTTGAGTAATGTGCCCTGCTAAAATAAGTGGACCCGTAAACTTACACTGTAGTTGTTTTGAGTGAGTGTATGAGAGAATGTTGTTAGATAATAGTCTGGACAAAGGTAGTTATGCCATTTTGCTGTTGAGGGTTGGTATATGTCAGTAGACAGATGCACACAGACATTGAAATTGGCAGGTTCCAAATGTTTGTTAGCTTCATTATCAGATCGCAGAAGAGATGAGATGGACTCTGATAGACAGTCTTGCTGCACACAATGTACATACAGTACACAATACATAAAGTACATACAAAATACCCCAATACAGTTCCCTACACCCATCAGGCAGGAGTCAGATAGGACTAGGTATATCTCTGTCTGGAGGATAAGACAGACACTAACGTTAGCTCTTTAAAACAGTCCTAGGTCACTGATGTGCTGAAAATAGCATATGAGATCACTCCTGTGTAAATGTTTCATAGAAGCAATGGTAGCAGAGACAAAGGGGGAGATACACTCCTCTCTCTGCTCTGTGAGATAAAGTGCTGTTCTCTCTGACAGAAAAGCACCAGAACCCATATCTAAGGATGTGTCCCAAATGGCACTGTGTTCCCTATATAGTGCACTACTTTTTGACCAGAGCCCTATGGTACCTGTTCAAAGTAGTGCACTACATAGGGAATAGGGTACCATTTGGGATGCATTCTCAGTCCCTCAGAAGGCGAAGGGACCCATTAAGAAGGATCCTGAACAGCTTTTACCCCCAAGCCATAAGACTGCTGAACAGTTAATCAAATTTGCCACCCAGACTATTGACATTGACCCCTTTTTATTATTATTATTTATTTATTTATTTATTTTGTTTGCACTGGCTGTATGAACACTGTAGACTCTACCCACACACTCACACATACTACACTGAACCTCCAACACACACATACATACACACACACTACATATGCCCACAAACACATTCACACACACACACATGCATTTTGACGCCACACACACTCACTCGCACATAGACACACTTTCACACTCCTTCACACTCTTCACATATGTTGCTGCTACTCAGTTTATCTATCCTGTTTGCCTAGCCACTTTTACCCTTACTTACATGTACATATTACCTCAACTACCTCGTACCCCTGCACATTGACTCGTTACCAGTACTCCTTGTATGGCATTGCTATTTTATTGTTGCTTTTTCCTTTTATGACATTTTTTTATTTTGCAAATATTTTTCAACTCTGCATTGTTGGGAATGGGCTCGTAAGTAAGCATTTCAAGGTAAAGTGAAATTTGGCGCATATGACCTATTTTGATTTGTATTTTCCAACACAGCTTCATGTGTTGGGGTGTATTAAACATCAATGTTAGAGTAAGAGCCAAGCTGCTGTGGCTATGTGATGGACTGTGTGATTGGCTCTAAATTGAGGCATCAGTAAAGCGCTCTAAAGGTTGAAGCTAGTCTCATTATTAGTATTCTTACCACAGGAGAAAAGACAAGGGGCAGATCGTGTAGGTTTTTCTCATACGGAAATCATTATTTTCTGGGTCTCTGAAAATTACTGTAGTATCACTTTTCTTTTTATACCTCAAAAGGACAATTTGAAATGCGTCTCTATTTTGAAGTACACAGTAATTTAGTCAACTATCGGCATTTGCACATTGCAAACCTCACGAGATTTATCTAGTGTGTTATTACCATTCAGAGGGACTGTGTGTGTACAGAAGGATAGCGGTTGTGTACCATCCAGTGCATTGTGACCTGGCCGGTGTGTTTTCCAGCGTGTTTTAATGTCACAAGGTGGAGGGAGGCTAATTGGTGTTGACTGAGGGGCACAGCTCACTCCCCAACGCAATCACTGCTGGGATGAGCCTGACCCACACAGCGTGCAAACGCCAAGACTGCTGACAAACACCCTGTGGTGCTGAAACCAGGCCAGTCTGTAAATAGCAACAGCATATGACAGCAACCGCACTCCTACTGTATCCTTCATCACCAGAGACACTTCCCCTGTGTTTGTCAGGCAGCATTAGAGACAGCTACAACTACTAGCACCTGTTATTCAGAGAGAAGGTTGATAGATGATGGTGATTCATTCAAAGAGGCAAGATTCCTTAAGATTAATGAGTGTCGTGAAGGAGCGTAAGCCCACTCACTCCCTCAGACAAATCCCCCATCATTTCCTTACATGCTTGATAGCATAGCAAGGAGTTTATTCCGTAAAATACATTAGCATTCATATACAGTAGCTTGTCATGACACACACGCACGCATGTGCACACACACACACACACACACACACACACACACACACACACACACACACACACACACACACACACACACACACACACACACACACACTGCATTCCTCAGTGTCTGCGGAGTTCATTCATACCAGTCCATTATTCTAAACTCAGGTACTGTAGCGGTATGATTCCTCTCACTTCATTCTCGCTATGATTTATCACTTCTGGTTGTTGCCTTGAAAAGAGACAATGACTGTACTGCTTTTTAAACAGAATTGAGACAGAATTGTTGTTGCATCCTAATGTGCTTCTTTTCACTCCATTGTGTTAATTGTTTCGCTTTCCAAAACAGTTTGATGCTTTTCCATGTTTGTTTTGGTCTTTTTAAAGATTACTCATTGACTGGTTTTTGAAATAGATGAAAAGATGTTGAGCATTGTCTCTCGCCCATTAAAACACAATCAACAAAGCGCATAATCTCCCCACCAATGTTTAGGCAATTGTTCTGAAGAGATACTAATGGCTTCCTAGTTGTTTTACTGAGAGGCCTGTTTGCGTAGAGTGATTATAACATGTAGCTTGAAAATAATCGGAGACTCTTGGGATTTTAACATAAAGGAGACAGCTATTTTTCCTCTATCAATTACAGCTGCAGACTCTGCTGAATGAAGGAAATTGAGTTGCATTTATTCTCCCTCCTAATATACCATGCTCTGCCTCCTTCGACCTAAGCAATATATTGTGGAAATTCTTACACAGAGACACTCAAAGTCAATCTTAAATGAATCATTGTTTATTGTCAGCATGCTTGAGAGGTTCCAACAAAGTTAATTCCCTATAGTGAACGTCTGTCAGAAGCTCGAACGGGGCAGTCCCGTTAGTTCCCTTTTATACTGACAAGTCATATTTGCATGATTTAGCTTATTCACTGTTCCCCGAGCGCCGAAGACGTGGATGTCGATTAAGGCAGCCCCCCGCACCTCTCTGATTCAGAGGGGTTGGGTTAAATGCTGAAGACACATTTCAGTTGAAGGCATTCAGTTGCACAACTGACTAGGTATCCCCTTTTCCCTTTCATAATTCATTAATCATTGTTTGCTTCATTCATGTGACCGACCAATACTGGGTCATGCATGTGACAGACCAATACCTCACAAGGCTTCTTCTCTCTGAGCGGAGACCTTAAAACGGAGATATCTCTAAACAAGGCTCTATGTGTGAGGACTCGTTAAATCAGTCACTTGCATGAACACAGAAATTGGTTTATAGAGAAACACAAACATAGAACATAGAAATTGGTAAATAGAAAAGCACCAACATAGCGTTTTCCATCACAAATACATAGACAATTAACATGTAGCATCACAGTAAGTGGAGTGCTGCCTAGAGAGAAACCTATTGAGGAACTATTTTTTTATTGTAATATGTAGAATCATTTAAAAACATATAATTCATACGGAAAGCAGTGGCACCTACTGAATTGTCTGAAAGACAGAAATGTCTAAAAACTCTCCAAACAGAATAGCCTATCTATATACTCTTGCTCCGTTCACCGAAGGTGCTTCAACAAAGTACTGAGTAAATGTTCTGAATGATTATGTAAATGTGATTTTTGTTTTTGCTTTTGCTTTATCATTATAGGTTATTGTGTGTAGATTGATGAGGGGGAAACAATATTTTATACATTTTAGAATGAGGCTGTAATGTAACAATTTTCTACACACAATAACTTACAATGACAAAGCAAAAACAAATTTCACATTTACATAATCATTCAGACCATTTACTCAGTACTTTGTTGAATGTGGAAAAAGTGAAGGGGTCTGAGTACTTTTCGAATTCAATGTATACAGTAGATCGCTGGTTGTTGGTTGAGCTCTGTTTGCATTGCACTGCGTTGAATCACAATATGAGCATTTTATTTACCCCAACAGTTTTTTGAGATTCTGCATGTTGTGTATAATCCTTTTGACTGTTTTCTTTTGTTTGTGTACTTCACAAAGAGTTGCTGTGACCACTCTCCAAGGGTCTCTCAGGGGAAACCCATTTCACACCTCACACCTGTACAGGTTACCCACTTAAACATACAGTGAAACAGGACTATATAAGCACCACCTAATTATTATTTATTATATTAGCTAATGGGG
This sequence comes from Oncorhynchus masou masou, assembly GCF_036934945.1. NCBI lineage: Eukaryota > Metazoa > Chordata > Actinopteri > Salmoniformes > Salmonidae > Oncorhynchus > Oncorhynchus masou. The sequence continues at coordinate 81,004,783 of NC_088242.1, read as the reverse complement.
TTAGGAATACATTTATAAAAGATTGAATCTACTGCCTTGTAGTGAGTCGTTACGCATAAAGAAAATATATAGACAGTTCTGTGAAGTTGACTACATGACTATCTCACTCAGATATCATATTAAAACCTGCAAACATTTCTCTCCACCCTATTGGAAAATATGTAGAATTGCAGGAAATTTGCTGTTTAAACAGCAACATTTTCTCTTCGCCCCATGGCACGAAATTAACTCTAAAATGTAAAAAATGTATCTTCTGTCAAAAGTGGGCTGCTAAAATGTTTTGCTTGTAATGTGGTGGTGGGGGAGAGGTACGCACATGTGGGTATGCAGACCTGCGAGCAACTGTCGCCCTTCAAGATTTTTGATGGCCCCCACCCCCATCAAAGTTGCCCATCCCTAACCTAAAGTATGAGTAAAGGATGTTGTTCTTTGAGTACATGGAAGACCTAGACGCACAGCCTCCAGTGTTCCCCTCCATCTCCTCAGGGTCTCCACTGATGAAGAAAAACTACACTTGAGCTCTCCCTCCTTCCCTAGCTTTGTATGAGGTCTTAAAGCTAATCTGGGGCCCTTGTCTTTAGTAGAGGATCCTAGGGTTGGCCATGCATGACCAGCTGTCCTGTCTTTACACCTCTCCCCAGATATCGATGAGTGTGCAGAGGGGAAGCACTACTGCAGGGAGAACACCATGTGTGTCAACACCCCCGGCTCCTTCATGTGTGTCTGCCACACGGGTTACATCAGGATCGATGACTACTGCTGCACAGGTGAGTCCTTTCTTCTGGCAGACTCTTATAGCTGCTAACAGGAGAGACCCATACTGCCCTACCAAGCAAAAAGGCAGTAACTGCTCATTTGAAAAAGAGTTCATGTCATTTTTGCTACGTGAAATACATGCTTAATAATGTGGACAAGTGTCCTTCCACTATTTTTTCTTGGAGAAAATGGGGGTCATGTCAGCAGTAACTGCATAAAGTTATTGTGAAACCACGTTAATAAAAGCCATTTTTCTTAGTTCCACGATATGAGCAGTTACTGCCTTTTTGCTTGGTAGGGCAGCATACTGTACTTGTTTCATGTTTATGACTTCGGACTAACCCGTTGAAAGCTGCAGACTTGCCTTTTCAACAGAAGTTATTGGAAGGGATATTATTTAATAAGGTAACTTAGCTGTGCTCAGTGTGTGTGTCAGCGTTTGTGTGTGTGTCAGTGTGTGCCCGCAATTGTGACTCATGCTTGTGAGCCTTTTTAAAACATTTCCAGAAATATCATCATATGATGAAACCACTTCAAACACTGCATAGCCATGTACAGTTTTATTTCTTTCATCACATTCCCAGTGGGTCAGAAGTTTACATACACTCAATTTAGTATTTGGTAGCATAATAAGAATTGAGATATCTGAGAGAGCCATGTGAGTGAGAGGTGCTTCGGAGCACGCAGCCGGGAGAAGGGAATTATAATTGTTATATTCAGCCCAAGGGCACAACGGACACTGGCCGCAAAAGGCCTGCATTTTTTTAGAGGGCATTACGGCCACACAAAGGGGATGCCACCTCAAATTCAAGGGATTATCAAGTGCTTGTCAAATTTTGAATGAGAGACAGAGAAAAGGTGTGCAGCCTCCACAAAAACAAAGCAGAGCTCATGCTTTCCATGCAACTTAAAACAAATCATCATTAGTCACATGATGCAGCCTTAGAATGAATAAAAAAATCTAAACATATAGCCCAATTATACCAGGCTTTAACTTCTTGACTGATGTCTTGAGATGTTGCCTTAATATATCCATATAATCCAAATATCCATATAATTTTCCATATAATTTTCCATCCTCATGACGCCATCTATTTTGTGAAGTGCACCTTCCTGAGCGATATGACGGCTGCTTGCGTACTATTGTTTGTACAGATGAACGTGGTACCTTAAGGTTTGGAAATTGCTCCCTAGGATGAACCAGACTTGTGGAGGTCAAAACATTTTTTTATGAGGTCTTGGCTGATTTCTTTTGATTTTCCCATGATGTCAAGCAAAGAGGCACTGAGTTTGAAGGTAGACCATGCACAAAGTAGATGTCCTAACCGACTTGCCAAAACTATAGTTTGTTAACAAGAAAAACTAGTTTTAATGACTCCAACCTAAGTGTTTGTAAACTTCCAACTTGTACATACAACCTCAAATAACCAGTGCACCCGCACATTGACTCTGTATCAGTACCCCCTGTATATAGTTTCGCTATTGTTATTTCACTGCTGCTATTTAATTACTTGCTTACTGTTATCTCTTATTCTTATCTGTATTTTTTTTAACTGCATTGGTGGTTAGGGGCTCGTAAGTAAGCATTTCATTGTAAGGTCTACACCTGTTGTATTCGGAGCATGTGACTTGGCGCATGTGACTTGAATCTTGAATCTTGAATTCTTTGAAAGCGCTATATCAGTTGAACAAATTAGAGCAGGCAGGGCGTGCATGTGACAGAGTGGGGAGGGAGAAGAGGCAGCCAAGTCAATCTATACTGAACAACAATATAAACACAACATGCAACAATTTCCACGATTTTACTGAGTTACAGTTCATGTAAGGAAATCAGTCAATTCAAATAAATAAATTAGGCCGTAATCTATGGATGTCACAGGATTGGGCAAGGGCACAGCCATGGGTTGGCTTGGGAAGGTATAGGCTCACCTACTTGGGAGCCAGGCCCACCCATTGGGGAGCAAGGCCCAGCCAATCAGAATGAGTTTTTCCCCACAAAAGGGCTTTTTTACAGACAGAAATACTCCTCATTTCCATCAGCGGTCCAGGTGGCTGGTCTTAGATGATCCCGCAGGTGAAGAAGCCGGATGTGGAGGTCCTGGGCTGGCGTGGTTGAAAGTGGTCTGCAGTTGTGAGGCCAGTTGGACATACTCTACGCCAAATTCTCTAAAACGACATTGGAGGTGGCTTATGGTAGAGAAATTAACATTAAATTCATCTCTGGTGGACATTACTGCAGACAGCATGCCAATTGCACGCTCCCTCAACTTGTGACATCTGTGGCATTGTGTTGTGTGACAAAACTGCATGACCTATGCCATACCTGTCAAGTGGATGGATTATCTTGGCAAAGGGGAAATGCTCACCAACACGGATGTAAACTTTTTTTTTGTGCGTATGGAACATTTCTGGGATCTTTTATTTCAGCTCATGACAGATGGAACCAACACTTTTAATATATTTATAGCCTCCAATAGCCTCCAATACCCTACTCAATAAATTGGGATGCAGTCTATCACAGTGCCATCCGTTTTGTCACCAAAGCCCCATATACTACCCACCACTGCGACCTGTACGCTCTCGTTGGCTGGCCCTCGCTTCATACTCGTCGCCAAACCCACTGGCTCCAGGTCATCTACAAGACCCTGCTAGGTAAAGTCCCCCCTTATCTCAGCTCGCTGGTCACCATAGCAGCACCCACCTGTAGCACACGCTCCAGCAGGTATATCTCTCTGGTCACCCCCAAAACCAATTCTTCCTTTGGCCGCCTCTCCTTCCAGTTCTCTGCTGCCAATGACTGGAACGAACTACAAAAATCTCTGAAACTGGAAACACTTATCTCCCTCACTAGCTTTAAGCACCAGCTGTCAGAGCAGCTCACAGATTACTGCACCTGTACATAGCCCATCTATAATTTAGCCGAAACTACTACCTCTTTCCCTACTGTATTTATTTATTTTGCTCCTTTGCACCCATTATTTCTATCTCTACTCTGCATATTCTTCCACTGCAAATCAACCATTGCAGTGTTTTACTTGCTATATTGTATTTACTTCTCCACCATGGCCTTTTTTTTGCCTTTACCTCCCTTCTCTCACCTCACTTGCTCACATTGTATATAGACTTATTTTTCTACTGTATTATTGACTGTATGTTTGTTTTACTCCATGTGTAACTCTGTTGTGAGTGTCGAACTGCTTTGCTTTACCTTGGCCAGGTAGCAATTGTAAATGAGAACTTGTTCTCAACTTGCCTACCTGGTTAAATAAAGGTGAAATAAATCAACTAAAAAAATAAAAAATTAATATATATTTTTGTTCAATATAAAAAGACTGCAAGCAAGATTCCTCGTCTTTCTTCTCCTCTGTTATTCTCTGTTCTCCCCTGTTCTGTTTCTCTATCAGCAGTACTGTAGCCCTCCATGTTCAGGTCAGCCAGTTCTCCTCACACCAGATTGAAATGCCACATGGTGACACAGTTACTACTGACACAAGCACTCTTTTTCTGTAGAGCTACCCTTAGAGTTGTGTTCCCTTAGAAGGTATAGGCTCACCCACTTGGCAGGCAGAGTTGTGTTCCCTTAGAAGGTATAGGCTCACCCACTTGGGAGGCAGAGTTGTGTTCCCTTAGAAGGTATAGGCTCACCCACTTGGGAGGCAGAGTTGTGTTCCCTTAGAAGGTATAGGCTCACCCATTTGGGAGGCAGAGTTGTGTTCCCTTAGAAGGTATAGGCTCACCCATTTGGGAGGCAGAGTTGTGTTCCCTTAGAAGGTATAGGCTCACCCATTTGGCAGGCAGAGTTGTGTTCCCTTAGAAGGTATAGGCTCACCCATTTGGGAGGCAGAGTTGTGTTCCCTTAGAAGGTATAGGCTCACCCACTTGGGAGGCAGAGTTGTGTTCCCTTAGAAGGTATAGGCTCACCCACTTGGGAGGCAGAGTTGTGTTCCCTTAGAAGGTATAGGCTCACCCACTTGGGAGGCAGAGTTGTGTTCCCTTAGAAGGTATAGGCTCACCCATTTGGGAGGCAGAGTTGTGTTCCCTTAGAAGGTATAGGCTCACCCATTTGGGAGGCAGAGTTGTGTTCCCTTAAAAGGTATAGGCTCACCCATTTGGGAGGCAGAGTTGTGTTCCCCTAGAAGGTATAGGCTCACCCACTTGGGAGGCAGAGTTGTGTTCCCTTAGAAGGTATAGGCTCACCCACTTGGGAGGCAGAGTTGTGTTCCCTTAGAAGGTATAGGCTCACCCACTTGGGAGGCAGAGTTGTGTTCCCTTAGAAGGTATAGGCTCACCCATTTGGGAGGCAGAGTTGTGTTCCCTTAGAAGGTATAGGCTCACCCATTTGGGAGGCAGAGTTGTGTTCCCTTAGAAGGTATAGGCTCACCCACTTGGGAGGCAGAGTTTTGTTCCCTTAGAAGGTATAGGCTCACCCACTTGGGAGGCAGAGTTGTGTTCCCTTAGATTGTTTCAGGTAGTGAGTTGAAGAAACAGACTTCGGGAAAGATTTACTAAGTTAAGTTTGCATCAATAAAGTTTGTGGTTATAAGAAGAGAATGATACTGCAGCTAAAAAGCTTACAATTTCTTCTATAGTCCATGTTTTTACCGTGGATGTCATATGTAGGTGCAGACCTTGAATAGATAAATAGCAAATACACTACTTGAACTTGAGTAGACCTTTGTGACTACACTCAGGCTTTAATGACGATCATTTGATTATGGCCCTGACTTCTTGATGACCCACAAACTGTTGACGAACAACCATTGTTCCATTAGTCATTTTAATCAGTCTTACTCTTCACAATAAACAATATCACAAAGATAAAGAAAGAAATCAAATATTTAAATTAACATCATGACTAATATTGTTACTGAACAGCAAGCCCATGTCTCCTTCCAGTTGTAAAGATGACTCGATGGTATACCCATAGATACAGTATGTAGCATGGTCGTCATGTTCGCTGTGAGTGCATTACATTGAGAGTTATGAGGCTAAGTAGATCCCTGTGTGTGTCGTCTCTGATCGGGACACAAAACATTTCCTCTTCTTCTGTAATTAAAAAAGCAATTACCACTAATTCAAACTAACTCAGCACTGAGGAGAGGAGAGGAGGTAGAATGCAGAGTAAAGGAGCAGCCTGCCTGGCTGAGATGTGCCAGAAAGAGGGGTTGCATCCCAAATGGCACACTATTCTCTTTATAGTGCACTACTTTTGACCAGGGCCCGTAGGGAGGGCCCATAGGGCTCTGGCCAAAAGTAGTGCACTATATAGGGAATATGGTGCATTTAGGACATAGCCAGAGAAAGGATTCGGGCCTGCTGCAACGCTGCTTTCCTCCCCCTCCCTCCCTCCCCTCTGAGCTTCTGGGTTTGAATTAAAGCAGTAAGAGTCTATAAGACCCACCAAGACAATGCAACAACACAGCAGATTTTTACATTTCCTGACTGCCACAACTATGCCCATGGTGGGTTTCCCCTTGTTGATGGGAACAGGAAAGAAAATAGGATATGGGAATGGAAGGTGGTGAGGCTGTCAGTAGGTATTTTAGGAATGTTTCAGAAGGAATAATCATGAGAATTCTCACTCATCTCACATTTTTTGTTTTCTTATTTATTCAGTGAAGAAAAGACACACCTTGCGTACTCAGTCTTTTTCTCTAGTGTTAGTTCTCCTTAGACACACCCTGAATCACATTCCCCTCAGTTATATTTCTATGCATCTTAGAGCCGGATGCAGTCTCCTATTCATTTGTCTCCTATCCTGCAACCCATTAGTTTCACCGATTTTACAATGAAGATTAATACTGCAGCCCAGTGGATTAAGTTGTGTCTCTGTATTTTACATAGAATCTTATTAAAATGCCTTCAAGTCAGAGCCATGCACACCTCTGTTATGCATCCTGATTAAACCGAGGCGTATTCAGGGGGCCTGATGTAATGACTTTCTGCCTGCTACAGTACAGTCAAATTACTGTCGTAATCTCTCTCTGAGTTATTGGACTATCAGTGTATATTCACAATCATTGCCTCAGCGCATGATATAGAATCGCTCATATAGAGCCACACTCCACCTCTTATCTGATATTAAAAAGATAAATTATGGTTAAATTGTACTTAATTCAAAACTTGTCCGATGGACCCATATGTGGCTAAATCAAATCAAACCGACATAATCTTATTAGAGCACATACACAAGGCACTGCCTCCGACAAGATTCAATGTTTATTTCCAGAGTATGCCATCTCGCCCATTCCTGTTGCACTGTGATATGTTAGCGATAGGGGCCCTGTGCTAAGCTTGCCATGGGGTTCTATTCATTATTAATAGCAATCAAACATCTGTTTCTGTTTGAACAGGGTCCAGAGGGAATGGGCTATTCCCCAAATGGCTTAGATAGGAAATATAGCACCAGCTCAACAAAACACAAAATATAATATCTCCCATGTCCATTAGAATAACTCATTCAACATGAGGATCTTTATTATTCTCCGTGGATTCGAGCAATTACTAGATTGCAAACCTCAGCAGAAATAATGCACAGGTAGCCTAATTATATTGCTTTTTCATAAGTGCATGTATCTGTACTAGTACGTATAGTGATTTAAGATAGAGTTACTCAATTAAATAAGTGTATTCTAACAGTAATTCTGGATTAAAAGGCTTACCCCTGAGAGATTTTCTATAGTAACATCATGAGGTTCTGGGTTCAAGTGAACATGGTATTTACATAAAACACCCCACAGTGAAAGGGGTCACTATTTAACATCCCAGCTGGTCAATGTCAAATAGAGTCAGGACAGAAAGGAGCAACCCAACTTTCCCCTGCTCTCTGACTATCATTTTAGCCTTGATCTTGAAGGAAAGTGCGCTCCTTTTTTTTACCTTTATTTAACTAGGCAAGTCAGTTAAGAACAAATTCTTATTTTCAATGATGGCCTAGGAACAGTGGGTTAACTGCCTGTTCAGGGGCAGAATGACAGATTTGTACCTTGTCAGCTCGGGGATTTGAACTTGCAACCTTCCGGTTACTAGCCCAACGCTCTAACCACTAGGCTACCCTGCCGCTCCTCACTCCTAGAGATGGGTTGCCTTTGAATGTTTATTAGAGGGCTGCTGTCCTGAGATGTGAGGTGTGTGACCCCGCTCTTATCCGATGATAACCAATCCGACCTTGGTCTCAGAGGTAGTAGGAAAGGAGGGAGGGAAGGTGAAAGGGAGGGCGGAGGTGGTGATGAAGGGAGGGCGGAGGTGGTGATGAAGGGAGGGCGGAGGTGGTGATGAAGGGAGGGCGGAGGTGGTGATGAAGGGAGGGCGGAGGTGTATTTGAAGGGAGGGCGGAGGTGTATTTGAAGGGAGGGCGGAGGTGGATTTGAAGTGAAGGCGGAGGTGTATATGAAGGGAGGGCAGAGGTGTATTTGAAGGGAGGGCGGAGGTGGTGATGAAGGGAGGGCGGAGGTGGTGATGAAGGGAGGGCAGAGGTGGTGATGAAGGGAGGGCGGAGGTGGTGATGAAGGGAGGGCGGAGGTGTATTTGAAGGGAGGGCGGAGGTGTATTTGAAGGGAGGGCGGAGGTGGATTTGAAGTGAAGGCGGAGGTGTATATGAAGGGAGGGCGGAGGTGTATTTGAAGGGAGGGCGGCGGTGGGGCAGTGGGGATTAGAAAGGATAACTTCCACTGTGTGAAGTCAAAGGGCCTGGCATGTATAGAGGATTATGGGAAAACAGTGGGCCTTGACCCCCGTCTCCTCCCCATCCTTTCATGTTTTTTTCCCACTCTATTATATCTCCCTTTATCTCAGATATTGCATCTTATTATGACGTTGATACTCTCCCAAAGATGGAAAACAGACACTGCTATTTCAACACAGCCTTCACATTTAGAACAGTTATTATGATATGCCTGTGAAGACCCAGAATGTCTCCATTTTGCATAAAGATCAGTGCGTTCTCCATGAGTTTATAAGTAGTTCTAGATGCAGTGACTGTATTAACTGATACAGTGACTGTATTACCACGGCCTAATGCAGTTTTAGTTACAGTGTGTCGGTCAAATTGTTGGACAAAGGCGGAGTTGGCTCCAGGCTGGGCTGAGGCTCCAGTCAGTCAGTCTGCTGTAGCACGCTACAGAGGGCTCCCTAGTGACAGCCTGTACATAATTGATTGTTTATCTGTCTGTAGCATGAGCAGCACTCGTCAAGAAGAAAAACCCCTACACAGGACGCAAAGGCACACACATACACAGATGGACGCACGCAGACACATGTACTGTACGCGCACACACACACACACACACACACACACACACACACACACACACACACAAAGGATAACCTCTTTGCAGACACACACACACACACGCACCTAGTCTGCCAATTTCTCCATCCTGTCGATTCAGAGTGATGGCATACAACTCCCCGGCAGGCATAGACAGATGTGACCTTGGGCAAATCTCCTCTGTTTTTACTCTCCTCTTCCGTTGGTTTTATATGCTATCTGCATCTCATACGACACCCTGTTCCCTATAAAGTGCACTACTTTTGACCAGGTCCCATAGGGTTCTGGTCAAAACTAGTGCACGTTGTAGGGAAAAGGGTGCCATTTGGGACACATCATATATGCTGCCTCAGTGGGGACTCAGAGCAGGTTTTAATGCAGGACATCAGCAGGTGTGATAGAGCAGCAGGACCGGTGTTCCTCCATGTTCTTGACTCTGTCATATAGACATCATACCCTCAAAGGAGAAGCTCAACGCCACATCACTTTCAATTTGTTTGAGCCTGATACTGTTCAGGAAATGTAATGGATGGGATGATTACAATGAAATGGATGTAGCTTAGGTCTCTCCCGTAGCAAGGAATTCTCATTCAGATACATCCTTGTTCTCAGATAGTAAGATGTTCAGTTTGAGGGACGTTTGATTTTTGCTGTATTAAACAATAGAAGTCCAACAACTACAGAAAAAATACTTCCACTAATTAGGAGAAAAGCACAATATATTAATACTATACTTTGTTATTGTGTAGTAAGACTCCTGAGAGCTAGTAGGTTGGTGTATGAACATGTGTGAGCACAGCAAAGAGGACTTGATGCCAGGCTTAGGATGGCCCAGAAATCCACTAACACAAATGGTAGTGTTATCCAGAGATGAGCAATACAATGTTATGCACCATAGGACTAGAATTATTCTCTCTGCCAAAATGAGTTAGATAGTTTGATAACCAATGGCAGGTTTGGGTCCTTTGGGACCTGACTTTTTGTGTCATTCTAGATACTGAGTCATAACTGAAGTTTTGTTTTGCTTCTATAAAAAGGTACACAGGAAGTTTCCAGTCATTTTTGGAAGGTCACAACGCAACACCAAAAGTTTAGTAAAAAACTTCCTTAAGTGTACACAGTAAGCAAATACTTATCACAAAGTAGTAGTTCGCTACACCCACAATAACCTTGCTAAATATGTGTATGCGACCAATAAAATTGAACCCTCTGGAACGGTCCACACAGAATATATTTATTCCTGCGTGTCTGGGATAAAGATCTCCCGGTGTTCTGCTTGGTACTGATGATAGTGTGTGTCTGCCTCTCTCTGCTTCCTGTGGCTAAGGTGTGATTGACCTGTGTAAGGTGAAGTTTTGTTCAGGTCTTAAAGGTGCTGTTATGGTATGATTGACCTGTGTGAGGTGACGTTTAGTTCTGGTCTTAAAGGTGCGGTTATGGGATGATTGATCTGTGTTTGTTTTGCTGTTCCAGAGCATGATGAGTGTGTGAGCGGACTACACAGCTGCGCCCAGAATGCCCTCTGTTTCAATACGGTGGGGGGACACAGCTGCTCTTGTAAGCCGGGATACACTGGCAATGGTACCATCTGCAAAGGTGAGATCCTACTGACCAGACCCACACAGATACAGTACAGATAGGGTCATTTTTCATTCTAGTACCTTAAAGGTTTCGTCAGCTGTCCCCATAGGAGAACCCTTTTTGGTTCCAGATAGAACACTTTTGGTTCCAGGTAGAATTCCTTCTACAGAGGGTTCTACATGGAACCCAAAATGGTTTTACTTGGAACCAAAAATGGTTCTCCTATGGGGACAGCTGAAGAAACCTTTTTGTAACCCTTTTTTTTCTAGGCCTAAATAAAATGTTAATCGAGCTAAATTAATGTTGAATACTGACTTTGGTACCTGTGTTCTTCCTCTAGCGATGTGTGATGGCCTGTGCCAGAATGGAGGAACCTGCATCTCCCCTAATAACTGCATCTGCCAGCTAGGCTTCACAGGGAAGAGGTGTGAGACAGGTAAGACTTCCTTTGTCCAGTCGGCAGTCCTCTGATTTAAACACTGCATCAAGACTACAGAATAGAACGTATGAGGGAAGAGGTGAAGTGTGGAGTTTACTTTGATTTGCATGTCAAAGGATCAAATATGATTTTTTAAATCAAATCAAACCAAATGTTAGTCACATGCGCCGAATACAACAGCTGTAGACCTTGCAGTGAAATGCTTACTTACAAGCCCTTAACCAACAATGCTTTAAGAAGTTAAGAAAAATAAGTGTTAAAGTAGTCACTCTTGCTGAAGTAGTCACTCTTGCTGAAATCTTAAGAGGATACTTTCAGTGTTATCATCGCTTTGGTGCCAGAGTTTATTTCATTCTCTAGACATACCAGAAAGAGCCCATTAAGTCATCTGCATCCTTGTTTAAAATAAAACCAATGTCTTGTGTTCAATTGGAATACATTTGACTGAGACAATCAAATGAGACTGTTGTCCATTTTAAGTGTTGACCTGGCCCTGACTGTATTAGTGACTGTCTTTATTTACTCTGACAGTACAAATGGCATGTGGTATTTTCACTATACCCCAGCTGAGGTATTTGGAGCTTGCAAGAAAGGCATTTCACTGTACTTCTGACATTAAAACTTGAAACTATTCACAAAAAGCACCCGTCTTCAGTTTCTCCAGAACCATTATCCATAAATACATGGTTTCCCCATTTCCCCTGTTCATTCTCCTTCATTACCTATGTATTATGTTCTGTGGTGACTAATAAGATAGTAATCTGTTATTAATATCACCAGATATTATTCAGTATGGCATTTTCTTTTACAGGGCTTTAAACTTTCTCACTTTCAAATGACAATAGCACACAAACACTGATTCGCTGTGCATTATAGTGCATCAAGCATTATACTGTAGATTTACCACTATACATCAAACTCATCCTATATTGATGTCTATCTTTTGTGATCTGTTTTTTGTATAAATTTCCATCTGCGGTGGTGTATATGTAAGCATCATGGGGAGAGGTTGAAACAGCGTGTAGCTGCTCATGTAGCAGCTTAACACTCCTTATCCCTGATCTATACAACAGATGCTTTGGTCTCAGCCTATTGTACATAGAGAATAGCTGTCAGGACAAGGCAACATGGAAAGCTAATAAAAAAACAGGGCCCTTACAGTTTGAGACTGTCTTTAGGCTCCCAGACAGGGCAGACAGAACAGAAACCGAGATCTGCTGAGCTGAGCCGCTGCCTACTCATTGGTGCAGGTATTGATTGCACATAAAGGACCTTTATGAGGCGTACCTTTTACTGCCTGTCTTAAAGCAAATTGCTTTTCTCAAGGTGCTGTTCTGTCCTGTTTTGTGATGCTGAGGACAGCTGAAGGGAAGGCTAGAAAGCTGGCTGGTGTTATGAGCATAATAACCACGATCTCTTATCACTCCACCTGCTCTCTGCAGTAGACCAGCTCTGATGACCATGTACCCGAGTAAAGATATGGCCAGAGCCCTCAACCATTTAATTACCTTCACTAGTCTGGGCTTTGCCTTCACTAGGTTTTCTCTGTAGAATCTGGAATTTTCTGTTCTGTAGATCTAGCAATAGTGAGTAGCAGAGGACATGGAATTGTGAGAATGTATTTTCTGTTTAATAGGACAGTTTAGAACAGAATGCTTAAAGCCTAATTAGTGACAAACAAATAGTTGTGGTGCAGAGTAACTTTGTCAATCTAATCACTAAATGAGGGAAAACAGTAATGATGATGATGTGGAGCTCAGGCCTCTGTTAATTTTGGGCTCCTTCCTTCCCAACAGTTAATCATCAACGTTGATTTTAATTCACACACACACACACACTCAAACAGATTCCCAGAGAGGGTGCCTCAGGTGACAAGGCTTTTGTCACTACCTCTGCATCTGTTTCTCTCCTCCTTTCCCCTCTGAGAGTCTTCTCCTCCTTTCCCCTCTGAGAGTCTTCTCCTCCTTCCACTCTGTCTCCAGCCCCGTCAGGCTTGTGACAGCTCCTGTCTTCACGTGCCCATTGTGCCCTCAACAAATAGCTGGAGCCACCTCTGGAGTTGCCTGACGACTCAAACTGAATTCTTCCGCTGCTCTAAGTACACTACATACTTCAGTCTGAGACGCCATAGTTGAAGTCATTTGTGGTGACGTCAAAATTAGGGATGTTGCACAAAACATCAGCGATTGGATCATCTCTAACCAATCAGAGTATCAAAGCAAATGGCGCATTCTTTTTTACACCCTTTTTTGTGGTATCCAATTGGTGGTTACAGTCTTGTCCCATCGCTGCAACTCCCATACGGACTCGGTGGAGGCAAAGGTCGAGAGCCAAACGACACTGCCAAGCCGCAGCAATGTGTCGGAGGAAACACCGTACAACTGGCGACCGAAGTCGGCGTGCATGCGCCTGGCCCACCACAAGGAGTGGCTAAAGTGCAATGTGACAAGGACATCCCAGCCGGCCAAACCCTCCCCTAACCCGGATGATGCTGGGCCAATTGTGCACCGCCTCATGGGGTTCCCAGTTGCGGCCGGCTGCGACACAGCCTGGGATTAAACCCGGGTCTATAGTTACGCGCCACTCGGGGGCCCCACCAATGACACATTTTCTAAACGCTTCTTTACCCACGTATGAAACCCATCGGCTTCTGGAAATAGTCTGGTGGTACTCAGATCCAGACTCATTGAGGAGAAGAAACTAACGTCCATGGGCGTCCATAATCCCAGGCTGTGTCGCAGCCGGCCGCGACTGGGAACCCCATGAGGCGAGAGAGAGAGAGATCCAACATGGAAAAACTTTCAGAGGCCCACTCCCCTAACCAACCCACCGTGCTGCTTTTAGAACCCGCCCCCCTGAGAGTGAGGTCCTAAAACACAGAGCGAAGATACACACACACTTCATATTTATTTTGTTTTTAGCTCATTATCGTCTCCCTTTATATTCAAAGCCATTCCAAGCTTGTTATGCTTTATTGTTTTTTTTCCTCCACTCTGATAGCCCACTGTGCCTTCAGTCGCTAATGGCAACCCGTTGTTGCCCTTGGCGGCAGTTATCTGTGGTTACAATAAGACAATGAAAGCAGCCAAAACAAGAGTGATCTTGGTGTTTTCTCACTCCCTATGTTTGACTCATCTTTACACTAAAATTGTTCTTCGAGGACCAAGATAAAGAAAGGGGCTTGTGTTAGATGTTATTGATGTGCTTTCGAAACAACTCTGCTTGAAATATGGAGAACAACCTGGTGGAAAGCTTTGAAAAGCTTGTAACTATTCAAGGCTCGTTATTTTTGTACTATTACAGTAGTTACATGCTCAGATTTATATACTCGCCTTTCTACATTTAAGAAAGGTCCGGAAGGTCTTAAACATGCTTGATGAACCTTTCAACATCCTCAGGTAACTTCATATTTTAGGCTTTTTTTAGGCTCTATTAAATGAGAGTGGTTGCCTGACTAGAGAAAGAGCAGAGAGGATGCAGCACAGTTCTGTTACAAACCAGACAGCAGAAGAGTCGGAGCCCAGGGGTCACTCTGACACATCGACCAGGAGGGTGGATGGGTGGACGGATGCAGACAAACAGTTTGTTACTACAGACCTCATTAACATGGAGGACGGACGGACGGACGGACGGACGGACGGTAGCTGGAGGAGACATCTTGTCAAATCATTTTTTTTCCACACATACACATGGTTAGCAAATTTTAATGTGAGTGTAGCGAAATGCTCTCTCTTCTATTCACATAACTGTCTCCTTACATAGTCTGAAGTAGGGAGTGAGTGTTTGAATAGTATTGCAGTGATTGCTTTTCCTCCCTCAACAGCCCCCATGAAGTCTCTCTCTCTCTCTCATATATATGCGGCCCAGTTGATCTAGTGGTTTTTTAATCACAATGATTATTACTTCACGTCTCCATACTTCTCCTGTTTCCAAGTGACTCACTGTTCGTTCTCTACCATGTTGTATTGTTACTGTACATGCTAATGTTCATTTAATGTGTACAGAGTATTTTAACACACTCCTCTATTCCCCAGACACACCCCCAGGATCAGTATTCTGTCATAAATCCACTTAACGCCAAAGCATGTATACAGGAGAGGACACCAGAATCGTATTTGAAATAGGATTAGGAAGTGTTATAAATAAGAGGAGCAGATCAGGATTATAGTTAATTTTCCTGTGAAAATGGAAATACTGTATTCATATTGTACTGTATGTAAGATCTGACTGTCCAGGCCCTGATGTTTTGCGATCGAGAGAGAGAGAGAGGGAGAGACTCTCTCTGGGGTCCAAACAGGAATAAAACAATAGTCTACATCATAAATAAAACAGTACATCAAACTACAAATTGGGTATTATACATATTGGCATTGCTCCATTACTACAAATTTACAGTATAAAATGTGTGCGTGTGTGTCTCTTCACTGTCCACTTTGTGCCGTGAGGTGTTCCATGTACTCATGGCTCTATGTAGTACTGTGTTTCCCAGAGTCTGTTCTGGACTTGGGGACTGTGAAGAGACTCCTGGTGGCAAGTCTTGTGGGGAATGTATGTCTCAGCTGTGTTTTAGCTGTTTGAACAGACAGTTCAGTGCTTTCAACACGTTGATACCTCTCACAAACACAACAAGTGATGAAATTCTCTACTTTGAGCTAGGAGAGATTGACATGCATGTTATTGAAATTAGCCCTCTGTGTACACTTCTCTGTTCTGGGCCAAATGTAATTTGCCTATGTCCTTCTTTTTGGCACTTGGCCATTTAACTGGGCAGTCGTCCAGGTGTGTTAAAACTAAGGCCTGAAGGAAATGTTTTGTTGATTGTGATGTCAAGAAAGCAGAGCAACTCTTTATCACGGACAGACCACTTCCCATCTTACTGTTACATCAAAAATGTTTTGACTCTGTCAGTTTACAATCTTGTGTTATACTAAGCAGTTTAGTCTCCTCAACAGGTGAGACTAACGACTGACTAATGAGGCGACAGGTGCAACACATCCTGACCAATGAGAATGAATGTCCACACCTGAATAGAACCAACCTTGAAAACCAAAGTCGGTAACAATGAGGATTAGGGTTTAGCTAATAATTTGTCCCAAATACTATGCGTTTAGTTTTTGATATATTTAGGACTATCGTAAAACTAGCCACCCATTCTGGAACTGACTACAGCTCTTTGTTAAGTGTTGCAGTGATTTTACTTGCTGTGGTAGCTGATGTGTATAATGTTGATGCATCAGTGTACATAGACACACAGGCTTTACTCAAAGCTAGTGGTAGGTCATTAGCTTAAAAAAATAAAAAGTAAGGGGCCAAGACTCTACCTGGTTTACATTAGGAATTCCTGATTCTACCTGGATTATGTTGGAGAGGCTTCTATTAAAGAACACTCTCTGTGTTCTGTTAGATAGGTAACTCTCGATCCACAATATGGCAGAGGATGTGAAGCCATGACAAGGTATTTTCTAAGATCAAAAATGTCAAAAGCTGCACTGAAGTCTAACATAACTGCTTCCACAATCTTCTTATTTTAGCCAATCCATCAGTCATTTGTGTCAGTGGCGTACATGTTGAGTTAGCTGTCAATGTCATGAAAACGATGTGCACGCTTCAAAGCGGCCAGATAGTTAGCAACAATGACAAGAAACTTCCATGTGGGGAATCGTAAGTGGCTCATTTCAGCTCATTTGATCTTGTTCTTGATGCCATGTCTCATTTTGAGGTGTTTTGACTGATCGCGTCTATGCAAATATGACTAACATCTGCTAGCTAGCTAGTTAACCAACAGCTGTAAATATGTATTTGAGTGCTCATTGTGGAACTTTAGTTCTGTTTTTTTTAAACATTGTAGACTAAATATAGTTTGTTTTTAACATGTAATCTGAGCCATCCGTCTGTTTTTCCCCATAGTTGCGCACGCATCAGTTTTGTTGCTAATCAACCAACCCATTTGTATTTTGTATTTATTTAACCTTTATTTAACTAGGCATGTCAGTTAAGAACCAATTCTTATTTACAATGACAGCCTAGGAACAGTGCCTTGTTCATGGGCAGAATGACAGATTTTTACCTTGTCAGTTAACACATTTACTGTAAAATAGCATTGTATCTGGTTAAAAGGTTTAGTGAAGGTCGGTAGCAGGCTGCTTTGGTCGGCTGTTTGAACGAGTAAAGGGCTCTTTGGTATTTTTTGGTTGTATAATTACTTTTCACTGGGCTCAAACGGTCTTATCAGGGGATATATTTAATAACATGTTAGATATCCAGAAATATATAGATAGACATGCTCCAGATACTCATGTCCTTTCATATACAGAGCTAGGATATTCTCCTTAATGGGACAGTTTCTACATGCGTCCACTCTGGACTTCAGAAATCTCCCTGCTACCGTATGAGTCCAGAGAGATATCTGAGGTGAGATATGTTCAAGACACACACCTGATGCGCGTGCACCCGCTTACATATTTTCAGAAATGTATCATATCTTTAGTCATTACCTGATCATTTATGTGTATGTTTTTTTAATACTGAATTTCTTCAATAGATATCCTTAAATTATATGTAATATTCATCCTCACATGTCTGATTGAAAAAGGGCTAAATCCAACTTATTAAATGCCCAGTGACCAAATGATTTTACCTGTTCAGGTGCCAAAAATCATCATGCTTCTTCACATATGATGGTGACATATCTGAGCATACGTTTGCACCATATTCAGTAGTAGGTTTTACAAAGCACAGAAAGGTGAACATCATATTTAATCCAAGTTGCTATTTCCAAAGCACATCTTTGCTATTTCTGTTTAAAATATGCAGCACAGCAAATCCAGAGCTCCCATCACAAAATTGCAAATGTAGGCAAATCTTTGCAAAAAATAAATGTTTATGTAGCCCTCTCCTGCAGTCGAATGACCAAAGAGCCCTCTAGTGGCCTCATGGGTGGAATTTTATTCATATTTATCACAATTTCATAATTAATGAACATAGAAACACCCTAGTAATTATTTTTTATGTCTAACATTTTTTTTAAATTGAAGTCTTCTGTGATGTTTATGAAGTGTAATATTGAATACATTTAAACTCTATATTTGACATGGTACAGGTGTCTTTTTTAAGCCCATAACCATATGTGTGAGGTGTATACTTTTGTTTCAAAGTTAATTTATTTAAGACTACCAAGAAACACTGTGTGACATTGATTTAGCCCACTGTAGTTAAAGGTTTGACAGTATGTCCAACCGGCCTCACAACCTGCAGACCATGTGTTTGGCGTCGTGTGGGCGAGTGGTTTGCTGATGTCAACGTTGTGAACAGACTGCCCTGTGGTGGTGGGTTTATAGTATGGGAATGCATAAGCAACGGACAACAAACACAACTGTATTTTATCAATGGCAATTTGAATGCACAGAGATACTGTGATGAGATCCTTTCCATATTTTGTTATGTTACAGCCTTATTATAAATTGATTAAATAAAATGTTTTCCTCATTAATCTACACACAATACTCCATAATGACGAAGCTAAAACTGTTTTTTTTTATGTTTGCAAATTCATAAAAAAAAACAGATACCTTATTTACATAAGTATTTAGACCCTTTGCTATGAGACACAAAATTGAGCTCAGGTGCATCCTGTTTCCATTGACCATCCTTGACATGTTTCTACAACTTGGAGTCCACCTGTGGTAAATTCAATTGATTGGACATGATTTGGATAGGCTCACACCTGTCTATATAAGGTCCCACAGTTGACAGTGCATGTCAGAGCAAAAATCAAGCCATGAGGTCGAAGAAATTGTCAGTAGAGTGCCGAGACGGGATTGTGTCTAGGCACAGATCTGGGGAAGGTTAGAAAAATATTTCTGCATCATTGAAGGTCCAAGAACACAGTGGCCTCTATCATTCTTAAATGGAATAAGTTTGGAACCACCAAGACTCCCAGCCAAACTGAGCAATCGGGGGAAGAGGGGCCTTGGTCAGAGAGGTGACCAAGAACCCAATGGTCGCTCTGACAGAGCTCCAGAGTTCCTCTGTGGAGATGGGAGAACCTTCCAGAAGGACAACCATCTTTCCAGCACACCATCAATCAGGTCTTTATGGTAGAGTGGCCAGATGGAAGCCACCCCTCAGTAAACGGCACATGACAACACTCTTGGAGTTTGCCAAAAGGCACCTAAAAGACTCAAATCAAATCAAATGTTATTGGTCACATACACATAGTTAGCAGATGTTATTGCAAGTGTAGAGAAATGCTTGTGCTTCTCGTTGCGACAGTGCAGCCATATCTAACAAGTAATATCTAACAATTCCACAACAAATACCTAATACACACATCTAAGTAAAGAATGGAATAAGAATTTATACATATAAATAGCACAGAGTTAGTCTGTCCAGTGTCTGTGTTCTTTTGCCCATCTTAATCTTTTATTTTCATTGGCCCGTCTGAGATATGGCCTTTTCCATTAAAAATCAGACGTTTCCAGCTACAATAGTAATTTACAACATTAACAATGTCTACACTGTATTTCTGATCAATTGTATGTTTTTTTAATGGACAAAGAATGTGCTTTTCTTTAAAAAACGAGGACATTTGTAAGTGACCCCAAACTTTTGAACAGTAGTGTACATATGAGATGAGAAATGCAAGCTATGTAAACATTTATTAAAGTGGGCAGAGATTACAAGTCTGTATGTCGACAGCAGCCTCACTGTGCTAGTGATGACTGTTTAACAGTTTGATGGCCTTGAGATAGAAGCTGTTTTTCAGTCTCTTGGTCCCAGCTTTGATGCACCTGTATTGACCTCACCTTCTGGATAGTAGCGGGGTGAACAGGAAGTGGCTCAGCTGGTTGTTGTACCTGATGATCTTTTTGGCCTTTCCGGTGACATTGAGTGTTGTAGGTGTCCTGGAGGGCAGGTAGTTTGCCCCCGGTGACGCATTGTACAGACCGCAAACCCTCTGGAGAGCCCTGCGGTTGCAGGCGGTGCAGTTGCCATACCAGGCCGTGATACAGCCCGACAGGATGCTCTCAATTGTGCATCTGTAAAAGTTTGTGAGGGGTTTAGTTGACAAGCCAAATTTCTTCATCCTCTTAAGGTTGAAGAGGCGCTACTGTGCCTTCTTCACCACACCGTCTGTGTGAGGTGGACCATTGAAGTTTGTCAGTGATATGTACTCCGAGGAACTTTCCACCTTCTCCAATGCTGTCCCGTCAATGTGTATAGGGGGCTGCCCCCTCTGCTGTTTCCTGAAGTCTATGATCATCTCCGTTGTTTTGTTAACGTTGAGTGAGAGGTTATATTCCTGACACCACAATCTGAGAGCCCTGACCACCTCCTTGAAGGCTTTCTCGTCATTGTTGGTAATCAAGCCTACTACTGTTGTGTCGTCTGCAAACTTGAGGATTGAGTTGTAGGCGTGCATGGCCACGCAATCATGCGTGAACATGGAGTACAGGAGAGGGCTGAGTGCGCACCCTTGTGGGGCCCCAGGGTTGAGGATCAGCAAAGTGGAGATGTTGTTTACTACCTTCACCATCTGGTGGCGGCCCGTCAGGAATTCTAGGACCCAATTGCACAGGGCGGGGTTCAGACCCAGGGCCTCAAACTTAATGATGAGCTTGGAAGGTACTATGGTGTTGAATGCTGAGCTATAGTCAATGAACAGCATTCTTACATAGGTATTCCTCTTGTCCAGATGTGCGATGCAATTGGGGCGGTAAGAAAATTGAAGTGGATCTAGGGTGACAGGTAAGGTGGAGGTGATATTATCTTTGACTAGTTTCTCAAAGCACTTAATGATGACAGAAGTGAGTGCTATGGGCGATGGTCATTTAGTTCAAATACCTTTGCATTCTTGTGTACAGGAACAACGGTCATATTGAACCATGTGGTTCAACAGACTGGGATAGGGAGAGATTGAATATGTCCATAAACACACCAGCCAGCTGGTCTGCGCATGCGACTAGGGGTGCCGTCTGGGTCGGCAGCCTTGTGGGAGTTAACACGTTTAAATGTCTTACTCATGTCAGCCATGAAGAAGGAGAGCCCACAGTCCTTAGTAGCGGGCCGCGTCGGTGGCACTGTATTATCCTCAAATCGGCCAAAGAAGGTGTTTAGTTTGTCTGGAAGCAAGACATCGGTGTCTGCGAAGTGGCTTGTTTTCCTGTTGTAGTCCGTGATTGTCTGTAGATCCTACCACATACGTCTCGTGTCTGAGTCTTTGACTTGCGACTACTTTGTCTGTATACTGACATTTTGCTTGTTTAATTGCCTTGCGGAGGGAATTTTTTATTTTTCACCTTTATTTAACTATGCAAGTCAGTTAAGAACAAGTTCTTATTTTCAATGACGGCCTAGGAACAGTGGGTTAACTGCCTGTTCAGGGGCAGAACGACAGATTTGTACCTTATTGCAAGTTCAAATCCCAGAGCTGACCTTTCGGTTACTAGTCCAACGCTCTAACCACTAGGCTACCCTGCCGCCCCATGACTCCTCTGTTTGTATTCTGCCATATTCCCAGTCACTTTGCCATGGTTAAATGAGATGATACGCGCTTCCAGTTTTGAGCGAATGCTGCCATCTATCCACGGTTTCTGTTTAGGGTAGGTTTTAATAGTCGCAGTGGGTACAACCTCTTCTATACACTTCCTTATAAACTCACTCACCAAATCAGCATATACGTCAATATTATTCTGAGGCTACCCAGAACATGTGATCAAAACAATCTTGAAGCATGGATTATGATTGGTCAGACCAGTGTTGAATAGTCTTTAGCACGGGTACATCCTGTTTGAGTTTCTGCCTATAGGAAGGGAGGAGCAAAATGGAGTCGGTCAGATTTGCTGAAAGGAGGGCAGGGGAGAGCCTTGTATGCATCGCGAAAGTTGGAGTAACAATGGTCCAGTGTTTTTCCAGCGCGAGTGCTACAGTCGATATGCTGATATAATTTAGCTAGTCTTTTCCTCAAATTAGCTTTGCTAAAATCCCCAACTACAAAAATGCAGCCTCAGGACATATGGTTTCCAGTTTGCATAACATCCAGTGAAGTTGCTTGAGGGCAGTTGTGGTATCGGCTTGAGGTGGGATATACATGGCTGTGACAATAACCAAAGAGAATTCCCTTGGGAGATATTACGGTCGGCATTTGATTTTCAGGAATTCTAGGTCAGGTGAATTAAAGGACTTGAGTTCCTGTTTGTTGTTACAATTACACCATGAGTCATTAATCATGAAACATACATCCCCCGCCCGTCTTCTTCCTGGAGAGATGTTTACTCCTGTCGGCGCGATGCACTGAGAATCCCGATGGCTGTACTGACTCAACAACATATCCCGAGAGAGACATGTTTCCATGAGAGTATGTTACAATCTCCGATGTCTCTCTGGAAAGCAACCCTTACTCTGATTTTGTCAACTTTGTTATCTAGGGACTGGACATTAGCGAGTAATATACTTGGAAGCGGTGGGTGGTGTGAGCCTCTGAAGTTTGACTAGAAGACCGTTCCTACTCTCTCTCCTCCGCCGGCGTTGTTTTGGGTCAGCCTCAGGAATCAGTTCTTCCCGGCTGTATGTAATAACACTTAAGATTTTCTGGGATGACAATGTAAGAAATAATACATAATAAAAAACAAATACCGACAAAGTTTCCTAAGGATTAGACCATGAGTAACAATATACTCTGGTCTGATGAAACCAAGATTGAACTCTTTGGCCTGAATACCAAGCTTCACGCCTGGAGGGAACTGAGCACCATCCCTACAGTGAAGCATGGTGGTTGCAGCATCATGCTGTGGGGATTTTTATCAGTGGCAAGGACTGGTAAACTAGTTATGACTGAGTGAAAGATGAACAGAGCAAAGTACAGAGAGATCCTTGATGAAACCCTGCTCCAAAGCGCTCTGGATATCAGACTCGGGTGAAGGTTCACTTTCCAACAGGACAACGACCCTAAGCACTCAGCCAAGACAACGCAGAAGTGGATTTAGGACAAGTCTGAATATCATTGAGTGGCCCAGCCAGAGCCCGGACTTAAACCTGATCGAACATCTCTGGAGAGACCTGATAATAGCTGTGCAGCAACGCTCCCCATCCAACCTGACAGAGCTTGAGAAGATCTGCAGAGAAGAATGGGAGAAACTACCCAATTACAGGTGTGCAAAGCTTATTGCATCATATCCAAGAAGACTCACGGCTGAAATAGTTGCATGTTGCGTTTTATATTTTTTATCAGTATAAATGGAGTGTCTTGTACAGAATAATACAAAATGCTCTGAGACCAGGTTGGATGTATACAGTCAGTATTTGTTAACATGAAGAGAGAAAATAGGATGTCATGTCTCGCGATATTGAATGAGTCCATATCCGGCCATAGGAAATGTCAATATGTGATATTCAGAGTAAAAGATACATCTGGATTCAGAATTTGTCAGGATAAGGTGCATATCTACAAAACTCAAAATATGCATTGGAAATGGTCTGTATTCTCTACAATATCAAAAACTTGTCCTGTAAAGATATATGGACCCTTTACGCCCAGTGTTTGCTTTCCTCCCGGCCTGAGGGCACACACTTTCCCGTAGGCTTAGAATTAATGGGAAATAGGAGTGACAATATAGTCCGCTACCATCCTCAGTAATTGTCCATCCGGTTGAGAAGGAGGAAGTGCCAGTGTAACAAATAGGAGGAAAGGTAAGAGAAAACATCAACCAAGTAGTTGAGTGCTGTTTAAATAGAGACTTTGTTTCAAGCCTGTCGCTCACCATAACGAGAGAAATAACCATGTCTGCTGTCCCTTCAGCTCTCTCCCTCCACCTCCCTCCCTCCATCGTTGTTCCATCGTTTGTTCTTTCTTTCCATCTTTGTTTCTCTTTCTCTCCCCCTGTTTCTGTCTCCATCGCTATCACTCTCTCTTTCGGTAGCCATTGTTTTTCACTGAAAATAAAATATACCATTTATGGCCAAGATGTAATAAAATATGATTCACAGACTTGAGTCAGGCACTGCCACTGCTTATAGTGATTCTACCTCATGCATTCATATACATTTCATATACATTTCATTTCCTTCCTCTCACCAGGAATAGGTAAGTTTCACATGAAATGCCCATATTGTTATTGCTCTTGATGGTATATTAAGAATTGTAGAATGTAAGGGGGAATTTACACATGTGCCGTGCATTCGCGATAAGTCTAATTCAGACGTGACAGGAAGCAGTCGTTTAAGAAGGTATATTTAGACCCAACATCAATTTTACAAAGGCCTCGGAAGTGCTTTGTTGTAATTGTGATCGACAGCTGTGGTGTCACATAAAGGAAGTAGAAGGTGAAACGTTTAATTGAAAGCGTGACCTCCTGTCACCATTGCAGGGCATTTGGGCATAGCAACAGAACAGTTTGAATGAATATATGCTGAAATTAGTTCAATTTGTGTATATTTAGAACTGCATTCCCTCTAGGTTGGTTATAAATAGTAACTCCATCTTTCTTTGAACAATTTCATACAGTTAGATTGGAGAAAATATCATTTCAATAGATTCTTTTTTCCCCCTTCCCCATCCTGGCTTGAGACCACATGCCGCTTCTCTGTTTCAAAGCATGCCAAGCTCTGTCAACGGAAATTCACTGGCAGCAAAGATCATGAGAGACGAGAGAATATGATTAATTCCAAGGCTGGTTATTATTTTTGGTGTTACCATATGATTTTAGGTGACAAGGTGGCTGTAAGGGTCTGCATTTATTTTCTTAGTCAACCGTGTGTTGTGTTCTTGAACGTAGCCCTGTCTTTCATTTTTGTTCATTGATCTCACCGGTGTTTAGTTACTCATCAGGTCTCATCAGCTCCTTATTTAGTTCAGTTCATTCTGTTTGTGCCTTTGTGGTATTTGAACTCGAAGCCTTTTCCTAGCTCGTTTGTGAGAACCAGTTATAGCCTTCAGTCCTAGTTCTGATTCACCTGCCTGTTTGCCTACCTGTGTATGACCATTGTCTGCCTGTGACCAAGAGTCTTGCCTTCTGCAAAGGTGAAATAACCACCTGCCGCACTCTGCGTGTGAATCTCCACTTTTTTCTCCCTGAGTATTCATTATAGTGGCTGTTACGCACGCCTCTAAGAAGAGGGAACGCAACACCCTGCTACAACTAAACTCTGTGAAGTGAAAAAGGTATGGACTGTAGGTGCAAGAAAGACTGACAACAGGCAGAATGTGGTACCGTTTACCAGGACTTTATTCCTTCACACGGTAATATGGGGAAAAGGGGCAGGACGGAACCAAAGCAAAGAAAGTAAATCTCAAAGCCCCCCTCTCCTATCTTACCTGCCTACCTACTACTTACCTAATTTAACACCACCTGGTGCCCTAACCAAAATACAAGGGGGTGGTCCGCCCAGGTCTTACCTAGTGTGCCTAGACAGCGAATATGCTACGGGTATCTGTATGCCCGCGGGCCTCTTGCCTAAGCACTCCCTAGGTGCCTTCCCCTTCCCCCCTGGGAACAAATGAAACAGAATATTAAACAATTTCACAAACAAACTAAGAAACAAAGGACATGAAATAAGCTCTGAGCAACAAACTCACAAAACATACCAACTCTCAGCAATGACCTCCCAGCAAATCTCTCTCTCCTGAACAGAACACTGGCATTTATATAGCTTCAGAATGAATGGGTAATTGGAGACAGCTGCGTCTTGACGAGGGGGTGGGGTCAGCTCTCCAATTAGCCATGGAGTCAACCAATCAGCTGCTTGAGGGATTTCAGGAAGCCATTTCCTAAAATAAACACATGCAAATACACAAACTACAACACAAACTGGGGAACGTAACACGCCCACCACAAAAATTGCAAACCTAGTTTTGCAATAACAAAAGCCAACGCATCCCCAGTTAGTAAACCCGTGATAGAGCGTCAGCAACTACATTCGCCGAGCCCTTCACATAAGCTATCTGTACATTATATCCTTGTACAATCAGAGCCCACCGCATAAGGCGGCGGTTCTGGTTGTACATTTGTTTCAAGAACACCAATGGGTTATGGTCCGTGAAGACCATTACAGGCAAGGCACTGGAGCCCACATATACCTCAAAGAACTGTAAGGCAAGCAATAAAGCCAGCGTCTCTTGTTCAATTGTAGAGTACCTTGACTGACACGAGTTGAACTTACGGGAGAGGAAACTGACGGGCCGATCCACTCAGTCTTCATCTTCCTGTAAGAGAACCGCACCCACCCCCACTATACTAGCATCTACCTCCAACTTAAGTTTTTTCAAAGTTGGGGGAGGCAAGCACTGGGGTACTACAAAGTAGCGCTTTAGCGGACTCAAAAGCGTAGTTACTGTCCTTGGACCACTTGAATGGTACCTTGGGACTAAGCAGAGATGAAAGGGGAGCTACTACCGTTGAGAAATTCTTACAGAAGGTACGATAGTACCCTACCATCCCCAGGAATCTGCGCAACTGGCGGCGAGTAGTGGGAGCAGGAAAAGCAACAATTGCTTCCACTTTACCAGTTACTGGGCGCACTTGAACTCGTCCCGCTTGTTTCCCTAAGTAAGTCACTGTAGCCTTCCCAAACTCACCACTTGGCCAAATTGAGGGTTAAAGAAGCCTTCTCCAACCGCTGAAACACACTTTTCAAAGTGGAGAGATGATCAGACCAAGTAGACGAATGAATCACCACATCGTCAAGGTAAGCAGTACAATTTGGCACATCTGCAAACACAATGTTAACTAGCCGCTGAAAAGTAGCAGGTGCATTACACATGCCAAAGGGCATCAGTGTATTGTACAAAGTTATCTGGCGTAACAAAAGCCGATATGTCAGAAGCTCGAGAGGTCAGAGGCACCTGCCAATAACCTTTTAGCAAATCTAACTTACTAATGTAAGCAGCAGAGCCTATTCTATCAATACAGTC
Organism: Oncorhynchus masou masou; assembly: GCF_036934945.1. Taxonomy (NCBI): domain Eukaryota; kingdom Metazoa; phylum Chordata; class Actinopteri; order Salmoniformes; family Salmonidae; genus Oncorhynchus; species Oncorhynchus masou. Next base: position 80,977,831 of record NC_088242.1, on the reverse strand, counting down.
ATCTAAGCGAGGTAGAGGAAAAGAATCAGACTTTGTAACTGCATTTACGCGACGATAGTCCGTACATAAGCGAGACGTACCGTCAGGCTTAGGAACAAGAATACATGGGGAACTCCAGGAGCTGTTACTGGGTTTTGCCATGTCATTCTGTAATAAATAAGTTACCTCACTTTTCATTACCTCCCTTTTCTTAGCATTAACCCGGTACGGATGCTGACATATGGGAACAGCGTTCCCCACATCATGTTCCAAGATGGATGTGTGACTTGGAATGTCCTGAAACACACTGAGAAAACTGTTTATCAATAGGATAAGATCCTTAGTTTGATCATTATCCAAATATTCCATTTGAGAGGGTAACTTCTTCAGCATCTCTGAATTACATAGGCGTTCACCTTGCTGTAACGTATGGCGTAACTCCAACCCGTCCTCCTTATCCTCATCTAGGTCCCAGCCAGGCTTCAGCACCACCGCAGCCACACTGGAGACGGCGGGCTGGACCGGCTTACTTGAGGAGCTGTCGGGAGAATCACGCACATAATATGTTTTCAGCATGTTAACATGACACACAGGAAGAACGCCTTCGATCTGGTGTCTTTATCACATAATTGGTGTCATTGAGTTTCTTTTCCACCAGATATGGTCCAGAAAAACATGCTGACAGAGATGAGCCAGGGATTGGCAACAAAACTAAAACTTGATCCCCTGGTGCAAATGAACGGCCAACAGCCTTTTTGTCATAATGCAACTTCATGTGTTTTTGAGAGAGACTTTTGGGCTAATGCACATGCGGCGTGCAGTCTCTCCCGCATCTTACTGACATAATCCAAAACATTTTTAGGGGCACTACTGGGTGTAGGAGATAAGATATGCTCCTTCAAAACTTTCAGCGGACCCCGTGGGGTGTGTCCAAACACAAGGTCAGCAGGGCTGAACCCTAAGAACTCGTGTATCGTTTCCCTTATAGCAAATAGGACAAAGGGCACCCCCTCATCCCAATCAGTACTGGTATCCATACAATACTTGCGTAGCATTGCCTTCAGTGTCTGATGCCAGCGTTCTAGAGCCCCTTGACTCTCTGGATGATAGGGACTGGAGACCTGATGGAAAATACACAATGTCTTTAACACATTTGAAAAAAGTTTAGACATGAAGTTAGATCCCTGATCAGTTTGGATTACTTTAGGGAGTCCAAACGTAGAGAAGAACTTCACTAGTGCCTTCACCACAGTCTTAGCCGTTATAGTACGGCGAGGAATAGCCTCTGGGTATCGAGTAGCACTGCACATTATTGTTAGTAGGAAATGGTTACCTGACCTGATGGAAAATACACAATGTCTTTAACACATTTGAAAAAAGTTTAGACATGAAGTTAGATCCCTGATCAGTTTGGATTACTTTAGGGAGTCCAAACGTAGAGAAGAACTTCACTAGTGCCTTCACCACAGTCTTAGCCGTTATAGTACGGCGAGGAATAGCCTCTGGGTATCGAGTAGCACTGCACATTATTGTTAGTAGGAACTGGTTACCTGACCTGGCCCTCGGCAATGGACCCACACAACCAATCATCACTCCTTCAAACGATTCCCCCACCACAGAAATCGGGCAGAGCAGCGCTCGCAGAACCGTTCGACTCACCCTCCCAGCGAGCCGACACATGTGACATGCCCCACAAAATTGGGCCACGTCAGACTCCAAACCTGGCAAGAAGAAATGACGAAGGACCTGGACACAAGTCCCCGTGATCCCCAAATGTCCAGACCACGCCTGGTCATGGGCGAGCGACAGCACCTGCTGTCGGAACGGCGCAGGAACAACCACCCGACACACCTCACTCCAGTCATCAATGGTGTCATGAGATGCGGAAATGGGCATCAAAACTCCTGCTTCCATAAAGTAGGCGGTCTCTCAAGTTTTAGCTTCCTCAATGGAAATTACCGAAGCAAAACACTTGCGAAGACTGGTGTCTTCTTTTTGACATTCAATCACCTTCTCGGGGGTGACAGACAAAAGAATGTCATGTAATTGGGGTGCGATTTCGTTTTCCCCTGCCTTAGTTTTTACGGGGGTAAAAACTGTCGGCATTGCAGAAGGCATACTCGGGGCATTGTCTTCTACCTCAACGTTCTCAAACATGGAACTAGCCAAATCCACCACATCTCCTAGCTTGCGAGATTGTGCCCTCGTTAACACACAAGCAGGAAAAACATGTGGAAATGCTTGAACCAATTTCTCATCTGTAGTTCTCATTTCTGGGTTGTCTACTACCTCTAACGCAGGAGTGACATTACCACCAGCAATATCATTCCCTAGTAGCAATTTGACTCCTGATACTGGCAGTGTAGACACTACACCAACACGGAAACGTCCTGATACCAAGTCTGACACTAAGTGGACCCAGTGTAATGGTACAGGTACGGTTTGTCTCTCTATCCCCTGTAATATGACATGCGAGCCACAATACGTTTCAGGAGACCAGGGTAAAGCATCAGCAACGATCACTGACTGTGCCTCCCCGGCGTCTCGCAGGATCTGGATAGACTTTTGATCAGCTTGTTCTCCTGTTAAGGAAACACAACCGGCAGAGATAAACGGAGCATAGACAGGATCCGGTTTCTCAAATGCTGAATCAATAACTCAATCCAAGGGACGAGCCAAAGACTTGACTAAACCCAAACTTTTCATTTTTGGGGACGGTGACTGGGACTGTTGCGGTTTATTTTTCAAAACTGGGCAGTCCGCAATCACGTGACCCTTTTGGTGACAGTAAAAACATTCACGGATTTCATGAAAAGGCTTAGGGTTGTTAGAGGAAAAGCGATCTGAACGAGGAACTGATGACGTAATCGTCCGGCCTTCAAAACGTGCATCAAAGACAGTCTTGTGTGTCAAAGCGTACTCATCTGCCAACACTGCTGCTTGGGCCAATGTCGCCACTTTCTGTTCATTTAACCTCTTGAAACTCTGGGGGCGCCATTTCATTTTTGGATGAAAAACGTTCCCGTTTTAAACAAGATATTTTGTCACAAAATGATGCTCGACTATGCATATAATTGATAGCTTTGGAAAGAAAACACTCTGAATTTTCCAGAACTGCAAAGATATTGTCTGTGAGTGCCCTAGAACAGGAGCTACAGGCAAAACCAAGATGAAACGGCAACCAGGAAATGAGCAGGATTTTTGAGGCTCTGTTTTCCATTGTCTCCTTATATGGCTGTGAATGCGACAGGAATGAGCCTGCCCTATCTATCGTTTTCCCAAGGTGTCTGCAGCATTGTGACATTTGTAGGCATATCATTGGAAGATTGACCATAAGAGACTACACTTTCCAGGTGTCCGCCCGGTGTCCTCCGTCGAAATTGGTGCGTCATTTTCAGCTGCTGGTATTTTTCCATGGGATTCTGAGGGGAAAGCAGGCTTCCACGAACGGCATATCAATGAAGAGATATGTGAAAAACACCTTGAGGATTGATTCTAAACAACGTTTGCCATGTTTCGGTCGATATTATGGAGTTAATTCGTAAAAAGTTTGACGTTTTGGTGACTGAAGTTTCGGTAGCCAAATGTGATGTACAAAACGGAGTGATTTCTCCTACACAAAGATTCTTTCAGGAAAAACTGAACATTTGCTATGTAACTGAGAGTCTCCTCATTGAAAACATCCAAAGTTCTTCAAAGGTAAATGATTTTATTTATTTGGTTATCTGGTTTTTGTGAAAATGTTGCGTGCTAAATGCTGCGCAAAATGCTAAGCTAGCTTGCAATACTCTTACACAAATGCTTGATTTGCTATGGTTCAAAAGCATATTTTGAAAATCTGAGATGACAGTGTTGTTAAGAAAAGGCTAAGTTTGAGAGCTAGCACATTCATTTCATTTCTTTTGCGATTTTCATAAATAGTTAACGTTACGTTATGCTAATGAGCTTGAGGCTATAACTGGATACAGGTTTTTTTCATAGCCAAACGTGAACAAAACGGAGCGATTTGTCCTACACAAATAATGTTTTTTTGAAAAACTGAACATTTGCTATCTAACTGAGAGTCTCCTCATTGAAAACATCTGAAGTTCTTCAAAGGTAAATGATTTTATTTGAATGATTTTCTTGTTTTTGTGAAAATGTTGCTGGCTGAATTCTAGGATAATAGCTATGCTAGCTATCAATACTCAAATGCTTGTTTAGCTATGGTTGAAAAGCATATTTTGAAAATCTGACATGACAGTGTTGTTAACAAAAGTCTAAGCTTGAGAGCAAATATATTTATTTCATTTCATTTGCGATTTTCATGAATAGTTAACGTTGCGTTATGCTAATGAGGTTGAGGCTATAAATAGAATCCCGGATCCGGGATTGCTCGACGCAAGAAGTTAAATGAACTGCAATTCTATCTGGGAGGTTGCTTTTAAAGTCCTCCAACAGCACCAACTCCCGAATATCAGCAAAGGTGTTAGCTTTGCTGGCTGAACACCAACGACTAAACAGAGACTCTTTGTCCCTAGCAAATTCAACAAATGTACGGTGAGATGTTTTTGTGGTTCCTGAAGCGCTGCCTATAAGCTTCAGGCACCAACTCATAAGCCCGCAACACGGTAGTTTTAACTGTATCGTAGTGTAAACTGTCTTCCAGGGAGAGAGCAGCTACTACTTCCTGGGCTTTCCCAGACAATTTACATTGTAACAGGAGCGGCCAAACCTCAAGTGGCCAATGCAGCGCAGCGGCCACACGCTCAAACGCAGAGAAATAAGAATCAACTTCCGTCTCTCGGAATGGAGGGACTAAAGCTATGTTTTTACTCACATCGAAGTGGGCTTGATGATGAGCAGCTTGTGGAGTCGCACTGGAGGCAGCGTCTAGCTCCAGTTGTCGGATCCTCACCTCCTTGTCAGCTACTATTTTCCTAATTTCAAGGTCAAAATTCATCTGTCTCTCTTTATCTTTTTGCTCCATTTCTAACCGAGCCAGCCTCACCTTCAGCCTAGCAGTCCCATCTGAACGACCCGAAGCAGAAGATAAAGGATCAAATCGGGGCAATGTAAAAGGCGTACGAGGAACCCCTTCCTCCGCCCTGTCCTCCGACTTGGCATCAGATGGTCTACCCGTCTCCTCTCCTTGCAATGAGAGAATCTGTTCTCTCACTAAACCCTCCCTGACTAGCACCAAAAGCTCAGTCTTTAGGGCTTTCTCAGGGACAAAAAATCCATAATGGTTAGCTATAGCTATAAGGTATACTTTACAAAACCTCACCAAACAATCAATAGAGGGCACTTCAAAAAACTTGGAGATGGCTGAGGCAGCCATCTTATACAATGCTGTCTCCTGAACACACTAACTAAACAAGTCATCCAAACTCACAACCTACCATCACACCTCAATCACTAACCACAGAGAGCTCAGAGCAGCAGGGTCCGGTGGGTTTAATGGAAAAATCCCGGATGAGCCCCCATTATGTTATGCACTCCTCTAAGAAGAGGGAACGCAACACCCTGCTACAACTAAACTCTCTGTGAAGTGAAAAAGGTATGGACTGTAGGTGCAAGAAAGAATGACAACAGGCAGAATGTGGTACCGTTTACCAGGACTTTATTCCTTCACACGGTAATATGGGGAAAAGGGGCTGGACGGAAACAAAGCAAAGAAAGTAAATCTCAAAGCCCCCCTCTCCTATCTTACCTGCCTACCCACTACTTACCTAATTTAGCACCACCTGGTGCCCTAACCAAAGTACAAGGGGGTGGTCCGCCCAGGTCTTACCTAGTGTGCCTAGACAGCTACGGGTATATGTATGCCCGCGGGCCTCTTGCCTAAGCACTCCCTAGGTGCCTTCCCCTTCCCCCCTGGGAACAAATGAAACACAATATTAAACAATTTCACAAACAAACTAAGAAACAAAGGACATGAAATAAGCTCTATCTGAGCAACAAACTCACAAAACATACCAACTCTCAGCAAAGAACTCCCAGCAAAATCTCTGCAATGAACTCCCAGCAAATCTCTCTCTCCTGAACAGAACACTGGCATTTATATAGCTTCAGAACGAATGGGTAATTGGAGACAGCTGCGTCTTGACGAGGGGGTGGGGTCAGCTCTCCAATTAGCCATGGAGTCGACCAATCAGCTGCTTGAGGGATTTCAGGAAGCCATTTCCTAAAATAAACACATGCAAATACACAAACTACAACACATAAACTGGGGAACGTAACAGTGGCAAGGTGCTGTAGTTAGCTTTTTTTGTTATTTCTTAAATTATTTGCTCAGAATGTTACGTATTATGTCCTACAACTAAAAATAATGTTTGGACATTAGTTTGGAGGTCACTCGAGAAATTCGACCAGAAATTTTACTTCCCTGATCTGAATCCTTTGTTTGGACTTCCCGAGGCAGCCCCATTCATCCTGGGTGCTCCACCCAAATGTTGACGCCAGAGAAAAGGGAGGAGAAGTGTGGTTCTAGTCAGGCAGCGAGCAAACAACCCACCGCTTCCAAGTATAGTACTCGCAAACGTTCAGTCCCTGGACAATAATGCAGACAAGCTCAGGGCAAGGATCTCTTCATTGAGACATAAGGGACTGTAGCATACTCTGTTTTACGGAATCATTACACTGGACTTCAACGTCAGCAAGACAAAGGAGCTGATTATGGACTACAGGAAACGGAGGGCCGAGCACACCCCCATCCACATTGATGGTGCCCGTATTGGAGCGTGTCAAGAGATCCAAGTTCCATGGTGTCCACGTTACTAAGGAATTAACATGGTGCACACAAACCCACATCGCTGTGAAGATGTGCCTCTTCCCACTCAGGAGGCTGAAAAGATTTGGCATGGACCCTCAGATCCTCAAAGTTCTACAGCTGCACCATTGAGAGTATCTTGACTGCCTGCATCACCGCTTGGTATGGCAACTGCAAGGCAAGGCGCTGCGGTGGTGAGTACCACCTAGTACATCACAGGGGCCGAGCTTCCTACCATCCAGGAGCTCCATACCAAGTGCTGTCAGAGGAAGGTACTGACTCTATGCACACACACTGGACTCTACCCACAAACTCACACATACTTACAATGACAGCGAAACACACACACACACACACACACACTACATACTGGTAACACATGCATACTAATGCCACACACACACTTTCACACTCACCACATACGCTGCTACTACTGTCTATTATCTATCATGTTGCCTAGTCACTTTACTCCTACCTATATGTACAAAGCAACCTCAATTACCTCGTACCCCTTCGCATCGATTCGGTTCTGGTACTCCCTGTATATAACCATTTTAATTTAGTGATCGTTATTCGTTTTTCACTGTATATTTATTCATTTTATATACAGAACCAGTCAAATGGTTGGACAAATCTACTGATTCAATGGTTTCTTTTTAAAAACTATTTTCTACATTGTAGAATAATAGTGAAGACATCAAAACTATGAAATAACACACATCAAATCATGTCGTACAAATCAAAATATATATTTTATATTTGAGATTCTTAAAAGTAGTCACCCTTTGCCTTGACAGCTTTGCACACTCTTGGCATTCTCTCAACCAGCTTCATTTGGAATGCTTTTCCAACAGTCTCAAAGGAGTTCCACATATTCTGAGCACTTGTTGGATGCTTTTCCTTCACTCTGCAGTCCAACTCATCCCAAACCATCTCAATTGGGTTTAGGTCAGGTGATTGTGGAGGCCAGGTCGTCTGACGCAGCACTCCATCACTCTCCTTCTTGGTCAAATAGCACTTACACAGCCTGGAGGTGTTTTAGGTTATTGTCCTGTTGAAAAACAAATGATAGTCCCACTAAGCACAAACCAGATGGAATGGCGTATCGATGCAGAATGCTGTGGTAGCCATGCTGTTTAAGTGTGCCTTGAATTCTAAATAAATCACTGACAGTGTCACCAGCAAAGCACACCCCTAGACATGGTGCTCCGGTACCGCTTGTCGTGCGGTAGCAGAGAGAACAGTCTATGTCCAGGGTGGTTGGAGTCTTTGACAATTTTTGGGCCTTCCTCTGACACCGCCTGGTGTAGAGGTCCTGTACGGCAGGAAGCTTGGCCCCAGTGATGTACTGGGCCGTATGCACTACCTTTTGTAGTGCCTTGCGGTCGGGGGGTGAGCAGTTGCCATACCAGGCACTAACCAAGATGGCGCCGACAGAGAGTGCCACCTCGCTATGAGTTCATAGCGAATTTTGCAGTTTTCGCACACCACCCAAAGCTTCCGAGTATATTACCCACTAATGTCCAGTCTCTAGATAACAAGATAGACAAAATTAGGGCTAGGGTTGCTTTCCAGAGAGACATCAGGGATTGTAACATACTATGTTTCACAGAAACATGGCTCTATCGTGATATGTTGTCGGAGTCAGTACATTCACCGGGATTCTCAGTGCATCGTGCCGACAGGAGTAAACATCTCTCCAGGAAGAAGAAGGGCGGGATGTATGTTTCATGATTAACGACTCATGGTGTAATTGTAACAAAATACAGGAACTCAAGTCCTTTTGTTCACCTGACCTAGAATCCCTGAAAATCAAATGCTGACCGTATTATCTCACAAGAGAATTCTCTTCGGTTATTGTCACATCCGTGTATATACCCCCCTCAAGCCGATACCACGATGGCCCTCAAGGAACTTCAATGGACTTTATGCAAACTGGAAACCATATGTCCTGAGGCTGCATTTATTGTAGCTGGGGATTTTAACAAACCACATTTGAGAACAAGGCTACCTAAATTCTATCAGCATATTGATTGTAGCGCTGGCATAAAACTGGATCCCTGCTACTTCCATGATGCATAAAAGGCCCTCCCCCGCCCTCCTTTTGGCAAATCTGACCAAGACTCCATTTTGCTCCTCCCTTCCTATTGGCAGAAACTCAAACAAGACGTACCCGTGCTAAGGACTATGCTACACTGGGCTGACCAATCAGAATCCACACTTCAAGATTGTTTTGATCACACGGACTGGGACATGCCCGGAGGTAGCCTCAGAGAATAATATTGATTTATACGCTGATTCAGTGAGTGAGTTTAAAGAAGTGCATAGGAGATGTTGTACCCACTGTGACTATTAAAACCTACCCTAACCAGAAACCGTGGACAGATGGCGGCATTTGCGCAAAACTGAAAGCGCGAACCACCACATTTAACCATGGAAAGGTGACTGGGAATATGGATGAATACAAACGGTGTACTTATTCCTTCTGCAAGGCAATCAAATAAGCGAAATGTTAGTATAGAGACAAAGTGGAGTCCCAATTCAATAGCTCAGACACGAGACGTGTATGGCAGGGTCTACAGAAAATCGCCGACTACAAAAAGAAAACCAGCCACGTCATAGACACCGATGTCTTGCTTCCAGAAAAACTAAACACATTTTCCCGCTTTGAGGAGAATACAGTGCCACTGATGCGGCCCGCTAACACGGACTGTGGGCTCTTCTTCTCCCTGGCCGAAGTAAGACATTTTAAATGTGTTAACCCTTGCAAGGCTGCCTGCCCGCACGGCATCCCTAGCCACGTTCTCAGAGCATGCACAAACCAGCTGGCTGTTTTGTTTACGGACATATTCAATCTCTCCCTATCCCAGTCTGCTGTCCCCACAAGCTTCAATATGGCCACCATTGTTACTGTACCCAAGAAGGCAAAGGTAACTAGTCAAGGATAATATCACCTCCACCTTACCTATCACCCTAGACCCACTTCAATTTGCGTACTGCCCCGATAGGTCCACAGAAGATGCAATTGCCAAAACACTGCACACTGCCTTATCCCATCTGAACAAGAGGAATATCTATGTAAGAATGCTGTTCATTGACAACAGCTCGGCATTCAACACCAGCATAGTACCCGCCAAGCTCATCATTAAGCTTGAGGCCATGGGTCTCAACCCCGCCCTGTGCAATTGGGTCCTGGACTTCCTTATGGGCCGCCCCCAGGTGGTGAAGGTAGGAAACAACATCTCCACCTTGCTGATCCTCAAGCTACTTTTGTCTGTTACAGATTGTGGGGATATTATCTACATGCATGCTACGGCATCCACACTGAAACTGCTGGATGCTACTTATCATTTTGGAGCGGTAGGGTAGCCCAGTGGTTAGAGCGTTGGACTAGTAACCAGAAGGTTGCAAGTTCAAACCCCCAAGCTGAAAAGGTACAAATCTGTCGTTCTGCCCCTGAACAGACAGTTTAACCCACTGTTCCTAGGCCATCATTGAAAATAAGAATTTGTTCTTAACTGACTTGCCTAGTAAAATAAAATTGCACACTTAGGTTTATTATGGGTGCTAGCTACAGAACTCACCACGGAGTCCACACTTCAAGATTGTTTTGATCACACGGACTGGGACATGACCAATTGTGAGTTGGACTTCGCTGTCCATGAGATGAGAACAACATGCTCTCCTTTTTGACTATAAAGCACTTCTGAATAAACTACCTTCTTATTTATCATCACTCATCAACATTATAATTATAATCCATAAAACCAGGTCTCAAGCATGGATTACACTTGAGGCCCCTGTGATCTCCACAGAGTTGGCTGCCTTTTCCTGTTACACTCCTTGCTTATAGAATAGCTTGCAGACCAAATTTAAACTTGAGACTCTTGTCCCCCTTGCCCATTTTAAACAGTTATTGGAGGAGTTTTATTTTTGTATTGTAACTTCTTTGGGGAATACAAGTTCTTGTGCTATTAGGAGAATAACCTAGGTATAAATGTAACAATCTACTGCTGTATTTGTTTTGTGTTATCTGTGATCGTTTTGTTTGTCTTGTGTAATTTCTTAATCATTGTACTTAAACTGTATATGTATACGCCGGGCCCAGCTGTAAAGGAGACCTTGGTCTCAGGCTGTGTTCCTTGTTGAAATAAAGGTGAAATAACACTGGGGCCCCACAAGGGTGCGTGCTCAACGCTCTCCTGTACTCCCTGTTCACCCATGACTGCTTGGCCATGCACTCCTCCAACTCAATCATCAAGTTTGCAGATGACACAGCTATAGTAGGCTTGATTACCAACAATGACGAGACAGCCTATAGGGAGGAGGTGAGGGCACTCGGAGTGTGGTGTCAGGAAAACAACCTCTCACTCAACGTCAACAAAACAGATGATCATGGACTTCAGGAAACAGCAGAGGGAGCACTCCCCTATCCACATCGACAGGACAGCAGTGGAGAAGGTAGAAAGGTTTAAGTTCCTCGGCACATCACGGACAAACTAAAATGGTCCTCCTCACACAGACAGTGTGGTGAAGAAGGCACAACAGCACCTCTTCAACCTCAAAACACTGAAGAAATGTGGCTTGTCACCTAAAACGTTTACAGATGCACAATTGAGAGCATGCTGTCGGACTGTATCACCACCTGGTACGGCAACTGCACCGCCCAAAACCCCAGGGTTGTGTTCAAAGATGTCTTTAAGGCAAAGGGTGGCTTCTTTGAAGAATCTCAAATATAAAATATATTTTGATTTAACACTTTTTTTCAGTACTACATGATTCCATATTATTTCATAGTTTTGATGTCTTCAATATTATTCTACAATGTAGAAAATAGTCCAAATAAAGAAAAATGCTAGAATGAGTAGGTGTATCCGAACATTTGAATGGTACTGTATATTATCTTTCACGCTGCATTGTTGGAAAAGGAGCCGTAAGTAAGCATTTCACTATTAGTCTACACCTGTTATTTACGAAGAATGTGACAAATACAATACAATTTGATTGATTTGACTTTGTGCAAACTGGAAACCGCAATTCCTGAGGCCACATTTATTGTAGCTGGGGTCTTTGATAAAGGAAATCTGAGGAAAACACTCCCAAATTTCTACCAACACGCTTGACCATTGTTACTCTCACTTCCGGGACAACTGCAAGGCCCTCCCATGCGGCAAATCAAATCACGCCTCTATCCTGCTCTGCCCCGCCTATAAGCAGAAGCTTAAACAGGAAGCACCCGTGGTAAGGTCTTGTTCTACTTGGTCTGAACAATCGGTATCTATGCTTCAGGATTGTTTTGATCACTGGTTGCCTCTGGGAATAGTATCAATGTATACACTGACTCAGTGACTGGATTCATCAAGAAGTGCATAGAAGATGTTATTCTTACTGTGACATTTAGAACTTATCCAAACCAAACAACGTGGATAGATGGCAGCATTTGGCAAAACTGAAATCGTAAACCACCACATTTATCCACCAGAAGGTGACTGGCAACATGGACATGTACAAACAGACCAGCGAGGACCTCCGTGAGGAAATCAAAGATGCAAAACGACAGTACAGCTGGCTGGAGTGTTTACATACATATTCAATCTCTTCCTATCCCAGTATGTTGTCCCCACTTGCTTCAAGATGTCCACCATTGTTCCTGTTCCCAAGAAAGCAAAGGTAACTTAACTAAATGACTATCGCCCGGAAGCACTCACTTCTGTCATAATGAAGTGCTTTGAGAGGCTAGTTAAGGAACATATAACCTCCACCTTATCTGACACCCTAGACTCACTACAATTTCCATACCGCCCCAACAGATCTACGGACGATGCAATCGCCATTGGACTGCACACTGCCCTCCAAGCGCATCACTAAGCTCAGGGCCCTGGATCTGAACCCCTCTCTTTGCAACTGGGTCCTAGACTTCGTGACTAGATGACCCCAGGTGGTGAAGTTTGGCAGCAACACCGCCACACTGATCCTCAACATGGGGGCCCCACAGAGGTGCGTGGTCAGCTTCCTCCTGTACTCACTGTTCGGTCATGACCGCATGGAAACGCACGTCACCAACTCAATCATCAAGTTTGCTGACAACACAACAGCCTGTTTACCAACAAAGATGAGAAAGCCTACAGGGAGGAGGTGAGAGCCTTGGCAGTCTTATGCTAGGGACTGGGCCGCAGTGGAGAGGGTCAAAAGCTTCGAATTCCTCTGTGTGCACATCACTGGGAAACTAAAATAGTCCCCCCATCCTGACACTGTGGTGAAGGCGGTGCCATAGAGCCTCTTCAAACTCAAGAGGCTGAAGAAATTCGGCAAAGACTTCTACAGATGCATCGTCGAGAGCATTCTGTCAGGCTGTATCATGGCCTGGTACGGCAACTGCACTGTCCGCAACCGCAGGGCTCTCCTGAGGGTAGTGTGGTCCGCCCAACGCATCACCAGGGACACACTCCCTGCCCTACAGGACATCTACAGCACCTGGTGTCAAAGAAAGCCCAAGAAGATCATCAAGGACTTCAGCTACCCGAGCCATGGCCTGTTCACCCTGCTACCATGTAGCAGGCGGAGACAGTACAGGTGCATCAAAACTGGGACAGAGAGAAGGAAAACAGCTTCTATCTCCAGGCCATCAGACTGTTAAACAGTCATCAGTATCCGGCCTCCGCCCAGTACCCCGCCCTGCACCTTAGAGACTCCTACCCTATGTACAGAGTCATTGAACACTGGTCACTTTAATAATGTCTACGTAATGTTTATTTTTCTGAAATCGTTTCTGTAGTTAGGAACAGATGAGATTTGCATTCCTGCATCATTATTCTGTTAAAATGTAAATGATCTCTGAAAAATAACTATTTGATTATTTACTTTATACACTGCTCAAAAAAATAAAGGGAACACTTAAACAACACAATGTAACTCCAAGTCAATCACACTTCTGTGAAATCAAACTGTCCACTTAGGAAGCAACACTGATTGACAAGAAATTTCACATGCTGTTGTGCAAATGGAATAGACAACAGGTGGAAATGATAGGCATTTAGCAAGACACCCCCAATAAAGGAGTGGTTCTGCAGGTGGTGACCAGACTATTTCTCAGTTCCTATGTTTCCTGGCTGATGTTTTGGTCACTTTTGAATGCTGGCGGTGCTTTCACTCTAGTGATAGCATGAGACGGAGACTACAACCCACACAAGTGGCCCAGGTAGTGCAGCTCATCCAGGATGGCACATCAATGCGAGCTGTGGCAAGAAGGTTTGCTGTGTCTGTAAGTGTAGTGTCCAGAGCATGGAGGCACTACCAGGAGACAGGCCAGTACATCAGGAGACATGGAGGCCGTAGGAGGGCAACAACCCAGCAGCAGGACCGCTACCTCCGCCTTTGTGCAAGGAGGAGCAGGAGGAGCACTGCTAGAGCCCTGCAAAATGACCTCCAGCAGGCCACAAATGTGCATGTGTCTGCTCAAACGGTCAGAAACAGACTCCATGAGGGTGGTATGAGGGCCCGACGTCCACAGGTGGGGGTTGTGCCTACAGCCCAACACCGTGCAGGACGTTTGGCATTTACCAGAGAACAACAAGATTGGCAAATTCGACACTGGCGCCCTGTGCTCTTCACATATGAAAGCAGGTTCACACTGAGCACATGTGACAGACGTGACAGAGTCTGGAGACGCCGTGGAGAACGTTCTGCTGCCTGCAACAACCTCCAGCATGACCGGTTTGGCGGTGGGTCAGTCATGGTGTGGGGTGGCATTTCTTTGGGGGGCCGCACAGCCCTCCATGTGCTCACCAGAGGTAGCCTGACTGCCATTAGGTACCCGAGATGAGATCCTCAGACCCCTTGTGAGACCATATGCTGGTGCGCTTGGCCCTGGGTTCCTCCTAATGCAAGACAATGCTAGACCTCATGTGGCTGGAATGTGTCAGCAGTTCCTGCAAGAGGAAGGCATTGATGCTATGGACTGGCCCGCCCGTTCCCCAGACCTGAATCCAATTGAGCACATCTGGGACATCATATCTCGCTCCATCCACCAACGCCACGTTGCACCACAGACTGTCCAGGAGTTGGCGGATGCTTTAGTCCAGGTCTGGGAAGAGATCCCTCAGGAGACCATCCGCCACCTCATCAGGAGCATGCCCAGGCATTGTAGGGAGGTCATACAGGCACGTGGAGGCCACACACACTACTGGGCCTCATTTTGACTTGTTTTAAGGACATTACATCAAAGTTGGATCAGCCTGTAGTGTGGTTTTCCACTTTAATTTTGAGTGTGACTCCAAATCCAGACCTCCATGGGTTGATAAATTTGATTTCCATTGATAATTTTTTGTGTGATTTTGTTGTCAGCACATTCAACTATGTAAAGAAAAATGTATTTAATAAGAATATTTCATTCATTCAGATCTAGATTGTGTTATTTTAGTGTTTCCTTTATTTTTTTGAGCAGTGTATATACATACTGTATTCTCAACATAGTTTGTCTTACTGTACATGCCTTTTTCCTACATTGTGACACAAATCCAATTCATGGTGCCGATATTAGCATTTTTCGCACACACAGATCAAATCATCTATACAGTGCAATCGGAAAGTATTCAGACCCCTTGACTTTTTCCACTTTTTTCCACACTTCTTTCAAAAATTGATAAAATATTGTTTGCAAATGTATCTAAAAAACAGATACCTTATTTACATAAGTATTCAGACCCTTTGCTATGAGACTCAGGTGCATCCTGTTTCCATTATCCTTGAGATGTTTCTACAACTTGATTGGAGTCCACCTGTGGTAAATTCAATTGATTGGACATGATTTGGAAAGGCACGCACCTGTCTATATAACCAAGCCATGAGGTCGAAGGAATCCTCGGTAGAGCATCCGAGACAGCATTGTGTCGAGGCACAGATCTGGGGAAGGGTACCAAAGCATTTCTGCAGCATTGAAGGTCCCCAAGAACACAGTGGCCTCCATCATTCTTAAAATGGAAGAAGTTTGGAACAACCAGGACTCTTCCTAGAGCTGGCCGCCCGGCCAAAGTGAGCAATCGGGGGAGAGGGGTCATTCTGACAGAACTCCAGACCTCCTCTGTGGGGATGGGAGAACCTTCCAGAAGCACGACCATCTCTGCAGCACTCCACCAATCAGGCCTTTATTGTAGAGTGGCCAGACGAAAGCCACTCCTCAGTAAAAGGCACATGACAGTCAGCTTGGAGTTTTCCAAAAGGCACCTAAAGGACTCTCAGACCATGAGAAACAAGATTATCTGGTCTGGTGAAACCAAGATTGAATTCTTTGGCCTGAATGCCAAGTGTCACGTCTGGAGGAAACCTGGCACCATCCCTACGGTGAAGCATGGTGATGGCAGCATCATCATGCTGTGGGGATGTTTTTCAGCCACAGGGTCTGGGAGAATAGTCATGATCGTTGGAAAGATGAACAGAGCAAAGTACAGAGAGATCCTTGATTAAAACCTGCTCCAGAGCCCTTTGGACCTCAGACTGGGGTGAAGGTTCACCTTCCAACAGGACAACGGCCCTAAGCACAAATCCAAGGCAATGCGGGAGTTGCTTTGTTACAGGTCTCTGTCCTTGAGTGGCCCAGCCAGAGCCTAGACCTGAACCCACCTGAACATCTCAGGAGAGACCTGATAATAGCTGTGCCGCGACGCTCCTCAACCAACCTGACAGAACTTGAGAGGATCTGCAGAGAAGAATGGGAGAAACTCCCCAAATACAGGTGTATCAAGCTTGAAGTGTCATAACCAAGAAGACCCGAGGCTATAATAGCTGCCAAAGGTGCTTCAAAAAAGTACTGAGTAAATAGTCGGAATACTTATGCAAATGTAATATTAAAGTTTTTTATTTGTTATACATTTGCTTAAATGTCTAAACCTGTTTTTGCTTTGTTATTATGGGGTATTGTCTGTAGAGGAATATAATACATTTTAGAATAAATCTGTAATGTAACACAATATGGAAAGAGTCAAGGGGTCAGAATACTATCCAAATGCACTGTAAGTGACTGAGTTTCACAATCAATTTTAGATACTTTTTGAAGATTTGGACACGATAACATGTACCAAGACTTGGATGAGATGTTTGCCACAAATCCTAAAACATTAGCATTTGGAAACAAAGTAAACCAAAATCCTGGATTGCTGTCAAACCGTGTCCATAGACTGCTTACAGTGTAAGGAAACCAATATGTAATTTGGGTTAATTATCCCTGATAAGTGCCTAATATCCACAACATTTCTGCTGGTTAAATGATTTTAAACGGGTGAATGCTCATTAGCCAATAGATCTTAATCCTATTACTGCTGTGGCAGAGGGAGAGGACAAGAGTAGAGGAAGGGAGAGGAGACGGAAGGGGAGGGGAGTAAGGGGAAGAGCAGAGAGGAAAGGAAAGGAGAATGGAGGGAAGGAGTAGAGGAGTGGATGAGGGGACGAGGAGGCCTGACCTGGGCCCTCCAGGGGATCCTGATGGGTTCTATTCTGTCTGGACTCTGGGGGAATTGAATGGGAAGGTCACTGATAGTACAGGGCAATTATCATAATGAGGGACTCTGATAATGCATCACACACGCACACAATCATAAAAAATCCATCCGTGCCTACACAGACACATTTAATCACTCTGCAACCTGGGCCCTTACATTTAGCCCCAATCCTGTAATCACTAGCTAAGCTTCTCTCATCTGGCCAAGCCAGTCTAATTAAATATTTGTTGAAATATTAGGGCATCTTCTTTTTCAGTACTCACATAAATCCAGTTGATTTGAGATGTTTAATTTATTTGCACCTCATTCCTTTGTAATAAATGGATGGTCAAGTAGTCTATATAAATTGTCACGGTCAATGTTGAAAATGCCTGTCAGGCAAGAATGAAGCTAAATTCGATACGCTGTTCCAAACTTAGGGAGATGAGTTCTAGTCCTCACTGCTCTCTCTCCCCCCCATCCCCCCCCCCTCCCTCTGACAGACATCGATGAGTGTTTTCATGGTTTCGTGGAGTGTGATGACAAAGCCATCTGTGTCAACTTGCCCGGGTGGTACCACTGCGAGTGTCTGGATGGCTACCACGACAACGGCTTGTTCTCTACTAATGGGGAGTCGTGCATAGGTGAGTTGATTCACTCCTTTCATCACAAGACCAAAAGAAACATTGCGGTTGTAGGCAATCTTTATTCACCTTGTCACATATGATAATTTATATTGATATCACATAGAGTATACCTACAAACTAGTTTGTTTTTCCATGATTCTAGTCTAGTGTATTCTAACATTGATCATAGCAGCACATCTAACCATTGCAGAACTAGAAATGTCCTTGGTCTTCTTTTGACCAGTTGTTTTTGCTGTCGGGTGTGGGTAACAATATGTTTGGACTGGACATGCCATTACATTTTCCTCAAAATCCCTGTCTGCGTTTTACTGCTCATTCAATCTTTCTGGAACATTCTCTGAAGCTGCCTGCCAAGAGCTTGTCACATGTCAAAATGGAGGGAAACCCTTATGCAGTTACGCCTCAGTAGTGACCGTACTACAGCTCTGTGTCTGTCTGTCTGCGCTATAGACAAATGTTACCTGTCAAGTCTAGCCGATCCACACAGAGCACATCAGAGACTGTCAGAGAGGTGAACATATTGTGAAGAACAAAGCCAACTGCAGTTTTAATTTGATGAAAAATGGTCTCTGGGGGGACGAAATTACGAAGTGTTTTGACAAGAAAGCCCACTTTAGTTTACTGAGGCTGAGAGCTGTTAGAATATAATACATGTGCTTCCTTTGTATTTTTTAAAGCAGGAAGATGCATGTGAATTTAAGCATGACCTACAGCATTTGACCTCTGTTGAGCATATGCCTGAAGTCATCTCTCTGGCTCCCTACAGATATCAATGAATGCAAGACAGGGAGGAACACCTGTGCCAATGACACGGTGTGCTTCAACTTAGAGGGGGGCTATGACTGCAGGTGCCCCCACGGGAGGAACTGCACCGGAGACTGTATTCATGACAACAAAGTCAAACACAATGGACAGATCTGGGTGCTGGACAATGATAGGTGCTCAGTCTGCTCTTGTCAGGTGAGACAGAGAGGATGATGGGTGAAAAAAACTATGATCAGGTCAGGGGCGACCTATTGGTTGATGTAAAGCATTATGATGACTTTATTAATTCAGTTAGTTATATGATTAATACAGGTCTGAAGAATTTAGATGTGTCTAGAACCAGTTATTTGGAAAACTTCGTTTTTAATTAAGCAAAAAACCTAACATTTATCTAATCATTATTAGGCTACAGTCTTGTCATGTTTAGTCATTTAGCGTTTACTTCTGGATAATGTCTGGTGTATGGGAATGCTTGCAGGTGATTATAGAGGATTAGTATGGGTATTTAACAATCAAGCATCATATTATTCATTTGATTGAAGAGGAGGGCAGAAATTAAGCTTTAATGAAATTAGTCATTTTAATTGATTGGAGAAATTGAGAACCTGCCTGTCAGAATTAGTAGTATTGAACATCTGAGCAAACAGTTAAATGTGTAAACATGTTATTGTTTTGTAATGTTCAGTGTGTGTAATCAACCAATAACCAAGGTCAACAACTAGCAAATATTGAGTTTGGGTTATGTACTTTACAATAGTTGTTCAAATCAAATTGTATTTGTCACATGCGCTGAATACAACAGGTGTAGACCTTAACAAGAAATGCTTACTTACGAGCCCTTAACCAACAATGCAGAGTTTTAAAAAAGTAAGTTACTGACAGTTGATTGACAGACAGTGTATCGCCCCCCTCCCCTCTGTGCAGACTGGCCGAGTGATGTGCAGGAGGATGGTGTGTGACTGTGAGAACCCGACAGCTGACCTGTTCTGCTGTCCAGAGTGTGACCCTCGCCTCAGCAGCCAGTGTCTGCACCAGAACGGGCTGCTGACCTATGGCAGTGGAGACACCTGGGTGGAGAACTGCCAGCAGTGCCAATGTCTGGTGAGTACCAATAATACACCCCCTATACATAGATAGAACACAGTGTACTGGACTCTGCTTTAAATCAAATCAAATTGTATTTATCACATGCGCTGAATACCACTGGTGTAGACTTTACAGTGAATTTCTTGCTTATGAACTTTTCCAAACAATGCAGAGTTTTAAAAAAAAGAATAATAAATAGTATCTAACACAAGAGGAATAAAATAAAATACGCAAGAATGGAGCTACAGTATATACAGGGAATACCAGTACCAGTACTTTCATGATTCACGTATGGGAGATACTGTGTGTGTGTGTACTGTATACAGGTTTCTATGTCCACAGGTCTCTATGCCCTGCAATATATATAACTGAATTACGATGTGTCAAGAGCGTTCTCTATTGAATCTACTCAGAGAAATGCGCACTGTTTACATTGACTCTCTCCACTGTTGACCTTTTCCTAGGTTCCCGCATCCCTGCTGTTCAAACAACAGGAAGGCTTTTTTACGAGGATTTCATACTAAATCTGACAGAACATCACATCCTACCGCCTTCAATAAGCCTTTCAGACGCTCTTCACCACCAGCCATATGTTTATTAAATGCAAATGTCACACTTGGCATTCACCCTGGCCATTCCACTCCCAGATAAAAGTAACACTTAGCTGCATTTGTGTCAATCTGCCTTTGCGTCGACCCATAAATCATCTTTAGCTTTGTTGTTCTGCCAGCTCTCCCCCGCCTGCCCGTTCCCTCGGAGGAGTGGCATTACCGTTGGTTCTTTTTCCCCTCAGATCAAACAGAATGTTGTAGCCACACATACAGCCTTCCCACCTTACTCTCCTTCTGTAATTAACATATGCATGCACACACATACATCATGTTGCACACACACACATACAAACACAGCTACCAGCCAAAATGGTATAAACAGCAGCACACGAAAGAGAGGAGTGAAGGAGAATGGCGAGAGATACGCGTGGGATCTAGAAGCGTGACCGCGACGTGAAATGAACCTTGAATGCTGAAACAGTTAGCAGAGCCAGAACCATACCTGCCCTGCTCTGCTCAGCAGGGAAACGGACAAGCAATTCTCTAAGACAAAGATACAAATTCCCTTTTAAATTACATGCATTTTTGTGAATATTTGAATGACAGAATATGGCTCTTTGACGTATGTATCTCTGAGTTGCTACTATAGGTATTAGACGTAATGGGTATAGGATACTATTTTCGCCTTAGATTTGGAGGATTGAAACATGGTTGTTGTTCGCCACGCTGTTGTCTAACCAAGGAACATTTCTGGCAAAGCTCCCTAAACCAAATGTAAGTCACCGGTAAATGAAATTCTCCTGAAACATGCTGCAACATTTATGCATTTTTATAGGACCATCTTCTGTAAAGCGTACTGAGATCTAAAAGCATGATTATTTTTAAGAGAAAGAGTGGCCTATTTAGAAATTTACCCAACTGCCAGGGCTCATGTGAAGGTGATTGAAGGACATCACATACTCTATCACGGGGTTCTTCAACCCTGTTCCTGGAGAGCTACCCTCCTGTGGGTTTTTGCTCCAACCCCAGTTTTGACTGATGTCATTCAGCTTATCAACCAGCTAATTATTAGAATCAGGTGTGCTAGATTAGTGTTAAAGTGAAAATCTACAGGACAGGAGCTCCTGCTCTATCATGTTACACAGACTGCAGTTCGGAGCCGACTTCAGTGGGGAAATTCTCACCTTTGATCGTCACTGGCACGCTGATTCGCGGATTAATCCTGGTTTCAACTGTACCAGGGAGATGGCAGACCGTGTGTAAGGCGTCGTGTGGGCGAGCGGTTTTCTGATTTCCTACATTGTGAACAGAGTACCCTATGGTGGCGGTGGGGTTATGGTATGGGCAGGCATAAGCTTTGGACAATGAACACAATTGCATTTTATCGATGGCAATTTGAATGCACAGAGAAACCGTGACGCGATCCTGAGGCCCATTGTTATGCCATTTATCCGCCGCCATCACCTCATGTTTCAGCATGATTATCTGTACACAATTTCTGGAAGCTGAAAATGTCCCAGTTCTTCCATGGCCTGCATACTCAGGGCACATTTTACCCATCGAGCATGTTTGGGATGTTATGGATCAACGTGAACAACAGCGTGTTCCAGTTCCCGCCAATATCCAGCAACTTTGCACGCCGTTGAAGAGAAGTGGGACAACATTCAACAGGCCACCATCAACAGCCTGATCAACTGATCAAGATATGCTGTGCTGCATGAAGCAAATGGTGCTCTCACCAGATATTGACTGGTTTTATGATCCACGTCTCTACCTCTATTTTTTGAAGGTGTTTGTGACCAACAGATGCATATCTCTATTCCCAGTCATGTGAAATCCATAGATTAGGGCCTAATGAATTTATTTCAGTTGACTGATTTCCTTATATGAACTGTAACTCAGTAAAATCATTGAAATTGTTGAATGTTGAGTTTATATTTTTGTTCAGTGTAGATTGAAGGTCTTTATATCAAAAAGAAGAGCGATTTTGGTTTGTAACCCTGGAAAAATGGTCTTTCAACTCGCCAAATTGACCCCCTTTTCAATTGATCCCTCTGAGAATAACTGCTCCAAAAGCAAGATGCGCATCTGGAAAAATATTCTGTCATATTTTATTCTGTTATATTACGTCATGTTTTGTACTATAAAATAGGTGAGTCTTGACTGTGAACTGGGCTCGGGAAATAAGTATCTTGTCTGCTAAATTAACAAAACAAGGCTGTGCCATTGCGCAGCCATTGGCTTCCACAAGCAAGGGCCATTGCTGAGGTTACTGCCTTTTTGAAGATGGTGTACCACGATAATATAACCAGTTGATATTATGGTTTCATCAAATCAAATTGTCGGCATGGGCTCTACAAGGTGTCAAAAGCGTTCCACAGAGATGCTGGCCCTGTTGACTCCAATGCTTCCAACAGTTGTGAAGTTGGCTGGATGTCCTTTTGGGGGTGGACCATTCTTGATACACATGGGAAAATGTTGAGTGTGAAAAACCCAGCAGCGTTGCAGTTCTGGACACAAACTGGTGCGCCTGTCACCTAATATGATAACCTGCCGTTCAAAGGCACTTCAGTATTTTGTCTTGCCCATTCACCCTCTGAATGGCACACATACACCATCTACAGTGCCTTGCGAAAGTATTCGGCCCCCTTGAACTTTGCGACCTTTTGCCACATTTCAGGCTTCAAACATAAAGATATAAAACTGTATTTTTTTGTGAAGAATCAACAACAAGTGGGACACAATCATGAAGTGGAACGACATTTATTGGATATTTCAAACTTTTTTTAACAAATCAAAAACTGAAAAATTGGGCGTGCAAAATTATTCAGCCCCTTTACTTTCAGTGCAGGAAACTCTCTCCAGAAGTTCAGTGAGGATCTCTGAATGATCCAATGTTGACCTAAATGACTAATGATGATAAATACAATCCACCTGTGTGTAATCAAGTCTCCGTATAAATGCACCTGCACTGTGATTGTCTCAGAGGTCCGTTAAAAGCGCAGAGAGCATCATGAAGAACAAGGAACACACCAGGCAGGTCCGAGATACTGTTGTGAAGAAGTTTAAAGCCGGATTTGGATACAAAAAGATTTCCCAAGCTTTAAACATCCCAAGGAGCACTGTGCAAGCGATAATATTGAAATGGAAGGAGTATCAGACCACTGCATCTCTACCAAGACCTGGCTGTCCCTCTAAACTTTCAGCTCATACAAGGAGAAGACTGATCAGAGATGCAGCCAAGAGGCCCATGATCACTCTGGATGAACTGCAGAGATCTACAGCTGAGGTGGGAGACTCTGTCCATAGGACAACAATCAGTCGTATATTGCACAAATCTGGCCTTTATGGAAGAGTGGCAAGAAGAAAGCCATTTCTTAAAGATATCCATAAAAAGTGTTTAAAGTTTGCCACAAGCCACCTGGGAGACACACCAAACATGTGGAAGAAGGTGCTCTGGTCAGATGAAACCAAAATTGAACTTTTTGGCAACAATGCAAAACGTTATGATTGGCGTAAAAGCAACACAGCTCATCACCCTGAACACACCAAACATGGTGGTGGCAGCATCATGGTTTGGGCCTGCTTTTCTTCAGCAGGGACAGGGAAGATGGTTAAAATTGATGGGAAGATGGATGGAGCCAAATACAGGACCATTCTGGAAGAATCTGAAGAACCTGATGGAGTCTGCAAAAGACCTGAGACTGGGATGGAGATCTGTCTTCCAACAAGACAATGATCCAAAACATAAAGCCAAATCTACAATGGAATGGTTCAAAAATAAACATATCCAGGTGTTAGAATGGACAAGTCAAAGTCCAGACCTGAATCCAATTGAGAATCTGTGGAAAGAACTGAAAACTGCTGTTCACAAATGCTCTCCATCCAACCTCACTGAGCTCGAGCTGTTTTGCAAGGAGGAATGGGAAAAAATGTCAGTCTCTCGATGTTCAAAACTGATAGAGACATACCCCAAGCGACTTACAGCTGTAATCGCAGCAAAAGGTGGCGCTACAAAGTATTAACTTAAGGGGGCTGAATAATTTTGCACGCCCAATTTTTCAGTTTTTGAATTGTTAAAAAAGTTTGAAATATCCAATAAATGTCGTTCCACTTCATGATTGTGTCCCACTTGTTGTTGATTCTTCACAAAAAAATACAGTTTTATATCTTTATGTTTGAAGCCTGAAATGTGGCAAAAGGTCGCAAAGTTCAAGGGGGCCGAATACTTTCGCAAGGCACTGTATGTCTCAATTGTCTCAAGGCGTGAACATCCTTCTTTAACCTGTCTCTTCCCTTTCATCTACACTAATTGAAGTGGATTTAACAAGTGACATCAATAAGGGATCATAGCTATCACCTGGATTCACCTGGTCAGTCTATGTCATGGAAAGAGCATAATGTTTTGTACACTCAGTGTATATGGGCAATTTAGCAATTAGGATTTGTTATCTGTTAATGGCTATGATATTACATTTTACATTTAAGTCATTCAGCAGACGCTCTTATCCAGAGCGACTTACAAATTGGTGAATTCACCTTCTGACATCAGTGGAACAGCCACTTTACAATAGTGCATCTAAATCATTTAAGGGGGGGTAAGAAGGATTGCTTTATCCTATCCTAGGTATTCCTTGAAGAGGTGGGGTTTCAGGTGTCTCCGGAAGGTGGTGATTGACTCCGCTGATGTGTTAGGCATTGTTGGCTTATAGATAAATGAGCAAAAACATTTCTGGCCATGTGTTTTTTTATGAGTACTTGAGTTCAATATAATTTATTATGGAAAAACCTAATAAAAATTGTTGTTCTGTTCGTCACATTTAATTGTTTCAAACATTTTTGGGGAACCCCGAATTTCAGTCTGCCACCCATGGAGAGACCTACCTGCATTTGTCCAATAGAAGCTCTTGTTTTCATTGCAAAACGTTTTCCGTTTTGAGTGAACGGTTTCCTTTGCAAAACGTTTTGCAACAGATGAAATGTTTTACAATGGAATCCGACTAATGAATACTGTGTGTGTGTGTGTGTGTGTGTGTGTGCTCTTTTTCCAAGGAGGTGTAAACCACAAAAGCTCAGGGATGAAAATGTTAACAGAACTAGGTCATGCAGAATCATAGCTTAACCAGGATCTATAAAGTTGGCCAGAATATATGTCATGTATTCACTGGCTTATTGAAACGACTGCTGGAGAAATCCAATAAGGCGTTCTCTACTGCAACTGTGTAGTGATTCATATAAGAGGGAGAATGAACGGGTGACCAAAACAACTCCATTAGGAAACACAGAACATTTAGACCAGTGTCTGAAAATGTCTTTCTTCTGATACTGCTACTCCTACACAACAACATATTCTTAGCCCCATGTACTGTACATCTATGATGTATCAGGACAAAATGTCTATGTTTACATGATAATGACTGCATCAGGGTGGTATAGAAGTATGCCTAAACATTTGGCAAGGGACAGGATCTATTCAATACAATTGTAGGGGTGATGGGCTGCACATACCAGTGGAGGCTACTAAGGTGAGGACAGCTCTTAATAATGTCTGGAATGGAGTCAATGGAATGGTATCAAACACATGGTTAATACAATTCCATTGGCTCCATTCCAGCCATTATTATGATCCGTCCTCCCCTCAGCAGCCTCCATGGGTATGTATCATTGTATTGTCCCAGTGATATGACTCCAGTCTGTCTTTCTGTCTCGCCCATCCACAGCAGGGACAGGTGGACTGCTGGCCCCTGTTGTGCCCCCATGTGGACTGTGAATTCACGGTGGTGCCCGAGGGCGAATGCTGTGCCCGCTGCGTCACTGATCCCTGCCAGGCCGACACCATACGCAACAACATCACCAAGACGTGCATGGACGAGCACGGCATCCAGCGCTTCAGCGGGTCCTCATGGGTCAAACACAGCACCGAGTGCACCCTCTGCCTGTGCAAGGTAACAGCCATGGATTTTCATTATATCTATGCAGACTTAAGCCAACCATACCCCATGTTGGCGCTAAACACTCCATGACTATCGAAATTCTAAATGTCAAACCAAGTTAGCCTTTCAGTGAGAAATAACAGAACATAATAACAAAACCATTCTGGTTTGTCTAACAGTGACCCACTCTGAAGTCTCTCTCTCCTCCTCCTCTCTTTCAGAATGGACATATCTGTTGCTCAGTGGACCCCATGTGCCTTTAGTTCCTGAAGCTCTGAAGGCACCTCCATGTACAGTGTTATCCATGTAAAAACAACCAGTGTTTTCCACCCTCCAGCCCAACTTCTTTATACCAAATACAAAATATGTATCATAGAACACAGATGGACTACAGTACCCACAAGCCCCCTCTGTGTTCAGCCTCACCAATCAGGGTGACCTGTGTGCATTGAGGAACACCCCCAAATCATCTGCAACATGACGCTGTAAAATACTATTATACTGGCATGAATGTGCTCGATGTAGAAACATTTAGCTAATTTCTAAACTCTTTAAATGTCAATGATATCCTAGATAGTGGTTGTTTTAGTGTAAGTTTCATTTGCTACACTATTAAAGTTGTCAATATTTTGTGGTCCTCTAGCATTATTTTCTATTCATCTTTTACATTTATTTCCAAGCTTGTTAATGTGTAATGGTGAATAAAGTATTTCAATTTACATTAATTGTTTGAGCTTGTCTTTATTAAGATGTTGTGTATTGGTCATTGGAAACCATCGATCTCTGTATTCATTTGAAGTCAAAAACCCATCCTCTCAGGTCTCGTGTACCCGAAAATTCAATCAACACAGATGAGAAATCACTTGAGCTGTGCCTTCCCAGACCTCCCCACTTCCTGTGAAGAGGATAGCGAGGTGAGAGTTAGTTCATGTCAGAACACATGTTTGTGTGACAGTGTGTTTTAGAGCAGAAAAGAGGAGAGGAAACTCAGCCTGACACCAGCAATCACAGCCTATCAGTGGCACCTACACATCATCACGCCTGACCTTTCACATCAAATATTCATTGAGCAGGTGGACTTCCTCTGTCTGCACTGCTGCCGGTGTACATGGTGCTGGTGATGATTACATAGTACAGTGCAGGATCAAGAACCATCCAGATCAGTCTGATTTTGAATGGATTTCTTTTCACCTTTATTTAACCAGGTAGGCTAGTTTACAAGTTCTCATTTGCAACTGCGACCAGGCCAAGATAAGGCATAGCAGTGTGAACAGACAACGCAGAGTTACACATGGAGTAAACAATTAACAAGTCAATAACACAGTAGAAAAAAATAGAGTCTATATACATTGTGTGCAAAAGGCATGAGGAGGTAGGCGAATAATTACAATTTTGCAGATTAACACTGGAGTGATAAATGATCAGATGGTCATGTACAGGTAGAGATATTGGTGTGCAAAAGAGCAGAAAAGTAAATAAATATAAACAGTATGGGGATGAGGTAGGTAAAATTGGGTGGACTATTTACCAATAGACTATGTACAGCTGCAGCGATCGGTTAGCTGCTCAGGTATCAGATGTTTGAAGTTGGTGAGGGAGATAAAAGTCTACAACTTCAGCTATTTTTGCAATTCGTTCCAGTCACAGGCAGCAGAGAACTGGAACGAAAGGCAGCCAAATGAGGTGTTGACTTTAGGGATGGTCAGTGAGATACACCTGCTGGAGCGTGTGCTACGGGTGGGTGATGCCATCGTGACCAGTGAACTGAGATAAGGCAGAGCTTTACCTAGCATGGACTTGTAGATGACCTGGAGCCAGTGGGTCTGGCAACGAATATGTAGCGAGGGCCAGCCGACTAGAGCATACAGGTCGCAGTGGTGGGTGGTATAAGGTGCTTTAGTAACAAAACGGATGGCACTGTGATAAACTGCATCCAGTTTGCTTAGTAGAGTGTTGGAAGCTATTTTGTAGATGACATCGCTGAAGTCGAGGATCGGTAGGATAGTCAGTTTTACTAGGGTAAGTTTGGCGGCGTGAGTGAAGGGGGCTTTGTTGCGGAATAGAAAGCCGACTCTAGATTTGATTTTAGATTAGAGATGTTTGATATGAGTCTGGAAGGAGAGTTTACAGTCGAGCCAGACACCTAGGTACTTATAGATGTCCACATATTCTAGGTCGGAACCATACAGGGTGGTGATGCTAGTCGGGCGTGCGGGTGCAGGCAGCAAACGGTTGAAAAGCATGCATTTGGTTTTACTAGCGTTTAAGAGCAGTTGGAGGCCACGGAAGGGGTGTTGTATGGCATTGAAGCTCGTTTGGAGGTTAGATAGCACAGTGTCCAAGGACGGGCCGGAAGTATACAGAATGGTGTCATCTGCGTAGAGGTGGATCAGGGAATCGCCCGCAGCAAGAGCAACATCATTATACAGAGAAAAGAGTAGGCCCGAGAATTGAACCCTGTGGCACCCCCATGGAGACTGCCAGAGGACCGGACAGCATGCCCTCCAATTTGACACACTGAACTCTGTCTGCAAAGTAGTTGGTGAACCAGGCAAGGCAGTCATCAGAAAAACAGAGGCTAATGAGTCTGCCGATAAGAATATGGTGATTGACAGAGTCGAAAGCCTTGGCAAGGTCGATGAAGACGGCTGCACAGTACTGTCTTTTATCGATAGCGGTTATGATATCGTTTAGTACCTTGAGCGTGGCTGAGGTGCACCCATGACCGGCTCGGAAACCAGATTGCACAGCGGAGAAGGTACGGTGGGATTCTAAATAGTCAGTGATCTGTTTATTAACTTGACATTCAAAGACCTTAGAAGGGCAGGGCAGGATGGATTTAGTTCTGTAACAGTTTGGGTCCAGGGTGTCTCCCCCTTTGAAGAGGGGGATGTCTGCGGCAGCTTTCCAATCCTTGGGGATCTCAGACGATATGAAAGAGAGGTTGAACAGGCTGGTAATAGGGGTTGCGACAATGGCGGCGGATAGTTTCAGAAATAGAGGGTCCAGATTGTCAAGCCAAGCTGATTTGTACGGGTCCAGGTTTTGCAGCTCTTTCAGAACATCTGCTATCTGGATTTGGGTAAAGGAGAACCTGGAGAGGCTTGGGCGAGTAGCTGCGGCGGGGGGGGCCATTGAGAAATGCTTGTTGAAGTTTTCAATAATCATGGATTTATCGGTGGTGACCGTGTTACCTAGCCTCAGTGAAGTGGGCAGCTGGGAGGAGGTGCTCTTGTTCTCCATGGACTTCACAGTGTCCCAGAACTTTTTGGTGTTAGAGCTACAGGATGCAAATTTCTGGCTGAAGAAGCTGGCCTTTGCTTTCCTGACTGACTGCGTGTATTGGTTCCTGACTTCCCTGAACAGTTGCATATCGCAGGGACTATTCGATGCTATTGCAGTCCGCCACAGGATGTTTTTGTGCTGGTCGAGGGCAGTCAGGTCTGGAGTGAACCAAGGGCTATATCTGTTCTTAGTTCTGCATTTTTTGAACGGAGCATGCTTATCTAAAATGGTGAGGAAGGTACTTTTAAAGAATGACCAGGCATCCTCAACTGACGGGATGAGGTCAATGTCCTTTCAGGATATCCGGGCCAGGTTGATTGGAAAGGCCTGCTCACAGAAGTGTTTTATGGAGCGTTTGACAGTGATGAGGGGTGTTCCTTTGACTGCGGATCCGTAGCGGATACAGGCAATGAGGCAGTGATCGCTGAGATCCTGGTTGAAGACAGCGGAAGTGTATTTGGAGGGCCAGTTGGTCAGGATGACGTCTATGAGGGTGCCCTTGTTTACAGATTTAGGGTAGTACCTGGTGGGTTCCTTGATGATTTGTGTGAGATTGAGGGCATCTTAGATTGTAGGACTGCCGGGGTGTAAAGCATATCCCAGTTTAGGTCACCTAACAGAACAAACTCTGAAGTTAGATGGGGGCAATCAATTCACAAATGGTGTCCAGGGCACAGCTGGGAGCTGAGGGGGGTCGGTAGCAGGCGGCAACAGTGAGAGACTTATTTCTGGAGAGAGTAATTTTTAAAATTAGTAGTTCGAACTGTTTGGGTATGGACCTGGAAAGTATGACATTACTTTGCAGGCTATCTCTGCAGTAGACTGCAACTCCTCCCCCTTTGGCAGTTCTATCTTGACGGGAAATGTTATAGTTGGGTATGGAAATCTCAGAAATTTTGGTGGCCTTCCTGAGCCAGGATTCAGACACGGCAAGGACATCAGGGTTAGCAGAGTGTGCTAAAGCAGTGAGTAAAACAAACTTAGGGAGGAGGCTTCTGATGTTGACATGCATGAAACCAAGGCTTTTTCGATCACAGAAGTCAACAAATGAGGGTGCCTGTGGACATGCAGGGCCTGGGTTTACCTCCACATCACCCGCGGATCAGAGGAGGAGTAGTATGAGGGTGTGGCTAAAGGCTATCAAAACTGGTCGCCTAGAGCGTTGGGGACAAAGAATAAAAGGAACAGATTTCTGGGCATCGTAGAATATATTCAGGGCATAATGCGCAGACAGGGGTATGGTGGGGTGCGGGTACAGCGGAGGTAAGCCCAGGCACTGGGTGATGATAAGATAGGTTGTCTCTCTGGACATGATGGTTGTAATGGGTGAGGTCACCGCATGTGTGGGAGGTGGGACAAAGGAGGTATCAGGGGTATGAAGAGTGGAACTAGGGGCTCCATTGTAAACTAAAACAATGATAACTAACCTGAACAACAGTATACAAGGCATATTGACATTTGAGAGAGACATACAGCGAGGCATACAGTAATTGGCAGTGTAGCCTAGTGGTTAGAGCATTGGACTAGTAACCGAAAGGTTGCAAGTTCAAATCCCCGAGCTGACAAGGTACAAAATCTGTCGTTCTGCCCCTGAACAGGCAGTTAACCCACTGTTCCTAGGCCGTTGTTGAAAATAAGAATTTGTTCTTAACTGACTTGCCTAGTAAAATAAAGGTTTAAAAAAAAATCACAGGTGTTGATTGGGAGAGCTAGCTAAACCAGTAGGTGAGACAACAACAGCTAATCAGCTAGCACAACAACAGCAGGTAAAATGGCGTTGACTTGGCAGAGAGGGTCGGATTAACTACACACAGAGCCTGAGTGCGGCTGGGGCCGACAGATAAATCATAAACAAACAGAATGGAGTACTGTGATTAATGGACATTCCAGCAGGCATCAGCTATGTAGAAAAGTGATCACAGTGTCCAGGGGGCAGCGGTGGATGGGACAGGGAAGCTAGACTGACGAGTATTATCCAGGCTAAAAAAACTGGCTGGCTGTGCAGAAGGTAAAAGCAGCTAGCAGTGGCTAACAATGACTAAATAGCTTGTAGCTAGTTAGCTGGTTATGGCTTCTGGAGGTTCTTGAATGTGTTCTAAAAATAATAGCGATTCCGTATCACATTGGGTGAGGCAGGTTACCGGAAGGTATAATCAAATTAAAAATCGAAAAGAGATTGAAAGTAAATATGGGTCCAGTGAGTGGATGGGCTGGCTGGGGAAACGGCGATTCAGATAATTGGAAGGTGTTTGAAGTTTAGGATTTTAAGCATTTTAAGGGTTTGTCAATACGCACACAGTACTTGATTGAGTACTGGATTTGATTGAGAACTTTCATTTGTTCAATACATTGAGCATCTCATTTGTGTATACTGTGATACAGTATATACAATGTCCCAATTGGTTTGCTTTGCTTCCTTACACTGGTTCCAGAGGTAATGGTAATACTTGTATGATTCAGAGTTCAGTGCTTAAAACTCCTAAAAGAATTAGTATATCAATATACAGGCTGGCTTGGAGGAATGAGTTGTACCTGCCGAAGACTCACCAACTAATTCCCTGGGTCTCCCTAGCAGCAGCTTCTTACATGAACAAAAACAAAGCAGAACCGAATCATGGAGCACATTGGTATTCTACCATTTCCTCCTCCCTCAGTGGAACATTTGCCATCTCTCTCTCCTTCAAAACGTGTTATACCTGTCAAATGATGAATATAGACTACTGTGAATGTGTGCCTGACTGCAATATGAAAGTGTGCGTGTGTGCGCATACGAGCGTGTCTGGTTTGTGTGTGTGTATATGTGCGTCCGCAGTGGCTGGAAGCACACTGGCAAGGGCACCATCTGGCAGGCTTTGATCCAGTGACTGCAAGCCGGTGGTGACTCCTAGCTGGTGGTGGCTCCTAGCCGGTGGTGGCTCCTAGCCGGTGGTGGCTCCTAGCCGGTGGTGGCTCCTAGCCGGTGGTGGCTCCTAGCCGGTGGTGGCTCCTTGCCGGTGGTGGCTCCTTGCCGGTGGTGGATCCTAGCCGGTGGTGGCTCCTAGCCGGTGGTGGCTCCTAGCCGGTGGTGACTCCTAGCCGGTGGTGGCTCCTAGCCGGTGGTGGCTCCTAGCCGGTGGTGGCTCCTTGCTGGTGGTGGCTCCTAGCCGGTGGTGGCTCCTTGCCGGTGGTGGCTCCTTGCCGGTGGAGGATCCTAGCCGGTGGTGGCTCCTAGCCGGTGGTGGCTCCTAGCCGGTGGTGACTCCTAGCCGGTGGTGGCTCCTAGCCGGTGGTGGCTCCTAGCCGGTGGTGGCTCCTTGCTGGTAGTGGCTCCTAGCTGGTGGTGGCTCCTTGCCAGAGGCACAGGGGTAGTGGCACAGCGGGGCAGAGTGGTTGTCCAGCTGGCTCCTAAATGTCCAATTTTCCATGGTGGGGTAAGTTGAACTCACCGCAACAGATGTCTCCACCCACATTACTGCCTGTCCTGTGTTCATTACTAATGGACACTCATATTATTGGGTTTGGCATTGGCAGGAGGACTAAGGCTGTGGAGCAGCGCAATAGTTTTACGTGGAGATCTGTAAACACTGTAGTCTTCATAAACCATTAGTTTACAACATGCGTGTTAGTTGGCATTGACAACTCTCAAGGCATCAGAAGAGTAATGTATTGGGGGTCAGTCATCAGACATTATTGAACCCTTTCATAGATCTTGGACGTACAGTGTAGAATGCTACAGTAGCTTGATTCCTCTGTAGGGGACCTGGTTCATAATCTCTGTGTGTTAGAGGGAGCAGCAGAGACTCAACCTCAACTCTTTATTAATTGGCAAATTTGTTCATATGTAAATCCAAGACAGTGCTGACTATGTATAGCAAAGCCTCCAATTATCACTATATGTCCAGATTTAGCCTACATTTAACTAGATATGACATGCAGTATGTGCTTATTTGGCAAAATAGTTGGTTGAATGCACTAAAGCTGCAGTCACTTATTTTTGATTCTCCCAACAAGTGTGTATTGCATCAGCAAGTAAATTAAGGGAGGTGTCAACACTCAAGGCTATACGAGCTGAGAAACCACCTCCGCTGCATAGCCATACAGTATATGTGCAGGTATTAGTTCCAGTGTGCAACCACCATTGCTTAACTCAAAGCACTTCATCCTCGCTGATAAAAATGAACTCTTGCCACCTCTCTATTCCAAAGAAAAGGAAGCAGAAGAAAATCAAATCGGAGTAATAACTTTTTTTGTTGTCCGTCAATCTCTCTTCCAAGCGAGTGACTGGATATAGGCTACCCAGGGACTAATCTGAGCCCCCTGTCTCACAGTAGGAATCAGGCAGGGATAACATCATCATCCACAGCGCCAGACACAGCTGACAGACAGACTGTCTTCAGAAACCACCCTGCCTCTGTCCTGACTGGTGGATTCACAGCTGACAGACAGACTGTCTTCAGAAACCACCCTGCCTCTGTCCTGACTGGTGGATTCAGAGGTGACTCACAGTTCACAGACATGAAGTTGAACCAAGAGGGCTAATCATGGCCCAACGGCACGAACAGGGCTATGTTTAAGTGTAGATAATATCTTTCATATCTTACCTTGTGTAAATACAGTACTACTATAATTATACTAGCTCTCTCATTTTCCAAGTTGTATTAGTTATATGTACAGGATACACCTGGTCTACACCATCCAATGAAATGTTTACTTGCAGGTTCCCTCTTGACAATGCAACAGTAATCTTACATATTCCATGTAATTGGGTCAGCAGCTGTATGAAGTTGACCTGAGGAGTTGCTTGGCAACAGTGTCAATGCGTGCTACATCTACTGTATATAAAATATGAACTAGTTTCAGCATTGAGGTTATGTAACAGATAGGCACCTCATTCTATCTCACACTGATATTCTTCAATCCCACAAAGTATATCAGTTCATAAGGGCACCGGCAACCTAGTATGTAGCAAAATGTATTCATTTTATTGATACCATTACTCGGCAGACATTTATTGCGTCAACATGTTAAAAAGAGATATCCTTTGTTTAAAAACCACACACACACAAGAATGCAAAATAGCTGTCAGTTATGCAACACAATACCATGTATAACAGCAGGGTGAACATTCAGTTCCAACCAAAGCAGAATATTTTACAAACATATCACTAGATCACTTCTAGTGAGATAAACACACTCATTTAGCCATTGCCCCATACATTTAGCAATTTGTTGCCTTGTTGCGAAGCCGTATCTCCAAAATGAAATAAGTTGAGCTGTAATGAGGACTCTGACCTGTAAAGTGTAGAAGGGGGATCACTGAACCAAGGACCATACGCCACTTACATGAACTACATTGACCTCTTCACAGAATTGTCAGCTCTTGCTGTCTCTGATACATACGCACGCACGCACGCACAAACTCAAACGCACAACACTGTTAGAAAACACTTCAATAACAGAGCATTGGTATACAGCAGTTGCACACTTAACGTATGTGATATAATAACACTCATAACTCTCATAAATACTAAAAACTCCCACTCTCTTTTGCTTGTCAGCTGTAAGAGGTCACATTCTCTATGTGTTCTCTCAAACCAATCCGTACCCCAATATTGGCTTCGAACCAAGGACGTACTTGTGGTACATATACTGCTGGGGGATATGATATGGGTAAGGTGCATCAGTTAGATTTGGTGTTCTTCTCTCTCCTTCTATAACAAAAGCACATTTACCCTGCCAAGGGCAAATCACCTTTCTGACCTAATTGGCATTATATCTGAGTATTTTGACCAGATAAGCGATCATGAGGTGACTTTTTAATGTTATTTGAAAATAGCTTATGCCTTTTATCTTGCATTTGATAATACAACCAAAAAATGAAGAGGTGGTCATAGTATTATCATCATCGTAACGATGTTTAGCAATCTAGTCATTTCTATGACTACAAGAGAAGAGGCACGTGAAGATGGGATATGTAAGAATTATCAAGATAGCAAATGAATTCAAAAACCTGTGATAAAGTCTGAAAGGGTAAACATTGTCCAACATTGTGAAGTGGAACATTGAAATAAACAAGACAGACACACATTATCAGACGCTGTCACACCCTGACCATAGTTTGCTTTGTATGTTTCTATGTTTTGTTTGGTCAGGGTGTGATCTGAGTGGGCATTCTATGTTGGATGTCTTGTTTGTCTATTTCTATGTCTGGCCTGATATCGTTCTCAATCAGAGGCAGGTGTTAGTCATTGTCTCTGATTGGGAACCATATTTAGGTAGCCTGTTTGGTGTTGGGTTTTGTGGGTGATTGTTCCTGTCTCTGTGTTTGCACTAGATAGGGCTGGTTTGGTTTTTCCACATTTATTGTTTTGTTAGTCTATTCATGTTTCGTCTCTGTATTAAAGTACCATGAATAAGAACCACGCTGTGTTTTGGTCCGCCTCTCCTTCACCAAAAGAAAAGCGTTACAGACGTCTTCTGTTTTGCTGCCTATGGTATAGACTATGTTGCTGTCCTTTAGTGGGCGTGGGTTTATCAAGGCACCTCTTCAACTGTAATACTCAAGTTGTACAATATAAACTAGCCATGACCATTGTGTCAAACATCGACTGTAGAAATAGTTCCCCACATAGGCACCAAAATATGTCACGATAAAAGAGAAAACATCTTGATATTGTAAAAACGTCAAATCTAGCGAGAGCACCATGTTGACAATAGAACTTTACAGTGAGGGAGGTTAAAATAAGCTGTTTTTCATTGAGTTGGTGTCAGCTTAGAGGTTTTACAATTCAAATAAATAATAATAATAAAATAATCACAGTAGCAAAACAAAGTGGCCATTGTAGCTACATCCTCCTGCTCCAGGAATAATCAGTGTTGG
This sequence comes from Oncorhynchus masou masou, assembly GCF_036934945.1. NCBI lineage: Eukaryota > Metazoa > Chordata > Actinopteri > Salmoniformes > Salmonidae > Oncorhynchus > Oncorhynchus masou. Next base: position 80,941,503 of record NC_088242.1, on the reverse strand, counting down.
GGTCAAAATCTACCCAGACTGAAAAAGATCTAGACTGAAATTGAGTTTCAGTTTGGTCTCTCTCCTGTGTCTCCTCTCCTCCCTCCAGGCTGTGTGTCTGTCAGTAGAAGCATAACAGTACTTCCCCTCAGGGCAGTAAGGTCAGGGCGGTGACAGTTTGCCAACATCAAAGGAAACTGCCGGCTCTCTTGGCTCCGTGCCTTCGATGACAATGCTGGGATGCGTCTCCTGGGTCTCCATGGAAACAGGCGAAGTGGAGTTGGTGGAGGTGGCAGAGTGCAGAGCAAAATGATGCCCGTCCACTGATAGCAGCATGGGGGTTCCGGAACGTTTGAGCGCCTCGCTCATAGAGATGTGCACCTCCTCTGGCGTGAGTCCCATGTCCTTACTATACTCAGATGGAGACTTCCTCTTGATCCTCTCATATGTCTTGTCCACCTGGCCCTCCGGGAAGGTCTCGCTGTCCTGAAAACGTCCCAGCAGCCAGATGAAGAAGCCGAAGAGGACAAAGGCAGCCAGGCTGGGGATGAAGGCCAGGCACTTGACTTCCAGGCTGGCACCCACATAGCGGCTATGCAGGAACATGTCCCGATGGACATACGAGCGGTTGGTCAGCGGGTCCACGTGGCTGGAGCGCCACTTGTAGGTGAGCGTGCTGCGGTTGAAGTCGCCCAGTGTGTTGGGCTCCTCCACAGTGAAGATCTTCTCCCCTGGACCAACGTACTGGCCGTACTCGTAGGGCTTGTAGAAGATCTGGTTCTTCCACATGTTCAGGTCCAGGATTAACACCAGGAAGATGATGCCGTAGTTGAACCACTTACCTGCAGGGACAAACAATATGGAGGGCAGTTAGGGTAATTTCTAGATGTCAAAATCCAGTTTTAAAGTATTTGTTGTGCCCAAGCTGACGTTGACATGCTCTTTAATTCACTGATTTCTGTAGTAAAGCTTTTATGAATCAAATTAATTTAAGGTAATCAACTGGCTGGCTGGCTGGCTGGCTGGCAGGCAGGCAGGCAGGCAGGCAGGCAGGCAGGCAGGCAGGCAGGCAGGCAGGCAGGCAGGCAGGCAGGCAGGCAGGCAGGCAGGCAGGCAGGCAGGCAGGCAGGCAGGCAGGCAGGCAGGCAGGCAGGCAGGCAGGCAGGCAGGCAGGCAGGCAGGCAGGCAGGCAGGCAGGCAGGCAGGCAGGCAGGCAGGCAGGCAGGCAGGCAGGCAGGCAGGCAGGCAGGCAGGCAGGCAGGCAGGCAGGCAGGCAGGCAGGCAGGCAGGCAGGCAGGCAGGCAGGCAGGCAGGCAGGCAGGCAGGCAGGCAGGCAGGCAGGCAGGCAGGCAGGCAGGCAGGCAGGCAGGCAGGCAGGCAGGCAGGCAGGCAGGCAGGCAGGCAGGCAGGCAGGCAGGCAGGCAGGCAGGCAGGCAGGCAGGCAGGCAGGCAGGCAGGCAGGCAGGCAGGCAGGCAGGCAGGCAGGCAGGCAGGCAGGCAGGCAGGCAGGCAGGCAGGCAGGCAGGCAGGCAGGCAGGCAGGCAGGCAGGCAGGCAGGCAGGCAGGCAGGCAGGCAGGCAGGCAGGCAGGCAGGCAGGCAGGCAGGCAGGCAGGCAGGCAGGCAGGCAGGCAGGCAGGCAGGCAGGCAGGCAGGCAGGCAGGCAGGCAGGCAGGCAGGCAGGCAGGCAGGCAGGCAGGCAGGCAGGCAGGCAGGCAGGCAGGCAGGCAGGCAGGCAGGCAGGCAGGCAGGCAGGCAGGCAGGCAGGCAGGCAGGCAGGCAGGCAGGCAGGCAGGCAGGCAGGCAGGCAGGCAGGCAGGCAGGCAGGCAGGCAGGCAGGCAGGCAGGCAGGCAGGCAGGCAGGCAGGCAGGCAGGCAGGCAGGCAGGCAGGCAGGCAGGCAGGCAGGCAGGCAGGCAGGCAGGCAGGCAGGCAGGCAGGCAGGCAGGCAGGCAGGCAGGCAGGCAGGCAGGCAGGCAGGCAGGCAGGCAGGCAGGCAGGCAGGCAGGCAGGCAGGCAGGCAGGCAGGCAGGCAGGCAGGCAGGCAGGCAGGCAGGCAGGCAGGCAGGCAGGCAGGCAGGGTGTTAAGGCATATGATAATATATTTGCAGGTATCAGGTCCAACATTGACACTTAATGAAATGAGGTCATAATATTAATGGTAGCAATCTCTCCAGGTTTACTGATCTAAAGGCAGATAGCTTCATCTGTACATGTGACACAATTCCTTCCCTTTCCTGAGACGCACCACCGTTAACAAGCTTTTAGTCAAAGCAATCACGTATCAATCAAGAATATTAACATAATGCTAAATGGATGTGCGATGCATTAGGGTTAACAACCAAGTGCAAATCAGGGAGCGTTTGAACATTTTAACATCTAGCGTGGGAACATTAGTTTCTCTCCCCCTTAATGGTTGTCACATTTACACTTTAGCAGATGCTCTAATCCAGAGTGATTTACAGGAACAATTAGGGTTAAGTGCCTTGCTCAAGGGCACATCCACAGATATTTCACCTAGTCAGCTTAGAGACTTGAACCAGTGACCTTTCAGTTACCGGCCCAATGCTCTTAACCTCTAGGCTACCTGTCGCCCCACATGAGTTTACCAAATTACTTCAAATGAAAGAAAACAAGTGCAACACATTTAATAATATCAATACTTGGGGAATGCTGTGGAACAGAATGAAACCTGGGTGATTGTTTAAATGGAAGAGTTAACTCTCATATGCTTATACACCTTTCTGTCTGACGCAGCAGGGATGCTAGGTGAAGGGGGAGGGCAGAAACAAGCAACACTGGTAGGATGAAGAAGACATGTCAGAGCAGGTATGTCTGATCTGTATTCATCTTAGGCCAGTGTCATGGTGTAACCATCAAAACACAGCTAGTCAGATGGAATGTGAAAATATTGAAGTAATAGTGGTAACCCTCTATACCACCTAAATCAATTGGGATAGTATGTTTACTTATATAGTATGCCTGCTAATATATGTACCTGTGATATGGATGTGGTATTCCTCTTTGAAGATGCTCTTGCAGACAGGAAGTTTGAACTTGAGCTGAGTGGTGGACATGCCAGGCAGGTTCATATCCAGGTCGCCCATGAACTGAGGAAAATCCCAATCCTAATGACATCAAACATATGATCAAACAATGCAAATACAAAATACATCAGGCCATCAAAATCATTTACTGATAGTGACAGCTTTTACTGAAGTAAACAACACACATCATGTAACACCTAGCATAAAAGCAAAGACAAAAGAAGAATCTGAACCGGCTCCAAAGTCTAATGGTGCGTGTGTAGCAGGGATTTATTTGAATATATAAAATGATACTAACTAGGGATTCATTGTTGTTCATTGATGGGTAAGTTCCACAGGGGTCAAATGCCTTAACTGTGAGCTGCAGTGCATAGTGTGTGTTTACATGGCCTTGTATTGTGCCTGTGTGCATTGAGGTTTTCTCATGTCAAAACACCTCAGGAATCACTCACAGACATCTATAAGTTGCCCTCTGTGTCTCAGTCTTTGCTTTGGAATAGTCAATACAGACTCAATATCGTATAGATATAAGATGGCGGAACATCGACTGAAACAAACAGGTGTCTGGGAAGAATGTGATGTTGAACAGATAGAGGGACATACTGTTCATTTTAGACAACAAAAGCACACTGAGATCTTTCTATCTTTTTATGAATAGCTGCATTTTCCTCAGATTCTAACAGTCTAGTTACGTACCTAGCCAGCAGCCATTTCTAATGCTATTCAATTCTATACATTTTAAGATGTTAGGGTGAATGAAGAATCCATATGTATGAATGTTCATATGGAAAAATATGAGAAGGAATTTCCCCCTTGATATTAATTAGACCTTCCACCTACTCAACTGTACTTCGTTTCTTGATACTAATAAGCTTGACATTTAAGTCATGTGCCCCCCTCACAACAAATAATGAGTCTCTAGGACATACTGTAGTAAACAGTGCACACACGCACACATGCATGCACACACACACAAAAACACACAAAACAATTACAAGCTTGCTAGGTCACAATGGATTCTTTGGAAGAGACACTCACACATTGGCTGTGTTCAGTGTTCTGTCACTCATGGGGACACTACGTCACCCGCCTTTAGTAAAGGTAGACATCTAGAATGTGAGCCCTTTGGGTGTTGCCATAGAGTTGCATTAGAAGTGCCCTTCCAAGAAAGCTCAATGTCATTGGCCACAGATAAAAGTATGTCTAATCACGTGATATCTACAGTAGCTTTGATTGGACAACATCTTACTTTCAAAATCTTAGTTAGCAGTCATCATCATAAATCAAGTCGACAATATTTGTAACCCTTGTCTTATGAAGATAAATAATGAAGAGAAATTATAGATAAAACGTATTGGTGCTCATCGGCCATTGGACATAAACATTACACAACAAGTTGGAGTTGTTTGGAAGGAATCGGTGACAGTGGCTATCCGCAGGCATTGCAACTGGGAAGTCAGACTGAAATAATAAGTTTTGACGGACCGCCGCGCACAACAAGGTGAGTCCAAAAATGTCTTATAAGATGTAATATGCCAGGGAGATATGGTCAGCCATATCAGCTTTGTTTAAAACAAAGAGGCAGTAAGGCAGTAAACAAGGCTGAATGAATTGTTTCACTGCCAGCCAAGGCTCTGCTGATAGCCAGGTGTGCGGTGGTAAGAATTTACTCCATTGTGCTGTTGGGACATCTTTATGTCAGCCCTAACAGTTTCTGGGCATCGCTTGTCGCCGTTATGGTGCAATTCATGTATTGTTAAGTGTTGGGATAACCCGAACATGGGTTAATTTAACCATCAGTTGTTTTTTTTTCCTTTTCCTGCTGGGTTGACCCAGCAGCTGGGTCTTTTTAACATAATCCTCAGATTCTTTTCAGGAGCTGTGGCTTATTAGGGGTGTGACTTCCGACAGTTATTTTTGGCCATCCGTGAGAGTAAATGTCATTCATGTTCATCATGTTTTTTACTTTTCTTTATCTCAAGTATAAATACAGTACACACACTAAAAGGTAAAAAAAAAAATGTTTTGAGAAAAATAGTGGTTAGACAACTGCAAACTTCAAGGAGTAGGGCATTCAAAGAGTTGGTTTGATGGGAAGTCATGATGTCATCGGCCTTGCCTCTCACTTGAGGAACAATAGAGGAACAACAGAACAAAATAGGAAAGGCCCACCCCCCTCACTTGTGCTAGTTCATGACTTACCTGGACCACCTATTGAGATGTGCCTTTTGTAAATCAGATGACATGATGTGAAAAGGATACTGGAGTGCCACTTTAAGTTTGTACACTGCAAATAAAAATGTTCCTTAAATATTTTTACACATGACATATTCTATTATAATATTAATAACAGGATTTTTTTACACATTGCAACAAAGTGATGCAATGTGAGATTTGTATAGGCTTTTAAGGAACTCCGTTATCTTCAGAAAAGCTTCAAAAGTGTCTGTGTTCAACCTTACCATGTGAAAACAATGGCCAAATATAACTATCTAAAAACCACAACTCTACTAAGCCACACCTCCAGTCTTCTGATCTAACCCGCTGGGTCATATCTCAATACCCCAGCATCAATAACCCAGCACTAACAACCTTGCTCTTTTTAGAAAACAACCCAACTAAGTGGCCCAATGCCTGCACCCTGCAGTTGGGTCATCCAAACAACCCAACATTTTTGAGACTATACCAGACAGAACACATACATATGAAGGTGAATGAAGCCATTTCAAAGGCTGTGACTGAGGCTGAGTAGAGGAGTGTTTGTTGACTACCAGAGTAAAGTGCATGGACAGCCAGCCTCAGATCCATGTGAGCACTACCGGCGGGGACTGATTGAAATCATAAATAACCGTAGTAAACATGCTTGCTGTACACAGAGCAGAAAACGAGAAGATGCTAGCAATCATAAACAACAACAGCAATCATGAATGATGCAGGGGTGATGTGATTGGTGGGTAGTTGGGTACTGGCTGGGGCCATGGAGTCAAAATAGGGATGTCATACTATAGAGACTGCTGTAGTCATGAGGCAGGAGATGAGAGCTGAAACTGACAGCATGCTGAATGTAAGGTACCTGTTGTATTCGGCGCACGTGACAAATAAACTTGGATTTGATTTGAATAATAATAATAATAATATATGCCATTTAACAGACACTTAAATCCAAAGTCACTTACAGTCATGCATGCACACATTTTACAAATGGGTGGCCACAGGAATCAAACCTACAACTCTGGCATTACAGACAACATGCTCTATCAACTGAGCCATACAGGACCAAGATGGTGCCTGTTTCTGAGATGGAAAGGGACCCTGGTGAAAAGCAAGGAGGCCTATGCAAACAAAAGCAGGCATGGTAAAAAGTTGTGAGAAGTTGTAATCTTGTAATACAATCCTTTAAAACTATTGAATGGCTGAGCTGAGGCAAATGAAATAGCATTGAAAATACATTATATTGGATTTGTTCTTTTTTTGTCAGTTATTGTGCTACAGATAAATCATTTGTGTTAGCTAATAATAAAAGTGTGGTAACAACAGGTGCCAAGTGTGCAGAATAAGGTAGGCTGAGGTATTATTGACACAATAAGGTTGTGCACTTATCCATGAGCAGGTACTAGGTAGTTTCAATAATGAATCATGTAGAAACATATATTTAAGGGATACTACAGATTAGACTACTCCATATCCTTTAAAACAACAAAGCTGTGGAAAGACACTACATGACCAAAAGTATGTGGACACTAGCTCATCGAACATCTCATTCCAAAATCATATGCAAATAATATGGAGTTGGTCCCCCCTTTGCTGCTATAACAGCCTCCACTCTTCTGGGAAGGCTTCCCACTAGATGCTGGAACATTGCTTTGGGGACTTCCATTCAGCCACAAGAGCATTAGTGAGGTTGGGCAATTAGGTCTGGTTCGTCCCAAAGGTGTTCATCCTAAAGATGTTTGATGGGGTTGAAGTCAGTGCTCTGTGCAGGCCAGTCAAGTTCTTCCACACCGATCTCGACAAACAATATCTGTATGGACCTCGCTTTGTGTATGGGGGAACAAACTTTACATTTGACACTTCGCATTCGGGCAGGTTGTGTTCACTGCCAGATGGTGAAGCGTGATTCATCACTCCAGTGAACGTGTTTCCACTGCTCCAGAGTCCAATGGCGGCGAGCTTTACACCACTTCAGCCGACGCTTGGCATTGTGCCTGGTGATCTTAGGCTTGTGTGGCTGCTCGACCATTCTGTGAGCTTATGTGGCATACCAATTCACGGCTGAGCCGTTGTTGCTCCTAGATGGTTCCACTTCACAATAACAGCACTTACAGTAGACCAGGGCAGCTCTAGCAGGGTGAAAATTTGATGAACTGACTTGTTGGAAAGGTGGCATCCAGTATAAGTACAGTATAACGGTGCCACGTTGAAAGTCACTGAGCTCTTCAGTACAGGCCATTCTACTGACACTGTCTATGGACATTGCATGGTTGTGTGCTTGGTTTTATACACCTGTCAGCAACGGGTGTGGCTGAAATAGTCAAATCCACTCATTTGAAGGGGTATCCATATATAGTGTATGTTAATTAAACATTAGCAGAAGCCAAACTAAATCCGGCCAGCGTTACAAACCAACCAGTCTGCATTTAGCTTGGAGCTACTGGGTTGAAAGCCTTCTCTCTTTGAAACACTGTTATGCATTTTCTACCCAGACAAAACATTTGCATATTCATGAATATGCCACTGACAAATCCTTCATGATGTATAGTCTCCTGTGGGATGTAGAACATTGGGTGGAAAAAAGGAAAGAAAACATAAAATGTTATGAGTCATCATTAAGGAAGGCCTGGGTTCACGGAGGAGGAAAGGGTGTAGTCCCTTGCCTGAAGCCTGGCCGGATGGGGGGATTGATTGCTGGATAGCTGGGTGGATTAAGGGTAAAGAAGAGGGGTTTGTAGACATGCAGATTCAGACGGATTAAATGTTTCCCTCTCTCATCCAAGTACCACAGTGTCCCTTTTTTATTTAACCTTTATTTAAGGCAAGTCAGTTAAGAACAAATTCTTATTTACAGCCTTGTTCAGGGGCAGAAACCTTGTCAGCTCAGGGATTTGATCTAGCAACCTTTCAGTTACTGGCCCAACGCTCTAACCACTAGGCTACCTGCCGCCCCTGTGGCTGAGGGAGGGGTGAGGAAGGGGAGAGATAGAGGAAAAAGTGGGGGAGAGTATAGGAGTCCACCTAGTTTTTAATTGGCCATGGGGGAGCCCCTACCTGCATGACAATGAGCAGGTCAAAGACCAGGATGAAGGATACCAGGAAGGCCCTGGAGACCTCGTCGCTGGGCAGAAATCCCCGGTTCAGGTTGTCCCAGCTGATCCAGTCAGTGCTGATGACCAACAAAACCACCGATGTCAGAATGATCAGGACCGTCCTGGAGGAGACAGGAAGTGAAACCACATTACTTTCCTGTTAATAACCTGGGACACTCCACAGATTTACTAATTACCACTTTAGTAGTCCATTTGTTACGGCAGACGACAATCATTTGCCTTCTGCTCATTTCTCAACAACAATATAATTATAACAGGAAGTTATTATAGGTTTATGTAAATATTAATGATGGTTAATAATTCTGTTAGGTATCATTTGATGTTTAACCGTGTGTTATGGACTTTGGATTTAGCAAACTATATTTGGCTCCTCTTTGTACTTGTTTCAATGTCATTCAGTAATTATTACACTGAACTGGTGTTGTGTGGGTTGCTGCATCCCCATGGTGACTGGCTGCGTTGCCGGTAGCTTAAACCAAGTTCATCATATTATATTTCAAATGTTGTGAGACACAGTTTGCATTTTAAAAATCTAAAGTGGATTCTTTCCCCTCCAGTCCAGATGACTGATTTTTGCCACTGTCATTTGTGATTTACCCAGATTCTTTGCCGCATAATGTCAAGATACATTCCTCAACATATTTATTAATCATACTTTCTCAACCAGTATTTGAGATTTACAAATCATACTTTCTCCACAGATTGGGGGCATTCATTAATAAGACAAATGCTTCCAGAGGAGCCACAGAGACTAAAGCTCGACATTCTGCATCCTAAAATAGAAGAACAATCAATTCTATGGGAAACATAATGCATTGGAGAGTGTGACTTTGAACTTCCATTTATTGGTAATTTACAAATCAAAATGCTCAGATAATAACAAACTACTCCAACACATGTTGATGTTTGTACATAAGCTCAAATATCCCCATCCCAGTAGTGACCCTAGTGTCTTGTCCAATAACCAACATTAGGGACATAAATATACTACTGTACATTGGATTTCTGTTACACTGTTTATACACACTGCATATTTATATACTGGATTGTTGACACAACTCACTGTAATATATCTACTGCTGTACATATATATTTTTGAGTTTATCAGCATAGATTGCATTTGGATTACTGATACAGTATTTTTGGGGTTGTTAATTAGATTAGTTTGGACATTCTTGATTTCTTGTTTTTGATTATTTGTGTAAATTTTTACTGCACTGTTCGGAGCCAATAACACAAGAATTTCGCTGCACCCGCTATAACATCTGCTAAACTGTGTACGCAACCAATAAACTTTGATTTGAGATAAGGGCATCAACCTGTCATGTTTGACTGGCAGTAGCAAACCATTTTCATGCTGACCTGGTGGAGAGACACCCTCTGGGACCACAGGTGACCGTGAGATAGATTTAGACCAGGACGGTCTAAAACGACCATTGACTGCTCTTTTGTAATAAGCATTATTGGGCACAGTGTAACAGTTTGAGTGGGTCATAGACCTTGCTCTGGCTCAGTGAGGTAAAGGCAGCAGTGTGTGTGTGTGTGTGTGTGTGTGTGTGTGTGTGTGTGTGTGTGTGTGTGTGTGTGTGTGTGTGTGTGTGTGTGTGTGTGTGTGTGTGTGTGTCCGTGTCCGTGCGCATGAGTGCGTGTGTGTGTGTGTGTGTAAAGGCAGAGGTATAGCTGGCCTCATGACCTTGCTGTGTCTATTGATTTCCTCTTCCTGTTCTTCTAATTAAAAGGTGAAAGATTAACAGGGCTATTGACTGTGTGTTACTGTGTATAACCCCACGAGGAGCACAGGGCTTTGTCTGAATACCAATACATGAATGAATACATGCATACTAATGCACACACACATACTCATGAACCCTAGCACCCACACACACATACTCATGAACCCTAGCACCCACACACACATACTCATGAACCCTAGCACCCACACACACATACTCATGAACCCTAGCACCCACACACACATACTCATGAACCCTAGCACCCACACACACATTCATGAACCCTAGCACCCACACACACATACTCATGAACCCTAGCACCCACACACACATACTCATAATCCCCAGCATACACACATGTACACATACACTGATTGTGCTCAGAGGCAGCATACTGTAAATGCATTAGACTGGAGAATAGAACATACCAGAAGAGGACGATCCTGTGGTTGCCTTGTTTCCAGAACCTTCTGGCAGCTTTGCCCCAGTCTGGGTAGTGCTGGTCCTGGAGCATCATGTCAGTGACCTGGGAATAAAACAGGGTAATTTAACACGTGACATGTGTGAGAGAGAAATAAACTAACATCAAACTGAGATGGTGTTTCCAGTAATCATTCATTTCTGAGCGATCTCTGAATGAGGCTAAAATTAATTAATTGAATCACATTCGTACAGGATTGAGCTTGTGTTATTTCATTGTGAATACAGTGTTAAAATGGATGTTTAGAATTTGCCATTCTGCCGATGGAACGCCGCAATGGAATGGCATAATCAATTCAAATGGCATTGCTTTGTTTATATTCCTATGCTATGCAGTCAATCATTAAAAGTAATCTAGGTTTATTTATTTTCGATCAACATTAATTTAGATTTTAAAGGGTTGTAATACCCAACTATGCAAATCCAGACTTTCGGAGAAGGGATTTCATTGAGGCGAGGGTTATTTGTCAGCAGGCCACAACTTCAGGCAGAGAGAGTGGAGAAAGATTATGTTGAGAATAGGGGTGTTATGGTGACCGTATTACCGCCACACCGGAGGTCACGAGTCATGACCGGAGTCAAATTCCAAACGGTAACTCGGCTTCTCCGAACTCTGATGCTGCTGATGGTCATTAGTAGTCTACCAAACCTGCTAACTGCCTGGTACTCAGCACTCTATTGGCCCTCTGATTACTCTGACATCAATGCAAATGTAATCGAAAATATAATCAAACACTTCATGAAAACCCATGAGATCATGTTGCGCAACATTTCTATAGGCTCAAATCAAATAACATTTTATTGGTCACATACACATGGTTAGCAGAAGTTATTTGCAGGTGTAGCGAAATTCTTGTGATTCTAGCTCTGACAGTGCAGTAATATCTAACAATAACAAGTAATATGTAACAATAACACAACATATACACACAGATCTAGTTAAAGGAATGGAATTATAATATAAATAAATATGGACGAGCAATGTCAGAGAGGCATAGAATAAGATACAGTAGAATAGTATAGGATAAAGTATATACATACGATATGGGTAATGCAATATATGTAGAAGTGACTAGTGTTCCATTTATTAAAGTGGTCAGTCATTTCAAGACTATGTATATAGGCAGCAGCCTCTATGTGCTAGTGAAGGCTATTTAGCAGTCTGATGGCCTTGAGATAGAAGCTGTTTTTCAGCCTCTCAGTCCCAGCTTTGATGCACCTGTACTGACCTCGCTTTCTGGATGATAGCAGGGTGAAAAGGCAGTGACATCGGGTGCTGTATGTGTCCTGGAGGACAGGTAGTTTGCCCCCGGTGATGCGTTGGGCAGACCGCACCACAATCTGGAAAGCCCTGCAGTTGCAGGCGGTACAGTTGCCTTAGCAAGCGGTGGTACAGTTGCCTTAGCAAGCAGTGATACAGAATGACAGGATGCTCTCGATTGTGCATCTGTAAAGGTTCGTGTGGGTTTTAGGTGATAAGACAAATTTCTTCAGCTTCCTGAGGTTGAAGAGGCGCTGTTGCACCTTCTTCACCACACTGTCTGTGTGAATGGACCATTGAAGTTTGTCAGTGATGTGTACGCCGAGGAACTTAAAACTTTCCACCTACTCCACTGCTGTCCCGTCGATGTGGATAGGGGGGTGCTCCCTCTGCAGTTTCCTGAAGTCCACGATCATCTCATTTGTTTTATTGACATTGAGCGAGAGGTTGTTTTCCTGACACCACTGGCATGACGTAGGCCTGGGGGATAGGTTTATGACAGTCATAAATACCTCTTCCCCCCTTTTTCCTCTCTCTAACCTACTGAGGTTACATTTGCAAAACCCTTGGTTAACATAGAAATTCTGGGAACATTAGAAGGTGGGGGGAAATTAACTATATTCTGGTAATCCGACCAATGGAACATATGTGGTGGTACTTAATGAATATTATGTCAGTTCGGTTGTCATCTGAGACATTCTCATCAATGATAAGATGACATGAACTCTACAGTGGAAAGTCTACACATCAGAGTTATCGGATTCACATGGAATTGTTGTTCAATTTGAGGCTCGGGACAATACTGCCCCCTTTGGATGAATTGTGTGCCCAAAGTAAACAAAAAAGAAATGTCAAAAATTGCTAATATATGCATATAATAATTTTATTGAATAGAAAACACTCTAAAGCTTCTAAAACCGTTCAAATTATGTCTGTATGTAAAGCAGAACTCACAGGGCAGCCATTCTCCCAAACTCTCTCTCTCTCCTAAGAAAGTTGCTCCAAATTTGACGTCATCGCCCCCACCCTTCCCAACCAGCTACGGATCTGGGAACAGTTTCTATCTCTTCTGCGCGCTCTCGTCTTTCAGGAACGGAGAAAATAGCACGAGCTTTGACAGCTTGGCGGGCAAAATACTGAGGTGTCACGAGTTTTCAGGTGCGCGCTCTGTGAAAAGGGTATTTTTTTTCCAGCTTGCTTGAGGAGAGTTCGTTATGTTTGATTTAATCGCCAATTGTTTTGTACGTTAAAAACATCCTAAAGCTTGATTCTGCACTTAGTTTGACCAGCTTAGTCGACATATAATATGTAAATTTGAAGTTTTGATGCGCAATATTCGTGATCAGAAGTCCTTTTTGGGGTAATTCACCTGAAGATGTTAGCGTTTGCTAATACAAAGACAGACCAACAGCAACCAAACGTTATATTAGGTAAGTATAACTCCTTCCACAACATTCTTGTCGAAGACCATCAAAGGTAAGGGAATATTTATGTTATAAAATTGTATTTTTGTCGAATCCAACATTGTAGAGAAATAATGCTAATGCCTGAGCGCCGTCTCAGATTATTGAATAGTGAACGAATTCTGTAACGTTAAAAATAAATGTAACACAGCGTTTGCATTAAGAAGAAGTGTATCTTTCTAAATATATGTAGAACATGTATATTTAGTCAAAGTTTATGATGTTTATTGCTGTTATCTGGCGTTAGCTGCCGGAGCTATTTATAATTTCTCCGGACATTTCTGCTGCATTTTTTGAACATGGCTCAATGTAAACAGAGATTTATGGATATAAATTGCATATTATTGAAAAAAACATAAATGTACTGTGTAACATGTGCTATTACTGTCATCTGATGAAGATTTTCAAAAGGTTAGTGAACTATTTTTCTTTTAATCCTGCGTTTGTGATTGTGCTATTTTGCATAGCAATGTGGCTACATATTGTATGCTTTCCTAGTGGTGGTTTAACATAAATATGTGCTATGTTTTCGCTGTAAAACATTTTAAAATTCTGACATGCTGGGTAGATGAACAAGGTGTTTATCTTTCATTTAAGCTATTGGACTTGTTAATGTGTGGAGGTTAAATATTTTTTAAGAACATTTTTGCTTTCCCTGCGCCACCGTTTGGGCTGAAGGGGGGGGGGGTGTTCCCAGTTGGGAACCTGTAGCCCCTTCGGGTTATTAACCTCTTGGAACTCTAGGGACAGTATTTCATTTTTGGATAAAAAAACGTTCCATCCGCTACAAGACCATGGTGCTTGCCTACGGAGCTGTGAGGGGAACGGCACCGCAGTACCTCCAGGCTCTGATCAGGCCCTACACCCAAACAAGGGCACTGCGTTCATCCACCTCTGGCCTGCTCGCCTCCCTACCACTGAGGAAGTACAGTTCCCGCTCAGCCCAGTCAAAACTGTTCGCTGCTCTGGCCCCCCAATGGTGGAACAAACTCCCTCACGACGCCAGGACAGCGGAGTCAATCACCACCTTCCGGAGACACCTGAAACCCCACCTCTTCAAGGAATACCTAGGATAGGATAAGTAATCCTTCTCACCCCCCCCCTTAAATGATTTAGATGCACTATTGTAAAGTGGCTGTTCCACTGGATGTCAGAAGGTGAATTCACCAATTTGTAAGTCGCTCTGGATAAGAGCGTCTGCTAAATGACTTAAATGTAAATGTTCCCGTTTTAAACAAGATATTTTGTCACGAAAAGATGCTCGAGTATGCATATAATTGACAGCTTTGGAAAGAAAACACTCTGACGTTTCCAAAACTGCAAAGATATTATCTGTGAGTGCCACAGAACTGATGCTACAGGCGAAACCAAGATGAAACTTCAAACAGGAAATGAGCAAAATTTCTGAAGCGCTGTTTTCCAATGTCTCCTTATATGGCTGTGAATGCGCCCTGAACGAGCCTACAATTTCTGCCGTTTCCGCAAGGTGTCTGCAGCATTGTGACGTATTTGTAGGCATATCATTGGAAGATTGACCATAAGAGACCACATTTACCAGGTGTCCACCCGGTGTCCTGCGTCGAAATTGGTGTGTAAACTTCAGCTGCAAGTATTTTTCCATGTGATTCAGAGGAGAAAGCAGACTTCCACGAATGATATATCAATGAAGAGATATGTGAAAAACACCTTGAGGATTGATTCTAAACAACGTTTGCCATGTTTCAGTCGATATTATGGAGTTAATTTGGAAAAAAGTTTGGCGTTTTGGTGACTGAATTTTCGTTTTTTTTTTGGTAGCCAAACGTGATGTACAAAACGGAGCGATTTCTCCTACACAAAGAATCTTTCAGGAAAAACTGAACATTTGCTATCTAACTGAGAGTCTCCTCATTGAAAACATCCGAAGTTCTTCAAAGGTAAATTATTTTATTTGAATGCTTTTCTGGTTTTTGTGAAAATGTTGCCTGCTAAATGCTACGCTAAATGCTACGCTAGCTATCAATACTCTTACACAAATGCTTGTTTTGCTATGGTTGAAAAGCATATTTTGAAAATCTGAGATGACAGTGTTGTTAAGAAAAGGCTAAGCTTGAGAGCTAGTATATTTATTTCATTTCATTTGCGATTTTTATGAATAGTTAACGTTGCGTTATGCTAATGAGCTTGAGGCTATAACTGGATACAGGTTTTTTTCATAGCCAAACGTGAACAAAACGGAGCGATTTGTCCTACACAAATAATATTTTTTGAAAAACTGAACATTTGCTATCTAACAGAGTCTCCTCATTGAAAACATCTGAAGTTCTTCAAAGGTAAATTATTTTATTTGAATGCTTTTCTTGTTTTTGTGAAAATGTTGCCGGCTGAATTCTAGGCTTATAGCTATGCTAGCTATCAATACTCTTACACAAATGCTTGTTTAGCTATAGTTCAATAGCATATTTTGAAAATCTGAGATGACAGTGTTGTTAACAAAAGTCTAAGCTTGAGAGCAAATATATGTATTTCATTTCATTTGCGATTTTCATGAATAGTTAATGTTGCGTTATGCTAATGAGCTTGAGGCTATAAATAGGATCCCGGATACGGGGATTGCTTGTCGCATGAAGTTAACCAGGAAAGCCAGTTAAGAACAAATTCTTATTTACAATGACGGCCTACCCCAGCCAAACCCGGACGATGCTGGGCCAATTGTGCGCCGCCCTATGGGACTCCCAATCACAGCCGGATGTGATGCAGCCTGGATACAAACCAGGTACTGCAGTGACGCCTCTTGCACTGAGACGCAGTGCCTTAGACAACTGCGCCACTCGGGAGCCAAATGATGAGTTTGGACGGTCCTATGGTGTTGAATTCTGAGCGATAGTCAATGAACAGCATACTTACATAGGTATTCCTCTTGTCCAGATGGGATAGGGCAGTGTGCAGTGCGATGCAATTGCATCGTCTGGGGATCTATTGGGGCGGCAAGCAAATGTAAGTGGGTCTAGTGGGTCTAGGGTGTCAGGTAAGGTAGAGATGATATGACCCTTGAATAGTCTCTCAAAGCACTTCATGATGACAGAAGTGAGTGCTACGAGGCGAAAGTAATTTAGTTCAGTTACCTTTGCTTTCTTGGGTACAGGAACAATGGTGGCAATTTTGAAGCATGTTTGGACAGCAGACTGGGATAGGGAGAGATAGAATATGTCCGTAAACACAACAGCCAGCTGGTCTGCCATGCTCTGAGGACACGGCAAGGGATGTCGTCTGGGCCGGGCTGCTTTGCAAGGGTTAACACGCCTAAATGTCTTACTCACGTCGGCCATGGAGGAGGAGATCCCACAGTTCTTGGTAGTGGACCGCGTCGGTGGCACTGTGTTATCCTCAAATCGTGCAAAGGAGGTGTTTAGCTTGTCCGGAAGCAAGACGTAGGTGTCCGCGCAAGGCTGGTTTGCCTTTTGTAGTCCGTGATTGTCTGTAGACCCTGCAACATACGTCTCATGTCTGAGGCGTTGAATTGCAACTCCACTTTGTCTCTATATTGAGGTTTTTGACGTTGATTGCCTTACGGAGGGAATAACTACACTGTTTGGATTGTGTGCCATATTCCCAGTCACCTTGCCATGGTTAAATGCTGTGGTTTGCACTTTCAGTTTTGCGTGAATGCTGCCATCTATCCACGGTTTCTGGTGAGGGTAGGTTTTAATAGTCACAGTGGGTACAACATCTCCTACACACTTCCTGATAAAACTCAGTCACCGTATCAGTGTATTTGTCAATGTTATTCTCGGAGGCTACCCGGAACATATCCCAGTGCACATAATCAAAACAATCTTGAAGTGTGGATTCTAATTGGTCAGACCAGCGTTGAATAGTCCTTAGCACGGGTACTTCCTTTTTGAGTTTCTGCCTACAGGAAGAGAGGAGCAAAATGGAGACATGATCAGATTTGCCCGAATGGAGGGTAACGGAGGGCCTTGTAGGCATCCCGGAAGTTGTGGTAGGGGTTGAGAGTTTTAGCAAAGCGAGTATTACAGTCGATGTGTTGATAGAACTTCGATAGCACTTTCCTCAAATTTGCTTTGTTAAAATCCCCAGCTACAATATATGTGGCCTTAGGATATGTGGTTTCCAGTTGGGTTAAAGTCCAGTGAAGTTCTTTGAGGGCCGTCGTGGTATCGGCTTGAGGGGGAATATACATGGCTGTGACAATAACCAAAGAGAATTCTCTTTGAAGGTAATAGGGTCGGCATTTGATTGTGAGGTATTCTAGGTCGGGTAAACAAAAGGACTTGAGCTCCTGTATGTTATCACAATCACACCATGAGTAGCTAATCATGTAACATATACCCCCGCCCTTCTTCCTGGAGAGATATTTATTCCTGTCGACACAATGAACTGAGAACCCAACTGGCTGTACGTACTCAGACAGTAAATCCCGAGAGAGCCATGTTTCCGTGAAACAGAGTATGTTACAATCTCTGATGTCTCCTCTGCAAGGAAATCCTCACCCCCAGCTCGTCAACGTTATTATCCAGAGACTGAACATTAGCGAGTAATATACTCTGAAGCGGTGGGTGGTGTGCGCGCATCCTGAGTCGGACTAAAACTCCACGTACCTCTTCTCCGCCAGCTGTTTGGAATACTCCACAACTGTTTGGAATATTTATTTCTCGCACAGAAGGACAAGTTGACCAATAGAATAGGTTAACTTTTGTACTATGGGGATTTGGCAATGACACAAATATTAATTTTCACAAAGTCTGCTTCCTCAGTTTGTATGATGACAATTTGCATATACTCCAGAATGTTATGAAGAGTGATCAGATTAATTGCAATTAATTTCAAAGTCCCTCTTTGCCATGCAAATGAAATGAATCCCCCAAAAATATGTCCACTGCATTTCAGCCCTGCCACAAAAGAACCAGCTGACATCATGTCAGTGATTCTCTCGTTAACACAGGTGTGAGTGTTGACGAGGACAATGCTGGAGATCACTCTGTCATGCTGATTGAGTTTGAATAACAGACTGGAAGCTTCAAAAGGAGGGTGGTGCTTGGAATCGTTGTTCTTCCTCTGTCAAACATGGTTACCTGCAAGGAAACACGTGCCGTCATCATTGCTTTGCACAAAAAGGGCTTCACAGGCAATGATATTGCTGCCAGTAAGATTGCACCTAAATCAACCATTTATCGGATCATCAAGAACTTCAAGGAGAGCGGTTAAATTGTTGTGAAGGCGGCTTCAGGGCGCCCAAGAAAGTCCATCAAGCTCAGGACCGTCTCCTAAAGCTGATTCAGCTGCAGGATCGGGGGACCACCAGTACAGAGCTTGCACGCACAGTGAGGCGAATCATTTTGGAGGATGGCCTGGTGTCAAGAAGGGCAGCAAAGAAGCCACTTCTCTCCAGGAAAAACATCAGGGACAGACTGATATTCTGCAAAAGGTACAGGGATTGGACTGTTGAGGACTGATAAATGCCCTTTCCGATTGTTTGGTGCATACGGAAAAAAGCTTGTCTGGAGAAGACAAGGTGAGCGCTACCATCAGTCCTGTGTCATGCCAACAGCAAAGCATCCTGAGACCATTCATGTGTGGGGTTGCTTCTCAGCCAAGTGAGTGGGCTCACTCACATTTTTCCTAAGAACACAGCCATGAATAAAGAATGGTACCAACACATCCTCTGAAAGCAACTTCTCCCAACCATCCAGGAACAGTTTAGTGATGAACAATGCCTTTTCCAGCATGATGGAGCAACTTGCCAAAAGGCAAAAGTGATAACTAAGTGGCTCGGGGAACAAAACATTGATATTTTGGGTCTATGGCCACGAAACTCCCCAGACCTTAATCCCATTGAGAACTTGTGGTCAATCCTAAAGAGGCGGGTGGACAAACAAAAATCCACAAATTCTGACAAACTCCAAGCATTGATTATGCAAGAATGGGCTGCCACCAGTCAGGATGTGGCCCAGAAGTTAATTGACAGCATGCCAGGGCAGTCTTGAAAAAGAAGGGTCAACACTGCAAATATTGACTCTTTGCATCAACTTCATGTAATTGTCAATAAAAGCCTTTGACACTTATGAAATGCTTGTAATTATACTTCAGTATACCATAGTAACATCTGACAAAAATATCTAAAGACACTGAAGCAACAAACTTTGTGAAAATTAATATTTGTGTCATTCTCAGAACTTTTGGCCAAGACTGTAGATTGACATAGGAAATGCTTTTGCTGTTCATTAGGCCAACTCATCTTGTTGGTTGACGAAAAAATCAATGTGGACAGTATGCGCCTCAGAATTCGTTAAGAAAGACACGTGCAGTTGCGTCCCAGATGTGTCTGTCTTCACTTGTAGCCTACTTCGGAACTGAGATGCCTTTGAGAAGGACCCGATCACGTGACGGGTATTAGCAAATAAGAATTGAGATATCTGAGAGAGCCATGTGAGCGAGAGGTGCCTCGGAGCACGGAGATTGGCAGCCATGAGAAGGGAATTAGGCTATAATTATTATATTCAGCCCAAGGGCATTACGGCCACACAAGGGGGATGGTGCCATGACATTCTGGGCCTGGTGAGAATATTATCAAGTGCTTGTCCAATTGTGACTGAGAGTGTGTGCAACCTGCACAAGAAACAAAGCAGAGTTCATGCCTTTCGTGCGACTTGTTTCAAATCAGCCATGCAGCCAACATTTGTATCACAACTAATGTTGCATAAATAACACTAAATTTAGCATATAGGAGGACCTGTTTCTTTGTTAACTGCTCAACACAGAATAGCCGCATGTGCTCACTCCCTCGGAAATCGTTTGGAGAAAATATCCTTTCTATTTTATTTAGCTATGTTCAATTGTGTTCTTCATACTATAAAATAATATTAAATACCGCAATAGAATTATAAGCGAATCTTGTCTGCTAAATGAACTACTGTAGCACAAAGCCATATGGCAGGGCCTAACATAAGGAAAACTCAGAGTATGCTATTCTGTTCTTCGGAAATAACTACATTCTCTTCATATCATGTTTCTTTAGACCTGTCTAAAATAAGTAATGGATTTATTATGATGGTCTAAGATATATTTAATGAATTTATTAGACTTTTTAAAATGTAGATGTTCCAAAGGTCTGCGTCAGTGGCTTGTAGGCTATGCGTGGAAGTCAGGAGATGCTAAATGTGTTTATGTTAATTACCGGTCAATTGATGTGAGACTGGCAGTTGTTTGCTTGACAATCACCGGCTGATAATATTTCATGACCACCACAGCCCTAGTAGAGAAAATCATTTAATCATTTTTGTTATGAGCAGTGTTGCAAAAACACCAATTTCCTGCTCACTCATCTACCGATGACACATTCAAAATATCTGCTCTGTCGAGGAGACACACAGAGGTCGTCTTGAAAGTGCCTTATTGAATTAATCAACTGTAAAAAAAAAAGAAGAAAAAAAAGCCAGAGTAATGTCTGGATTCAGCTATCTCCCTCCCTCTCGTACAGTAGAATAATAATGGCGGCTGAGTAAGCGTGACAAGTTGTTTCTCCTCTACTCCAGTGGTTCCCAAACTGTGGGGCGCGAGGGTGTCGGCAGGGGGAGTGCGGGGTTCTCCCCCCACTCTATCCCTCGCTGTCTCTCCTTTCCTCTACTCCACCCCTCACTGTCTCTCTTCTACTCCACGCCTCGCTGTGCCGCTATGTTTCTCTGTGTTTCCTGTGACCTCGTACTGTTGCTCTGTTCCTGTTACTTCTGTTTGATCTGGCCTGGGACCAGGTGCTAAGGGTATAAACCCTAATCCCACTGTCTTTGTGCTGATATTCTAGTTGATTCTAATCCGTGTTGGGCTACTACTGGGTAGTACCATCTTACCATCCATGCAGTCGCAAAGTCCCCCATCCACGTCCCTACTGCTGCAATCTTCATGAAGCTCTCGTTCCTGATACCCATGTACTCTGTCACCATGTGAGGCCTAGAAAGAGAAAGAGGGAGGGAGGGAGGGAGGGAGGGAGGGAGGGAGGGAGGGAGGGAGGGAGGGAGGGAGGGAGGGAGGGAGGGAGGGAGGGAGGGAGGGAGGGAGGGAGGGAGGGAGGGAGGGAGGGAGGGAGGGAGGGGGGGAAAAATGGTCAATGCGGCTGCTAAGTGTCTTGATGCTAACTGTCAGATCCCATCCAAATCAAACTAGCCCCGTGAAAACAGTGTGCGGCAAGCAGCTCTACCTTCGTGGGGCCCTCAGGGTTGTAAACAATATACACTGAGCTTCCATAAAATTGTTTACCCCCCTACTGTTTGGGAATTATCTTTCCATTTCGCAAATTTGTACCAGTGTCTAGGTGAATTTAAATCAGCATTATCCAAAAGCATGAGATGTCTCCGTTGGTTGTTGGAACTAACAGAACATCCCTGATACAAAGGGCATGGGAGAAGAAACCATTTGTGGTATGCAGTTTGTCTTTGGTGCAGGGAAAAAGATGACATGCATTCGCTGAAGTCCTAGTTATTCCTCCTCTATTTCCTGGTGTAGGTGGAGATGGGAGCAGGAGCCTTTTGTTCAGGGTATTCATTAATCTTCCAACTTATCCTGGTAATAACACTGGGAGAAACTGGGTTACAAGCCAGGTCTATATGACAACCGCACCTTCTGTACTTACCGCCCCCCAAAGAGAAAAAAAGAAGGATAAGGGAGGGAGGGAGGGGTTTGATCTCCTGGCAGCATCTTAGAGGCTGAGTGGAGCAGGTGGGCCTCCTCCCTCCCTCATCCTTCTTTTCTTCTCTTTGGGGGGCGGTAAGTACAGTAGGTGCGGTCTCCTCCCTCCCTCCCTCCCTCTCCCAACCCTGACAGGTCAATGTGGTTTTCCAGCGGGTCGTTTCTGAACTCAATAGCTCCACTCATCTTCTGTTGGCTCCTTGGCTGTTTTCCAACCTGACACACATTAACCATGAAATATTTAGTTGGCTATGTGGACAGAGGCATCTAGAAAATGACAACCATGCCTGTTTTACTTTCCCATGCATTTATTTGATATGTTATTAGTGTTTACAATGACTGTACATAACATTGCTTTTGTGAATGAAAATACAACTCTTTCAAAGCGGTACAGGATTATCCATTAAATCCTATTAAAGAGCTTAGGCATGTTTAAATTAAACTTGAATAGGTATTCATCTCCAACTAATGATAATTGCTCTCCTTTTTCTCACCCATTAACTCATAATTCCCCTTAGTAACAAAACATAATAAAGAATTGAAGGTGGTCCTGGGGCAGAATTGCTATCAGCAATGACAAACCACTGAACCCAAATGGCACTTGTCTTCTTCTGCTGTTTTCATGTTCTTTGAAGTCATAAAAATTAGCTGCTTTTGAAAATGAATGTGTTAAATATGATAGGGTCTGGTATAATTTACTCCTACCCATCATTTTGTCTGACTTGTCATTCATGCTCAGTGTAGAGTAAAAGTGCTACCATATAACTGTCCTGTTTCAAGTGTCTCCTAGAACCCATTGACCCCAAATGGCACCTGTTTTCTTGTGCCTACATAGACAGTCTCTGTAGTCATGAAAACAGAAAAAAAAATACAATTAAGATGCTGCATTAAAGGTAGGCTCCAATATAAATCATATGACATCAATACTCTATTCATTAGGTTGCTGTGAAAGGGCTTGATTAACAGAAACATGAGGGACATGGCATAGGTGACTTAACACCTTGTAAGTAAATAAAACAAACTAAACTTGATTAGAATGGGGATTTATAGGCCTACCTGCATTAAGTCAGTTAGATGCTCAGCAGCTTGGCCCCGGTCCAGTTGCCTAGGAGATCCCACAGGGAGTCGTGTACCCACTGCAAAATTATAATCGATAGTCCTGGAAACGCTGTCTAGCCCAGCACAACTCAGACTTAAATCTAGCCGATAGCTGGCTGTATCAGAGAAAACACTTGCCCTCTCTCCACCTCTTCCACGGTTATCTAATTGGGCAAACATTGGACCTCTTCTACCAAGCAGCAATGTTTGCCCTTTTTTCTTTGGAAAGCAGAAGAGCACAGAGGAAGAGTTTGGGGACTCTTCTCTCAGTGTGATTAAAGGGAACGATTCCACGGCTGCCGTGAACCCTCTGTCCTAATGAGAGGCTTCACATCAGCCGTGGAACATCAGTACAGTAGCTGTCATGAATAATCCGATCCAAAATGGCTCCCTCCTGGTGGAACATCAGTACACTCACTACCATGAATAATCAGATCCAAAATGGCTCCTGTAGCGCAAAGCAGTGAACCAGTTACGCCAAAATCTGCACTCTCTATGGAACAAAATTGTATTTTTAAGATGCCTTAAGAGTCATCCGTGCATCAATCTAATTAACATATATACATCCAAATCCGTCAGTTTAAGAGAGAGATATAGAGATATGTTTTTTTTTGCATGGGCTGCGTCTCAATCCACCACATCCGCCTAAGTCAGCCTTCCACATCTGCGTTGGAAAGTGACAGAGCTACAGTCCTCTTTGTCAGACCAGGAAACATCCAGAAAACCGGTCTTCTTACAAAAATGTCTGTAGCAAACAGTTACTCTAAATTTCACAATCCGTGATTGTGGAAGAACCTGCAGGTGTGTAACCTCTGAAGCCTCGGAGGTGTCTAGCCTACTTCAGTACACGAACATGGCATTGGATCCTCCGTCATCTACATTGAGATTTTTTCTGTGTCCTCCGTGTGTACAGTACATAAGAGCACACATTTAACAGTGTACACAGCTTTGGACTGGAGAATGGTTAACTGAAGAACATCAAGCTGTCATGGAAGGGCCTCTCTCCTATCACCAGATCATCTCCCAAGGCAACTTAAAATCTCTATCTCCATCCATCCCCCTCTTTTTTAGTCAGAGCGACATCAGCCCACATATTGTATTAAACTTCCTCCAGATAGAGTTCTCTAGTCTCTTATCACTCTACTGGCTCATACAGGGGGTGAGTGAGAGTGAATAACCAGCAGGCACTTTCCAGGCCAGCACCAGTATCTGTCCACTGTATCAGTCTTCCATTAAACTAGTCTTAAATGTAGTCTGCAAGTCCAAGAAGCTTATAAATCCACTTGACTTGGGCTTTACAATTTCACAAGTGATAAAAGGCACACGCGCACACACACACACAAAATCAATCGTGATAAGCTTTTCTAAAAAGTATTGCTTGTAGATGCTGGCATATGCCTGCTAATTAAGGCTACAAACAGGTGGGTGAGACAGGCTTTGTAGCTTTGCCTTACTGGATAAATATAGCCAGATCATGACTTTATACTTGATAGTCAAGACCCGCTCTGAGTTTACCTTTCCACCTCCTCTCGAGATGGGAAAGTGCTTAAGTACTTACATAAAAAGTCACACATCAACACACAGGCAGGCACACACACATGCATGTGCACACACACACAAAATCAACTGTGGTAAGCTTTTATAAAAAATTATTGCTTGTAGATGCATTACAAATTTGAAAATATTGATTAAAAGACACGTTTCAAGTTGTTTGATGTCCCTCAAGGGAAGATTGGTTCTGCACTGTGTGGCATTTAGAAATGTCAGGACACATTTTATAAATCATATTTTATCGCAAATTGTCTGCAGAGCAGCACAAACAATTTATAGTAAAGGGCTTGCAAAACTGTAGCCTTAAAAGGCAAGATTTTGAAATGCTATCAATGACATGACTGGCTGGTGTGAAACATAATGAAAAGGTAGAGAGATTCACACATGCAGACCACAGGAGGTTGGAGGCACCTTCATTGGGGAGAACGGACTTGTGGTAATGACGGGAGCAGTATAAGTGGAATGGTATCAAATACATCAAACAGATGGTTCCCAGGTGTTAGATACCATTCCATTTGCTCCGCTCCGTCTATTATTATGAGCCGTTCTCCGCTCAGCAGCCTCCACTGATGCAGATGTATGCACACACACACACTGTGTTAGGCTTTTTCCTATCTGCAGTTCCCAGTGGACTTCCCCATAGAGTTGTCAAGGTTAATGTGCTATGCTGTTGATAGTAGCTGTCTGTATGTCTCTGCATGAGGATGACCTGTAAGAGGCCAACTCCCAATGAGGCCTCTCCCCCTTGTCCCAGATAACAGCAGGGGAAGGTGGGCTTATGATACTGAGGTAATGACAGACCCGTCTCTCCTCTCTCTCTCTCACTATCGACCCTCAGCTACAGAAAATAGCATGGTCTCTCCACCCCTGGTCATGTTTATGTTTGGTACTCCGGCAGGGAAAACCTAAATACCACAACATGCCATTTATTCTGCCTTTTAAATCTGCTAGTCTATGGCATTATGCCCGCTCAGCTAGACAGGGACTCTCACACAAGGAACACAGAGGCATGGTGGTAAACAGAGACAATGTTCTTATGTGCTGCTATAACCCAGCTCAGTCAAAGGGGCGGCTGTGGTCATCTTCCTCCCTCCCTCCCGCCCGCCACTGGGTGAGGACATGGGGCACGCAGGCAGCAGCCCCCTACCTCCACCCGTCCCATGCTGCAGTGTAGCCTTGTAATAGCAGTCCCCCCTCATCTAAATTAGTCATGATTAACATGTGCGATGCCACGCATTGGGCTCTCTTAATTAAATAACACTGCCTAATTAGGGGCTTCTTTCTGCAGGTAATAGTGCTGTAAAATGCCAGAATGGGATTCGGCAGCGTGACGGAGCACCGGTGAAGGGCGTCAAACTCCCTGGGCGGTCACACTCCTCTGCTTTCACACAAACAAAAGCCCCCTAATCTGACACTTACATTAAAATGCAAATGGCCCAGATGTGAAAACCGCCCGGTAACAAGTATGGCTCTGGATAACACTGTGTGCTGTGGGAGCCACAATGGAGGGATGCTTTCCTGGTGTTACATATGAATGAAGGCAACTGGTTGATAGCTGATGACCCTGGGTTATGTCTAAACAATGGCTCTCATGGTTACATGTTTGATCAATGTCCTTTGTCTGGACAGCTTTAAATTCTGATGGACACATCTAACATGGAGGTAATGAATGACATGTCGCTCTCATCATTTATCATATTTGACTGAATTTAATTTGAGTAAGTAAGTATTAGGCAATTCCTAGAGAAAATATAAATTCCTGTCATTGAATCAAGCTCAGTGGAGTCTGAAAGGTCAAAGAAAATGAAAGCATATCAATGAGCACTGGGTCAGGGACAGCATACGGTGACAGGTCAGAGCACGGAGACAGACACACCTCCCCCTCAGCCACACTCACACAGGTCAGACACACACAGTCAGACACACACAAGACACAGCCAGACATCTACAAAGGGGTGTGAGATGGAAACAATATGTGCTGTGTGTGTGTGTGTGTGTGGGGGGGGAGCAGTAGGACCTCTCCTGCACCGCTCCATCACAGTTGGATGCCGAGCGCAAGGCATCATGGTGTGTTTTTTCAAAGACATCATTATTCCGAGGGAAACCAATACCAGCAGATGGCCTTTACAGAGCCTTGGCAATAACTGTGCCTTATCCTCTCTGAACAAAAAATGAAAAGGAAAACATAATTAATTCCCACACAGAGGCTTCCTATCCTATTTGCCACAAAGGGATATTATTGTACTTCTCTTTTATGCTTTGCCTCAGTAAAATTACAACGGCCTCATATTGAGTAAAGGAACGCGGGATATGGATGCAGAAAAGCTTTGGACACGGATCAAAAGACTTAAGTTTCACTGCATCATCAGAGCTGGAACACTTCCATTCTCTTCTCCATCCATCCTCCTCCCGCTCTACCTCCCTCCACTCTCTGCTAACTGCTGCATTGGCTGCCATCAGAGACCCGAACACATCTCTTCTGAGGCGTGTCCTGGCCCTCTCTGGTAGAATGTGAACACTGCCTTGAACAGAGATGCAAACACTAGTCATCTCTGGCAGACCGCCAGCCTTAAGAGGACACCGAGAAAGAGCAAGACACAAGGTGCTGGGAGGAAGCAGGAGTAGAGCAGAGAAAAGACTGGTTGCTGGCTCCTAATGCCTCTTGGTGGGCTGCTGGCTCGATGCGTTCACTTGCTTTACAACAGCACCATCTATCGATTTGAAAAGACACAACCTGAAATGACTATTTATTTTATTTTATTTTACTAGGCAAGTCAGTTAAGAACAAATTCTTATTTCAATGACGGCCTAGGAACAGTGGGTTAACTGCCTGTTCAGGGGCAGAATGACAGTTTTATACCTTGTCAGCTCTGGGGTATGAACTTGCAACCTTCCAGTAACTAGTCCAACGCTCTAACCACTAGGCTACCCTGCCACTCACTATGTGATGTCATTGGAACTGTCAGATCAGAGGCAGTGTGTTACATAAGTGAGACTATTATTTTTTTATGTCTGGGACATATAGTTGACCAATTGAAAGTACCTGGCTCGTTGTGTCTGCACTGTATTTCTGTTCATTTAGTGTTTACCTCTCACGATGAGGAGTACATGAGGATTTTCCACCCAGCTAGCAAATAACATTCTGAGAACCATTTCTTAGAGCTTAGTGAGAGTATGGTTGTCCTATTGTTATTTTGCATACAAACTTCCCACAACTTTCTGGGAATGATAGTTGCTTGGCTTGGGAACATTCTCAGCACTTTTAAGGGACCTGAAAAACTAGCTAGCTAGCTAGCAACCTGATAACTTAACCACTAACTAGGCTATGCACAGATATGGATGGCACAGAAATAACTGAAAATGAGTAGGGTACTCAAAGAGATGCATCAAAAGGTAGGCTGCATATGCAAGAGTGATGTGTGTATTATCGTGTTTGTGAGAGAGGATGTGTGTGATAGCAGGAGTAAGTGTGTGGGAGGAAGAGAGAGCGTGTAGGCCTACAGTATGCGTGTTTTACATTTATCTGAACAGTACAGAAGGTTACAGAGTTTAAAAGATCTTTGTTCTTTGTATACATAGAGACAGTTATTTTTTCCTATTGTCACACTCATTTAGAATTCCTGAGAAAGGGGGTGCTGTGGGATTATTTAAGATATTCTAGGGTTTCAGATCATTTCAAAAGATGGGCTGGAACTCTGCTGTCCTAGCTTCAGGGGAAAGCCATACCATGGTTTTGTAGTTGATGCGAGCTTCGCCTGGAAACTAGTGAATTTTAGTGTGAGTGGGATGACATGGTGGGCTCCAGCATTATAAGTTGGAGGGGTTTGATTGCACAAGTGGGGAACCCAGCCAACAGCGATACGCAGAAGTCCAGACAGGAGATGACAAGTGCCTGGATTATGTGAGTTAGGTTTGTACTCTACGGATGTTGTAGAACCTTCAAACTCAACTCTGGACCT
The DNA here is from genome assembly GCF_036934945.1 of Oncorhynchus masou masou. Classification (NCBI taxonomy): domain Eukaryota; kingdom Metazoa; phylum Chordata; class Actinopteri; order Salmoniformes; family Salmonidae; genus Oncorhynchus; species Oncorhynchus masou. Next base: position 80,912,929 of record NC_088242.1, on the reverse strand, counting down.
CGAAGCCAGTTTCACTACATTTTTTTCATTCTTCCCCTCTAGTGATTTAGACCTGGGACACCAGGTACTTGCAATTCATTATCAGGTAGAACAGAAAACCAGCAGGCTCTGGACCTTGTAGGGTAAGAGTTGAATACACCTGTTGTAGAGCATGAACCTGCAGGAGCAAGTCACTGCTTTGATGTTTGTAGAGAACAACAGGGTGTTGTCCAGGGTCAAGCCAAGGTTCTTTGCACTCTGGGAGGGGGACACCGTGGAGTTGTCAACCATGATGTAGATGTCTTGGAACGAGAAAGGCCTTCTCCAGGAGGAAGATCAGCTCTGGCTTGTCAAGCTTGAAATTTCGGTGGAGATGTCTGTCAGGCACGCAGGTGTCGCCACCTGGGTGTCAGAAGGGGGAGAAGTAAAAAAAAGTAGCTGAGTGTCATCCGCATAGCAATGATAGGAGAGACCATGTGAGAATATGACGGAGCCAAGTGACTTGGTGTAGAGAGAGAAGAGGAGAGGGCCGAGATCCGAGCCCTGGGGGACACCAGTAGTGAGTACCGATGCTGGCACTTAGCCCGCACTCAATGAGCTGTATACGGCCATAAGCAAACATAAGCAAACGCTCATCCAGAGGCGGCGCTCCTAGTGGCCAGGGACTTGAATGCAGGGAAACTTAGAAATGAGGTAAAACAGATTTAACTCTAGACCACCTTTACTCCACACACAGAGATGTGTATAAAGCTCTCCCTCGCCCTCCATTTGGAAAATCTGACCATGATTCTATTCACCTGATTCCTGCTTGCAAGCAAAAACTAAAGCAGGAAGCACCAGTAACTCGGTCAATAAATAGTGGTCAGATGCTGCAGATGCTAAGCTACAGGACTGTTTTGCTAGCACCGACAGGAAATGTTCTGGGATTCTTCTGATGGCATTGAGGAGTACACCATATCAATCACTGGCTTCATCAATAAGTGCTTCGATGACGTCGTCCCCACAGTGACTGTACGTACATACTCCAACCAGAAGCCATGGATCACTGGCAACATATGCACTGAGCTAAAGGGTAGAGCTGCCGCTTTCAAGGAGTGGGACTCTAACCTGGATGCTTATAAGAAATTCCGCTATGCCCCCCGACAAACCATCCAACAGGCGAAGCGTCAATATAGGACTGAGATTGAATAGTTCTACACCGGCTCCGACGCTCGTCGGATGTGGCAGGGCGTTTCAAGGAGGCGCTGACAGAGAGGGCTGCCTTGCTTCTAGTTCTTAGGAAATGTTGCAGTATTTAGCTCTTTTATGTATTATTTCTTACATTGTTAGCCCAGAAAATGTCATGTGTTATTGCATAAAGCCGGGAAGAACTATTGGATATCAAAGCAGTGGTAACTCATCAGCACTACCAGTATTACAACCAGGAATATGACTTTCCCATAGCAGTTCCTTTGTTCTCACAACCCAGGGCAATTTAACTGATTCCGGTGGCCTAACCAAAACAACGCCGGAGGAGAAGAGGAATTCGGAGCGGTCTTCTAGTCCGACTTAGGAGGCGTGCACACCACCCACCACTTCCGAGTATATTACTCGCTAATGTTCAGTCCCTGGATAACAAAGTTGACGAGGTCAGGGCAAGGGTATCTTTCCAGTGAGACACTAGGGATTGTAACATACTCTGTTTCACGGAAACATGGCTCTCTCGGGATATAAAGTCAGAGTCGGTCCAGCCATCTGGATTCTCAGTTCATCACGCCGACAGGAAAAAACATCTCTCCAGGAAGAAGGGCGGAGGTGTATGTTTCATGATTAACGACTCATGGTGTAATTGTGATTACATACAGGTCAAGTCCTTTTGTTCACCCAACCTAGAATACCTCACAATCAAATGCAGACCATATTATCTCCCAAGAGAATGTTCTTTCATTATAGTCACGGCCGTGTACACCCCCCTAAAACCGATACCACGATGGCCCTCAAGGAACCTTACTGGACGTTATGCAAACTGGAATATCCAGAGGCTGCATTTACTGTAACTGGGGATTTAAACTAATCAAATTTGAGGAAAAGGCTGCCTAAATTTCGAATGTAGCACTCGAGCTGCAAAAACACTAGACCACTGTTACTCCAACTTCCGGGATGCATACAAGGCCCTCCCCCACCTTCCTTTCAGAAAATCTGACTCCATTTTGCTCCTACCTTACCTTACTATAGGCAGAAACTCAAAAAGGAAGTACCCGTGCTAACACAGGTCTGACCATTCGGGAATCCACGCTTCAAGATTGTTTTGATCACGCAGACTGGGATATGTTCCGGGTAGCCTCCGAGAATAACATTGACGAAAACACTGAAATTGTAACTGAGTTTATCAGGAAGTGTATAGGAGATGTTGTACCTACTGTGACTATTAAAACCTACCCTAACCAGAAACAATGGATATATGGCAACATTTGCACAAAACTGAAAGCGCAAACCACCGCAGTTAACCATGGCAAGGTGACTGGTAATATGGCAGAATACAAACAGAGTAGTCATTCCCGCCGCAAGTAAATCAAACAGGCAAAACGTCAGTATAGAGACAAAGTTGAGTCGCAATTCAACGGCTCAGACATGAGACGTATGTGGGAATCCAGAAAATCACGGACTACAAAAGGAAAACCAGCCACGTCAGACACCAATGTCTTGCTTCCAGACAAGCGAAACACGTTCTTTGCCCGCTATGAGGATAAAACAGTGCCACCGCCACGGCCCGCCACTAAGCTGTGGGCTCTCCTTCTCCGTGGCCAATGTGAGTAAGACATTTAAACACGTTAAACCTTGCAAGGCTACCGGGCCCAGAAAACATCCCTAGCCGCGTCCTCAGAGCATGTGCAGACCAGCTGGCTGGTGTTTTTTAGGATATATTCAATCTCTCCCTATACAAGTCTGCTGTCCCCATATGCTTCAAGATGGCCACCATTGTTCCTGTACCCAAGAATGCAAAGGTAACTGAACTAAATGACTATCACCCCGTAACACTCACTTCTGTCATCATGAAGTGCATTGAAAGACTAGTCAAGGATCAGATCACTTCCACATTACCTGTCACCCTAGACCCACTTAAATTTTCTTACCGCCCCAATAGGTCCACAGATGATGCAATCACCATCACACTGCACACTGCCCTTTCCCATCTGGACAAGAGGAATAACTATGTAAGAATGCTGTTCATTGACTATAGCTACAACACCATAGTACCCTCCAAGCTCATCATTAAGCGCGAGGCCCTGGGTTTGAACCCCGCACTGTGCAATTGGGTCCTGGACTTCCTGAAGGTCCACCCAGAGGTGGTGAAGGTAGGAAACAACATCTCCACTTTGCTGATCCTCAACACTGGGGTCCTACAAGGGTGTGTACTCAGCCCCCTCTTGTACTCCCTGTTCACCCATGACTGCGTGGCCAAGCACGCCTCCAACTCAATCATCAAGTTTACAGACGACAACATTCGTAGGCTTGATTATCAACAACAACGAGACACCCTACAGGGAGGAGGTGAGGGCTCTGGGAATGTGGTGCCAGGAAAATAACCTCTCACTCAACGTCAACCAAAACAAAGGAGATGATCGTGGACTTCAATAAACAAAAGGAACATCCCCCTATCCACATCGACGCGACAGCATTGGAGAATGTGGAAAGTTTTAAGTTCCTCAGCGTCCACCCACACAGACAGTGTGGTGAAGAAATATCATCAAGGATAACAACCACCCGAGCCACTGCCTGTTCACCCTGCTATCATCCAGGAGGCGAGGTCAGTACAGGTGCATCACAGCTGGGAACGAGAGACTGAAAAACAGCTTCTATCTTAAGGCCATCAGACTGTTAAACAGCCACCACTAACATAGAGAGGCTGCTGCCTATATACATAGACTTGAAATCATTGGCCACTCTATTAAATGGAACATTAGTCACTTTAATAATGTCACTTATAATGTTTACATATCTTGCATTACTCATCTCATTTGTATATACTGTATTCTATACTATTCTACTGTATCTTAGTCTATGCCGCTCTGACATTGCTCGTACATATATTTATATATTGTTAATGTATATATGACTTAGATTTGTGTGTACTGGGTATATGTTGTGAAATTGTAAGATATTACTTGTTAGATATTGCTGCTCTGTCGGAACAAGAAGCACATGCATTTCGCTACACCTGCAATAACCTCTGCTAAACATGTGTATGTGACCAATATATTTGGATATGATTTGATTTGCAAACTATTACAGACTATAAAGGGAAGAACAGCCGCCTACTGCCCAGTGACACCAGCCTACCAGGAAAGCTAAATTACTTCTATGCTCGCTTCGAGGCAAGCATCACTGAAGCATGCATGAAGGCATCAGCTGTTCCAGACGACTGTGTGATTACACTCTCGGTAGCCGATGTGAATAAGACCTTTAAAGAGCTCAACATTCACAAGGCCGCAGGGCCAGACAGATTACCAGGACGTGTACTCTGAGCATGCGCTGAACAACTGGCAAGTGTCTTCACTGACACTTTCAACCTGTCCCTAACTGAGTCTGTAATACCTACATGTTTCAAGCAGATCACCATAGTCCCCGTGCCAAAGAACACTAAGGTAACTTGCCTAAATGATAGCACCCCGTAGCACTCATGTCTGTAGCCATGAAGTGCTTTGAAAAGCTGGTCATGGCTCACATCAACACCATGGCAACTGCTCGGGCTCCGACTGCAAGGCACTACAAAGGGTAGTGCGTACGGCCCAGTACATCACTGGGGCCAAGCTTTCTGCCATCCAGGACCCCTATACCAGGCAGTATCAGAGGAAGGCACCAAAAATTGACAAAGACCCCAACCACCCTAGTCATAGACTGTTCTCCTACTGCGATCGCACGAGAAGCGGTACCGGAGCACCAAGTCCAAGTTCAAAATGCTTCTAAACAACTGCTACCCTCAAGCTATAAGACTTCTGAACAGCTAATGAAATGGCTACCCCCCCCCCCTTTTTAATGCTGCTGCTACTCTCTGTTTATCTATGCATAGTCACTTTAACTCTACCTACATGCACATATTACCTCAATTACCTCGACTAACCTGTGCCCCCGCACATTGACTCTGTACTGGTACTCACTGTATATAGCCTCGCCACTGTTATTTTACTGCTGCTCTTTAATTTAACAAAAATGTTTTTTTTACCTATCTATTTTTTACTTAACACTTTTTTTTCTTAAAACTGCATTGTAGGTTAAGGGCTTGTAAATAAGCATTTCACTGTAATACCTGTTGTATTTGGTGCATGTGACAAATACAATTTGATATGATTCGCTGAAGACAGTACAGGCACTATTTTGGTTAAGCATGAAATGGGAGAGTGGTAGCGGGTAACATTTATCGTCTCAGCGGATCGGCTGCTCCGTTCAGCATCTCTGCGTTTCCCTTCCTCCTGCCAAACAGAAAGAGCGGGCATGATGGATGTCACTGTCACAGCTCTGGCCAGTTTGACAGATTATACAAGCATATTCCCCTCCCCTGTATAGAACAACAACACCTTACCGCTAGCTATTAGCCTGCCCAGTCTACTTCCACTGACAGCATGTTTGCAATACGTAATTTAATTTGAATGTTTTACAACCAAAACAAACAAATGGTAAATCACAAGCCCTTGACCTTGCAGCTGGATGGATACTCAATACCCAATAAGGGATATCTCTAGTGTATGTGCTTATCGGGCCAGTGTAGTCTTGCCCTGTCTAGAAGCAACCCTAACCCTAGGCATTAGTGTAGATCTGGAACAACTTGATACGAGTAAGAAATAGGGTGAATGCAATTTGAAGTAAATCTCAGCTATGGTAAAAATACACTAGATTTTCAGGACTATCATTATAACAGGTTAATATGCCCCACCATAAGACAACTATACAGAAAGCACTAACATATCTACAATTAGTAAATAAAACAAATGATAAAAGAACAGTCTGATTACCTGTTATACAATTAGTACAAGTATCTAAAATTAGTAAATGAAACAAATGATAAAAGAACAGTCTGACTACCTGGAAGATCGGAACTTCGTGAACTTAGAGGTTGTGAGTTCAAATCCCAGGCGACAAAATGTCGAATAATAATTATGGTATAAATGACCATGCACAATGTAATCACATACAGTGCATTCGGAAAGTATTCTGACCCCTTGACTTTTTCCACATTTTATTAAGTACAGCCTTATACAGCCTTATTCTATTAAATCAATGCTTTTTCTCATCAATCTACACACAGGACCCCATAATGAACAGGTAATAACAGTTCATTGTTTTTATTTTGCAAATGTATACAAAAAAACAAAAACAGAAATACCTTATTTACACAAGTATTCAGACCCTTTTCTATGATAATCAAAATTGAGCTCAGGTGCATCCTGTTTCCATTGATCATCCTTGAGATGTTTTTACAACTTGATTGGAGTCCACCTGTGGTAAATTCAAGTGATTGGACATGATTTGCAAAGGCATACACCTTTCTATATAAGGTTCCACAGTTGACAGTGCATGTCAGAGCAAAAACAAAGCCATGAGGTTGAAGGAATTGTCCGTAAAGGTCAGAGACAGGATTGTGTCGAGGCACAGATCTGGTGAAGGGTACGAAAACATGTCTGGAGCACTGAAGGTCCCCAAGAACACAGTGGCCTTCAGTATTCTTAAATAGAAAAAGTTTACAACTACCAAGACTCTTCCTATAGCTGGCCGCCAAACTGAGCAATCAGGGGAGAAGGGCCTTGGTTAGGGAGGTGATCAAGAACCCGATGGTCGCTCTGACAGAGCTCCAGAGTTCCTCTGTGGAGATGGGAGAACCTTCCAGAAGAACAACCATCTCTGAAGCACTCCACCAATCAGGCCGTTACGGTAGAGTGGCCAGACGGAAGCCACTCCTCAGTAAAAGGCACATGACAGCAAATTGCCAAAAAGGCACCTAAAGTGTCCCAGACCATGAGAAACAAGATTCTCTGGCCTGAATGCCAAGCGTCATATCTGGAGGAAACCTGGGACCATCCCTACGTTGAAGCATGGTTGTGGCAGAGTCATGCTGTGTGGATGTTTTTCAGCGGCAAGGACTGGGAGACTAGTCAGGATCCAGGGAATGATGAACGGAGCAAAATACAGAGAGATCCTTGATGAAAACCTGCTCCAAAGCGCTCAGGACCTCAGACTGGGGCAAAGGTTCACCTTCCAACAGGACAATGACCCGAAGCACACAGCCAAGACAATGCAGCAGTGGCTTCTCTGAATGTCCTTGAGTGGCCCAGCCAGAGCCCAAATGCAAATCAATTTATAACATTTTTGACATGCGTTTTTCTGGATTTTTTTGTTGTTATTCTATCTCTCACTGTTCAAATAAACCTACCATTAAAATTATAGACGGATCATTTCTTTGTAAGTGGGCAAACGTTCAAAATCAGCAGGGGATCAAATACTTTTTTCCCTCACTGTATATATATATATATATATATATATATCACACATATATATATATATATATATATATATATATATATATATATATATATATATATATATATATACTTTTTATATATATATATATATATATATATATATATATACACACATTTTCACACATTTAAGAAAACCTTTTGTTGCTTTGTCATTATGGGGTATTGTGTGTAGATTGATGAGGGCGGGAAACCTATTTAATACATTTTAGAATAAGGCTGTAACGTAACAAAATGTGAAAAAAGTCAAAGGGTCTGAATACTTTCCGAATGCACTGTATGTTAAAGTGTGTCAAAAATAGTGCCTTCAGAAAGTATTCACACCCCTTGACTTTATCCACTTTTTATTGTGTCACATCCTGAATTTTTAATGGATTAAATTTAGATTTTTTTTGTCACTGGCCTACACACAATACCCCATAATGTCAAGTGGAATTCTGTTCTCTTAATTTTTTTTGTAAAAATGAAATGCTGAAATCTTGAGTCAATACGTATTCAACCCCTTTGTTATGGCAAACCTAAATACGTTCAGGAGTAAAAGTGTGCTGAACAAGTCATATAATAAGTTGCATGGACTCATTCCATATTCAATAATAGTGGTTAACATGATTTTTGAATAACTACCCCAGCTTTGTACCCTAAACATACAATTATCTGTAAGAATTTCAAGCACAGTGTCATGTTCTGACCATCGTTCGTGTGTGTTTTCCTTGTTTTAGTGTTGGTCAGGATGTGAGCTGGGTGGGCATTCTATGTTGTGCGTCTGGTTTGTCTATTTCTATGTTTGGCCTGATATGGTTCTCAATCAGAGGCAGGTGTTAGTCAGTCTCTGATTGGGAACCATATTTGGGTAGCCTGTTTTGTGTTGGGTTTTGTGGGTGATTGTTCCTGTCTTTGTGTTACCAGATAGGACTGTTTTGGTTTTTCACGTTTCTTGTTTTGTAGATTGTTGTACTTTCATCTTTATTAAAGATGCACAAAACTAACCACGCTGCATTTGGTCCGCCTCTTTCCCCAGAAGAAAACCATTACAGAATCACCCACCAACCAAGGACCAAGCGGCATGGTAAACAGAGGCAGCAGCAACAGCAGCAGCAGGAGAAGTGACAGGTGCAGCAGGAGCAACAGCAGCAGCAGCAAAAGCCGCAGCAGGAGAAGCAACAGAGGCAGAAGCAGAAGCAGCAGCAGCAGCAGCAGCAGCAGCAGCAGCAGCGGGAGAGGCTGCACTATTTGGAAGAATGGACTTGGGAGGAGATCCTAGACGGGAAAGGACCCTGGGCAGAGCCAGGGGAATATTGCCGCCCCAAAGCCGTGCTGGAGGCAGCGAAAGCAGAGAGGCGGCATTGTGAGGAGCTAGCACGGCAGAGCGGCTGGAAGCCTGAGAGGCACCCCCAAAATTTTCTTGTGGTGGGGTCACAGGGAGAGTGTGGCAGAGTCAGGAGCCAGACCTGAGCCAACTCCCCCTGTTAACCGTAAGGAGCCATGGATGTTATCGGAGCTATCGGCGAAACTGAGGGCTGAGTCTGAGAGGGTCGAGGAGTTATTGGACAGAATGGAGGAGAGTGAACGGATGGGAGATGAGGAGACACTCGAGGAGGTGTTAATAGAATTGGGAGAGTGTGAAGAGAGAGAGCAGTTGATTTGGCGTAGTATGCAAGGCATTCGCCCTGAGGTGTGTCCCCAGCCCGGTACCACCAGTGCCGGCACCCCGCACCAGGCTGTCTCTCCGTCCCATCAACACAGGTGCTCCCGCCTGTCCGGCGTTACCAGAGTTTCCGCCCCTCAGTCCAGAGGCGCCAGACACCCTCAGTCCAGAGGCGCCAGCGCTCCTCAGTCCAGAGGCGCCAGCGCTCCTCAGTCCAGAGGCACCAGAGCCCCTCAGTCCAGAGGCGCCAGAGCTTCTCTGTCCAGCGCGGCCGGAGCCTTCCTCCTCTCCAGCGCAGCCGGAGTCTCCTGCCTGTCCGGTGCTGCCAGAGCTCCCGCCCCTCATTCCAGAGGCGCCAGAGCCCCTCGGTCCAGCACCGCCTGAGCTACCAGTCTGCCCAGCGCCGCCTGAGCTACCCGTCTGCCCAGCGCCGCCTGAGCTACCCGTCTGCCCAGCGCCGCCTGAGCTACCCGTCTGCCCAGCGCCGCCTGAGCTACCCGTCTGCCCAGCGCCGTCTGAGCTGCCCGTCTGCCCAGCGCCGCCAGTGCCGCCAGTCTGCCCAGCGCCGCCAGAACCGCCAGTCTGCCCAGCGGCGCCAGTCTGCCCAGCGCCGCCAGTCTGCCCAGCGCCGACAGTCTGCCCAGCGCCGACAGTCTGCCAGGATCCGCCAGTCAGCCAGGATCTTCCAGATCCACCAGTCAGCCAGGATCTGCCAGAGCCGCCAGGATATGCCGGAACCGCCAGTCAGCCAGGATCTGCCAGAACCGCCAGTCAGCCAGGATCTGCCGGAACCACCAGCCAGCCAGGATCTGCTAGATTCATCAACCTGCCTGAGCTTCCTCTCAGTCCTGAGCTTCCTCTCTCTTTGTAGTTTCAACTACAAAGACCAAGGAGGCATTTCTTTACCTCGTAAAGAAGGGCACCTATAGAGTACCACAGTATGAGTCATAATACCCATAAAACTTAGCGGTGAAACAGGGAAAAGGTTCCAATAGTTTTTTCCACCATTCATTTTTCCCATAGGGAATTTTAGAAGCAATTAAAATAAGAGCTGTGTTTCGTGTTGGCTTACCCTGGCATGACGTCTTGTACATCTCTCTAGGACAGGGTGACTTTTATCAATATATTCACATGTATTTATCCCCCCAAAATGAAATGCTAATTTGCTGCTAATGTGACTATCATAAAGAACTACAAATTCCATGATGATCCAGACGAGACTAATGAATTGAGGCAAAGGTAAGAATCGCTGTATTAACTATCTAATGTTAGCCAGATGTAGTAATGAATAAATGGATGTCAGAAGGTGAATTCACCAATTTGTAAGTCGCTCTGGATAAGAGCGTCTGCTAAATGACTTAAATGTAAAAATGTAATAAATAGGCAACATTTCTTAAAAAAGGACAATTCTGTAAACTGTCTTGTGCTAGTTTTAACTGTTACTGTAACTGCATAGATGTCAGCTAGAGATGACATGTAAGGGCTTGCAGGGATTTGTAGTTTTGCATGATGTCTTCTTTGATGCTAATTAGCATTTTCGAATCTGAGATTAAATAGAGCCGAATATATTGTTAAAAGTCACCTTGTCTGAGAGAGATTTACATGATCAAAATGGCCTGCCAGGTTAAGTCCACTCGAAACAGACCTAATTTAAAGTGTTTCTAAAATCCCCTAAGGGGGGAAATTAACGGTAGAAAAATGATTGGAACCATTTCACTGTTTGATGGCTAGGTTTTATGCGTATTATGACACCTCCACTGTGAGGCGATGTAGGTAGATGGGTAAAAAAGTTATTAATTAACCTTTGGATGGTGTGTCAAAATACCCAGTCACTACAAAGGTACAGACATCCTTCCTAACAGTTGCCGGAGAGGATGGAAACCGCTCAGGGTTTTCACCATGAGGCCAATAGTGAACGTAACAGTTTGAATTTAATGGCTGTGATAGGAGAAAACTGAGGATGGATCAACAACATTGTAGTTACTCCACAAAACTAACCTACACTTACACTTAACAAAATATAAACACAACATGCAACAATTTCAAAGATTTTACTGAGTTACAGTTCATATAAGGAACTCAAGTCAATTCAAATAAATTCATTATGCCCTGATCTATGGATTTCACATGACTAGGAATACAGATTAGCATCTGTTGGTCACAGATACCTTAAAAAAGTAGGGGCATGAATCAGAAAACCAGTCAGTATCTGGTGTGACCACCATTTGCCCCATGCAGCGTTGATCAGTCTGTTGATTGTGGTATGTGGAATGTTGTCCCACTCCTCTTCAATGGCTGTGCGAAGTTGCTGGTTATTGGTGGGAACTGGAACACGCTGTCATCCACCCACGTCGATCCAGGGCATCCCAACCAGGATCAATGGGTGACACATCTGGTCAGTATGCAGGCCATGGAAGAAAAGGGGACATTTTTAGCTTCCAGGAATTGTGAGAAAGCCATCTTCTCCCGGGAGACTGCTGGCAGTGGCACCTGTCATTACCCCTTCGTCAGGTTCAGGGTGCTGACGTATCTTGCCTTCCCCAAGCGGTTGATCAGTTCGTCCACCCGAGGGGTTGGCGTCGAATTTACTGACCTCGTTCCCAGAAGTCGTTGCAGAAGCGGACGGTTCTGTCCGGTTTCGGTAACAGCACGACGGGGCTAGACCACTCAGTGTGGGAGTCCTCCAGTACCCCCATCGTTAGCATTATCGTCACTTCCCGCTGGACCACCATCCTCCGGAATTCTGGTATCCGGTATGGCCATTTACACACTTTTGTGTAGATGTGATGTTCCACGAGATCCGTGCTCCCTGGCACCTCGGAGAACAAGGCCGTATTCCGCTGGACCAACTCTCAGCGCGCTTGTCGTTAGGTCGGGCTGAGGTCTTACCCCATGGAGACTTCGACAGAGGGCGGATTCTGTTCCCGGGTCCACATTGCGCACAGCGCCTCTAGTGTGTGCCACTTCTTTAGAAGGTTCACATGGTAAAGTTGGAGGGGTTTTCTCCACCCTGGTTGGCAGACCTTATAATTGACGTTGCTTATCCCGCTCGACAATATCATAGGGCCCATGCCACGTAGCCAGGAATTTGTTCTCCGTTGGCTAGATCCAGAAGTCCGTGGGGCCGATGGCCATACAGGAGCTCAAATGAGGAGAACCCAGTGGACACTAGGGGTACCTCGCGCACCAATAACATCAGGTAGGGCAGCAGCTGGTCCCAGTTTCTTCCCGTCTCTCTCGATGACATTCTTCAGCATCTGTTTTAGGGACTTATTGAAGTGTTCGACTAGCCCATCCGTTTGTGGATGGTACACACTGGTCCTCATTTGGTTGATTCGTAAAAGATTGCAGACCACTTTCATTACACGAGACATGGTCCTACAGAATTTCCTGCGGAATACCCACCCGGCTGAATAAATGGAAGAGCTCTCGCGCGATAACAACCGCTGCCGCCATGCATAATGGATCGCCTCCGGATATCGGGTAGCGTAATCTACGATTACCAAGATGTATTTGGTGTCCCCTCGTGGTCTTCACATACGGACCCACCAGATCCATCTCCACCCGCTCAAACACACCTATAATGGGCAAGGGAACCAAAGGGTTTCTATAATATATCTGTGATCTGGCACTCCGGGCAGTTACGGCAGTAGTCCTCAATGGCACTCTTGACTCCGGGACAGTGGAACCGATTCCCGATCCGCTCCCTGGTTTTCTACATCCCCATGTGTCCCGAGCAGGTGGGGGTGGGGGCGAGCTGCAAGACAGTCCTAAGATACTGGCTGGGTATGAGTAACAAGTCTTTTGACTCCCCATTGTGCTTTACTACCTGATACAATAAATTATGCTTGATGGCAAAGTGGGAGTTGCGCCACTCACTTACCCCGGGTAATAGTGCACCATCCACCGCAATCACCTGGCCTCTCATGTTCTGGAGGTTGGGGTCTTCTAACTGGGCCGTCCCAAACTGGCCCGTGAGGATTCCCGTGTTGAGCGGTCCGTCTGGTGCCTCCACCTCCATAGTGGGAGGTGGAGACTTTTTGTCCTGAATACAATGTGTTATGTATGTATGGGGCAAATCCAATACAGCACATCACTGAGTACTACTCTCCATATTTTCAAGTATACTGATGGCTGCATCATGTAATGCATATGCTTGTAATTGTTAAGGACTGGGGAGTTTTTTCAGCGTAAAAAAAATAACCAGAATGCCTCCACACACAGGCAAAATCGTAGAGGAAAACCTGGTTCAGTCTGCTTTCCACCAGACACTGGGAGATTAATTCACCTTTCATCAGGACAATAACCTAAAACACAAGGCCAAGTCTAAACTGGAGTTGCTTACCAAGGAGACAGTGAATGTTCCTGAGTAGTTTTATAGTTTTGACTTAAATCTATTGTAAGACCTGAAAATGGTTGTCCAGCAATGATCAACAAACTTGACAGAGCTTGAAGAATTTTGAAAATAATAAATGGGCAAATGTTGCACGATCCAGGTGTAGAAAGCTCTTAACCAGAAGAGACTTAACCAGAAAGACTCACAGCTGTAATCCCTGCCAAAGGTGCTTCTACAAAGTATTGACTCAAGGGTGTGACTACTTACAGTTGAAGTCAGAAGTTTACATACACATTAGCCAAATACATTTAAAACTCAGTATTTCACAAATCCTGACATTTAATCAGAGTCATAATTCCCTGAAAAAAAAGTAGAGAGAATTATTTATTTAATCTTTTATTAATTTTATCACATTCCCAGTGGGTCAGTGGTTTACATACACTCAATTAGTATTTGGTAGCATTGCCTTTAAATTGTTTAACTTGGGTCAAACATTTTGGGTAGCCTTCCACAAACATCCCAGAATAAGTTGGGTGAATATTGGCCCATTCCTCCTGACAGAGCTGGTGTAACTGAGTCAGGTTTGTAGGCCTCGTTGCTTGCACACGCTTTTTCAGTTCTTCCCACAAATTATCTATGGGATTGAGGTCAGGGATTTGTGATGGTCACTCCAATGCCTTGACTTTGTCCTTAAGCCATTTTGCCACAACTTTGGAAGTATGCTTGGGGTCATTGTCCATTTGGAAGACCCATTTACGACCAAGCTTCAAATTCATGACTGGTGTCTTAAGATGTTGCTTCAATATATCCACATAATTTTCCTACCTCATGATTCCCTCTTTTATGAAGTGCACCAGTCCCTCCTGAAGCAAAGCACCTCTACAACATGATGCTGCCACCCCATGCTTCACGGTTGGGATGGTGTTCTTAGGCTTGCAAACATCCCCCTTTTTCCTCCAAACATAATGATGGTCATTATGGCCAAACAGTTATATTTATGTTTAATCAGACCAGAGGACATTTTTCCAAAAAGTACGATCTTTGTCCCCATGTGCATTCACAAACTGTAATATGACTTTTTATGGCGGTTTTGGAGCAGTGGCTTCATCCTTGATGAGCGGCCTTTCAGGTTATGTCGATATAGGACTCGTTTTACTGTGGATATAGATACTGTTGTACCTGTTTCCTCCAGCATCTTCACAAGGTCCTTTGCTGTTGTTCTGGGATTGATTTGCATTTCCGCACCAAAGTACGTTCATTTGTAGGAGACAGAATGCATCTCCTTTATGAGCGGTATGACGGTTGCGTGGTCCCATGGTGTTTATACTTGTGCATTATTGTTTGTACAGATGCGGTACCTTCAGGCGTTTGGAAATTGCTCCCAAGGATGAACCAAACTTGCAGAGGTCTACAATCTTCTTTTCTGAGGTCTTAGCTGATTTTCCCATGATGTCAAGCAACGTGGCACTGAATTTGAAGGTAGGCATTGAAATACATCCACAGGTACACCTCCATTTGACTCAAATGATGTCAATTAGCCTATCAGAAGCTTCTAAAGCCATGACATCTCTGGAAAATCTTAAATTTTCCAAGCTGTTTAAAGGCACAGTCAACTTAGTGTATATAAACTTCTGACACACTGGAATTGTGATACAATGAATTATAAGTGAAATAATCTGTCTGTAAACAATTGTTGGAAAAATTACGTGTGTCATGCACAAAATAGATGTCCTAACCGACTTGCTAAAACTATAGATTGTTAACAAGAAGTTTGTGGAGTAGTTGAAAAACAAGTTTTAATGACTCCAACCGAAGTGTATGTAAACTTCCGACTTCAACTGTATGTAAATGAGGTATTTCTGTATTTCATTTTCACAAAATTTGTAAAACATAAAACCATTTTTTACAACTTTGTCATTATGGGTACTGTGTGTAGATGGGTGAGGAAAAACATACATTTAAAAGTTAAATTTTCAGGCTGTAACAACAAAATGTGGAATAAGTCAAGGGGTATGAATATGTTCTGAAGGCACTAAGTTGAAAACACTATGTTAAAAGCACTGTGTGCTTGACTTATTCCACATTTCATTGTTACAGCCTGAATTCAAAATGGATTATTATATTTAATTATTTAATTATTTAATATTTTAACAAACCTAACCTTGCCAACAGACAAATATCTATTACTGGATCAGTGGTCCACAAATCAGAGCCTTGGATTGGCTCAGCAACAGTAACAAGTGATGTAATGACAGTAACAAGAGGTGTAATGTGTAATGACATTTTTTTTACACAAATGTTCTCGCACAGTTCCCATGAAACATGTCTAAAACATGAATATCTTATATTCTGAGAACATAGCAACCATGTTCTGCGTTTGTTTGATGTGAAGTTGATGGAATATTCTCCTAACACGTGATATATGTCTAGAATTGTTATATCTTATATTCTTAGAACATGGCAACCACGTTCTGTGTATGTTT
The DNA here is from genome assembly GCF_036934945.1 of Oncorhynchus masou masou. NCBI lineage: Eukaryota > Metazoa > Chordata > Actinopteri > Salmoniformes > Salmonidae > Oncorhynchus > Oncorhynchus masou. The sequence continues at coordinate 80,896,975 of NC_088242.1, read as the reverse complement.
GGTGGGACATTGATGAAATATTTTCCTAACCCACAAAAAACTGGACACATGAATGTTCTTGCAATGTTCTCGTTTAATCTAGAACATCTAGAACATTAATATCTTATGACATTAAGGGAATGGTCTCTTGGAAACATTGCTTGCACATCACGGGAACATTCCTTTAAAAACATTAGTTAATGACCTAATGGGACTCTTAAGGGTACGTTCTCTAAAGTTGTGGGAACGTTTGTTGTTAACGGGGAGCTTCTCTCTGACTGAAACATCAAATGCTAAAATGGATTCTTGTCACTGGCTTGATGTGTGTGACTGACACGGCTCTGCAGCTGGTTATCCATTGAGTGTAGGTACACCAATAGAACAGCAGGTAAAAGGGAAGCTATCTTGACTCTTGACTTTATGTAGTCAATAAACCAAGATGGCTGCCCTGATCATCATTGAAGAGTTATGCTGGTGCTGAAGGTGATCTTTCAGGTGCCCTCCCACCCACCCACCCACCCCAACTTCATCTCCTCCACCCCTGAATTAAAGTCTTGAGGTGATTGATGGGACTGAGAGACAGAGGCTCTAACAAATGAAAGCAGCAGTGAGAGAATGAGAGAGAAGGATGAGACATTGAGCGGTGGCTTACCCCATGCTTCCTGCCATTAGAAGGATCACATTGTAGATGTGTGAGAAGATGAAGAGGAAGAGGATGGTGCTGAAGAACATGGTCATCCAGGAGCCGTGATCCTCACGGAACATTTTCAGACGCAGATATCGACCTATAGGAGGAGGGCATGAGGACGACAAACCTTTTCAGTGGCAGGGTCCATTCACTGGGCATTATATTCTCTCAGTCAGTGTACTGGACCACTAGTCAAAAGTTGTGCACTATATAGGGAATAGGCTACCATTTTAGATGCAACCTGTGTCTGCTGTACCAGCAAATATGGGCTCAACTAACAAGGATGAAATGATAGGCTGTGTTCATACACATAAATAAACATGTGTCAGAAACTCGGCCTTTAAAGAATTGAAATCATCATTAAAAGACCATTCTGGAGCACTATGAATGATAATAGCAAGGAGAAGTAATCAACAATTTAAAATGAATAGATTAGATAGATAGTCACACGGTCTCCTCTGAACAGTTGATGTTAGCGTCCCACCGCGTCAACAGCCAGTGAAACTGCAAGGCGCCAAATTCAAAACAACAGAAATCCCATAATTAAAATTCCTCAAACATACAAGTATTTTACACTATTTTAAAGATACACTTGTTGTAATTCCAGCCACAGTGTCCGATTTCAAAAAGGCTTTACGACGAAAGCACACCAAACGATTGTTAGGTCAGAGCCAAGTCACATAAAAACACAACCATTTTTCCAGCCAAAGAGATGAGTCACAAAAAGCAGCAAAAGAGATAAAATGAATCACTAACCTTTGATGATCTTCATCAGATGACACTCATAGGACTTCATGTTACACTATACTTGTATGTTTTGTTCGGTAAAATCTGAGTTTACATTGGCGCGTTATGTTCAGTAGTTCCAAAACATCCGGTGATTTTGCAGAGAGCCACATCAATTTACAGAAATACTCATAATAAACATTGTTATGCATGGAATTTTAGATCCACTTCTCCTTAATGCAACCGTTGTGTCAGATTTCAAAGAAACTTGACGGAAAAAGCAAACCATGCAATAATCTGAGTACAAGCCAAACAGATATCCTCCATGTTGGAGTCAACAGAAGTCAGAAATAGCATTATAAATATTCACTTTTCACCTTTGTTGATCTTCATCAGAATGCACTCCCAGGAATCTCAGTTCCACAATAAATGTTTGTTTTGTTCGATAATGTCCATCATTTATGTCCAAATACCTCATTTTTGTTTGTGCATTTAGCCCAGTATTCCAAAAGTTCCGTTACAGTCCGTAGAAATATGTCAAACGATATAGAATCTTTTGGATGTTTTTAACATAAATAGAATCAATCTTTAGGATGTTTTTAACATAAATCTTCAATAATGTGGCCGCGATTTAGCAGCGGCAAAGGTGCCACTGCTGAATGCATATAGGGGAAACAATGCCTTGTCTGTGCTCTTTGGTATATCACTGGCTTTTTGGTCTAAACAGGTACATGATTTTTAGCAACCTGACTGAGACCCTGTTGTTCCAAGCCTCTGATGCTGCTTTGATTGTGTTCCATGAGGACAGTTCAGCATGATTAGATAGATTATGCTGATATTTGTGACCTGTGGTGTTTTCCATTCTTCTGGCTGGGAATTCAATTACTGGGAAATATCTCTCTGCTAGAGCATGAGATTGATTCAGGCAGTCCACCTTCTGCCCAGAATACATAATCACAGCTGGCCTCTGGTGCCAGAGATCCTCTACACAGTTTATGAAGACACTGAGTTCCATTACAACATTGTTATTTTGGAATTTGAATGAATCCATCTGTTTAGCTAATCCATGGATTGCGTTGCCCAGAAAAGACTAAAGTAAGTGCATAGCCTAAAAGGCTTGTATCATTTTGACAGCCATCTATTTCAGATGAAATGTTGCATGGCAATAATATGAATAAATTCAAACCAGGCAATATAATCCATATGACAACTCTGAACATAAACCTGTTGCATGAGTAGTGGCTTATGCTAATGAAACTGCAAAACAGAAAATGTTATTTTCTTTGGGGATGTACAATCAGATGGCTAGTGTATACCACAATTTTGATCTCACTCCTGCTGCTCACTGCTCATACAGTACAGTACAATGCCATGTCAGTGGCCCTGACCCCAAGTACTCTCTCCCCACCGGGAGGCACCTCTAAAATATAGGTGTTACTAACACACACAGCAGGCTTCTGGTTCCTCCTCAGATACCTCAGCCAGTGCCAACCCAGTACCAGCAGCCTGCTTCTCTCAGAGACAACTCTTTATTTTGGTCTGCCCCAGTCTCCCTAAGAGTTGCAGCCCCTGGGAGGGGTGTTGTGTTGTGTAGTGTAGTGTTATGTAGCTGCAGTGTAGTGTTGTGTCCAGACGGAGTAGAAGCCATAAAGACAGGACCCCAATGCTCCGTTTATCTTCCCATTACCACAAGGCCAAAGGCTCCCTCTCTCCGAGTGCCGAACATGCTGTTCAATTTCAGCTCGCTCACCTCATTCTCCCTAATAAAACCAAAGCCGCTGAGACTGCATCAGAGAGATGGAGTCCTCCAATGCTGTTTTACATCCATAATAAAGATATCCATTATCTCCCTTCAGGTGTACAGACACTGTGTGTGTTTGGGTTTTCATGCTGAAATGCATTCTTAAACAGCCTTTATACAGAAGACAAATTGAGGTCTCCACTACTCAATGCACCATGTACTGTGTAAGATACAACAAAGCAGTGGTGACATACTGTACCATTATACTGAAGGAAGAGATTCAATTTGCTATATTCCCTGAAACCAAATTGTGTTCAACCCCATTCAAACAGTTGTAAAGTTGCAGACGAATCGATGTGCAGGTGCCTACCTAGTGTGGATTGTGTTTTTTTGAGATTCTTCACAGCTCCATAATGGAATTGGTCTGTGTGGATTAATTTAATTACAGTGCCAGTGAGCCCTAGCTCTGATCTAGGTGCAGCCTGCATAGTATAGGCAGATCTGACTCTTAAAGTGGCCAGCCCAGGCAGCGAACACGGTGGCAAGCCTCTCGGAGCCAATCAGTGTAGGCCTGATAACGAGTGATTCATGAACCCCTTCTACACCATTCAGCCAGACTGGACACACACACAGGCACATACACTTAAACCTACACACTCAAGCGAACTACACACTCAAGCAAACAATTTTCAGTAGCTGGCTATTTATCACCATAAACCAATGCTGACATTAAGACCGCACTCAGCGAGCTATATAGGGCCATAAGCCAACAAGAAAACGCTCATCCAGAGGCAGTTCTTCTAGTGGCCGGTGATTTTACTGCAGGAAAACTCAGTTTTACTTCATTTCTACCAGCATGTCATCTGTGCAACTAGAGGGAAAAAAACTCAGATACAAAGCTCTCCCTCGCCCTCCATTTGGCAAATCTGACCATAATTCTATCCTCCTGATTCCTGCTTACAAGCAAAAACTATAACAGGAAGTACCGGTGACATGCTCAATTCGGAAGTGGTCCGATGAAGCGGAGGCTAAAGCTACAGGACTGTTTTGCTAGCACAGACTGGAATATGTTCCTGGATTCATCCGATGGCATTGAGGAGTTTACCACATCAGTCACTGGCTGATGAGTGCATTGATAAGTGCATTGACGACGTCATCCCCACAGTGACCGTACATACATATCCCAACCAGATGCCATGGATTACAGGTAATATCTGCATTGAGCTAAAGCCTAAAGCTACTGCTTTCAAGGAGCGGAAAACTAAGCCGGACGCTTATAAGAAATCCCGCTACGCCCTCCGACAAATTAACAAACAGGCGAAGCGTCAATACAGGACAGGGTTTCCATTAGCCGGTAATAGCCGGCTTTTGGCCTATAAAAAAAAATGGAGAAGCCGATTAATAAAATTGGCACCGGCCAATTGTCCGGGAGAAGAAAACAAAATCCCATTGAGAAATAACGATTTTTATCCTATTCATCGATGGAGCTCGGCATTCAACACCATAGTACCCTCCAAGCTCGTCATCAAGCTCGAGACCCTGGGTCTCGACCCCGCCCTGTGCAACTGGGTACTGGACTTCCTGACGGGCCGCCCCCAGGTGGTGAGGGTAGGTAACAACATCTCCTCCCCGCTGATCCTCAACACTGGGGCCCCACAAGGGTGCGTTCTGAGCCCTCTCCTGTACTCCCTGTTCACCCACGACTGCGTGGCCACGCACGCCTCCAACTCAATCATCAAGTTTGCGGACGACGCAACAGTGGTAGGCTTGATTACCAACAATGACGAGACGGCCTACAGGGAGGAGATGAGGGCCCTCGGAGTGTGGTGTCAGGAAAATAACCTCACACTCAACGTCAACAAAACTAAGGAGATGATTGTGGACTTCAGGAAACAGCAGAGGGAACACCCCCCTATCCACATCGATGGAACAGTAGTGGAGAGAGTAGCAAGTTTTAAGTTCCTCGGCATACACATCACAGACAAACTGAATTGGTCCACTCACACAGACAGCATCATGAAGAAGGCGCAGCAGCGCCTCTTCAACCTCAGGAGGCTGAAGAAATTCGGCTTGTCACCAAAAGCACTCACAAACTTCTACAGAGGCACAATCGAGAGCATCCTGGCGGGCTGTATCACCGCCTGGTACGGCAACTGCTCCGCCCTCAACCGTAAGGCTCTCCAGAGGGTAGTGAGGTCTGCACAACGCATCATCGGGGGCAAACTACCTGCCCTCCAGGACACCTACACCACCCGATGTTACAGGAAGGCCATAAAGATCATCAAGGACATCTACCACCCGAGCCACTGCCTGTTCACCCTGCTATCATCCAGAAGGCGAGGTCAGTACAGGTGCATCAAAGCTGGGACTGAGAGACTGAAAAACAGCTTCTATCTCAAGGCCATCAGACTGTTAAACAGCCACCACTAACATTGAGTGGCTGCTGCCTACACACTGACACTGACTCAACTCCAGCCACTTTAATAATGGGAATTGACGGGAAATGTTGTAAATATATCACTAGCCACTTTAAACAATGCTACCTTATATAATGTTACTTACCCTACATTATTCATTCATCTCATATGCATACCTATATACTGTACTCTATATCATCGACTGCATCCTTATGTAATACATGTATCACTAGCCACTTTAACTATGCCACTTTGTTTACATACTCATCTCACATGTATATACTGTACTCTATACCATCTACTGTATCTTGCCTATGCTGCTCTGTACCACTCACTCACTCATATATCCTTATGTACATATTCTTTATCCCCTTACACTGTGTATAAGACAGTAGATTAGGAATTGTTAGTTAGATTACTTGTTGGTTATTACTGCATTGTCGGAACTAGAAGCACAAGCATTTCGCTACACTCGCATTAACATCTGCTAACCATGTGTATGTGACAAATAAATTTGATTTGATTTGATTTGAAATACCAGTCGATGGAAATACATTTGACTGGTCATGCTTATCCGTCTATAGGTTAATTTCCATAATTTGGCGGCATTAAATTGGCATGTGTGTAGGGTAAAGCATATCCGTTATGTATCTTATTTATCACACGCGTACAGCATACAGATACAGCGACGTTGAGCGGAAAATCTGTAAAACTATGCAAAGGCAGCTGCTGCAGCATCTCAAACTTCATCAGCACTTTGCAATAAGCTGGAGGCAGTAGGCAATGCCTTTTCAACAAATAAACTTAATTGTTCAAAGTAGCCAATTAACTTGCTTCAAAGTAGCCAATTAGATATCCTCGCTTTCTAAATTTTGGACACATATTTTTATCTGTCACATGAAATCACACGCATGTGCATTGCCCCGCTAATTGCATTATGGAAAGAATATTTGCAAGGAGCCTACTGCCTTGTGCGCATTGCTGCGCTTATAATGTGAAGAAATAGTAGTTTATCGACATTGTAAGCTAAACGTTCTGATCTGTTGCATCAGACTCATTGCTTTTTAAAGTGTTTCTTATGTAGCCTTACTGGATTTGTGAATTTGGGATCTACACTACATGACCAAAAGTATGTGGACGTCTGCCTGTCGAACATTTCATTCCAAAATCATCGGCATTAATATGGAGTTGTCCCCCCTCTGCTGCTATAACAGCCTCCACTCTTCTGGGAAGGCTTTCCACTAAGATGTTGGAACATTGCTGCGGGGACTTGCTTGATGTTGGGCGATTAGGCCTGGCTCGCAGTCGGTGTTCCAATTCATCCCAAAGGCGTTTGATGGGGTTGAGGTCAGGAAACTGTGCAGATCAGACAAGTTATTCCACTCTGATCTCGACAAACTATTTCTGTATGGACCTCGCTTTGTGCACAGGGACATTGTCATGCTGAAACAGGAAAGGGCCTCCACCCAAACTGGTGCTACAAAGTTGGAAGCACAGAATCATCTAGAATGTCATTGTATGCTGTAGCGTTAAGATTTCCCTTCACTGGAACTAAGGGGCCTAGCCCGAACCATGAAAAACAGACCCAGACCCTTATTCCTCCTTCACTCCTCCTCTACAGTTGCCACTATGGATTTGGGCAGGTAGCGTTCTCCTGGCATTTGACAAACCCAGATTCGGCAGTCGGACTGCCAGATGGGGAAGTGTGATTCATCACTCCAGAGAACGAGTATCCTCTGCTCCAGAGTCCAATTGTGGTGAGCTTTACACCAGTCCAGCCGATGCTTGGTATTGTACATGGTGATCTTAGGCTTGTGTATGGCTGCTCGGATATGGAAATCCCTGGGCCGAATTTGACACGCGGGTGATTTTATTTTGCCCCCCAAGTTTCTAATTTTAATTTTTATTGTTGGACATAATAGACTACAAACACCAGGAAATCAGCTCAAAGTTATTCTAATTTAAGAAATCTGTTCCCAAGTATTTCCATACATACTGTAATAGAGAGAACATGTGATCATATACAAATGTAAGCAAGGTTTAAAATGATTATGTTTTAGCCAAACATTATATCTGTTTGGGCTTCTTGGGCTTCTACAAATTATTTGTAATTATGTTCTGGCCCCCCGACCATCCAATCAAGAAACATTCGTCCCACGGCTGAATCTGGTGGATGATCCCTAACTTACATGTGTCAAGCAGACCACCATAGTCCCTGTGCCCAAGAATGCCAAGGTAGCCTGTCTAAAACTGACTAGGTATCCCCTTTTCCCTTATCGCCCCGTAGCACTCACATCTGTAGCCATAGAATGCTTTGGAAGGCTGGTCATGGCTCACATCAACACCATCATCATCCCAGACACCCTGGACCCAGTCCAAATCGCATACCACGCCCAATAGATTCACAGATGACGCAATCTCTATTGCACTCCACACTGCCCTTTCCCACTGGGAAAAAGGAACATCTACAGGAGAATGCTGTTCATTGACTACAGCTCAAGATTCAAAACCATAGTGCCCTCGAAGCTCATCACTAAGCTAAGGTCCCTGGGACTGAACACCTCCCTCTGCAACTGTATCCTGGACTTCCTGTTGGGCCACCCCCAAGTGGTAAGGGTAGGCAACAACACATCCGCCATGCTTGCTCTCAACACTGGGGCCCGTCAGACGTACAGTGTACTCCCTATTCAACTACGACTGCGTGGCCGCGTGGACATCATCATTAAGTTTGCCAAAAACACAACTGTGGTCACTGACGATGATGAGACAGCCTATAGAGAGGAGGTCAGAGACCTGGCAGGGTGGTGCAAGGACAACAAGCTCTCCCTCAATATCAGTCAGACAAAAGAACCGATCAGGAAACGGAGGGCCGAGCACACCCCCATTCACACCGACAGGGCTGTTGTGGAGCAGATCAAGAGTTTCAAGTTCCTCGGTGTGCACATCACTAAAGACCTATCATGGTCCAAACACACCAATACAGTTGTGAAGAGGGAACGACAATGCCTCTTCCCCTTCAAAAGCCTGAAAAGAATTGGCATGGGCCCTGTTGTGACGTGACTAAACATTCATCTGATGACTTATGTATCAAATCAATTAACTAGGTTTAATTGTTACTCGATTAAATGAATCATGTAACAGTTAACTCATTAGGATTTAGGGCACCACTGAAGAAGTTGTTTAACGAGTTACAATTTCCCAAATTAAACTTTAGATGATATATATCGGTAAAAGTCTCATAACTCTGAACGTCGCATACTCCTTGCATATGCACAAACCCCAGCTTTACTGATCATTCCGTACCACAAAAATCTATTTAATTATTGATTTACTACCTAACTACATGATAACACAGGATATACACACACGGTATAGGTTATTGATTAGAAACTTAATACGATGGCTGACTAACAACAACATGATTGCTTGTTTATCAAAAGAGGGATGGGTAGAGAGGAACAAAGGTAGAATCAAAGAGAGACAAACTTATATACTTGGAACGACGCTCAAAGTAATCATGATCTTTGCCCCGAACCACCGCCCATTTGGGGTAAGAAGTTGTCATGACGTTGGCCTGGGGGTAGGTTTATGACAGACATAAATACCTCTTCTCCCCTTTTTCCTCTCTCTAACCTACTGATGTGAAATTTGAAAACCCCTTGGTTAACATAGAGATTCTGGGAACATCAGAAGGTGGAGGTAAATTAACTACTTTCTGGTAGTCCGACCAATTGAACACATGCGGTGGTACTTAATGAATATGATGTCAGTTCGTTTGTCATCTGAGACATTCTCATCAATGATAAGATGACAAACTCTACAGTGGAAAGTCTGCACATTGTAGTTATCGGATTCACATGGAATTGTTGTTCAATTTAAATGTTTGAATATAAAATTTTTGGTGAAGAGATGAAATGTAATTTTAACTTCCAAATGAGAGATTTGAGTTTTCATAAGGTTAGGGCTCTGCTCAATCAGTGGCCCGCCCCTGTAAAGGAACATGGTTTATAAAACTTTTCAAACACCTCACCTCTCCTCTCCCTTCCTATATAAAGCCTTGACGACAATATAACCTCCGGTTCCAAGTATGTGAGTTCTGCAGCCTCTGCGTTAAAAGAACTAACATGTCAACGACAGAACTAAGCCAACCTCAGCTTGAGCTTTGGTTGCGAATGGTATGAACTTTGAACTCTTATTCACTACAGAAGTGATACCTCCTAGCCGTTGAGTAAGCAACAGCAGCTGCAAACGTGGGCTAGGAAAGAACAGACAGAGTATTCCCTCTACCACACAACAACGTTACTACAACGTATACAACTGACCACCAGAGACATTCTTCAAAAGGACAAAGGACTCGGTTTGGCAACACGGCCTTCCATCTACCACCAACCTACCGAAGCGCAGCTCAGAGTAAATATTTATTGCATTTTCCTTTTCCAAATGGGCGGTCATTTAGAATGCATACGATAGCACAGCTTCTCCCTTTGTCCCTCAGTCTTCCCGCTCTTTCACGCAAACCCATCCCCTTTTCTTTTGTGTAACCAGCTGTCATATCTGTTCCGCCCGCTAGGGACGTTTTCCTTAATGACGTAATTTGTAATAAAGGTATGATTCATTCTTTGTATATGTAATTGTGTGTGATTAGGTAGGTATTTAGTAAATAAATAATTAAACCCAATTTTGTATTTCTGATTCATCTTGTTAGCCAGGGTTCGTGAAGATAACCAAGAATTTACAGCTTTCAGATGAGACTGAATTAAGGTGACGATTAATATTGACTGCTATTGATGTAAAATATTACTAGGTCCTTAAGAGTTTATTCGGGAAGATAAAAGCTCTATAAATATTATTTCTTGGTGCCCCGACTCTCTAGTTAATTACATTTACATGATTAGCTCAAATCGGGTAATATTAATTACGGAGAAAGGATTTTATAGAATAGCATATCATATCACTTAATCCGGCATAGCCAAAGACACGACAAAGTAATGAATGTATTTACGTGTTTGGATGTCTCCTTCGTCGTTTATCTCTTTTGGACACATGCCTTCGTGAAAAGGGTTCCATTGGCCTTCTCCCGAGCTCTTAAGTGTAAGGCTCTGATTGTACACAAGAGGTCACAACGTTCTTGTCCTGTAGTCTGAAGCAGACTAACAGGGTATTGTTTACTTTCATTCCCAGGAAGAGGGGTCCTCTGAACGCAGCTAATCAGCTGTGTCGATGATCCCCAGTGGGGTGATGAGAGCAGTGTAGTTGATGAGGATTCGAAGAGAGTAATAGGGTGGTCCTACTTAAATTCACATTCTTAGATACAGTACTTAGAACAGCTACTCAGCCGTAACATTGATTGCTAGAGAGGCTACTTTGCCGTCTTCACCTCGTCTTAACCAATGGAGATCTAGGCTGCAGCTAGAGTCCTTCTGGTCTGATATGTTAATTCTCGACTCATCCTTTATACACTGGCAAAAAGGGGGCGTTTCCATCATGCTGACACACTCTTTGAGCTCCCTCGAGCATGGCTATTTACTGGGCAATGTATCATCAAAACTATGATCTCGTTTAAAAACTAAAATCAAATTCATATTCATATTCATCAAATTCATATCTCAAAATCAAATTCATAAATATGATCATCATCTTGATATTTCCTACGCGTAAGGACGAAAACCTGACATATACAGTGTGTATACTGTTCAAGTTACAATAATTTTGTCAAAATGTTTATACCATTTTTAATGACATCACAAAATCAACATTAGTTTTCAATAGACCATCTCTCATCATTCCCCACATTCAGATGTTAGAAATATTGTCCCAGTGTTCACTTGTGGACATTAGAGTTTTTGGTCGGCAAAATGCCTCTTTAACAAAGGAACATTCCAATCACCACTACTAAAGACCAAAAAGAGTCCAATTTATTTACAATTTACAACTGGGTGTGAGGTGTCACAAAACCCCTACATCAATCCCTCCTCCCCTCTGCAGGTGAGAGTGATCTGGTAGATGTTGATCCATTGTAACCTGATCTTTGGATTCACACGGGAGAGTTATGACAGCCCTCAGAACCTCAAAAAGTTCTACAGCTGTACCATCTGGGGCATCTTGAAGAGTCAGACTGGTTCACTGCTTGGTACTGTATGGCAACTGCTTTGCATGCGACCGCGAGGCGCTACAGAGTATAGTGCATATGGCCCAGTAAATCACTGGGACCGAGCCCCCTGCCATCCAGGACATCTATATCAGGCAGTGTTAGAGGAAGGCCCAAAAAATGGTCAAAGACTCCAGCCACCCAAGCCACAGACTGTTCTCTCTGATAATATATGGCAAGCAGTACCCGTGCATAAAGTCTGGAACCAACAGGACCCTGAACAGCTTCTCACCCCAAGCCATAAGACTTCTAAACAAGACTTCTAAATAGCTAATTAAATGGCTACCCGGACAACCTGCATTTACTCTATTTTGCATCAACTCTCTTTCACTGACTCTATGCACACACACTGGACACACACTACCCACACCCCACCACACACATACTACTAACGCCCACACACACATAACATGCACACACTTGCATACTGACGCCACACACACACACACACACACTGCTGCTACTGTCTATTATCAATCCTGTTGCCTAGTCACTTTACCCCTACCTATATGTACAGCAGTGGAGGCTGCTGAGGGGAGGACAGCTCATAAAAATGTCTGGAATGTATTTTAATGGCTGGAATAGAGTGAATAGAATGGTAACAAACCATACACTTCCATTTACTCCATACCGGCCATTATTATGAGCCGTCCATAGCTACTTCAATTACCTCGTACCCCTGCATATCGACTCGGTACTTGTACTCCCTTTACAGAGCCATCTTATTTTTACTCTTATTTTTGTTTGTTATTCACTGTGTATTTATTCCTCGTCACAATTTCTATTTTTTATCTTATCTTTAACTCTGCATTGTTGGAAAAGGATCCGTAACTAAGCATTTCACTGTTGGTCTACACCTGTTGTCTACGAAGCATGTGACAAATATAATTTGATTCAATTTTGAGACTGACTCTTGACCACGACAGCTTCCATCAAAATTCTAAAATGTGTGGTTGTTTCCATCTAGTGGTGATATAGTGATAGTACAACAGAACTGAAAAGGAGCCCCTTTTTTAATTATACAGAATTAATATTGACCATCATGTAAATGTGGAAATCGTTAAACGTGATATGTGCATGACCACGCTGGTTACCCCTGTTTAATTCTAGCAAATCAGTGGAATAATAAATTATAAATGAACATTAAACAAAGGTCATGGCACAAAAACAGAAAAAGACAAAAAACCCTCCAATCTTTTTCTGTCAACAAGCATGCAAGCAGGAACGTTGGTGCCAGACAGCTAAAATACAAACACACATGGGCAAACTGGAGCAGGCAATCAATCAAAAACACACACACGCACAATGGGCGGCACACACAGACAGGCAACCTGTCACCAGCCTCAGCCCCAGACTGATGAGAAGTACACAGCTGGTGGAGGTGTTCAACTAAGTGAGTGACAGAATGATTGAGTGAGTGACAGAATGAGTGAGTGAGTGAGACCTGAGACCCGAACACTGTCTCTCCTGTCATCATGATACAACTGCTCATCAATAACTCGCTGTTTATTAAACAGGGTAAGAACAGCTCCTCATTCATTCTTTCACACCCACATTATGATTCACTGATACATCATGGTGTATACCTGTACAGATACATTCATACATATATTTTTGAGCAATGACGGTAGTTTGTGGCCATCAAAACATTATTTATTGTGTTATTTGTGTTGTAGTTTTTTGGTCACGTACATAGATTTACAGATGTTATCGCAGGTGCAGCAAAATGCTTGTGTTTCTAGCTCAAACAAGTGCAGTAATACCTATCAATACAAAACAATACACACATAATCCAAATGATTATGATTTTTTTTAAATAAGATATTAAGAAATATCAGAACGGTTAATGTCAGAGTCCGGAATATAAATATATATACATACTGTATAATGTATATAAATATATATACAAATAATGGTGTGTATAGACCGTATGGACAGTATATGAACAGAAAAGCTGTATACTGAAGTAGCTATATATGATGAGGCATGAATACAGTATATACATATAAAGTGGGTAAATTAGTGTAAACATTATTAAAGTGACCAGTGTTCGATGACTATGTACATAGGGCAGCAGTCGCTAAGGTGCAGCGTAGAGTACCGGGTGGTAGCCGGCTAGTATCAGTGACTAAGGTTCACTGTAGGGTACTCGACGGAGGCCGGCTAGTGGTGACTGTTTAACAGTCTGATGGCCTGGAGATAAAAGCTGTTTATCAATCTCTCAGTCCCAGCTTTGATGCACCGAATGTGGTCTTTTGAATGGGTATAGTATTAATTTGCTAAATGCTTATCAGTATGTTTGTAAAGTTTTGTGATGAGAAGGATGACAGAAAATGCTAAATGTCCACAAAAAATACTTAAGACATTTAGGACATTCCATGTGTATAAAGTTCAGAATTAGTCTTTACATCTCTAAAAATCGAGTGAAAAAACTATCCTGTCACTCTCAGCGTCACAGACACTATGTTGAAATGTGATAAAAGTTAATGTAACCTTTGCATGCATGGCCAGTCTTGATTGAAAGCAAACAGCACGTTTCTATATTGAAGGTAATAGATCAACAGTGAAATCCAGGGCTCATTATTCTCAGCACATACAGTACAATAGCCAGGCTGTCACTTCCTGGTGACTGGTCACAGCAGGACTGAGGGGGTGGATGGGGTTGAGAAGGTTTGGAGACAGGCAGGCAGGGGACCTGATTTAATGATAATGATATATCCTGGCTGAACCTTGGCTAGAATAACCTTGATGTGGATCAACTGAAATGCATGTAATTATATATGGCATGAAAGGCTACCCTTGATTATGTTTTTATACTGTATTAAGTGATCTTGTAAATGTCCCCATCCCACAACAACAGAGGTAATGTTTTGGGGTAAATGCAAGCTGTTTGAAATCAATATGTTTTTAAGTTACTGTCTATTGTCTTTTCCCACCCCCACAGTACCGTTCCTGCCCCTAAACCAGTCGGAAGCATTCTGCAGCCAGTTTAAGAACGGCCATTGGTACTGCTATGTCCTCCTCGTTCTCTTCACCTTCACCCTGCCCCTGGGCATCCTGGGTAACGTGGCGGCGCTGTTCAACTACACCTGCTTCATGAGGACACGTAGTCTGTCCACCAGCAACGTGTTCCTACTCAACCTGGCCATGTGTGACTCCGCCTGGATCTTCACCCTGCCCTTCACCATCTACTTCAGCCTCCAGAGGCCCTTCCTCAAGGACATCCAGACCTTCTGCCAACTCAAGAAGATCTTCTTCAACATCAACATCTACGGTAGTATTCTCTTCCTCACTCTGATCAGCTTCGATCGCTACGCCGGCACCGTGCACCCAATCAGCTCCCGCCGGTGGTGGGACGTAGGCAAAGCCAAGCTCTGCTCCGCCTGCGTCTGGGTCTTCCTCTTCCTGGGCTCCATCCCTGAACTCTTCTTGAACTTCGCTATCCAAAGACCGGAGAATGTGACCGTGTGCATGGACCACATCCAGGGTCCATTCGTCTATGTCAAAACCATTTCCATCATCAGGACTCTGGTGGGCTTCGCCCTGCCGTTCAGTGTCATGCTAGCCTTCTATGTGATGACAGTGCGGGTGTTACGAGGAATGCCCAGGGGAAAGAGAAGGGGTTGTGGCGGGTGTCAGTGGGTGGGGAAACCCCTGCTGCTCATCACCGCTGCCCTGCTGGTGTTCGTGGTGTCCTTCGTGCCCTACCACGTCATGATCATGACCCTGGTGTTCATGAGGATCCACGACCAGGTAACTCCCGCCAACGTGCACGTCCTCTATGCCTCCTATGAGTTCTTCGAGGCCATGTGCAGCGTGAGTAGCTGCCTGGACCCCATGCTGTACATCCTGGCCAGTGACAGGTTCCAGAGGAGACTGCAGGCCCTCAGGAGGGGCCACCACAGGGCGCTATGCTGCAGGCGTAGCAGGAGGGTAGAGGTGGAGGGGTGACAGCGGAAAGGGCCTTCTATTATAGTCAGCTTTATTCAATTCAATACATTTAGTAAACTACAAAATAGTTTGATCGTTTTATTTGATGATTTAATAAGACACATATCAAGGGCCGGTGTTATGTGCAGGCGTTAGTGGGCCTGGCACACCTAACTTACCTCCTTGGCCAACCAAATCAAATATTTAAATATTGATCATTTATTTTAATGATGTCCTTTTGCTATCTCATCCTGGAATATACAAGGTCTTAGGTCATCTACCATTGGGCGAAAGAGCAGGAACCCAGACTTCATCAAATAAATTGGAAATACAGACATTGTCATCCTACAATAAACATGGTATAGAGGAGACGGACCCACCGGTTGCCATCTAGGTTACAGAGAGCTGGTAGTCCCATCCACCAAACTACTGTACCAGGTGTGAAACAGGGAAGAGACTGTGTCATGCCTTGGTCTTAGTATTTTTGTGTATTAGTTTATTTGTTGGTCAGGCCAGGGTGTGACATGGGTTTATGTAGTATTTCGTATTGGGGTTTTGTTGGTATTGGGATTTGCGGCTGAGTAGGGTTGTTGCATAGGTTTGGCTGCCTGAGGCGGTTCTCAATCAGAGTCAGGTGATTCTCGTTGTCTCTGATTGGGAACCATATTTAGGTAGCCTGGGTTTCACTTTGTATTTCGTGGGTGATTGTTCCTGTCTCTGTGTAGTTTCACCAGATAGGCTGTAATTAGGTTTCATGTTCCGTTTTGTTGTTTTTTGTATTTGTATCAGTTATTTCATGTACCGCGTTTGTTCCATTAAAAAAATATGAGTAACCAACACGCTGCATTTCGGTCCGACTTTCTTGCGACAAAATGAAGAACTCCGTTACAGAATCACCCACCACACACGGACCGAGCAGCGTGTTAACAGGCAGCTGGAGCAGCGAAAGGAGGACGTTATGGACAGCAGAGGCTTGGAGTATACGACGTGGGAAGAAATAGACAGGTGGGCGGCCGACCCAGAGAGAGTGCCGGAGCCCGCCTGGGATTCGCTGGAGCAGTGCGAAGAGGGCTATAGGAGAATGGAGTCGAAAAGAAAGACACGGCGGCGCAGAGAGCGAAACCCGAAAATCATTTACATTTACATTTAAGTCATTTAGCAGACGCTCTTATCCAGAGCGACTTACAAATTGGTGAATTCACCTTCTGACATCCAGTGGAACAGCCACTTTACAATAGTGCATCTAAATAATTTAAGGGGGGGGGGGGGGTGAGAAGGATTACTTATCCTATCCTAGGTCAGCCCCAAAAATTTCTTGGGGGGAGGCTCAGAGGGAGAGTGGCTGAGTCAGGAGACATACCTGAGCCAACTCTCCCTGTTTATCGTGAGGAGCCAAGGAGGAGACCAGAACCGGTGTTGGAGGTGAGCGAAACAAAGACTGTGAAGGAGTTAATGGGGAAATTGGAGGAGAGAGTAATGAGGGAGTTGCTAGTTTGGTGCTTTAGGTACAAGATTCGTCCGACGGAGCGTGTCGGGGATTTAATGGCACCTGGGTCAGCGCTCCATACTAGTCCTGAGGTGCGTGTTAGTCGGCTGGTGAAAAATGTGCCAGCCTCACGCACTAGGCCTCCTGTGTACCTACCTAGCCTTGCACGTCCTGTGCCAGTCCTGCTCTCAGGCTCTCCAGTACACCTTCACGGTCCAGTCCATCCTGTGCCACCTTCACACACCAGTCCTCCGATGGCAGCTCCCCGCACCAGGCTTCCTGTGCATGTCCTCGATCCAGTACCACCAGTTCCAGTACCACGCACCAGGCCTTCAGTGCGCCTCGCCTGTTCAGCGCAGCCAGCGCTTTCTCCCTCTCCTGCGCTGTTGGAGTCTCCTGCCTATTCAGCGCTGTCGGAGCCTTTCTCCTCTCCAGCGCTGCCGGAGCCTCCTGCCTGTTCGGAGCAGCCAGAGCTGCCAGTCTGAATGGAGCAGCCAGAGCTGCCAGTCTGCATGGAGCAGCCAGAGCTGCCAGTCTGCATGGAGCAGCCAGAGCTGCCAGTCTGCATGGAGCAGCTAGAGCTGCCAGTCTGCATGGAGCAGCTAGAGCTGCCAGTCTGCATGGAGCAGCCAGAGCTGTCAGTCTGCTTGGAGCAGCCAGAGCTGCCAGTCTGCATGGAGCTGCCAGTCTGCATGGAGCTGCCAGTCTGCAAGGAGCTGCCAGTCTGCAAGGAGCTGCCAGTCTGCAAGGAGCTGCCAGTCTGCAAGGAGCTGCCAGTCTGCAAGGAGCTGCCAGTCTGCATGGAGCTGCCAGAGCTGCCAGTCTGCATGGAGCTGCCAGTCTGCAAGGAGCTGCCAGTCTGCAAGGAGCTGCCAGTCTGCAAGGAGCTGCCAGTCTGCAAGGAGCTGCCAGTCTGCATGGAGTTGCCAGTCTGCAAGGAGCTGCCAGTCTGCAAGGAGCTGCCAGTCTGCAAGGAGCTGCCAGTCGGCAAGGAGCTGCCAAAGCTGTTAGTCTGCATGGAACAGTCAGAGCTGTCAGTCTGCAAGAAGCCGCCAGAGCCGTCAATCTGCATGGAGCAGCCAGAGCCGTCAGTCAGCATGAAGCAGCCAGAGCCGTCAGTCAGCATGAAGCAGCCAGAGCCGTCAGTCAGCATGAAGCAGCCAGAGCCGTCAGTCAGCATGAAGCAGCCAGAGCCGTCAGTCTGCCAGGACTCGCCAGTCAGCCAGACTCTTCCAGATCCGCCAGTCAGCCAGACTCTTCCAGATCCGCCAGTCAGCCAGACTCTTCCAGATCCGCCAGTCAGCCAGACTCTTCCAGATCCGCCAGTCAGCCAGACTCTTCCAGATCCGCCAGTCAGCCAGACTCTTCCAGATCCGCCAGTCAGCCAGACTCTTCCAGATCCGCCAGTCAGCCAGACTCTTCCAGATCCGCCAGTCAGCCAGACTCTTCCAGATCCGCCAGTCAGCCAGACTCTTCCAGATCCGCCAGTCAGCCAGACTCTTCCAGATCCGCCAGTCAGCCAGACTCTTCCAGATCCTTCCAGATCCAGCCAGTCAGCCAGACTCTTCCAGATCCGCCAGTCAGCCAGACTCTTCCAGATCCGCCAGTCAGCCAGGATCTGCCGGATTCAACTGCCTGGCTGGGCTTCCTCTCAGTACTGGGCTGCCCCTCAGTCCCGGGCTGCCCCTCAATCCCGAGCTGCCCCTCAGTCCCGAGCTGCCCCTCAGTCCCGAGCTGCCCCTCAGTCCCGAGCTGCCCCTCAGTCCCGAGCTGCCCCTCAGTCCCGAGCTGCCCCTCAGTCCCGAGCTGCCCCTCAGTCCCGAGCTGCCCCTCAGTCCCGAGCTGCCCCTCAGTCCCGAGCTGCTCCTCAGTTCAGTGGGGTTCTGGGTGAGGACTATTAGGTCATGGTCGGCGGCGAGGGTGGATCATCCCAGGACGCGAAGGGGAGGAACTATGACATTTATGGAGTGGGGTCCACGTCCCGAGCCGGAACCGCCACCATGGACAGACGCCCACCCGGACCCTCCCTATGGTTTTGAGGTGCATCCGGAAGTCCGCACCTTAGGGGGGATTCTGTCACGCCTTGGTCTTAGTATTTTTGTGTTTTAGTTTATTTGTTGGTCAGGCCAGGGTGTGACATGGGTTTATGTTGTATTTCGTATTGGGGTTTTGTTGGTATTGGGATTTGCGGCTGAGTAGGGTTGTTGCATAGGTTTGGCTGCCTGAGGCGGTTCTCAATCAGAGTCAGGTGATTCTCGTTGTCTCTAATTGGGAACCATATTTAGGTAGCCTGGGTTTCACTTTGTATTTCGTGGGTGATTGTTCCTGTCTCTGTGTAGTGTCACCAGATAGGCTGTAATTAGGTTTCACGTTCAGTTTTGTTGTTTTTTGTATTTGTATCAGTTATTTCATGTACCGCGTTTGTTCCATTAAAAAATATGAGTAACCAACACGCTGCATTTCGGTCCGACTTTCTTGCGACAAACGAAGAATGCCGTTACACTCTGGGGGTATGCTAACTTGGTATAAATCAGACCTAACCCACTCTATTAAATTAGTCAAAACAGAAGCATTTTACATCTGTCTAGAAATAAATAAGGAAATTAACTCAACGGAGCAAAATGTCCTCAAGTGTGCTACCAATATCCCCCCTAGAGAATCCCCATATTTTAATGATGACAGCTTCTCCTTCCTAGATGGGAAGATCAACCTTTGGCAGCTATTACAGCTGTGAGTCTATCTGGGTAAGTCTCTAAGAGCTTTGCACACAAGCTTTGTCAAGTTGGTTGTTAGACAGCCATTTTCAAATCTTGCCATATATTTTCAAGGCGATTTAAGTGTAACTAGGCCACTCAGGAATATTCAATGTTATCTTGGTTAGAAACTCCAGTGTATATTTGGCCTAGTGATTTGGGTTATTATCCTGCATCATGTTATAGTGAACCCACAACATGATGCAGCCACTATCATGCTTGAAAATATGAAGAGTGGTACTCAGTGATGTGTGGTGTTGGATTTGACCCAAACGCTTTGTATTCTGGACAAAATGTTAATTTCTTTGCCACATTTTTTGCAGTATTACTTTAGTGCCTTGTTGCAAACCGGATGCATGTTTTTTACATCAGTACAGGCTTCACTCTTTTCACTCTGTTATTTAGGTTAGTATTGTTGTTGATCTATCCTCAATTTTCTCATATCACAACCATTAAGCTCTTGTAAATGTTTTAAAATCACCTGTAACGCCTTTCGTCTGGTGGAAGAGAAGCGGACCAAAATGCAGCGTGGTATTTTTGAGACATGTTTAATGAATGAATGAAAAAACGAACTATACAAAAACAACAAACGGAACGTGAAAACCTATACAGCCTATCTGGTGACAACAAACACAGAGACAGGAACAATCACCCACAAAATACTCAAAGAATATGGCTGCCTAAATATGTTTCCCAATCAGAGACAACGATAATCACCTGACTGATTGAGAACCGCCTCAGGCAGCCATAGACTATGCTATACACCCCCAAGACAAAACACACCACAAAAAACCCATGTCATACCCTGGCCTGACCAAATAAATGCAGACAAACACAATATACTTCGACCAGGGCGTGACATCGCCAAAATCACCGGTTTCCATCCTCTCCAGCAACCGAGTTAGGAAAGACGCCTGCATCTTTGTAGTGACTGGGTGTATTGATACACCATCCAAAGTGTAATTAATAACTTCACTTCAAAAGGGATATTCAATGTCTGCTATTTTTATTATTACCCATCTACCAATAGGTGCCCTTCTTTGTGAAGCTTTGGAAACCCCCAAATCCCCATGCTTTATTAATTTGTAAAAGTTTCTAACAACATAATTCCGCTTTGACATTATGGGGTATTGTGTGTAGGCCACTGACAGAAAATCGCAATTTAATCCATTTTAAATTCAGCCTGTAACACAACAAAATAGGGGGAAAATCAAGGGGTGTGAATATTTTCTGAATTAACTGCAATTGTATGTGTGGGGTACAGAGATGGGGTAATCATAAAAAAAATGTTAACCACTATTACTCAACACAGAATGAGTCCATGCAACTTATGTGATTTGTTAAGCACATTTTTACTACTGAACTTATTTAGGCTTGCCATAAAAAAGGGATTGAATACTTTTTGACTGAAGACATTTCAGGTTTGTTTTTTTTATTCAGTTGAGAGGGGAAAAAACACAAACAAATATTCCACTTTGACATTATGGGGTATTGTAGATCAGTGACACAAAATCTAAATTTGTATCCATTTTAAATTCAAGCTGTAACACCAAAATGTGAATTGTTTCAGGAAACGCGCGTCACTACATCACAGGAGCACCATTTGAACGTATGAACGTTTTTGGGGCAGAAATGCCTTCTGGAACATGTGAACTTTCCTTTGCCTTTAATAACAAACTTGTATGTCATCTGTAAATACGAATAAAATTGTTAAATTACGAGACTAGTTGGTTTAGCCATGGAAAAAGACAGAAACCTTCCTGCTAGCCATGATTAGCTGAGATAATGAGTAGGCTGGACATGCCGAGAGATGAGCTCGGATTGGTCTGCCATGTAGCTGGCTTCTGTCTATAATATGAGCTTTCCAGTATGTGTAGGTAATCCTTTCTAAAGCAGCTTTTTTTGAAAGATATCACATAGTGGAACTGCATAAGCATTGCTCTCCACTTTTTGGAGGACCGAGTTTTGAAATCAGTGAAATTAGAGTATGATAGCTAAGGAGATGGAGAAAATTGTGGCGTTTGATTGCAAATAAAAGAGATCACACAGAAGGCTGTGTTGTATAAAACACCTGTCTCCAGATTACATCTTCAAACTAAGGACAACCATGGCATCCATGACAGAGGGAGAAGCATCCATCCATGTATACGGGTAAGAGAGTCTAGCTAGCTACATTTTCAGATATTACACATTTCTAATTTAGTCAGAAAGTCAGAAATTCTACTGTTAGATAGCTAGCTAACATTAGCTGGCTGGATAGCTAGCTAACATTACATGTATGATCTGTGTTGTAATATTATTCGTATCTCAGTGCCCTTTTAATTGATAGTTATAGCCTAATGTTAGCTAGCTAACATTGAACCTGGTTGGTTAGCAGATTCATGCAGGTTAGTAACATTATGAGTTGGGATTATGATTGATTGTTTAGCTAATGTCGTGGTAATTTCCTGTATTACTAAGTGAAAGGAGAGGTTACAAACCACACACAAGTCAGAGTTATACTTTAAACTTCATATTTTAATAATATGAGCTTCACCATAGCCCTTTGACTCAGATCAATTCAGTGTCTATAAATGAATTCTGAGAGTGTCAACATAATGGCAACTGAGATCTTTTATAGCAAAGATCCACCCCTCTCAACTCACAATGACGAATCACAGGTCTTAGGAAAACTGCACCAAGGAAGACTTTTACTTGAGAGGAGTATCCCATAGCCAGATGGCATTAGCTATAAATTATCATTTAATTTGCTCTCTAAGACAAGGTTCTAATCTCGTTCTTGGTACTTCATATTACCAAAACATTACCTCATCCAATTTTTATTTATTTTACCTTTATTTAACTAGGCAAGTCAGTTAAGAACAAATTCTTATTTTCAATGACGGCCTAGGAACTGTGGGTTAACTGCCTGTTCAGGGGCAGAACGACAGATTTGTACCTTGCCAGCTCGGGGGTTTGAACTTGCAACCTTCCGGTTACTCGTCCAACGCTCTAACCACTACCATGCCACCGCAATGGCATATGTCAATTCCAGATACTCCCATCTCAAATACACCCCCTCCTGGACAAGCTCAAGGAGGAGGGTGAGCCTCTAGGTCTTATACTAGGTCAAGAGAAGGGCAACATCAGAGTGGACATACAATAGTTCCAGACACTGCCATACTCTTCCCCCAAATGGGAAAAGTAGGGAGTGACTGGCATACAGACATTGTGGAGCCAACTAACTGGTTCCCCATTAATCACGCCATCCCTTCGCATGGTTTAGGAATAGTTACAGAAACATTCACAGATACGACAAGCCTGACCTCTCCCCTCTCTGGGCCCCAAGTAACTGAGCCCTAGCTGAGAAGGGATAACTGCAAACTGCCAACCCAATAGTCCAAAGAGATACATTCTAATGACAAGTATCGCACAAGCATATTATGAAAATAAAACATTTTATCTATGTTACCCAACTAATTCTGATTAATCCCCAACACTAACTAGCTACCTGTCTAAACAAAAAGACTCCACTATGCAAGTAACCATTTCAATAGAATGTTTATGATGTCACTGCGACAACTGTTAATAGCCAGATCGAATTTACCAGCTACGTCTATCTTCTCCGATTTCAGAGAACTCTAGTCTGTGTGCCAGAGCGCATAATAACTGCCAAATTACGAACGCTCAACACCCGTTGAATATGGCCGGTGTCAGTAAACATTGGCAAAAAAGTGTAATTAAATTTTTGCCAGCAGCACAGCTGCAGTCACCATCGCTCTGGATAACATAAACCAGCTCTGCTAGGGCGAGTAAAATGGTCAGAGTGAGCTGTTCTCTCACTTGTGTCTGGAAGTAGCTAGCCAACATTAGCCAGTTAGCTTGGGTGCTTGACTGCTGTTATTAGGTCAGGACGCTCAGATCAGCCCGACTTTTCGGCCAGAGTGTCCAGTGTGCGCTCCGAGAGCAAAACACTCTGAATTTACAAACGGCCAATCTGACAACGCTCTGAGTTTAGAAAAGTCCAGAACCAACCCGTAGTATAAGCCAGCCTTTAGACTTGAAATATTTGATTTTTTAGTACATAGCCTCACATGTGAATTCTTAAAGAGATGGGTGGGGCTAAAGCATAAAAGGGTGTGAACGATAATGAAATGGGTGTAGACAATTAGAGTTCTCCAGTAGGTACCAAAACATTCAAGGGCCATTTTCTCAAAAGTGAGGTTACCAGTTTATCAACTTTCAAAGCAGAATTACTTTCCCATTGTTCCTCAAATGTAGTATATGATATACCATTTTATAGCTTTAGTCTTTACTTTTATCAAATGTAAAAAAACACTACTTCAAATCGAGCCGGTTGGCCACAAATGTGGAAAAAGTAAAGGGGTGTGAATGCTTTCTGAAGGCACTGTACCTGGAGGTGACAGCATTCCCACCCCAATATGCCAATATGCCCCCCTAGACACAACAAAAACGGGTCACAACTCCTACAGCTCTGTCACACGCTGGGTCTGTACAGAGTCAATGGTAGGCTTTAAGGGGACTCCTAGGGTTGGTACACCTACAGCTCATCCCTTGGCAGCAATACTGTAGATTACTTTGTCATACTGTAGATTACTTTGTCACCTCAACCCAGTGCATTCACAGTTAGCCCACTGACACCCCTATCAGATACCAGCAAATTCCCAGTTTACTTGAACAGAGCAATACTCAATCAGGAGGTATCAAGACCAAAATTAATGCATAATATTAAGAAATGCTATTGATGGAAGGAAAGTAGTGTAGAAAACTATTGAAACCATCAGGCAACAAAACAAATCCCTTTGAGACAACTTCCCGGACAAATCGTTTCAGTGAAATATAGGGCTGTCCCCCACAAAAAAATATTGTTTCTGAAAAGTTCTGTTACCGAAAACCCCAAATTTGTTTTGGAAAAACATTTCCTATTCCCTCAACCCTTGTTCTCTTTATGTGAAACATGTAAGCATCGCATGTATGTCACTAGTGCTTATTAAATTTTGTAGCCGGTGATTGTCAAGCAAATAACTGCCGGTCTCACGGTAATTGACCATTAATCAAAATAAACACATTTATCATCTCCTGGCTTCCACGCATAGCCTACAAGGCACTGATGCAGACCTCTGGAACATCTAAGTTTAAAGAAGTCTAATAAATCAATTTAAATAAAGCCTACACCATCACAATAAATCCATAATTTATTTTAGACAGGTCTAGAAACATGATTTGAAGAAAATGTAGTCTATTATCGAAGAACAGAATAGCATACTCTGAGTTATCCATAGGTTAGGCCCTGATCTGGCTATGCCATATAGTTTGGCTGTGGGCTACACTGGTTCATTTAGCAGACAAGATTTGCATAGAATTCAGTGGCATTATTTTATATTATTTTTTAGTATGAAAAAAACTATTGAACATACAGTTGAAGTCGGAAGTTTACACACACTTTGGTTGGAGTCATTAAAACTATTTTTCAACCACTCCACAAATTTCTTGTTAACAAACTATAGTTGTGACAAGTTGGTTAGGACATCTACTTTGTGCATGACGCAAGTAATTTTTCCAACAATTGTTTACAGACAGATTATTTAACTTATTCCAGTGGTCAGAAGTTAACATGCACTAAGTAGACTGTGCATTTAAACAGTTTGGAAAATTCCGGAAAATGATGTCATAGCTTCAGAAGCTTCTGATAGGCTAATTGACATCATTTGAGTCAATTGGAGGTGAACCTGTGGATTTATTTCAAGGCCAACCTTCAAACTCAGTGCCTCCTTGCTTGGCATCATGGGAAAATCAAAAGTCCTCAGAACATTTTTTGTAGACTTCCACAAGTCAATTGGGAGCAATTTCCAAATGATTGAAGGTACCACGTTCATTTGTACAAAAAATAGAATGCAAGTTAAACACCATAGGACCACGCAGCCATCATACCGCTCAGGAAGGAGACGCGTTCTGTCTCCTAGAGATGAAATCACTTTGGTGCAAAAACTGCAAATCAATCCCAGAACAACAGCAAAGGACCTTGTGAAGATGCTGGAGGAAGCAGGTACAAAAGTATCTACAGTGCCTTGCGAAAGTATTCGGCCCCCTTGAACTTTGCGACCTTTTGCCACATTTCAGGCTTCAAACATAAAGATATAAAACTGTATTTTTTTGTGAAGAATCAACAACAAGTGGGACACAATCATGAAGTGGAACGACATTTATTGGATATTTCAAACTTTTTTAACAAATCAAAAACTGAAAAATTGGGCGTGCAAAATTAGAGAGACACAGAGAGACAGGAAACACAGGGATAAATATTCTGGGGAAAATAAGCGACACCTGGAGGGTGTGGAGACAATCACTAGGACAGGTGAAGCAGATCAGGGTGTGACATTATGACCATATTAGAGACACATATTTCCCTCAGATTACACAGACCCACAAATTATTTGAAAACAAATCCAATTTTGATAAAAGTCTTGAAGGAGTTCCCACATATGCTGAGCAATGGTTGGCTGCTTTTCCATCACTCTGCGGTGCAACTCATCCCAAACCATCTCAATTTGGTTGAGGTCAGGTGATTGTGATGGCCAGGTCATCTGACGCAGCACTCCATCACTCTTCTTGGTCAAATACCCTTACACAGCCTGGAGGTGTGTTTTGGGTCATTGTCCTGTTGAAAAACAGATGATAGTCCCAAAAAGCGCAAAAAGATGGGATGGTGTATCGCTGCAGAATGCAGCTCTTTGGTCTTGGCCATAATGGATTTTGGAGTGTGACTGTTTGAGGTTGTGGACAGGTGTCTTTTACACTGATAACAAGTTCAAACTGGTGCCATTAATACAGGTAACGAGTGGAGGACAGAGGAGCCTCTTAAAGAAGAAGTTACAGGTCTGTGAGAGCCAGAAATCTTGCTTGTTTGTAGGTGACCAAATACTTATTATCCACAATAATTTGCAAATAAATTAAAAATCCTACAATGTGATTTTCTGGATATATTTTTTTCTCATTTTGTGAAATTACAGGCCTCTCATCTTTTTAAGTGGGAGAACTTGCACAATTGGCAGCTGACTAAATACTTTTTTGCCCCACAATATTGAAGCAACATCTCAAGACCAGTAAGGAAGTTGAAGCTTGGTCGCAAATGGGTCTTCCAAATGGACAATGACCCCAAGCATACTTCCAAAGTTGTGGCAAAATGGCTTAAGGACAACAAAGTCAAGGTATTGGAGCGGCCATCACAAAGCCCTGACCTCAATCATATAGAAAATGTGGGGACAGAACTGAAAAAGCGTGTGCTAGCAAGGAAGCCTACAAACCTGACTCAGTTACACCAGCTCTGTCAGGAGTAATGGACAAAATTCACCAACTGATTGTGGGAAGCTTGTGGACGGCTACCCGAAACGTTTATACCCAAGTTAAACAATTAAAGGGCAATGTTACCAAATACTAATTGAGTGTATGTAAACATCTGACCCACTGGGAATGTGATGAAAGAAATATAAAAGCTGAAATAAATCATTCTCGCTAGTATTATTCTGACTTTTCATATTCTTGAAATAAAGTGGTGATCCTGACCTAAGACAGGGAATTTTTATTTGGATTAAATGTCAGCAATTGGAAAAACTGTGTTTAAACGTATCTGGCTAAGGTGTATGTAAACTTCTGACTTCAACTGTACATGACGTGTATTAATTACACTGCTAGAATGTTGCATTCAGAATGACTGCTCATTAGCTTGAAGCGGGGGTCCATCGAGGCCCAGCGGTTCTCGTTTTAAAAGTAATTGTGCAGTGCATGCACACGTAGGAGGTCCTGTCAAGAAAAGGTGCCCCAATGGAAATCAAACACCTGTCCAACTGATTAGTTCTGGTGCTGGCCATGCACATATTGCCATGTCATTCAGAGAGATTGTCTCTCACAAAAGATATGCCAAGCAAGGAGGGAGAGGGGGGAAATTCTACCTTTGTCAAGTGTCTGTGTTTATCTATAGAGCAGGATAGATGATGCATTGTGCCATTGATACCTACAGTGAGGTAAAAAAGTATTTGATTCCCTGCTGATTTTGTACGTTTGCCCACTGACAAAGAAATGATCCTTCTATAATTTTAATGGTAGGTTAATTTGAACAGTGAGAGACTGTTCAAAAATCCAGAAAAACACTTGTCAAAAATGTTATAAATTGATTTGCATTTTAATGAGGGAAATATGTATTTGACCCCTCTGCAAAACATGACTTAGTACACGTCATGTACAGTTGAAGTCAGAAGTTTACATACACCTTAGCCAGATACGTTTAAACACAGTTTGGTGTAGCTGTCCTGTCCCCCTAGCATAAAAACACCCCCAAAGCATAATGTTTCCACCTTCACGGTGGGGATGGTGACGGTGGGGATGGTGTTCTAGGGGTCATAGGCAGCATTCCTCCTCCTCCAAACACGGCGAGTTGAGTTGATGCCAAAGAACAGTGTCAAAACACTTTTGAAAGTATTATATTCCAGAAAACAGACGTTCAAACTGGGGCCCTTGCTAGAATTTAACATCTTCAAGATGAAACAGTAAATAGAAATAGTAATTATGTAGTTGGGGGACAACAATATCCTTTAATATGGGGCGGCAGGTAACCTAGTTAGGGCGTTGGGCCAGTAACCGAAAGGTTGCTAGAGTGAATCCCCGAGCTGACAAGAATCTGTCGTTCTGCCCCTGAACAAGGCAGTTAACCCACTGTTCCTATGCCGTCATTATAAATAAGAATTTGTTGTTAACTGACTTGCCTAGTTAAATAAAGGTTATATTAAACAAATTTAAAATAAAAATATCAGAGCTCCACGAATACAAAATAACCTGCTGCATTCACAGACTGTTATTGCCACAGTCTTCCAGGGGGATAAAAACACCAACTGATGAAATATTTTACTGGCAGTGACAGGGTGCCGAGCTGGACATGGAAAAAGTGGTCAAATCAATCTAGGCACAATGAGATCAAATAGAGCTTTTAAAAAACAACATTTGATAACTTTACTTGAGGATATCTGTATTGATACATACAGCCTTCAGATAGCCAACCCTCCATGTGTTACACCTTCTCCTTTTCTATACCACACATGATATATTGCCAGCAGCATACCACCCTGTATCTCACTGCTGGCTTGCTTCTGAAGCTAAGACAGGGTTGGTCCTAGTCAGTCCCTGGATGGGAGACCAGATGCTGCTGGAAGTGGTTTTGGAGGGCCAGTAGGAGGCACCCTTTCCTATGGTCTCAAAAATATATATCCCAATGCACCAAGGAAGTGATTGGGCACATTGCCGTGTGCCGTCTTTTAGATGGGACATTAAACGGGTGTCCGGACACTCTGTGGTCACTAAAGATCCTATTGTAAGAGTAGGGGTTTTAACCCTGGTGTCCTGGCTAAATTCCCAATCTGGCCTTCATACCATCATGGTCACCTAATCATCCCCAGTTTACAATTGGCTCATTCATCCCCTGGAACTATTCCCCAGGTCATTGCTGTAAATAAGAATGTGTTCTCAGTTAACTTACTGGGAGAAAAGAAAATAACCCAATTAATTTACATGCTGTTGGGTCTATAACTGGGTGTCCTGTTTTGGGGTATTGCACCATCAAAGTGGTTGTTAGTCCACTCACACACATAAAAGTTTTACGTGTTACTGTGCGTTTTGTTGCCAACCTTACTTTGCTACCTGACAACTTTACATTTTTCTTTTTAGTTACCATTTATATTTTAGTTTTTCCCTCACTCAACTTTTTTTCTTTCAACTTTTCCCCTCCGGACGCTTTATCTGGACATGGTTCGTCAGGACCTCCAACAGCCGAAGCTAAGTAGTAACATTAACATGATGCCATCTAAATTGCAGTCACTGTACTCATAATATACAGGAGAACAGTCGCTTTACGGCGAGGATAGTTGTGCTGCAAGCCCAGCTTCGGACGCAATTGTTTGTCAAGGGTAATTTGAGTGTAGGAAAGGATGAAACAGTGTCTGTGCCACCGCTAAGTACATATAGTAATATAAATCTCCTCGCAGGGTCCCCGCAGCCGGACAACTTTCTCATGGCTTCTGGAGGGAAATGCTGTAGGAATGCTCAACCGGTGTCGCTCATTCAGCCGACAGAACCTTTCAACCGGTTTTCCCCATTAAGCATAGAGTCTGAGGCCGAGCCTTCTCTTGGTGGTCTGAGACGCCGAAGCCTCCCCCCATTAGCTCTGACAAATTGAAAACGCTAGGTCATTGGCGACTCCATTACCCGCAGTATTAGACCTAAAAATAATCATCCAGCGATCATACACTGTTTACCAGGGGGCAGGGCTACCGACGTTAAGGCTAATCTGAAGATGGTGCTGGCTAAAGCTAAAACTGGCGAGTGTAGAGAGTATAGAGATATTGTTATCCACGTCGGCACCAACGTTGTTAGGATGAAACAGTCAGAGGTCACCAAGCGCAACATAGCTTCAGCGTGTAAATCAGCTAGAAAGATGTGTCGGCATCGAGTAATTGTATCTGGCCCCCTCCCAGTTATAGGGGGAGTGATGAGCTCCACAGCAGAGTCTCACAACTCAATCGCTGGTTGAAAACTTATTTCTGCCCCTCCCAAAAGATAGAATTTGTAGATAATTGGCCCTCTTTCTGGGACTCACCCACAAACAGGACCAAGCCTGTCCTGCTGAGGAGTGACGGACTCCATCCTAGCTGGAGGGGTGCTCTCATCTTATCTACCAACATAGAGCCCTGTCTAACTCCTCTAGCTCCACAATGAAATAGGGTGCAGGCCAGGCAGCAGGCTGTTAGCCAGCCTGCCAGCTTAGTGGAGTCTGCCACTAGCACAGTCAGTGTCGTCAGCTCAGCTATCCCCATTGAGACCGTGTCTGTGCCTCGACCTAGGTTGGGCAAAACTAAACATGGGGGTGTTCGCCTTAGCAATCTCACTAGGATAAAAGACCTCCTCCATTCCTGCCATTATTGAAATAGATCGTGATACCTCACATCTCCAAATAGGGCTACTTAATGTTAGATCCCTCACTTCAAAGGCAGTTATCGTCAATGAACTAATCACTGATCATAATCTTGATGTGATTGGCCTGACTGAAACATGGCTTAAGCCTGATGAATTTACTGTGTTAAATGAGGCCTCACCTCCTGGTTACACTAGTGACCATATCTCCAGTGCATCCCGCAAAGGGGGAGGTGTTGCTAACATTTACGATAGCAAATTTCAATTTACAAAAAATGAGCTTCTAGTCATGAAATCTATGCAGCCTACTCAATCACTTTTTATAGCTACTGTTTACAGGCCTCCTGGGCCATATACAGCGTTCCTCACTGAGTTCCCTGAATTCCTATCGGACCTTGTAGTCATAGCAGATAATATTCTAATTTTTGGT
This sequence comes from Oncorhynchus masou masou, assembly GCF_036934945.1. Taxonomy (NCBI): domain Eukaryota; kingdom Metazoa; phylum Chordata; class Actinopteri; order Salmoniformes; family Salmonidae; genus Oncorhynchus; species Oncorhynchus masou. Next base: position 80,865,721 of record NC_088242.1, on the reverse strand, counting down.
GATTTTAATATTCACATGGAAAAGTCCACAGACCCACTCCAAAAGGCTTTCGGAGCCATCATCGACTCAGTGGGTTTTGTCCAACATGTCTCTGGACCTACTCACTGTCACAGTCATACTCTGGACCTAGTTTTGTCCCATGGAATAAATGTTGTGGATCTTAATGTTTTTCCTCATAATCCTGGACTATCGGACCACCATTTTATTACGTTTGCAATCGCAACAAATAATCTGCTCAGACCCCAACCAAGGAGCATCAAAAGTCGTACTATAAATTCTCAGACAACACAAAGATTCCTTGATGCCCTTCCAGACTCCCTCTGCCTACTCAAGGACGTCAGAGGACAAAAATCAGTTAACCACCTAACTGAGGAACTCAATTTAACCTTGCGCAATAACCAAGATGCAGTTGCACCCCTAAAAACTAAAAACAATTGTCATAAGAAACTAGCTCCCTGGTATACAGAAAATACCCAAGCTCTGAAGCAAGCTTCCAGAAAATTGGAACAGAAATGGCACCACACCAAACTGGAAGTCTTCCGACCAGCTTGAAAAGACAGTACCGTGCAGTATCGAAGAGCCTTCACTGCTGCCTGATCATCCTTTTTTCCAACTTAATTGAGGAAAATAAGAACAATCCGAAATGTATTTTTGATACTGTCGCAAAGCTAACTAAAAAGCAGCATTCCCCAAGTGAGGATGGCTTTCACTTCAGCAGTAGTAAATTAATGAACTTCTTTGAGGAAAAGATCATGATCATTAGAAAGCAAATTACGGACTCCTCTTTAAATCTGCGTATTCCTCCAAATCTCAGTTGTCCTGAGTCTGCACAACTCTGCCAGGACCTAGGATCAAGAGAGACATTCAAGTGTTTTAGTACTATATCTCTTGACACAATGATGAAAATAATCAGCCTCTAAATCTTCAAGCTGCATACTGGACCATATTCCAACTAAACTACTGAAAGAGCTGCTTCCTGTGCTTGGCCCTCCTATGTTGAACATAATAAACGGCTCTCTATCCACCATATGTGAACCAAACTCACTAAAAGTGGCAGTAATAAAGCCTCTCTTGAAAAAGCCAAACCTTGAAAATATAAAAATCGATCGGCATATATCGAATCTTCCATTCCTCTCAAAAAATTTAGAAAAAGCTGTTGCGCAGCAACTCACTGCCTTCCTGAAGACAAACAATGTATATGAAATGCTTCAGTCTGGTTTTAGACCCCATCATAGCACTGAGACTGCACTTGTGAAGGTGGTAAATTACCTTTTAATGGCATCAGACTGAGGCTCTGCATCGGTCTTCGTGCTCCTAGACCTTAGTGCTGCTTTTGATACCATCGATCACCACATTCTTTTGGAGAGATTGGAACGCCAAATTGGTCTACACGGACAAGTTCTGGCCTGGTTTAGATCTTATCTGTTGGAAAGATATCAGTTTGTCAGTGTTCCTCAAGGTTCAGTTTTAGGACCACTATTGTTTTCCCTATATTTTTTACCTCTTGGGGGTGTCATTGGAAAACATAATTTTAAAACTTTCACTGCTATGCGGATGACACACAGCTGTACATTTCAATTAAACATGGTGAAGCCCCAAAATTGCCCTCGCTAGAAGCCTGCGTTTCAGACATAAGGAAGTGGATGGCTGCACACGTTCTACTTTTAAACTCGGACAAAACAGAGATACTTGTTTTAGGTCCCAAGAAACAAAAGAGATCTTCTGTTGAATCTGACAATTAATCTTGATGGTTGTACAGTCGTCTCAAATAAAACTGTGAAGGACCTCAACGTTATTCTGGACCCTAATCTCTCTTTTGACAAACATATCAAGACTGTTTCAAGGACAGCTTTTTTCCATCTACGTAACATTGCAGAAATCAGAAACTTTGTCCAAAAATGATGCAGAAAAATTAATCCATGCTTTTGTCACTTCTAGGTTAGACTACTGCAATGCTTTACTTTCCGGCTAAAGCACTAAATAAACTTCAGTTAGTGCTAAATACGGCTGCTAGAATCCTGACTAGAACCAAATAATTTGATCATATTACTCCAGTGCTAGCCTCCCTACACTGGCTTGGTTAAGGCAAGGGATTTCAAGGTTTTACTGCTAACCTATAAAGCATTACATGGACTTGCTCCTACCTATCTTTCTAATTTGGTCCTGCCGTACATACCTACACGTACGCTACGGTCACAAGACGCAGGCCTCCTAATTGTCCCTAGAATTTCTAAGCAAACAGCTGGAGACAGGGCTTTCTCCTATAGAGCTCCATTTTTATGGAATAATCTGCCTACCCATGTGAGAGACGCAGACTCGGTCTCAACCTCAACCAAGCCTTTACTGAAGACTCATCTCTTCAGTGGGTCATATGATTGAGTGTAGTCTGGCCCAGGAGTATGAAGGTGAACGGAAAGGCTCTGGAGCAACGAACCGCCCTTGCTGCTTCTGCCTGGCCGGTTCCCCTCTCTCCACTGGGATTCTCTGCCTCTAACCCTATTACAGGGGCTGAGTCACTGGCTTACTGGTGCTCTTTCATGCCATCCCTAGGAGGGGTGCGTCACTTGAGTGGGTTGAGTCACTGACGTGATCTTCCTGTCTGGGTTGGTTCCCCCCCTGGGGTTGTGCTGTGGCGGGGATCTTTGTGGGCTATACTCGGCCTTGTCTCAGGATGGTAAGTTGGTGGTTGAAGATATCCATCTAGTGGTGTGGGGGCTGTGCTTTGGCAAAGTGGGTGGGGTTATATCCTTCCTGTTTGGTCCTGTCCGGGGGTATCATCGGCTGGGGCCACAGTGTCTCCTGACCCCTCCTGGCTCAGCCTCCAGTATTTATGCTGCAGTAGTTTATGTGTCGGGGGGCTAGGGTCAGTTTGTTATATCTGGAGTACTTCTCCGGTCTTCTCCGGTGTCCTGTGTGAATTTAAGTATGCTCTCTCTAATTCTCCCCCGTCGACCTGAACATGCTGCTGCTTCAGTTTCAACTGTTCTGCCTGCGGCTATGGAACCCTGACCTGTTCACTGGATGTGCTACCTGTCCCAGACCTGCTGTTTTCAACTCTCTAGAGACAACAGGAGCGGTAGAGATACTCTTAATGATTGGCTATGAAAAGCCAACTGACATTTACTCCTGAGGTGCTGACTTGCTGCACCCTCGACAACTACTGTGATTATTATTATTTGACCATGTTGGTCATTTATGAACATTTGAACATTTTGGCGATGTTCTGTTATAATCTCCACCCGGCACAGAAGAGGACTGGCCACCCCCTCCTAGCCTGGTTCCTCTCTAGGTTTCTTCCTAGGTTTTGGCCTTTCTAGGGAGCCAACAGGCTTCAACACATGCATTGCTTGCTGTTTGGGGTTTTTCGGCTGGGTTTCCGTACAGCACTTTGAGATATCAGCTGATGTAAGAAGGGCTATATAATATATAAATAAATTTATATAGAACAGACAACTTGCTTCCCTCTGACAAACCTAGATGGGCTGGATAGGAGAGGAGAGAGCCCTGCTCCATGTCATTATATCGCCAGCTGTGTTACCGTGGCCAAGGCGTCACACTCAACATTGGAATTACCCTGACAACATTGCCGGGGTCCCCAGAGTTGCACCCATAGTAACTACAAGTCTCCCCAATAAAACAGACAGGCAGACGTACTTGTAAGAGCGAGAATCCCTCCCTCCCTCCAATGGGAGATGGAAAGCAGCTGTTCCAGTGTCTAGCTGGGGCTGTTTCAACAGCCACATCTGATTACTGTCAGAGAGGTTTGCTAAATAATTTCCCCAGTCGTAAGAGCTAGAGTATGTACCAAAGACTTCATCAATCTTAAGTAAACAAGCAATTTCCTTCGCCCAAGTTATTGTTTGCCTCCTCTCTCACACTCAATCTCTCCCTCTCCCTGTATTTTGCAAACACCTGGACCATTGTATCTTTCATTCAAAGCAGACAGATGCTTAGAGTTAGTTTACTTCATGAATAAAAATTAATTGTCTGAATACATTGTCTGAATACAAGACAAGAAAGGAGGTTACTTACTGTATTAATGTTTTGAGTGTAAAGTAGTAATATAATAATAATATAATAGTAGTCTTGTGGATAAACAACTTCACTGTTTACAATTGATCCTGGACACAATAGATCATGAACACATTTAAGATTCTGCTAAATATAGCGTATTTAGTGCATATTTATTATAGCATATTTAATGCATCAAACAGCAAAACATTTTTTTTTTAAACATTCCCTCTAAAACAACAACATGCTAATGTAAGAAAGAGCTACTGTCTAAGATAGTGGCCGATTCCCCTCTGCTCAAATCTCTGCTACAAACATCAATATTACATTACAACCCATCCGTCTCAACACAGCAGCCGGTCTGCTGGTCCATGTCTTAAATATTTGAATCCTGGCACTAGTACAATTGTTACGGCTGTCATCGGAATGAGACCAAGGTGCAGCGTTGTAGGCGTACATTTTCAATTTATTAAATGAACAAACCAAAAAAATAAGAAAGATAAACGACACGTAAAGTAATGGAGCGCCAGAAACTAACAAAAACAAGATCCCACCACAGAAAGTGGGAAAAAGGGCTGCCTAAGTATGATCCCCAATCAGAGACAACGATAGACAGCTGCCTCTGATTGGGAACCATACTCGGCCAAACACACACGTATGCAAAGTAAACACACACACACTTAAACCCACACGCTCAAGCAAACTCTGACCTTTGGCCCCCACAGCACAGAGCCATCATACCCATAATGCACTACTGTAACAACATGTGACAGAGTCCAGATGGCATCTCTGAGGATACAGCTACAGTCAAGGATCAGGATCAGGCAAGAACATTCATAATTGGAGAGCGCTTTAACACTGGAACAACCATAGGCAATAGTAACACATTCACAGCAGGGCATTGATGTTAACATCAAAATATCTTTAACCATCAAAGTCTCCCAAAAAAACTGGGTCTCCCATTTCAGTCTTTTCTCAAACGGGTGTATACTATTCTGAGCGGCTGTGTGAGCTGGAAAATCCACCGTGATGACCAAAGCAAAGAAGCCCTGTGTTCATAGTACTGAATCAAAGATGGTCAATGTGATACCTACTCCTGTTAGCAGGCTAAACATTCACTGAGAATACAAGTCTTGGAAAATGCACAGGAAACAAAGGTGCATACATTATGTTAATCTGAAACTGGTGCAGCACAACATGGAATGAGAAGCAGATTCCATTGCATTACCTTGATGAAAAGGCGTTTTACTTTACAATGAAGGCTGTAAGCATGAAATACTGAGTGCTGTGCTGGATCAGGGAGGAAAGGAAGAAGGTATGCTGCATGTACTGTATGCCTACTGGTTTACAACACAGAAAACGCAGTATACAAAATGGAATACAATACGATCTCACATGGGCATACAAATCTAATTCCCCATGTCCTTGTTGTAATAACAAAGGCACAGAGACAGACAAGCTCTCACTGAATGACCAGAAGACATGCCACTCAATGGGAGAGCATATAGCCTTTAGTGGCTGGGTAGTCTTAACCCACATAGTCTGTCATGAACCATCCATCACCTTTGAGAGAAACTGATAAGTGGCTGGCTGTGCTACCGGAGAATAAAAACCAAACCCACTGTGATCTCCATCCACCTCCACTCATTCCACTAGGTAGCAGCCAACGTTATTGCTAACAAAAACATGGTAAATGGTGTATTGCGTATAGTTCTCTGTGAAAAAGAAACATCGCCAGTGGGATGAGTTGGTGTAATTCAACGTAAAATGAGTGGTTGTGATATTCAGATTTTTTTTCTAGGCCATGATAAATTATAAATGATGCAGCGGAATGCGTCAGCAAGCAACACATTGTCTGGTTTCCATTAGTTACAAATTGATACATAGTTGAACACAAATGGAAATAGCAGCATGAATAACTTAATCTATTACGCAGGAAAGACAAGTGCTTTCATTTGGAAAAATAAAACAAATAAACAAAGAATAAGTTGAAATATCAGTGACCAGATAAAAGGATTGGCATTTATTGGACAAATGACTCATTACAATTATAAATACACTGTGAATTTCTCATAAGAATTCTTCATAAATACAAGTACTTGTAATTAACTAAGTGTGCATGCCTACCATGTTGTAGTGTATGTAGTAAAGGAGAGAAGAGGAGCTGCAGAGTACTCTATAGAGTGCTCTATATTCTCCTCATTTCTTATTTTTGGGATTACATAATGCCATTGCAAAAATGTTGTCTATCGCTCACCATCGCTCTTCATGTTCCATTTCTCCATGTGTATCTCACCCCACTTCTCCCCATCTCACACTCACTCAATCACCCAAGCCCACACACACACAGATGCACACACACTCACACCATCTGTTCCTCCTGCACTCTGTGTCCTGCGGCCTGTGAAATGCATTGGCCCTATCTGGCTCCAGCTCCAGAGAGAGAGAGAGAGATGGGAGGTCTACTCTGCTCTCTTTTCCCGCTATGTTCCCTGAAGCTCTGGGCTTTAAGTGTAAAACTCTGATCTGAATAGACTGCCCTCATTTATTTTTACCTTTATTTAACTCGGCAAGTGATTTAACAACAAATTCTTATTTACAATGAAAGCCTACCCCGGCCAAACCCAGACGACCCTAAGACAATTGTGCGCTGCTCTATGGGACTCCCAATCACAGCCAGATGTGAAACAGCCTGGATTCGAACCAGGGACTGTAGTGATGCCTCTTTCAATGAGATGCAGTGCCTTAGAATAATGCGCCATAATGGTGCTGAATCTGAGGGTGGGAACCAGACAAGCAGCTAGGCTTGACATGACTTTCAAAGGAAAGACAAGCTGAGTGCCGATTGAAGAATTGAATTGAATCCTAGCAATTATGAAAGATCAACGCAACTATAGTGCTGTAAATGCAATTAAGATACTTGCTTTTGTGTAGGAAGGAAACAGCTGAGTGGCTTCAAACTCTGACATTTAGTTTTAGTCTAAAAGTAAATGGTGGAATCCTCCAGGTAATTCATAGGGTAATTCAATAGATTAAGGCTTGAAAGATGTGCAAGGACAGAGTAGCCACATTATCAGATACCTATTCTTCCGTATAGAGGAAACATAATAGCACTCAAGACATGTTCTCTTTCCTGGCCTAAGTGAAGACTGCAACATTCAATATTTATAGAGAGCAGCACATGGAATAGAGTCAGGGATCATGAATCCCTTCATATCCTGTTTATGCTCTGTGTGTGTGTGTGTGTGTGTGTGTGTGTGTGTGTGTGTGTGTGTGTGTGTGTGTGTGTGTGTGTGTGTGTGTGTGTGTGTGTGTGTGTGTGTGTGTGTGTGTCAGTGTTTAGCATATCACATGGTTTTCTTTGCCACTAACCATTACCCTAACATGACAAAATACTTTTCAGTTGTCTTTGTAGGGCTGTATTCCACCTTAAGGCTCACCAGAAGGGGACTGGCCACCCTTCAGAGCATGGTTCCTCTCTAGGTTTCTTCCTAGGTTCCTGGCTTTCATGGGAGATTTTCCTAGCCTTCGTAGCTCTACATCTGCATTGCTTGCTCTCTGGGTTCTGTATAAGCACTTTGTGACATCTGCTGATGTAAAAAGGGTTTTATAAATACATTAAATTGACTGACTTACCAAAGAGCTTGCGGTGGAATATGAACTTCCCGGCAAACATTCCGGTGACAATGGCCATCAGCCACGAGATGACTTTGAGGATGCTCCATCCTCCACCAGGGTACTTGTTCACTATGAAGGAGAAGCAGTTTCCCACCACGATCATGTGAGCCTCTGTCTGGCTGTGGGAGACAGGGTCCTCAGCAAAGATAAGGAAGTTGCAGAAAGTGACGAGGTAGGCCACAAACAGACGAGACCAGGGGTGCTGGAAATAGTACCGCAAACAGGGATCTATATCCATTTTGAAGGACCCCAAGCCACAGTCCACCTGAAGAGGGAGAGAATATTGTTGCCTGAGTGAAATCTGCAACAGATTACAGTGGAAATATTACAGAGTTCATGAGATTACAGAGGAAAAACTAGAGACGCCCTTCCAGACTGAGATTATTCTAAATTCAGACGACTCAGATTATTCTGTAGCGTGATCACCACACTAAGAGTAGCAGGACAGACAAGTGGTCTATCATCCAGACTGAGATTATCTGAAAAACGTCTATCAGTCAGGTCAACAGTATAGTTTAAGAGCATCATTATGGTCATCTACTCCTCAAATGGTGTCAGATTTGTATTTATTTTACATTTCTCTTCCTTTTAATCTAGTATTTCGCCAGGGATGACCTTTGACGTCAGAGGTTTTCCTAAAACCATTCACTCAATCAATAAAATTATCTAAAGATACACTGTCACACAAGGCAGTCTCTTGGAGCTGCCTCACATTCAATGCCTAGCTGTTTGTCTTGTTCCCACCCTCAGATTTAGCTCCATCATGCTGATATTTTCCACTGCCAGGCAGTGCTTGGGTCAGTTCTCAACAGGACAGTGAGCCCACTGTATTTTCAAATCTGTGGACAATTATTCACTCCAGGACTCCACCTCGTCACTCACTCACTGCCGTGCACATTCTTGGCGGTCTCAAATATTTTCTCCTCCGACCCTGTTTCCTAAAATATCCATACTGGGAATTTGTATGATGATGTAAAGCCCCAGATATAGAGCAGTGTCAAACTGGGCTATGTAGATATTACATTTCACCAGCATCATGTTTGTCTTGGTATAATGTGCCACCTTAGGTGTTGTTGATGTTATGACTCAGGGGAGGTTTATGACAAATAAGTTAACATATGGATTTTGTTAAGATGGTCATACCAAGGAAGTTTTAGCTACTTGATTTAGAATTTTAGGACCCCTTTAGTTATAAAATATATATTAAAACATTTTATGATGAAACATTGAATTTGGCCTTACTGCTATCAGCCCATGGCCCATTGAATAACACATTCAGACATGGAAAAACAGATAGTTTGTTTTAAAGTGTCTGTTCTACACTACATGGCCAAAAGTAGGTGGACACCCATTCAAATGGCGGCAGGGTAGCCTAGTGGTTAGAGCGTTGGACTAGTAACCGAAAGGTTGTGAGTTCAAACCCCTGAGCTGACAAGGTACAAATCTGTCGTTCTGCCCTTGAACAGGCAGTTAACCCACTATTCCCAGGCCGTCATTGAAAATAAGAATTTGTTCTTAACTGACTTGCCTGGTTAAATAAAGGTAAAATAAATAAAAAAATGAGTGGATTTAGCTATTTCAGCCACACCCGTTGCTGACAGATGTATAAAATCGAGCACGCAGCCATGCAATGTCCATAGACAAACAATGGCAGTAGAATGGCCGTACTGAAGAGCTCAGTGACTTTTAACGTGGCACCGTCATAGGATGCCACCTTTCCAACAAGTCAGTTTGTAAAATGTCTGGAGCAACAACGGCTCAGCCGCGAAGTGGTAGGCAACACAAGCTCACAGAATGGGACTGCCGAGTGCTGATACACATAGTGCATAAAAATCGTCGGTCCTCAGTTGCAACACTCACTACCGAGTTCCAAATACTGTAGCCTCTGGAAGCAGCGTCAGCACAAGAACTGTTCGTCGGGAGCTTCATTAAATGAGTTTCTATGGCCGAGCAGCTGCACACAAGTCTAAGATCACCATGCGCAATGCCAAGCGTCGGCTGGAGTGGTGTAAACGTCGCTGCCATTGGACTGGAGCAGTGGAAGCACGTTCTCTGGAGTGATGAATCATGCTTCACCATCTGGCGGTCCAACTGACAAATCTGGGTTTGGAGGATGCCAGGAGAACCCAAGCTGTCTGAATGCATAGTGTTAACTGTAAAGTTTGGTGGAGGAGGAATAATGGTCTGGGGCTGTTTTTCATGGTTCGGGTTAGGCCCCTTTGTTCCAATGAAGGGAAATCTTAACACTACAGCATACAATGACATTCTAGAACACCTTTGGGTTTAATTGAAACGCCGACTGTGAGCCGACTAATCACCCAACATCAGTGCCCGAACTCACTAATGCTCTTGTGGCTGAATGGAAGTAAGTCCTCACAGCAATGTTCCAACAGCTAGTGGAATGCCTTCCCAGAAGAGTGGAGGATATTATAGCGGCAAAGGGGGGACCAACTCCATATTAATGCCCATGATATTGGAATGAGATGTTTGACAAGCATTTGTCCACATTTATATATATTTTTCACCTTTATTTAATCAGGTAGGCCAGTTGAGAACAAGTTCTCATTTTCAACTGCAACCTGGCCAAGATAAAGCAAAGTAGTGCGACATAAACAACAACACAGAGTTACACATGGGATAAACAAGCGTACAATAGATAAATCTGTATACAGTGTGTACAAATGAAGTAAGGAGGTAAGGCAATAAATATGCCAATAGTGGAGAAGTAATTACAATTTAGCAATTTACACTGGAGTGATATATGTGCAGATGAGGATGTGCAAATAGAAATATTGGTGTGCAAAAGAGCAGAAAAAACATACTTTTGGTCATGTAGTGTATATCTGAGCGATATAAGAAAGATCAGGAAATTATTTACCCGTATTTAACCCCTTTTTTTGGCACAAAACTACTTCCATATACACTGAGCATACAAAACATTAAGAACACCGGCTCTTTCCATGATATAGGTAGATTGACCAGGTGAAAGCTATGATCCCTTATTGATGTCACTTGTTAAATCCACTCCAGTCAGTAGGGATTGAGTATTATCTGAGGTGGGCTAAATGGGCCCTGTCATTAGACACAGCACCGCTGTTGTGCCGATGGGGAGATGCATCTGTGTATCCAGTTCATCAAGTTAATAGAGTCGATGTCTGCGCCCACGCGGAAACTGAATTAGCATAATTAAGTTAGCATAGCATTATATACATAATACTCTATCCATATGCTTTATCAGTCTCGAATGGAATTATCTGATTACAAAATTGAAACCTACCTTAGTGCACAATGGTGTGTGCACGGCATCTACATATTGATTTAATATGAAAGCATCCCCTGTATTTTGATATGGATAGGCCTACATACACAGACACACACTCCACGCACTTACCTGTTCCACGCTTCTTTGCGTTTCCCTCTCAAAAAGTACTGTCAAAACGAGAAGCCCCGCTCCCGCACGGCTCTCTCTCCTGCCTATCATGCCCGGCGAGCCGACAGCGGCGCTCTAATCATCGTAACGACGAGAGCTGAATCGGTTGAGGCTGGATTATCCATGCTATCTGTTGTTGCTAAAAACAGATGCACCCCCAAATCCTCTGCCATTGTGTTGTCTGTCCATGCAGCGGCGTGGCAGGGCAGCGAGGCGCTGCTTTGCACCGCCGAAGCGGCTCGCAGTTTTCTATGTGTGATGATGATGATGATGATGATGATGATGGAGAGTCGCGCAATGGCTGGATGCTTCTATCCCCATGACTGGCGCATACCATCAGTGCATTGCAATGTAACTGTAATATAACAAACACATTGAGTTTCCCACTGATGGCAGGGTGATGTTCATAGAGCATACAAATATTTATTTTTATATCCAGAGGGGAATGCATATACCCCTTTCTGTGTTTGCAAACATTGTCGCACGAGGGCGAAGGAAGCACGCTGGTGGCAGAACACCGAGGAGTTCTTATAGAACGCCAGCAAATTTAGGGTGATTTACATACTAAATGCATCACTGCGTAGGGTTCTGAGTTAAATAATGTTATGGTTATAAAAAACGAAGGAATTATATTCCTCGTCTCAATACAACATACACTACATTACCAAAATATGGACATCTGGTCCTCAAACATCTCATATTCCAAAATCATGGGCATTAATATGGAGTTGGTCCAACCTTTGCTACTATAACAGTCTCCACAGTGCTGCAGGGACTTACTTCCATTCAGCCACAAGAGCATTAGTGAGGTCTGGCACTAATGTTGGGCGATTAGGGCTGGCTTGCAGTCATTGTTCCAATTCTTCCCAAAGGTGTTGGGGATGAAGGCCTTCCCCAAAATGTTGCAACAAAGTTGGAAGCACATAATCGTCTAGAATGTCATTGTATTCTGTATCGTTAAGATTTCCCATCTCTGGAACTAAGCGGCCTGGACCATGAAAAACAGCCACAGACCATTATTCCTGGTCCACCAAACTATAAAGTTGGCACTATGCATTCCGGCAGGTAGCGTTCTCCTGGCATCTGCCAAACCCATATTTGTCTGTCGGACTGCCAGATGGTGAAGCATGATTCATCACTCCAGAGAACAAGTTTCCACTGTTCCAGAGTCCAATGGCAGCAAGCTTTACACCATCCAGCTGACGCTGGCTGCTCGGCCATGGAAAGCCATTTCATGAAGCTCGCAACAAACGTGCTGACATTGCATCCAGAGGCAATTTGGAACTCGGTAGTGAGTGTCACAACCAAAGACGGGCGATTTTACAAGATACGTGCTTCAGCACTTGGGGGTCCCTTTCTGTGAGATTGTGTGGCCTACCACTTCACGGCTGAGCCATTGTTGCTCCTAGATGTTTCCACTTCACAAAAACAGCACTTATAGTTGACTGGGGCAGCTCTAGCAGGGGCAGAAATTTGATGAACTGACTTGTTGGAAAGGTTGCACCCTATGATGGTGCCATGTTGAAAGTCACTGAGCTCTTCAGTAAGGCCATTCTACTGCCAATGTTTGTCTATGGAGATTGCATGTATTTTATAGCCAAATCCACTCCTTTGAAGGGGTGTCCACATACTTTTGTATATATAGGGTAATGTGTAATGGGATGTAATTGTAAATCAAAATGACTGTAAATGGTTTTCTTACTACTCTCACCTTTTTAGAATATTGACATTTTGACAGTGTCCCAGTACTACTGTCAAACTGGGACAACCTATTACTGTCAAACTGGGACACTCCTCTAGGCCATTTTAATGCAGAACAAAATATTTTGAGGGATTATGAAATACATTTTCTAAATAGGATCAAATGCTAAATGTCATTCTTCTCTAATCTGCTGTCAGCTAGCTTGCTCGCAAAAGCTATAGTAGCATAGCTGCATTTTACTTAGAAAGATATTACCTCACTAACAATAAAAATCCTAGCTGACAATATTCATAACCATACAGGTATATGATGACTAAAAAAGTTTATTTTGCTGTATTTGACCATCGTGAAAATATGAATTGTCATTTTTGAGGGATGAGGTCTTTCTGGTTTCATTCAACAACAAAAAATGTCCTCTACAGTGTAGTGTTGAGAATGTTGAGCTGATAGGCCTAGATGAAGCCCATTTTATTTTATTTATAGGATATATAATTACACATAGGCTACATCATAATTAGAATCAAGTATAATACTAATAATAACAATGATAATAATAATAGTACATTATAATTCTTAATGTTCCACAAACAATTTACACACAAAAACTGCCGCAGACAGATAGGGCAGCCATGCCTCTAGCTCCGAAGCAACTTTGCAGTATTTTGTTTTTTTTAATGTATTATTTCTTACATTATTAGCCCAGAATTTTTGTTGTTATTACATACAGCCGGGAAGAACGTTTGGATATCAGAGCGACGGTAACTCACCAGCATTACAACCAGGAATACAACTTTCCCGAATCGGATCCTGTTCGTAACCCTGAGGGCAATTGAACTGATTCCAGAAGCTGATCTAAAACACAGCCGGTGATGAAGTATTCAGAGTGGACTTGTAGTCCTACTCAGAAGGCGTGCACACCACCATCCGCTTCCGAGTATATTACTCGCTAATGTTCAGTCTCTGGATAATAAAGTTGACGAGCTCAAGCCAATGATTTCCTTCCAGAGAGACATCAAGGATTGTAACATACTTTGTTTCCCGGAAACATGGTTCTCTCGGGATATACTGTCTGAGTCCGTAGAGCCAGTTGGGTTCTCAGTTCATCACGCAGACAGGAATAGATATCTCTCCAGGAAGAAGGTGGGGGTGTATGTTTCATGATTAACTACTTAGGGTGTGATTGTGATAACATACAGGAACTCAAGTCCTTGTTTACCCAACCTCACAATCAAATTCCGACCGTATTAACTCCCAAGAGAATTCTCTTCGGTTATGGTCACATATTCACCCTCAAGCCGATACCACAACAGCCTTCAAAGAACTTCACTGGACATTATGCAAACTGGAAACCACATATCCTGAAGCCGCATTTATTGTAGCTGGGGATTTTAACAAAGTAAATTTGAGAAAAATGCTACCGAAGTTCTATCAACACATTGACTGTAGTACTCGTGCTGCTAAAACACTTGACCACTGCTACTCCAACTTCTGGGATACCGAACAGGCCCTCCCCTGCCCTCCCTTCGGCAAATCTGGTCATGACTCCATTTTCCTCCTCCCTTTCTATAGGCAGAAACTCAAACAGGAAGTACCAGTGCTAAGGAATATTCAACGCTGGTCTGACCAATCGGAGTCCACGCTTCAATATTGTTTGATCATGCGGACTGGGATATGTTCAGGGAAGCTATAAATAACATTGACGAATACACTGATACGGTGACCAAGTTTATCAGGAAGTGTATAGTCACTGAACGTACCCACGGTGACTATTAAAACCTACCCTAACTAAAACTGTGGATAGATGGCAGCATTTGCGCAAAACTGAACGTGCAAACCACTGCATTTAAGGTGACTGGGAATATGCCGAATACGAATAGTGCAGTTATTCCCTCCGTGAGGCAATCAAATTGGCAAAACGTCAGTATAGAGACAAAGTGGAGTCCGTATTTCGACATGGCATACTACCAAGGACTGTGGGCTCTCCTCTCCTCTCCGTGTCTGACGTAAGTAAGACATTTACGTGTGTTAACTCTCGCAAGGCTGCCGGCCCAGACGGTATCCCTAGCCGCATTCTCAGAGCATGCACAGAACAGCTGGCTGGAGTGTTTACGGACATATTCAATCTCTCCTTATCCCAATCTGCTGTCTCCACATGCTTCAAGATGTCCACTATTGTTTCAGTAGTGGACCAAAAACAAAAGAAACTGAACTAAATGACTATCGCCCCGTAACACTCGCTTATGTCATCATGAAGTGCTTTGAGAGACGAGTCAAGGTTATATCACCTCCACCCTACCTTGACACCCTAGACCCACTTCAATTTGCTTACTGCCCCAATAGATCCACAGACGATACAATCGCCATTGCCATCGCTCTACACACTGCCCTATCCCATCTGGACAAGAGGGATGCCTATGTACTGTAAGAATGGTGTTCATTGACACTAGCTCAGCATTCAACACCATAGTACACTCCAAGCTCATCATTAAGTTCGTGGCCCTGGGTCTGAACCCCGCCCTGTGCAACTGGGTCCTGGACATCCTGATGGGCCACCCTCAGGTGGTGAAGGTAGGAAACCACACCTCCACTTCGCTGATCATCAACACTAAGACCCCACAAGGGTGCGTTCTCAGCCCCCTCCTGTAGTCTCTGTTCACCCATGACTGCGTGGCCTCGCACACCTTCAACTCAATCATCAAGTTTGCAAATGACACAACAGTAGTAGGCCTGATTACCAACAATGATGAGACAGCCTACAGGGAGGATGTGAGGGTCCTGGGAGTGTGGTGCCAGGAAAATAACCTCTCACTCAATGTCACCAAAACAAAGGAGCTGATCGTGGACTTCAGGTAACAGCAGAGGGAGCACCCCCCTATCCACTTTGACGGAACTGCAGTGGAGAAGGTGGAAAGTTCTTCGGCGTACACATCACTGACAAACTGAAATGGTCAACCCACACAGACAGTGTGGTGAAGAAGGTGCAACAGAACATCTTCAACCTCAGGAGGCTGAAGAAATTTGGCTTGTCACCTAAAACCCTTACAATCTTTTACAGATGCACAATTGAGACCATCCTGTTGGGCTGACCGCCTGGTACGGAAACTCCACTGCACGCAACCGCAGGGCTCACCAGAGGGTGGTGCGGTCTGCCCAACGCATCACCGGGGGAAAACCACCTGCACTCCTGGACACCTACAGCACCCAATGTCACAGGAATGCCAAAAATATCATTTAGGACAACAACCACCTGAGCCACTTCCTGTTCACCCCGTTAGAAGGTGCATCAAAGCTGGGACTGAGAGACTGAAAAACAGCTTCTATATCAAGGCCATCAGACTGTTAAATAGCCACCAGTAGCACCTTAGAGGTTGCTGCCATATATACATAGACTTGAAATCACTGGCCACTTTAATAACGGAATACTAGTCACTTTAATAGTGTTTACATATTTTGCATTACTCATCTCATATGTATACTGTTTTATATTATATTCTACTGTATCTTAGTCTATGCCGCTCTGACATTACTCGTCCAAATATTTATATATTCTTAATTCCATTTCTTTTACTTTAGGTTTGTGTGTATTGTTTGTAATGTTGTGAAATTGTTAGATATCACTTGTTCGATATTACTGCACTGTTGGCTCTAGAAACACAAGCATTTCGCTACACCCGCACTAACATCTGCTATTCACGTGTATGAGACCAACACAATTTGATTAGATTTGATTTAAAGAATGTTTTAATACATTTCATGTGTATTTATAATTCAAGTTTATCATTAAAATATTAAAATTACTAATATACTCTCTGATTTATCCTTCTTTACAATAAAGAATTAAGTGTACCTCTTTGCCATCCAAGGTATCCCAATTTGCCAGTATCAACTGAAAAAAATGTGGTCTCAGGACAATGAGACCACAACAATGATGACACAACAGTGGTAGGCCTGATCACTGACAATAATGAGACAGCCTATAGGGAGGAGGTCAGAGACCTGACCATGTGGTGCAAGGACAACAACCTTTCCCTCAATCAACGTGATCAAGACAAAGGAGATGATTGTGGACGACAGAAAAAGAGGACCGAGCACGCCCCCATTCTCATCGACGTGGCTGTAGTGGAGCAGGTTGAGAGCTGCAAGTTCCTTGGCGTCCACCCACATCAACAACAGACTAACATGGTCCAAGCACACCAAGACAGTCATGAAGAGGGCACGAGAAAACCTATTCCCCCTCAGGAGACTGAAAAGATTTGGCATAGGTCCTCAGATCCTCAAAAGGTTCTACAACTGCACCATTAAGAGCATCCTGAAGGGTTGCATCACTGCCTGGTATGGCAACTGCTCGGCATCCGTCTGCAAGGCACAACAGAGGGTAGTGTGAACGGCCCAGTACATCACTGGGGCCAAGCTTCCTGCCATCCAGGACCTCTATACCAGGCGGTGTCAGAGGAAGGCCCTAAAAATCGTCAAAGACTCCAGCCACCCTAGTCATAGACTCTCTGCTACCATACGGCAAGAGGTACCGGAGCGCCAAGTATTAGTCCAAGAGGCTTCTAAACAGCTTCTACCCCCAAGCCATAAGACTACTGAACAGCTAATCAAATAGCTACCCAGACTATTTGCTACCCCACCCCCCATGCTGCTGCTACTCTCTGTTAGTATCTATGCATAGCCACTTTAACAACCCTACCTGCATGTACATAATTATCTCAATTACCTCGGCACCTGTGCCCCCGCACATTGACACACTGACTCTGTACAAATACCCCCTGTATATAGCTCCGCTATTGTTATTCACTGCTGCTCTTTAATGATTTGTTTTTCTTATCTCTTAACTTTTTCTTAATTTTTATTTTTTAGGTAGTTTCTTAAGACTGCATCATTGGTTAAAGGGTTGTAAGTAAGCATTTCACTGTAAGGTTGCATTCGACGCATGTGAAAAATACAATTTGATTTAATTTATCATTGCTAGACAGCCATTTTTAAGTCTTGCCATAGATTTTCAAGCCAATTTAAGTCAAAACTGTAATTAGACCACTCGGGAACATTCAATGTTATCTTGGTTAGCAACTCCAGTGTAGATTTGGCCTTGTGATTTAGGTTATTGTCCTGTTATTGCTGAAACGTGAATTTGTCTCCCTCTCTCTGTTGGAAAGCACACTGAACAAGGTTTTCCTAACAGATTTTTCCTGCTGTATTCCTTTTCTTTTTATCCCAAAATACTCCATAGTCCTTGCGATGTCAAGCATATGCATAACATGATGCAGCCACCACCATGTTTGAAAATATGAAGAGTGGTACTCGGTGATGTGTGGTGTCGGATTTGCTCCAAAGATAACGCTTTGTAGTCAGGACAAAAAGTACATTTCTTTGCCACATTTTTTTGCAGTGACATATTTTGTTGTTGTTTTGGCCCCGTACTCCAGCACTTTGGATTTGAAATGATACAATGAGGTTACTACAAAGTCCCCCCAGTTTATGGAACCAAATGTATTGGGACAAATTCACTTATTTGTGTATTAAAGTAGTCTAAGGTTTTGTGTTTGGTCCCATATTCCAAGCACACAATAATGACATGAAGCTTGTGACTACAAATTTGTTGGATACATTTGCTTTTTGTTTTGGTTGTTTTCGAATAATTTTGTGCCCAATAGAAATTAATGGTAAATAATCTATTGTGTCATGTGTCACTTTTATTGTAAATAAGAATATAATATGTTTCTAAACACGTATGCATTAATGTGGATGCTACCCTGATTATGGATAATTCTGAAAAAAAATCATGAATATTGATGATTGAGAAAGTTATAGAGGCATACATATCATATATAATTTGTATGTCTGTAATTCATTATTCACAATTCATTCAAGATTATCCATAATCATGTTATCATCCACATGAATGTAGAAGTGTGATGTGGGCTGGTGTGGCTGAAATGCCCGGGACGAATTTTTGTCTCAGTCTGCCCCTGGTAGCATTGCATCACAAACAATAGGCTACATTACTAAAGTTACAAATGTAACATTGCATTTCAGTCTAGACTGGAGTGGAAACAATGGAAACAAATGTGGCATCCCCTCACGCTAGACAGAGTAGTAACGTTAGACTTCATATATACAGTCATTGGTAGTAGCCTATAAAATAGCTAGCTCCTCCAGTCCAGCGTGTATGTGTAGAATGTCAATAGACTTCCCGAGGTCAAAGCGCATTTGTTGTTTACCATTTAATTAACGCAGGAATTTAATAATACGATTTGTTGTATTCCTCGTCGTCACCCCTGCACCGTTGAACCACGTGACCTTGCTGATGATGATGATGACGACACATGAATTTAGCCTAGTCCGCTTCCTACTTCCTTATCCTGGCTTGGTTCTCTGTTTCATCAACCCTTCTTGCGATAAAAATACAAAATGTCCCACCAAACGGGCATACAAGGTAGCTATTTCATTTAAGTTATATTGTCGCTATCTTAGCATGATTGAACTGTATACATCTTAATTGAAAATTCTGTTTTTAATCGATGTGCAATGTTTTGCTATTTATGTACTGTAGTACAGTAACGTTAAGTACTAGCTAGCGACGGTAGCTAGCTAGCAACTATCTGTCATAATTGATTTGATGCTCTGCTAAGAAGTAGCAACGGTAGTTATGTAGCTAGATGTCCTAAAAGAACCGTGTGTGTTTGTCTCTGCTTCTACTCGAGTAAAAAAATAACATTTTGGCTTGGGCAACGCCTTCATTGAAACATCTGGCACTCAAATGTAACAGACATTTACATTAAAAAAATGAGCTGAGAAATAGGTAAACCAAAGTATCTGAGTGCTTTCAACACAATGACAGATACCAATATTGTATTTTTCATTTGCACAATTATTGAAATATTTATGCAAGTGATACTGAAGTGTGTGTGTGTGTGTGTGTGTGTGTGTGTGTGTGTGTGTGTGTGTGTGTGTGTGTGTGTGTGTGTGTGTGTGTGTGTGTGTGTGTGTGTGTGTGTGTGTGTGTGTGTGTTTTTGACAACATGGATGAGTGAGGATCCTACTCACCAAGCAACACGCACACGACTTGGGTTAAAAGGTTTATATGGTGAACTTGACGACATGCATGTAAAATAGCGGTGTGCCACATTGTTCAAATCTATGAGTGGGAAGGAGATTGCTGTGGGTCGCATGCGTTCATCCTACTATTCGCTCAGTATGGACTTATGTGAGGGATAGGCTTAGGCCAGGGATGGGCAACTCAGTCGGGGTCGTGATATACTGTTAAGAGTTAAAATAATAGAATATACAAGCTGCAATTTAGAAATGTGATTGTCCATCAGCAGTCACTCAATTAGCCCATGTTAGCAAAATATTTTTAGATTGGTAAATTAGTCTAGCGGCAAGCTATCTGAACTTGTAATAAGCATGGTCTAATTACCAACCAGGGAGGAGCCCATTGACCATCAGTTGTCAAATTAAAAACGGCACACATTTGATTCGACCCTATAGCAACATTAGTATAATTGCATTAAATTAGTTATAAAATTGCAGGAAATGAATGTTAAAACTAAATGTATGTATCACGAGGGGAAGGGGGGTATGGATGTTGGTACGCAGACCCACAAGCCACTGTGGCCCCTTATGAGAAATTTCCAAACGCCTGAAAGTACCATGATCATCTGTACAAACAATAGTACGCAAGTATAAACACCATGGGACCACACAACCGTCATTCCGCTCATGAAGGAGACACGTTCTGTCTCCTAGAGATTAACGTACTTTGGTGCGAAAAGTGCAAATCAATCCCAGAACAACAGCAAAGGACCTTGTGGAGATGCTGGAGGAAATCTCTATTCAGATCACTGAGTATTTATATCCACAGTAAAACGAGTCCTATATCGGGTGCTTTGCTGCAGTAGGGACTGGTGCACTTCACAAAATAGATGGCATCATGAGGATGGAAAATTATGTGGATATATTGAAGCAACATTTCAAGACATCAGTTAGGAAGTTAAAGCTTGGTCGCAAATGGGTCTTCCAAAACTTCCAAATTTGTTGCAAGATTGCATAAAGACAACAAAGTCAAGGTATTGGAGTGGCCATCACAAAGCCCTGGCCTCAATCCTATAGAACATTTGTGGGCAGAACTGAAAAAGTGTTTGCGAGCAAGGAAGCCTACAAACCTGACTCAGTTACACCAGCTCTGTCAGGAGGAATGGGCCAAAATTCACCTAACTTATTGTGGGATGCTTGTGGAAAGCTACCTGAAATGTTTGACCCAAGTTAAACAATTTAAAGGCAATGCTACCAAATATTAATTGAGTGTATTTAAACTTTTGGCCCATTGGGAATGTGATGAAAGAAATATAAAAGCTGAAATAAATCATTCTCTCTACTATTATTCTGGCATTTCACATTCTTAAAATAAAGTGGTGATCCTAACTGACCAAAGACAGGATTAAATGTCAGGAATTGTGAAAAACTGAGTTTAAATATATTTGGCGAAGGTGTAAGTAAACTTCTGACTTCAACTGTATATGTTGACCAAACTTCTGTGGCAAAGATTGTTTTAAATAGATAAGGTTGAAGATAATTACATGGTTTGTTCTTTGGAAGGTTTTAACATGGGTTTAACAGCTTGAAATTTTTCTTTAAGCCCAATTTCAGTGATGAGGCTTCTACTATGAAACATCCATATTCGAACACATTGCATGTTTTATGCTGATACCAAACTCACTCCCCCACTGTTTTTCTAGCTGGTAACGACGTGAAGGACATCTTTGCCAGTGCGAGGTGTGGAGACCAATATCGACTCTTAAAGATTGTGATTGAGGATGGTAAGATGTGTTTGTTTTACTGATCTGACCATAAACATATCTAATGTTTGTCACTAAGGCTGTCTCTCAAGGATATATTACAGATCTTTTTTTTAGAATTAAAACGGTTTCTGAAATGTTGGAAAGCACAGAGAGATTCTATTCACCAAAATTATGTTTTCACTTTGAATCTTCAGCCACTAAATTCTGATAATATTTGTGTTACAGAGCAGCTAGCTTTGGGCGAGACCAGGCAAGCATCAAAGACATGGGACCAAGAGTATGACTCGTTAGTCCTGCCTCTACTACAGGACGACCTGCCATCTTATATCCTGTACCGACTGGACTCCTCCAACAACCAGGGCTATGAGTGGATCTTCATGGCCTGGTCACCTGACCACTCTCCTGTAAGCAACTCCTCTCACACACAGATGTCAGCTTCCGTTTGCTAATTATGTTGGACGTTCATGTCAATGACAAGTCTCTTCATGCTCACGACTCACAACAGACCCGTAGAAAACATGTTTTGTGTTTATTACTGATTGTTGTTGGTTATATGTAGTTTGTACTTAAGTGCAAATGTGACATTTAGCTTTTGACCACTTCTTGATACAGATAACATCACAACTGTTGCAAATTGATGTAATGGCAGAGACTGAAATGAATTTAGCATTACCAGATTGAATGAGTTGGCACAATTAAGAAAGATAAATTAATTATGCACAGACAAGGAGAGAAATGTGCCCTGGCCTACACTGGCTGTACCAGGCTGAATAACATGGGGCAGAGACTAGAGACCGAGGGAGTACTGACTGCATCCTACTCTAGCAGACAGGGCTCGACATTCCACAGAGTGCCACAGGTCCAGGCTTGTCTGGAAAGCTGCAGAAGTTTCAAAACACTTGCACATGTTCTAAAACTGAGTACAGTTACACCAGAGTTTCCAATAGCTGGCTTTTGGAAGATTGTTTTTTTTTTGAAAAGCTGATAAATAATATTGGCTCTGGCCAATTGTCTGAGAGAAGAAACAGACTTCATCATCGCGTCACACACCACTTTGGAAACGTATAGCATGTCCATAAGGCTAGGGGAAACTGAGCTTTCCCTAAGTAAATTTAATTAAATTGCCAAAATTATATAGCCTAATTAGCCTACTCATGTCTATACAGAGCTAAATAAAATAATTCAAACCATATTACTGAAGCATGATTAGGATACAGTGGATCATTACCTTCCCCTAGCCTTAAAACATGAATAAGTTGTTTTAAATCGCATTGCCTAAAGTCGGAAGGAAAGGCTGCATGCTCAATTTGGGCAGCTTGTGCGGCAAATACCAAATAGATGATTGCTGAGTTGCGACTGTCAGTGAAAAGTAGAGACCCAACCAGGTGTATCGCAATATTTCTCATTTAAATCGTGGGAAAACAACATTGTTTGGAAAGCAAATAGTTATTGCTTTAAAGAGAAGACAATGAAAATACTATAATCTGTCTTTTAGTTATCAAAATTGTAACTTAATTGAGCGAACAACAGTAGGCCTATAGCCTATCTTATTGGCACCAGCGGAGAGCATCGGTCATACCTCCAGTGAGTACGCAGTTCACATTCACTCTTTATCGTTGAGTCAGTGGCACTTAAGTCTGTTTGGACAATAATTTCCTCCAGTTTAGATGGATGTCATATTCTATTCGTGTCTCCCCTTTTCGTAGGCCTATTATATGGACAACGTGGTTTTTATTGGTCTGTTTGTCAGTGTCAGCAGAGTAGGCTACCCTATAATTTGTTGTTTTAAGAAATTAAGATTCTGCTAATGTCTCTGTTCATATAAAGTGTAGTAGCATTGCATGAAATGTATAATTCCCATGCAAAGAAATAAGAAATGTATCTGATATAGCTTATAGTCCAGGCTTCTACGCTATAAGTGCTCAGCCATGCAAAAACCGGTCTTTTTTACGAACAGTGATTTAGTTATATTTACAGTGCATTCTGAAGGTATTCAGCCTTATTCTGAAATGATGAGGAAACTTCTATTTAATCCAATCTAAACACAATACCCCATAATGACAAAGCGATTAAAATAAAAATAAAAAGTGTGCAAATTCGTTAAAAATAATAAAACAGAAATACCTTATTTACATAGGTATTCAGACCCTTTGCTATGCGACTCAAAATTGAGCTCAGGTGCATCCTGTTTCCATTGAACATCATTGAGATGTTTCTACAACTTGATGGGAGTCCACCTGTGGTAAATTCAATTGGACATGATTGTGTCGAGGCACAGATATGGGGAAAGGTACCAAAAAATGTCTGCAGCATTGAAGGTCCCCAAGAAAACAGTGGCCTCCATCATTCTTAAATGGAAAAAGTTTGGAACTACCTAGAGCTGGCCGCCCGGCCAAACTGATCAATCGGGGGAGAAGGGCCTTGGTCAGGAAGTTGACCAAGAACCCGATGGTAACTCTGACAAAGCTCCAGAGTTCCTCTGTGGAGATGGGAAAACCTTCTAGAAGAACAACTATCTCTGTAGCACTCCACCAATCAAGCGTTTATGGTAGAGTGGCCACACGGAAGCCACTCCTCAGTTAAAGGCACATGACTGCACGCTTGGAGTTTGCCAAAAATCACCTATAGGACTTTGACCATGAGAAACAAGATTCTCTGGTCTGATGAAACCAAGATTGAACTATTTGGCCCTGAATTCCAAGCGTCACATCTGGAGGAAATCTGGCACCATCCCTACGGTGAAGCATGGTGGTGGCAGCAGCATGTTGTGGGGATGTTTTTCTGCGGCAGGGACTGGGAGACTAGTCAGGATCGAGGGAAAGATGAACAGAGCTAAATACAGAGAGATCCTTGATGAAAACCTTCTCCAGAGCTCTCAGGACCTCAGACTGGGGTGAATGTCCACCTTCCAACAGGACAATGGCCCTAAGCACACAGCCAAGACAACGCCGGACTGGCTTTTGGACAAGTCTCTGAATGTCCTTGAGTGGCTCAGCCAGAGCCCGTACTTGAACCCGATCTAAAATCTCTGGAGAGACCTAAAAATAGCTGTGCAGCAACGATCCCCATCCAACCTGACAGAGCTTGAGAGGATCTGAAAATGTGCTTCCTTAAACTAGAGAACTCACCCGCCGCCTATGCATAGGCTAGTGATTTTACTCTTCGCTGCTCGTCTTGTTGGCTGAGGAAAAGTGAATGTGGACAGTTATTCTAACATCTTCAAAGTGGGCGGTAAGGACACGCCATTGCATCCTCGATTTGCATGTTTTGTTACAAATAATTACCATAATGTAAAGGTGATTTCTGTCATTCTGAACACCATGGGTGGACACCCAAATCAGGGTACACACCCAATGCATATGGGTCTGGGAAATTTCTCAATTGTCCGGTGCCACCTTTTCATAACGGAAACCCTGATGCACACAATACTCCCGATTTATTGTGGATAGTCAGATTAATATAATACTTTCATTAAAATGTTTACATGCTTTTCAAGAATAATGATTTCCCTAATAGTCCTGTTTACATGGACACATCTGAAATCAGGCCACTTGATGCAGAAAATTGGCAATCAAAATAAATGTTATAACACAGCGACCATACTATTTTTGAGAAGCAAATTTTATTCTGAGTTCGGACACATAAAGTTTGTGTGAACTACTTCTAAAATGTATACGTTCAGTTGTTCTGAACTCACTGCACTCGCGCTAATGAGGGAGGCTCGCTCGGTTGTTGCTCACACATGCGCAGATCAAATACATCGCTGGAACGTGAATTAAGTTGTTCACATGTCCTAATAATTCAAGATTTCACAGAACACCAGGTATTTTAATCGGCGTATGCTTACTTCGATTTTGACCTGACTCCAATTTGAGATACTGTTTACATTACTATTGCATAATCTGCCTACTGCCATAATCAGTTTAATATAGAAATGATTAGTGTGCATGTAAAAGTACTCACTGAAACATCCAAATGGGATGCATTTATTTAGTGTTCATCCAGGCACAGTTTACTCTCCAATGGGGAAAAAGAATGGGGGCTTATGTTGCGGCAGCAAGATAAGAATCAGAAATCAATAAAAAACATGAAAAAAATCACTGAATGTCATTGAGTTATAGAAAATGGATAGTATAGTTAAATGTAAACAGACTGCTTTTCCAGTACCCTTTGTGTATTCACTAATACATTCTATTTCAAACAGGTGCGACATAAGATGTTATACGCTGCTACCAGGGCCACACTAAAGAAGGAATTTGGTGGGGGGCTTATCAAAGATGAGCTCTTTGGCACTACAAAGGTTGGTTAGATTATCTGTATTAGCCTAGATTGTGTTGTGAAATCCTCTTATGCCTTTCTGAAATGAACTTTGAAGATCAGATTTTCTGTCTGCTTTGTCATTCAGGTTGTTGTAATGGAAATATGAAAATTATTTTATATCACAAACCCCCGAGGTGCCTTATTGCTGTTATAAACTGGTTACTAACGTAATTAGGGCAGTAAAACTAAACGTTTTGTCATACCCATGGTATACGGTCTGATATACCATGGCTGTCGGCCAATAAGCATTCAGGACTCGAACCACCCAGTTTATAATAGTGTATATAAAAGGCTAACTGGTATGTGATCCTCTCTCCCCTCCTGATTATCCCCACTCCCCCAGGAGGATGTGTCTCTGAGTGGCTACAAGAAGTACCTGGTGACCAAGGCCGCACCACTACCACTCACTGCTGCTGAGGAGGAACTGAGACAGATCAAACTCAGTGAGGTACACACGCACACACAGAGAGAACAGTATTCACACTTCATGTGATGTTTAAAAGTGATTCTGTGCAAAAGTAATTCTGTTGGTTGAAAGTGTCATTGTTAAATGGGTGTCGATTCAAACCTTTAAGCTTTGAAACCAATACATCTAGACAAATTTCTCTTAATAGTGGGAGTGATTCTGAGCAACTCATAGCAACATGTACGGTAAACTCATAGCATATGCTTTGAATTGTGTTCAATCCAAAAGACAGTCTTGAATATTAATGACTGCTGGTGATACCTAACCCCCATAAGACCACAAGGTCAGCAATACAGCTGTGCAAAATGCCGAACTGGCATTAAGAGTCACTGGATAGGTGCTGTGATTCATTAGAACTACAGGAAGTTGGCAGATGGACAACTAACCGCAGCACGTAGCCTAGCGGTTAAGAGCGTTAGGCCAGTAACCGAAAGGTTGCTGGTTCGAATGCCCTTCTGCCCTCGAGCAAGGCAGTTAGCTCCAACCGAAACGATTCCCTGGGCTCCGATGACGCGGACATCGATTAAGGCAGCCCCCGCACCTGTTTGATTCAGAGGGGTTGGTTTAAATGCGGTAGACACATTTTAGTTGAATGCATTCAGTTGTACAACTGACTAGGTATCCCCTTTCTCTATTTCCCCTGTATGGGTCGAGACTCATAGCTACAGTGCCTTGCGAAAGTATTCGGCCCCCTTGAACTTTGCGACATTTTGCCACATTTCAGGCTTCAAACATAAAGATATAAAACTGTATTTTTTTGTGAAGAATCAACAACAAGTGGGACACAATCATGAAGTGGAACGACATTTATTGGATATTTCAAACTTTTTTAACAAATCAAAAACTGAAAAATTGGGCGTGCAAAATTATTCAGCCCCTTTACTTTCAGTGCAGCAAACTCTCTCCAGAAGTTCAGTGAGGATCTCTGAATGATCCAATGTTGACCTAAATGACTAATGATGATAAATACAATCCACCTGTGTGTAATCAAGTCTCCGTATAAATGCACCTGCACTGTGATAGTCTCAGAGGTCCGTTAAAAGCGCAGAGAGCATCATGAAGAACAAGGAACACACCAGGCAGGTCCGAGATACTGTTGTGAAGAAGTTTAAAGCCGGATTTGGATACAAAAAGATTTCCCAAGCTTTAAACATCCCAAGGAGCACTGTGCAAGCGATAATATTGAAATGGAAGGAGTATCAGACCACTGCAAATCTACCAAGACCTGGCCGTCCCTCTAAACTTTCAGCTCATACAAGGAGAAGACTGATCAGAGATGCAGCCAAGAGGCCCATGATCACTCTGGATGAACTGCAGAGATCTACAGCTGAGGTGGGAGACTCTGTCCATAGGACAACAATCAGTCGTATATTGCACAAATCTGGCCTTTATGGAAGAGTGGCAAGAAGAAAGCCATTTCTTAAAGATATCCATAAAAAGTGTTGTTTAAAGTTTGCCACAAGCCACCTGGGAGACACACCAAACATGTGGAAGAAGGTGCTCTGGTCAGATGAAACCAAAATTGAACTTTTTGGCAACAATGCAAAACATTATGTTTGGCGTAAAAGCAACACAGATCATCACCCTGAACACACCATCTCCACTGTCAAACATGGTGGTGGCAGCATCATGGTTTGGGCCTGCTTTTCTTCAGCAGGGACAGGGAAGATGGTTAAAATTGATGGGAAGATGGATGGAGCCAAATACAGGACCATTCTGGAAGAAAACCTGATGGAGTCTGCAAAAGACCTGAGACTGGGACGGAGATTTGTCTTCCAACAAGACAATGATCCAAAACATAAAGCAAAATCTACAATGGAATGGTTCAAAAATAAACATATCCAGGTGTTAGAATGGCCAAGTCAAAGTCCAGACCTGAATCCAATCGAGAATTTGTGGAAAGAACTGAAAACTGCTGTTCACAAATGCACTCCATCCAACTTCACTGAGCTCGAGCTGTTTTGCAAGGAGGAATGGGAAAAAAATTCAGTCTCTCGATGTGCAAAACTGATAGAGACATACCCCAAGCGACTTACAGCTGTAATCGCAGCAAAAGGTGGCGCTACAAAGTATTAACTTAAGGGGGATGAATAATTTTGCACGCCCAATTTTTCAGTTTTTGATTTGTTAAAAAAGATTGAAATATCCAATAAATGTTGTTCCACTACATGATTGTGTCCCACTTGTTGTTGATTCTTCACAAAAAAATACAGTTTTATATCTTTATGTTTGAAGCCTGAAATGTGGCAAAAGGTCGCAAAGTTCAAGGGGGCCGAATACTTTCGCAAGGCACTGTATATAAATAGGTGTTTTTTGTGTGTGTAAAAAAAAAAAAAAAAAGTCACAATGCACTGTAAGCAATAGGATGTTGTTGTTGAGATCTCCCACTAAATACACTGGTCTTGAACTAAAATGTTCTGTATAGTCAGCCTACACGAGGGGCCACCTTTGAAAGTTGATGAATGATCATTCATTTGCATTGATACTTTGCAATAATTCTGTCCAGGAAAGCACTTGGACAAGGTCACACCACTGCCTGGGTTTGGCTCCACTGATAAGATCAGGGTAAACTGTTATGTGATAGCCAGTGCTTGACTTGCTACTAACAATGAAGCTTGTCAAGTTTGCTTTTTTCTTGGTAGTTGTGAGATGTGATTAACCAAAGAGAAAGTAACACACAGTGGCTCATGATTCCAACCAAACCAAAGTCAGCCTTCTTAAAGAGGAAACAACCTAGTTGCTGTATAAGGAAGTGGTCTGAGAAGCATTCAGTCACACTCCTAAATACAACCAATAAAAAGCTAGACAGGCGAAAACAGGCAAGCATTTCTCCCATAAATTTCTTAACAAATTATAGTTTTGGCAAGTCGATTAGGACATCTACTTTGTGCATGACACAAGTAATTTTTCCAACAATTGTTTACAGACAGATTATTTCACTTATAATTCACTGTATCACAATTATAGTGGGTCAGAAGTTTACATACACTATGTTGACTGTGCCTTTAAATAGCTTGGAAAATTCCAGAAAATGGTGTCATGGCTTTAGAAGCTTCTGATAGGCTAATTGACATAATTTGAGTCAATTGGAGGTGTACCTGTGAATTTATTTCAAGGCCGACCTTCAAACTCAGTGCCTCTTTGCTTGACATCATGGGAAATTCAAAAGAAATCAGCCAAGACCTCAGGAAAAAAAATTGTAGACCTCCACAAGTCTGGTTCATCCTTGTGAGCAATTTCCAAACACCTGAAGGTAACACGTTCATCTATACAAACAATAGTACGCATGTATAAACACCATGAGACCACGCAGCCGTCATACCGCTCAGGAAGGAGACGCGTTCTGTCTCCTAGAGATGAACGTACTTTGGTGCGAAAAGTGCAAATCAATCCCAGAATAACAGCAAAGGACCTAGTGAAGATGCTGGAGGAAACGGGTACAAAGTATTTATATCCACAGTAAAACGAGTCCTATATTGACATAACCTGAAAGGCTGCTCAGCAAGGAAGAAGCCACTGCTCCAAAACCACCATAAAAAACCCAGACTATGGTTTTCAACTGCACATGGGGACAAAGATTGGACTATTTGGAGAAATGTCCTCTGGTCTGATGAAACAAAAATAGAACTGTTTGGCCATAATGACCATCGTTATGTTTGGAGGAGAAAGGGGGAGGCTTGCAAGCCGAAGAACACCATCCCAACTGTGAAACACGGGGGTGGCAGCATCATGTTGTGGGGGTGCTTTACTGCAGGAGGGACTGGTGCGTTTCACAAAATAGATGGCATCATGAGGTTGGAAAATTATGTGGATATATTGAAGCGACATCTCAAGACATCAGTCAGTAAGTTAAAGCCTGGTCGCAAATGGGTCTTTCAAATGGACAATGACCCCAAGCATACTTCCAAAGTTGTGGAAAAATGGCTTAAGGACAACAAAGTCAAGGTATTGGAGTGGCCATCATAAATCCCTGACCTCCAATCCTATAGAAAATTTGTGGGCAGAACTGAAAAGGCGTGTGAGAGCAAGGAGGCCTACAAACCTGACTCCGTTACACCAGCTCTGTCAGGAGGAATGGGCCAAAATTCACCCAACTTATTGTTTTAAGCTTGTGGAAGGCTACCCAAAACATTTGACCCAAGTTAAACAATTTAAAGGCAATGCTACCAAATACTAATTCAGGCTATGTAAACTTCTGACCCACTGGGAATGTGATGAAAGAAATATAAAAGCTGAAATTAATCATTCTCTCTACTATTATTCTGACATTTCACATTCTTAAAATAAAGTGGTGATCCTAACTGACCTAAAACAGGGATTTTTTTACTCTGATTAAATGTCAGGAATTGTGAACTGAGTTTTTAAATGTATTTGGCTAAGGTGTATGTAAACTTCCGACTTCAACTGTATTTATCATTTATGTGCCTAGAGAGAGAGAGACTGCCTTGACTAAATTGATGGATAAACCCCACAATCCTTCTGGTCCATGAGGTGGGTGCACTGCTGCTCAATCATGTGTACACGACAGTGCTTCTAATTCCGAGGGAACCAGCAGGGCTCTAAAAATAGGTGCAATCCATCAGTATCATCCCCTTCCATTTCCAGTCTTTAAGGTGATTTTATCATCACTCCTGTCTCTCCTATCCAGAAATAGAAACATCAGCCACATCAGTCATTATCCCCAATGTGGAGAATCTGAACAGGAGGAAGTAAGGAAGTAAATGTTCTGGATTTGTTTGCCTCATATCTACTTCATATTAATTCAAGGTGGCCAGTTATCCTCAAAGGGACTTCCTGGTTAAATCAAATATTGATGGAATCACTAGCACTATCACTAGCGAGCTGTGCGCTGACTATGGTAAAGGTTAAGTTGTCTTACGTTGTTTTCTCTGTGTTGTGTTCAGGTGCAGACTGACATCAGTGTAGACACCAAGCAGCAGACACTGCAGGGGGTGGCGTTCCCCATGCATGGAGACGCGTTCGAGGCGCTCAAACGATTCAGAGATAAGCAAGTCAACTACGTACAACTTGTAAGTACTTCTCTTCCTCTGTCGCTTTTCCAGGTGAGTCAGTTGAGAACAAGTTCTGTTCCACTTTTATCCTCAGGCTTCTCTGTAGACTGTC
Source organism: Oncorhynchus masou masou (assembly GCF_036934945.1). Classification (NCBI taxonomy): domain Eukaryota; kingdom Metazoa; phylum Chordata; class Actinopteri; order Salmoniformes; family Salmonidae; genus Oncorhynchus; species Oncorhynchus masou. The sequence continues at coordinate 80,834,186 of NC_088242.1, read as the reverse complement.
AAAGGAATTTTGGAGTCAGGAGTTCTATTGAGAACAGTACGATGTGGTTCTTCTTTGTTTCCCCAAGTGTCATTGTGTCAGTTCTCATTGAAATTCAAGGGCTTGTGTCACAAGATCACATTTGGGGACAAAGGCATAATTGTGACACGTCGAACCGGCTCTGCCTTTTTCTCATAATGGGCATGTTATCAAAAGAGCTATTCAATAAATCACACAAAGATGAAATGACATTTTATTAGAGCGTAATTGTCCGACTGTCATATCTGGTTAATTCATAGTACGGTTTCATATCTACTCTCGATAGGAAATAGACTTTGCCAAAGAACTCATTAGGTTGTCTAACACTGAACCAACCGAGGTGAAAGACCTGCCCAAGAGGATCCCCACAGAGTCTGCTCGCTATCACTTCTTCCGCTACAATCATTCCCACGAGGGAGACTACCTGGAGTCCACAGGTGAATATATTTACATTCACTGTTTTCACAAAGAACAATAGAAGAGAACCAACTGAGACACCAAGCACAGCTGTCATCATACCTATATACAAAATACATATTTCATATTTACTGCATTGTATATCTGTGATTGTGATGAGACATCCTCCATTGTTATTTTGCCTTTTGCAGTGTTCATTTATTCCATGCCGGGGTATAAGTGCAGCATCAAAGAGAGGATGCTCTATTCCAGTTGCAAAAATCCCCTGGTGGACATGGTGGAGAACAACATGCAAATTGACATTTTGAAGAAGGTAAGGACTGAAAGATCAAACAATTGGTGTTAACACCAATACAAGTGTTCTTAGGGTTCATTAAAAAAGTCAGTAGGTTTGGTTCAGGTTAATTTCGTTTAAATTCAGGATGTAAACTGACACTATTATTACATTTTTTTCTCAATGCGTTTACTTCCTAAATTGACTGAATTGATATGGAATTGACTCCAACCCTGGTTTGGTTAACAGTCCAACGCCTCACTATTTGTGTGTGACTGTTCATAGCTCGAGATTGAAAGTGGGGAAGAGCTGACTGGTGAATTCCTGTATGAGGAAGTCCATCCCAAGCAGCACGCACACAAGCAGGCCTTTGCCAAGCCCAAGGGCCCCGCTGGGAAGAAGGGAGGACGCCGCATCACCAGACCGCCCGGAGATGGAGAAGAGGATGACTAAACAGACCCCCACACACACACCCACACGCTCCATAATGGAACATTCCAAGTGATGGAGGGAAAGATTATTTGAAACAACCTCTTGTAAAAAATAAAAATAAAATAAAAAACTTCTAAACCCTCTAAGCTCACCCAGAGACTGAACTATGCACGCCAATGGACAACTGAGCTGAAACACACTTGAGAATGTCCATTTGTAACCTGCGATTCATTCAAAGTATTTTACTGAGCTATTCAGAGGTTAGAACAAGTTAAGTAAGGAATGTTTTTACACTGTTGTCGAGAATAAAAACATGTTAGTTTGACTAATGTGAACTGTGCCAATGTGACGAATCCTCCATGAGTTGAGTTCACATGCTTGCAATCATTCCTTGCACTCCTCTTAGATCAATGCCAATTTGTTATGTGTTTCCTGTACCTAAAGTTGATAAAATGTCTCCATCAATATGTGGGCACAGTTCTGAAGAGGTCCAAACCCCACTTAAAGATGTAATATTTGCTCCTGTCATTTTTCTTCTTTTAAAAAAAATATTGGAACATTTCTTTTTTGATAACTGTGGTTTACATAAAACACATATGCTGAGAAACGTATTTTTCTATGCAAGTGCTGTACATGTTGTAGGTGTTCTGCTCTGTCTGTGATGAAAAGGTATTGTCTGTACTGATCTGTCTATCTATAGTGTCAATGAGGGTCACGTAATGGAGAGAACAGGGGCTTCCACTATTTCATAGCTCTGATTAGCATTCAAGGAAGCTAAGTATGCTACTGTGCCAGCTCCTATGGTGTGAATGCAAGGTGGGAGTCCCAGAGACAGTGATTCCAAATGGAATTTCTTTCTGCCACAGTCACTTGTCTACTGATTTATTGTATGGCAAATCACTAGTTTAACACCATCTTCGGACAAGGGAATACACTCTCATGAGAACTGTCTTGTTTGGTCTTAAGTTGTTTATTTTTCTTAAAACAGCTGCTTTTTAAAAAGGAAAATAAAAATATTTACATCAAACATACAGTATGCTCTGTTTTTCCATATATATATATATATATAAAATGCTGTTTATTCCTAAAGCAACAAAAAAATACAGAAGACTTTGTAAAAATGTTGGTCACTGCTCTAGAGCAAAGTAACCTTGTTTAAGGAAAAGGTGTGAGGCAAGGGGTCGTCTTCCATGTTGTCTGCTTCCCTCTCAGGCCCCAGCTGTTCTAGTGAAATGCTTTTGACAACATCTTCAAGCTCCGTCAGGACCTATTAAAATATATACATTATTTCAATGCGATAAAGACAATTAAGCACATAGTAGTAAGCGTTGGCTCCCAGCTATAACTAAGAAGCACAAAGTACCCATTGATATACCAGTGGAGACAGTACTGTCAACTAAAGTGCTAGCAACTGTACTGGCATCACACACCTCTTTCGTCAGTGTCTGTTTGTTCTTTCTGTCATTAAGACAGCATTCTCTTTTTCTTCAGGGCCATTTATTCTTCATCTATCTCATCCTTCCTGTTCATCTGTGACAGTCATAACAAATCATACCAATCAACAGCAGCTACACATCCTTCAGCTACTGCTTGCAGTGGTAACTACACTGACAGATGAGATATACAACGCTGTCTGCCATCTACTGTATACTGTCCAAATGTGGCCTTATGCTGAACAGGGAGCGAAGAGTAGAAACTAAGTAATGCTGCGTAATTAGCTTTTTGATTGACACTGCATAGTAAATACAAAAAGTGAAATATTTTCTTTCTTCAGATCATATGCATTCAACCCACTGTATGATGAAGACAGACGAGTACTAAAGAGAAAGCTTCCATTGTTCTGCTTGCTCACCAGGAACATAGGATCACAATTTTCATCAACTGGCAGGACTCCAGACAATATTTCTAGCAACACCTGTGGATGCAGAGACCTTAGATTAACCACCTGGCTGGCTCTGGCTCTAGCCAACAACAGCCCTCTATTACTCTTCATTAATAATATAGCAGGCTATGTCTAAGATACTGTATGCTACTGTTCCCAGTGTTCAGGCTGAACACTGACAGTAGCTGTTGGTTTATGATGAGGTTCAATCAGTTCAACACACAGAAGACCTGACCTCATATTGGACTGCTGACAGTAGAGTCCATAATTTATGTCATGCAGTACTGTTCCCACATTTCCATTATAAGCCTCCATCAACATTTTTCTTTATTTATCATTGAGGAGCAGTAACCTTTCATTTGAAATTAATTGGCTGGTAGACGGGCACAGGTGCATGTTTCAGTGCAGTTCTCCCGATTGACACAGTGGTCTAAGGCACTATTGCAGTGCTAGAGGCGTGTCACAACTGGACGTGATCGGGAGGGCGGCGCACAATTGGCTCAGCGTCGTACGGGTTAGGGGAGGGTTTGGCCGGGGTAGTTCTTAACTGACTTGGATAGTTAAATAAAACAATTCTCACTTAAGGATCCAACAATTGTGTGTCAGTAGGTTTTGGAGTCTGGCACTGAGGAAAACTGCTGAACTGCCAATTCAGTTTTATGAGTTTGACTTACGTTGCAGTTTCATCATCAATTCAATATTGTTGTCACTGTATCTTCTGGGTTATATTTAGGTATTTAAAGTGATAGTGTGAAAGGCTTGAGCTGTATGGCATAATGTTTAGGGGTGTAGCCACATGAGGTGCTGTCTCAATTGCTTGTCATTGTCGTCATATGGAGGAGACCAAGGCGCAGCTTGGTAAGCGTACATACTTCTTTAATGAAGGAAAGAACAATGAACAAACTATATAAAACGAACCGTGACGCTAATATGGCTAGTGCAGACAGGCAACTAAACATAGAATAAGAACCCACAAACTACCCAAGGAATATGGCTACCTAAATATGGTCCCCAATCAGACAATGATAAACAGCTGCCTGTGATTGAGAACCAATCTAGGCAACCATAGACATATAAACACCTCGACTTACAAAAACCCCTAGACAATACAAAACTAAACAAACCACCCTCGTCACACCCTGACCGAACCAAAATAATAAAGAAAACAAAGATAACTAAGGTCAGGGCGTGACAGTCATGTAGTGTCACTCAGGTGATATTCAAATCAGTGCTGGTGTGGATTTTCACACAACATTGTATAATGTCTTCATATTGTGTTAGTTCCATAGATGTGTGTTGGTGTAAAGTACAACGTACCACCCAAAAACTGTTTGATTAGATTTTTTTGCTGTCAAAGACGACCGCATGGCCGAGGCCCATGTCAGCCCAAAGTCAGAGATTTTGGGCACAAGGGATCATAGCTTTCACCTGGATTCACCTGGTCAGTATGTCATGGAAAGAGCAGGTGTTCTTAATGTTTTGTATACTCTGTGTACAATATGAATAGTGTTATTGCCACAGATAATATTGGCACCTACTGAGAGTAGTTTCTTCACTGCCACAGATTTACCATTGATGAGGCCTTTGTAGACCGTTCCAAAGCTGCCCTCACCAAGGCCAGTGAGTGGAAAGAAAGCCTTAGAAAACCTGAGAATCAATGGATTATTAACCTGTTCATAAGGGACAGTCTTGGTATACTACCATCGTTTTTTGAGGTAAATGCTGCCATCTACTGGATATTTTGTGCATTGCGACACATTTCTGAACAGGATCAAACGATCAGTCAAATTTCACTCAACACAATCTATAATAGCTTCTTGTCACTACATCTATGTAATTAAACCACCAGTAAAATAACCTATAATCTATATAACCCCATGTATTACTATGTTTTGGGCGCTCATAACACCTTAAGTGCTTATAACACATTCATATGAAAGTCATACATTGGTCCAAACCTGAAGTGTCATTGGGTTCCTCGACCTCCTGCTGCTCTGAGGTGCTGTCTGGAAGTGGCTGTTCATCTGTCCTACCCAAGGTTCTGGTTTCAGTGTTGTTTACTGTCTCTTTTCCCCCAGGAGACACAGGTGGCTGGGATGTGGCTGGGGGATGGTTGAGCGGAGGTTTTTTATGTTTGGGTGAAATCATAGCTAAGAAATCTATACAAGACGATCAAAACCAGCGAGTGGAATAGACAGTCAATACAAGCTCTTTGATGAAACACACACGTTGACCGTAGCATACCCGGTAGCAGAATACTGGCTGCAGCCATTAACCTGTGGCTCATCAAGATGCCACCTCTCCCACAGTGCTGTTAGATGTCCCCCAGCTTCAAATCTCCTGTCCTTTGAAGGTAGGTTCAAGAATAGAGTAGACCGTGGACCGGAACAACCAAAAACCAGCATCTGATGATTACAATGCTAATGTTGCAATGTAACAGACAGCTTTAACAGAAGGTTACAATTTTGTCATGAAAGATGACAACTTTGGTGTCACTCCTATCAGTGAAGTACAGTAGATGACCAGCACATGACCTTAAATGCGAGTACCTGAGAGTACTTTGGCTCCCCTGTGGGTTTGTGTATAGAAACAAGAACGTCTTTCCAGCTCTCTTGAGGGTCCAAGAAGTCTGAGAATGTTCGTTGAACCCCATAGTGGAGGTTCCGAATAAATGTAGCTGACTTTATTGTATTGTTCATCCTGGAAAATAATGATCACACATGTTGGTTGGACAGTTCCTTTTTACACGAGAAGGTTCACTTCAAAGGCAAGCGTTACAATGTCATGTTACAATTTTGCAAACTCATGGAGTAGAAATCAAAATAATTTATTTCCTTGTTCATTGAGGTACTCTTTAAAAAAATAGCAATATCCCTAAAGTGTAACATTATAGGCTCACCATGTGACATGGTTTCACATTCGTCATTACTGTAGCATGTAGGTTAACATCAGTGCCCTCTTGTGGGAAATCTTGCAATATCTGCAGGGATTTTAAAGTTCCACTATTCTCCACCAGTATAGTATTGAAGACAGACTTTCCATTCCTGTATCTGATATTAATGTTGGAAGCATGCAAGTCAAGATGCTGTTGTGATTAGGTCCAGAGGTCTGGCGCATACTTACACATCAACAATTATGATGAAATAACCATGACAGAATGCTGTGCATGCTTGCTCTTTGATTGTCAATTGGAAGTTAGTGAGACTAATTATCTCTCTCTTTATAAGCAGTACCTGATCTGTTTATGGCCTGCTAGTTGCTTTTTGCTCTGAGTGTGTTGGTTGAGGATTTATGATCAGTTACACATGCTGATGCTGGGTTCTGGTAGCCTGGCAGGGTGGCTGGCTGGCTTGATGGATGACTGGAGTTGTGGGTGGGTAGGTCTGGCTGGTAGGTTGTATGGCTGACTGGGTGGTTGAGAGTGAAGGAGAGGCCCAGGGTCCACTCTGTAGTTGGAATAGATTAGATGTTGTGCTGTGCATATGATTCATAGCCTCAGTGTCTGGTTATGAACCTTGTGGTTGATTTGATATGTGGAAGTACAATCATAACTTGACTGTGACCCTGAGGCCACAGGGCCACCCATGGCCACCTATGAATAAAGATGTATGTACTTTACCCATACTGATAGGACAGAGAAATACTGACATGCTCTACTCTGTTTACTAAGCCTGCATAAGGGACCAAGTGACACTCTCCGTTGTCAACACTGTATTTGTATCTGTTCCCACAGGGGCCATAATTATTTCTACGACACCTCATAGAGACTACTACTGATTACATCTACCAACAATAACTCATATGAGGACTGAATTAACAATGCAAACCATCCATGTGTAAAATTGTTTTTATTTATTTTTATTTTCTATGAAACAACATAATTTAAACCATTAACAGAATGGCGGAGGCCGAAAATGTGGGTCTCTCATAGAGGCCTTCCTTGACAAAATACAACACGTTTATGAGTTCATTGTTCTGGGTTTGTTTGCTGTGTACTATATATAGTCAAGAGCGTGTGTGTGTTTGCTGTGCGGGTGTGTGCGTGTGCGTGTGTGTGTGTGTGTGCGTGTGCGTGTGTGTGTGCGTGTGTGTGTGTGTGCGTGTGTGCAAGCTGGAGGGTGCAACCAACTAGGTGTGTTGTTTGGAATGTAAAGATATTGCATTATGCCTGAGAGACCTTCAAAGGAGTTCCATGTTTGACAGGGGTGTGCAACTGACAAGCAGCCCTCAGATTAGTGCTCTGAGTTCGACGGCCCTCACACCTGCACACAGGGCCCTCAGAGTAGAGTTCTGTGTCAGACGGCCCTCACACCTGCACACAGGGCCCCTTTGAAGTCCCTTACTGTCTCCTGTGTTTTTCCCCAAGGATCTCACTACCGTTCACACGCAAAGTCCCAGATGCAGGGAGTAAGGCCAGCTCTGGTTTCTTCTTTGTGTTAATTCTTGTAGCAGAGTGAGAGAGGGAGACAGGGAGAGAGAGAGAGACAGAGGAAGAGGGAGAAATGGGGAAAAAGGAAGAGAGGAAGAGATAAACAACAGAGAGAGAGAGAGAGAGAGAGAGAGAGAGAGAGAGAGAGAGAGAGAGAGAGAGAGAGAGAGAGAGTAGTGGGACTCAGTCTGGATCCAGAGCAGGGTTCTAATTCACAGTGACCAAAAGCCTGAGGAGAGGACAGGGGGAACTCTAAGGAGAGAGGAGGGAGACTCTGGGGCAATGAGCATAGCCTTGTTATTGACAGCAGACAGGCTTTCTGCCCAATGCCCACGAAATGAGATGGAAACTGAGCTGCAGTTCCTAACCCTCTGCCAAATGTATGACCACATTAGAGATACATACTGTATTTCCCACAGATCACACAGACCAACAAAGAAATTGAAAACCAATCAAACATTGATAAACTCCCAATTCTGTTAGGTGAAATATTGCAGTTGTGCAATCATAGCAGCAAGATTTGTGGCCCGTTGCCATAAGAAAAGGGCAACAAGTGGAGCACAAACAACATTGTAAATACCACCAATATTTATCTGTTTATTTATCTTCCCCTATTATTCATACTACAACTATTTGCACATTGATAAAACCTGGTACATAGCTGATAACATAACACTTGAAATGTCTGTCTTTTTTAAACCTTTTTTGAGTGCAATATTTACTGTTAAATTATCACTTTTGTTGATGTTGTTTTGTGTCTTCTCACTTTTGTTTATTGTTTATCTCACTTGCTTTCGCAATGTAAACACGTTTCCCATACCAATAAAGCCCCTTCGAATTGAACTGAAGGGAGACAAGGGGAACCTCCTACTGATTAGGAACAAGGGCAGAGGAGAGAAGTGCCAACCCAGGATATATTATAGTACAATGTGGTCATACTAAGTCATGTGATGGAAGGACCTCCATGAGTGAAAAAAATGTGTGTTGTGGCGGTGAAGGAGCGGTGAAGGAGCCACATTGCCAGGGTTGCTAGGTTACGGTTTGTCACATACCCAGACCTTGGTTGTGTCCGAATACCCATACTTGTGTCCTAAATAGTAGGCGTTTGAGTATGTTTAATAGTGTGCGGCATTTCAAAAATCTAGTATACTTTAAATTCCCAGATGTCAAACTAATTTCGGCTTTGACAACAGCTGATCAATTAGATATGGAGATGCGCTACCGAAATCAATGAATAGCAGGAAACAATGAAATCATGCATGACACATTCTCAGTATGCAAAAAGGTAATGTCTAATAGTGTGTGACATTTCTAAAATCAAGTATGATTTAAATGCCAGGATGTAATACTAATTTTGGCTCTTTTTTCCACAATGCATTGGAAAAGGTGGGCTGCGAGTGATAGGCCCAAGTTCTCTTCAAGTAGCCAACGCCAAAACTAGGCTTCTTAATTGGGATTATAAACTGGGTGGTTCGAGCCCTGAATGCTAATTGGCTAAAAGCTGTGGTATTTATGACTGTATACCACAGGTGTGACAAAACATTTATGTTTACTTACAGGCTCTAACCAATAGTGCAAAAAAGGTGTTAGGAGAACAATAGGTTAGTAAAGGAATAAAACAACAGTAAAAAGTCAGCCTATATACAGTAGCGATGCTATAAAAGTAGCGAGGCTACATACAGACAATGGTTAGTCAGGCTGATTGAGGTACTATGTACATGTAGATATGGTTAAAGTGACTATGCATATATGATGGACAGAGAGCAGCAGTAGCGTAAAATAGGGGTTGGCGGGTGGTGGGTGGCGGGTGGCGGGTGGCGGGACACAATGCAGATAGCCCGGTTAGCATATGTGCTGGTTGGTCGGCTGGTCGGCTGGTCGGTTGGCCCAATTGAGGTAGTATTTGGGGGAGGGGGTGGTACACAATGCAAATAGTCCGGGTAGCCATTCGGTTACTTGTTCAGGAGTCTTATGGCTTGGGGGAAAAAACTGTTGAGGAGCCTTTTTGTCCTAGACTTGGCACTCCGGTACCGCTTGCCATGCGGTAGTAGAGAGAACAGTCTATGACCGGGGTGGCTGGGGTCTTTGAAGTCAGATGATTACATACACCTTAGCCAAGTACATTTTAACTTAGTTTTTCACAATTCCTGACATTTAATCCTCGTAAATATCCCCTGTTTTAGGCCAGTTATGAAATAAAGTTTATTTGTCACGTGCGCTGAATACAACAGGTTACAATGAAAGGCTCTAACCAATAGGATCACCACTTTATGTGAAATGTCAGAATAATAGTAGAGAGAATTATTTCTTTCAGCTTTTATATCTTTCATCACATTCCCAGTTGGTCAGAAGTTAGTATTTGGTAGCATTGCCTTCAAATTGTTTAACTTGGGTCAAAAGTTTCGGGTAGCCTTCCACAAGCTTCTCACAATAAGTGGAGTGAATTTTGGCCCTTTCCTCCTGACAGAGCTGGTGTAACTGTCCATTTGAAAGACCCATTTGCGTCCAAGCTTTAACTTCCTGACTGATGTCTTGAGATGTTGCTTCAATATATCCACATAATTTTCCAACCTCATGAAGCCATCTATTTTGTGAAACGCGCCAGTCCCTCCCGCAGCAAAGCACCCCCACAACATGATGCTGCCACCCCTGTGCTTCACAGTTGGGATGATGTTCTTCGGCTTGGAAGCCTCCCCCTTTTTCCTCCAAACATAACGATGGTCATTATGGCCAAACAGTTCTATTTTTGTTTCATCAGACCAGAGGACATTTTTCCAAAAAGTACAATTTTTGTCCCCATGTGCAATTGCAAACTGTAGTCTGGCTTTTTTATGGTGGTTTTTGAGCAGTGTCTTCTTCCTTGCTGAGCAGCCTTTCAGGTTATGTCGATATAGGACTCGTTTTACTGTGGATATAGATACTTTTGTACTTGTTTCCTCCAGCATCTTCACAAGGTCCTTTGCTGTTGTTCTGGGATTGATTTGCACTTTTCGCACCAAAGTACATTCATCTTTAGGAGACAGAACCCGTCTCCTTCCTTAGCGATATGACGGCTGCGTGGTCCCATGGTGTTTATACTTGCGTACTATTGTTTGTACAGATGAACGTGGTACCTTCAGGCATTTGGAAATTGCTCCCAAGGATGAACCAGACTTGTGGAGGTCCACAATTTTTTTTTCTGAGGCCTTGGCTGATTTATTTTGATTTTCCCATGATGTCAAGCAAAGAGGCACTGAGTTTGAAGGTAGGCCTTGAAATACACAGGTACACCTCCAATTGACTCAGATTATGTCAATTATCCTATCAGAAGCTTCTAAAGCCATGACATATTTTTCTGGAATTTTCCAAGCTGTTTAAAGGCGAAGTCAACTTAGTGTATGTAAACTTCTGACCCACTGTAATTGTGATACAGTGCAATAATCTGTCAGTAAACAATTGTTGAAAAAATTACTTGTGTTGTGTACAAAGTACATGTCCTAACCGACTTGCCAAATTCTATAGTTTGTGAACAAGGAATTTGTGGAGTGGTTGAAAAAACATTTTTATTGACTCCAACTGAAGTGTATGTTAACTTCTGACTTCAACTGTATGTATCAAGCCTTAGCAGTCATTCTGATGTTGTTCCCAATGATCATTTCTTTAGTTTATTATGGTGCTGTCCAGCGGTTCTGAATTTGCAACGCACCAGACACGTTTTTCTGTGCAATAGCCTTTTGATTTGAAGAGTTGAAAAATGTTGGTGTGTGGTTTAACTAATAAATACACTGAGTGTACAAAATATTAGAAACACCTTCCTAATATTGAGTTGCAGCCCCTTTAGCCCTCAGAACGACTGGGCATGGCCTACAAGGTGTCGAAAGCAACATGGCCTACAAGGTGTCGAAAGCAACATGGCCTACAAGGTGTCGAAAGCAACATGGCCTACAAGGTGTCGAAAGCAACATGGCCTACAAGGTGTCGAAAGCAACATGGCCTACAAGGTGTCGAAAGCAACATGGACTACAAGGTGTCGAAAGCAACATGGCCTACAAGGTGTCGAAAGCAACATGGCCTACAAGGTGTCGAAAGCAACATGGACTACAAGGTGTCGAAAGCAACATGGCCTACAAGGTGTCGAAAGCAACATGGACTACAAGGTGTCGAAAGCAACATGGCCTACAAGGTGTCGAAAGCAACATGGACTACAAGGTGTCAAAAGCAACATGGACTACAAGGTGTCGAAAGCAACATGGACTACAAGGTGTCGAAAGCAACATGGAAGCAAAGGGATGCTGGCCCATGTTGACCCCAATGCTTCCATACAGTTGTGTCAAGTTGGCTGGATGTCCTTTTGATGTCCATTCTTGATACACCCAGGAAACTGTTGTGAAAAACCCAGCAGCGTTGCAGTTCTTGACCCACTCAAACCGGTGCACTTGGCACCTACTGCCATACCCCGTTCAAAGGCACTTAAATATTTTGTCTTGCCCATTCACCCTCTGAATAGCACACATACACAATACATGTCTCAATTTTCTCAAGGCTTTAAAATCCTTCTTTAACCCGTCTCCTCCCCTTCATCTACATTAATTGAAGTGGATTTAACAAGTGACATCAATAAGGGATCATAGCTTTCACCTGGATTCACCTGGTCAGTCTACTGTATGTCATGGAAAGATCTGTGTTCCTAATGTTTTGTACACCCCGTGTATGGAACCAAATGATCCGTTTCTGTCTCCAGTCCTTTTTAAATAGGATAGATGAGCTATATGCTCTACTACGGTGTGATAAATGTGATAGTCTGCCTATAACCAGCATGAGTCTTTTCAAAGATTGGAAATGAGCAATGGCCAGGCTGGTTAATGTGATGCATGTCTGTTGAATTTGGAAAAATCCACCTGCATTCGACCCCGCCCACCTACTCAGGCAGCCAAGAGCCGCTACTGTGTTGCGGCCTTGGCGTACTGCATTATTTTTACTAAGCAGTACTTGCTAAATAGAATGTAACAATGAGTAAATGGTGTGCAGTTTAAGTATGTAGTACGCAAGTATGGGTATTCGTACACGGCCCTTGTGATAGCAGTCATTTTCTGGCACCTCTCGCTCCATTTGAACAGAGCATGCAGAGCATGAAGAGTACATAGAGCAAGATAATGAAGGACCATGATACTCTACTCTCATGTATAGAGATACAGAATTTGACTCTTTGACCTTACATTGCTCTATGACCATGCTGGTTTGTTAGCGTATGAAATCAGGTGTTGTACAAACACATGTGATTTAAAGATACATTTACCAGACATATAACAGCTTTAACATACTGTATACATTGGCTATGTATCTAGGGAAATCAAGTCATGTCAGGCGATGTAGCAGGTCAATAGGCTGGATCAGAATTCCTTTATCTGATAATGTAAATGAGCCAACTGAATGGAAAGACTCATTTGTACAGAGAGTGAGCAACAGGGGATAGGACACCGTGTCAGAACCATAGAGGAGTCTGTATGAAGACTGTCTGGCCATATGAAGGACTTGGCAGAATACCACTGACAGACATTTAAGTTCCTCAACTATGTTTCCTGGTCTCTCTCTCTCTCTCTCTCTCTCTCTCTCTCTCTCTCTCTCTCTCTCTCTCTTGTTTATCATAATAATCTGAAAACCATTCTGTTGTCTTGTTTTGATAATGGCATTACTACGCTGTCATGCTACATACTGTACAAGCAGTACCTTAATGCAAAGGCACTTAGAAGTCTGTTAGGAAAACTTTACATTGCATTATCTTAGGTACTGATGTATTTGATATGTTTTTATATTAAAATGTGTTTTATTAGTGTGCTATCAAATGTTTATTGTTGTCACACTGTACAGACTCTTTTAATAACACACGCCTTGTTCTTGTTAGCAGAGCTTTATATGACTTATTGTAGTTGTCAAGGGTAGACATAGAGGGCAGTAGTGGCCTGCATAAATGTTACCTGTATTCGAACACTGACTGACCAAAAAGTACAAAGCATTTAGATCATCTACAACTCATAATCACCAAAGATAAATACAGAGAAAGCAGCCAAAGCTTTCTGACACAGTTGCCGGGGATTGAGAGGCAGCTCTCTGGTGCGTTGCAGTCCAGTAGTCACCGACACTGCATGATTGCAGGAGGTTGGCCTCTCATATTTCCCACTAAACCTCTGGCTCAGATCCCAAATGATCTGTCCATTGAAGCGAGTCACCCTCCCTCCCTGGCTGCCACCCTCACTACTCTGAGGGCACACGTTAGCCATAGAGAAGGCCGGGCAAATTGGTTAAAACATCTTGAAGGTCATACACACACAAGGCCTTTTAGTATATCATGTCAACCACGTAAAAAAGGGTCTAGAGAGACGATATTAACAACTACAGACAAGAAGTGATACAACAATAGCTTGTCCTACAAATATTTTTTAATGACAGTTGCCAGATCCCTTTGTTCCACCACAATGCTCCACTTCCTGAGGGTCAACTCCAGAAAAGTGCTTTGTAGTTCGTGGAGCTTGAATTTATAACCCCCATTGTGAGGGACAGATTTGTTTGGGGTCCATTTTTGGGGCTCGTAGTTAGTGATTAGGAGGACCTGACAGGATATAGACTCGGCCAGGGTAATCTATGGGAATCTAGGGGTGGCAGGTCAACAGCGACCCAGATCATTCAAAGGCTCTTCTGATTTTCTTAGGCAAGTCCTTGATGGTACGTGACCCCTGGCAGTGGTGCTTTTCTCCTCGGAGGGGGAGGTGAAAGGAGCCTGCGTGGCTCTTTGACATCCCAGCGGGGACCATGTAATCCAGGGGCTCGTCAATACTAATCCTGGTCTCCCCAGTTACAAAGACCCGGGACACATTTACCCAACACAACATTCCCCCACCATAGAGATGATGAGTTAGCAAGAGAGTAAAAAAAATGCATGCACGCACACCCACACGCAAATATCCCCCACCACACACATAGTCACAAACACACGCATGCACGCACACCCACACGCAAATATCCCCCACCACATACATAGTCACAAACACACGCATGCACGCACACCCACACGCAAATACCCCCCACCTAACACATAGTCACAAACACACGCATGCACGCACACTCACACGCAAATATCCCCCACCACACACATAGTCACAAACACACGCATGCACACACACCCACACGCAAATACCCCCCACCACACACATAGTCACAAACACACGCATGCACGCACACCCACACGCAAATATCCCCCACCACACACATAGTCACAAACACACGCATGCACGCACACCCACACGCAAATATCCCCCACCACACATAGTCACAAACACACGCATGCACACACACCCACACGCAAATATCCCCCACCACACACATAGTCACAAACACACGCATGCACACACACCCACACGCAAATATCCCCCACCACACACATAGTCACAAACACACGCATGCACGCACACCCACACGCAAATATCTTCCACCACACACATAGTCACAAACACACGCATGCACGCACACCCACACGCAAATATCCCCCACCACACACATAGTCACAAACACACGCACGCACACCCACACGCAAATATCCCCCACCACACACATAGTCACAAACACACGCACGCACACCCACACGCAAATATCCCCCACCACACACATAGTCACAAACACACGCATGCACGCACACCCACATGCAAATATCCCCCACCACACACATAGTCACAAACACACGCACGCACACCCACACGCAAATATCCCCCACCACACACATAGTCACAAACACACGCATGCACGCACACCCACACGCAAATATCCCCCACCACACACATAGTCACAAACACACGCATGCACACACACCCACACGCAAATATCCCCCACCACACACATAGTCACAAACACACGCATGCACACACACCCACACGCAAATATCCCCCACCACACACATAGTCACAAACACACGCATGCACGCACACCCACATGCAAATATCCCCCACCACACACATAGTCACAAACACACGCATGCACACACACCCACACGCAAATACCCCCCACCACACACATAGTCACAAACACACGCATGCACGCACACCCACACGCAAATATCCCCCACCACACACATAGTCACAAACACACGCATGCACACACATCCACACGCAAATACCCCCCACCACACACATAGTCACAAACACACGCATTCACACACACCCACACGCAAATATCCCCCACCACACACATAGTCACAAACACACGCATGCACACACACCCACACGCAAATATCCCCCACCACACACATAGTCACAAACACACGCATGCACACACACCCACACGCAAATATCCCCCACCACACACATAGTCACAAACACACGCATGCACACACACCCACACGCAAATACCCCCACCACACACATAGTCACAAACACACGCATGCACACACACCCACACGCAAATACCCCCACCACACACATAGTCACAAACACACGCATGCACACACACCCACACGCAAATACCCCCACCACACACATAGTCACAAACACACGCATGCACACACACCCACACGCAAATACCCCCACCACACACATAGTCACAAACACACGCATGCACACACACCCACACGCAAATACCCCCACCACACACATAGTCACAAACACACGCATGCACGCACACCCACACGCAAATATCCCCCATCACACACATAGTCACAAACACACGCATGCACACACACCCACACGCAAATACCCCCACCACACATAGTCACAAACACACGCATGCACACACACCCACACGCAAATACCCCCACCACACACATAGTCACAAACACACGCATGCACACACATCCACACGCAAATACCCCCCACCACACACATAGTCACAAACACACGCATGCACACACACCCACACGCAAATATCCCCCACCACACACATAGTCACAAACACACGCATGCACACACACCCACACGCAAATATCCCCCACCACACACATAGTCACAAACACACGCATGCACACACACCCACACGCAAATATCCCCCACCACACACATAGTCACAAACACACGCATGCACACACACCCACACGCAAATACCCCCCACCACACACATAGTCACAAACACACGCATGCACACACACCCACACGCAAATACCCCCCACCACACACATAGTCACAAACACACGCATGCACACACACCCACACGCAAATACCCCCACCACACACATAGTCACAAACACACGCATGCACACACACCCACACGCAAATACCCCCACCACACACATAGTCACAAACACACGCATGCACGCACACCCACACGCAAATATCCCCCATCACACACATAGTCACAAACACACGCATGCACACACACCCACACGCAAATACCCCCCACCACACACATAGTCACAAACACACGCATGCACGCACACCCACATGCAAATATCCCCCACCACACACATAGTCACAAACACACGCATGCAAATACCCCCCACCACACACATAGTCACAAACACACGCATGCACACACACCCACATGCAAATACCCCCCACCACACACATAGTCACAAACACACGCATGCACACACACCCACACGTATTTAGTGAGGTCATGTTTGACTCAGGTTATGTAGATGCTTTCTTCTCCAGGTGGGCTTGGAAACCTACCTTCCCATCTCAAAAGTCAACCTCCCTCCCTTACAATAACTTGTTTTCTTGCATTCTAAACGTCTAGCTAAATTGCTCTCCATAATTTTTTATCTTACTATTTTGTTGGTATTACCCTTTCAGCTATTGTTCCTGCGGTTTTCATTCTTTTCATTGTCACCTCAATTGTAGCATTTTGAAAGGAGATGGTTACCTATCTTTCCTTGAGTAAATATCCCAGGGAGAATTGGACTGGTTTACCCTCCATTAGCTTATAGGGCTCTGACTGAGACTTCAAAGCTGCAGGTTCAAGCCCCTCAGTCTTAGGAACATGATGGGCTCACATATTACAAAGGAGAGACACAGGTGGTTTATTCTTCAAACAATAAAACAATGTACCGTATTATTGGTTCTTCCTCACTTTCCCTTGGAAACCTGTCAGAACCTGTAAATGGATTTAGTTTGGCTAATGGTCTCTTTCCACACCTTGAGAATGAAGGTAGAATGAATTGGTTGAACAATATCCCATGGTTTTTCCCATGGATATGCTTTCTATTTTTCAAAAAAATGATTCCAATCATCCATAACTGAGTTTTCTGAACCAACATAAAATATTGTGTTGAAACATCATTGAGTTCATAGAGTTCGTCATAGAGTTGTGTTGTGTCCATCTGGTGCACTAATGTGGGTAGGAGGGAAAGGATTTAGGAACACATCTATTTACTGTACCTTACTATACAGCACACATACTGCACACATACTGTATAATCACCATACAGCACACATACTGTATAATTTCTCTGTCAAATGGCCTTGTCTTGTGTATTATTCAGGTTTAAAAGATACTTGACACAGATGTAGAGAAGTGACGTGTCAACCACAGCATGGGGCATGGCTCTTGAGTTTCTATGTACCACGGAAGAGATTATGACGCTAAACCAGCCGTGTCCGAGTGTTTACATCCTGGCTGATTCCAAACACCAAAGCCTTCTCTTGCGTATCGTTAATGCTTATCGTTAACGCCGGCCGCCCAAAGTCTCGTCAGCACCACGTTGCTGAGTCGACCTAATCCCAACCAACGCTGATCCTTCTCCATACAAAACACTCTCTTAATGGGCACATTTGTGGTGGAGGGGAAATCAGTATAGACTGGAATATAATGGTGGTCTTATGATGATATGGAGGATTTAACACACCTCTACGTCTATGGATTAATCTACACAATGGTGGCCAGCATGGTTGTGGTCCATGTGGTAGTACAGTACAGTATGCACATTAATCTTCTTGGGTTTCGGGTTTCCTGGACCCAGATTAAGCCTACTCATGTCCAACGGGGATTCTCCATTGAGCATTCTTTTGTCCAAGTATAGGCTTAATCAGGGTCCCGGAAAACGGCGCCCTTATGTGCTTTTTCACCCCCAATTTGTTAATAGCAGGAGACTTTTGTTGTCTGACATGGGGGGATTCTTCACAGTCTGATATGTAAAATCACCCTTGCACAATCTTCATAAAAGTTTAGATTTCTAATCCAGCCATGCTTTCCTGTACCTGAACCCCATGCTGTCTCCAGAGAAAGGGTAGTGTCTTTCAATAGGCCAACAGTCAATCAGATGTTCACATTTGCATCTTTGGAAAACATAGCACATAAAGAAAGGCTTGTAGTTGAGCAAACCAAGGGACCCATTTTCCACAGCCTGGCTATCATCTCAAAGCCAGAGGTGTTTTGGAGCAAGGTGTTTTTGACTGCTGTGGTGCTGCTTTGAACTGTTCTTCTGCCCATTTATCCATTCTGTAAAGTTGTGGTATAATTCCTCTTATAGTAGAGAAATGAACCGAAACCCAATACTTTACAAGAAGGATGTTTAAAATACCCAGAGCATGCTGCTAAATTATCAGTGTGGATGCTTTTAACTTCAATAAACATCTTTGTCATGGAAGTGCTGTAATTGACGAGTAGATGAAAAGCACAGCCAGCAGTGGTACCAGAAGTGTCAGCCAGGCCAGTATAGAGACAGAGCTGCAGTAGGACTGCTGGGAACATACCTGTGTTCAGGAGATAATCGGCCTTAGAATATCATCACTGTAGCTGAATGAGGTGCAAGTCCTCCTGTAGATGTGTTATGAGAAACCTCTGGGAGGACTAAAGATAGGTTAAAGTTGTCATAGGTGAGTCAGAATGTCTCCAAAAAATCCTATTCATTAGAGTTAATCTGTGCTACGTCTGTGTGTCTCAGTTCCTGTCATTCCCGTAAAGAAGCAGTCAACCGGAGATTCACCTCCATTATCTTTTATGCTCATCACGTGATGTTTAGACAACATAACTACCATGGTCTGTGTTTTACCATTTCCCAGAAGTTGAGAGGTTGTTACACACGTGGTCACAAGAATGTAAATGGTGCCATTCACAACCACTTCAAAGTGTGGGTTAGTGTAAGTTATGGTCAGTGGGCCAATTTCCTCAGAGAGTAGACTGGAGATGAATCGCATTGAATGGCCTGTCGTGCTCTAGCCCCTCCAGTCAGTCTTTCAGCCCCTTAGCTCTTCTGCTCTGTCTGAGGCAGTGGACACACCCTGTCTGTCATTGCTCCTGGCTGTGAGAGTGTGCAGATCCATGGCTAGCTCTGGGCATAAAGCTGTCGCTTTAGGCCCCAGATCCCCCCCAAAACAAATATATATGTTTTTTAGAAACTCAGTCAGGGTTTTAACTTATTGTTGAGAGTTAGAATAGTAGAATACACAAGGTGCAAGTTTGGTAGTGCATCATGCATTTTCTCTAATGTCAGTCACTGACAGTCACTCAATTATCCATGTCAGCTAACAATTTTTAGATTGGTAAATTAGTCTAGCCAACTAAACTTGTAATAATCATAGCCAAGTACCAAGCGGGCACGCAGGGCACATGTCCAGGGGCCCTGACCTCCAGGGGGACAGTTGCTGTGAATTAGCTTTAAAACTGAAAAACGTTCTCTACACCGCATGGCAAAATGTGTAGAATTGCATGAAATGTGATATAAAATTGCAAGATTTTCTCTATGCCCCATGGCAATATTTGTAGAACTGCAGGAAATGTACTTTAAAACGTAAATGTTTCTCTCTGCTGTCAATTGGGGGCCACTAAAATGTTTTGCCCCTGAGGAGTGGTATAGTGCTATTTTTGTTAGGAACGGTAGCTCCCCAAAATGTTTTACAATGTCATCATCAATCAAAGTTTGTACTGACAGATGTAGCCTATTGAATATAATTATAAAGTATGTATAAAATGCATCCTCCAATTGAAACGTCTGCCTATGCCCACACATATTGTCTCAAGAACATGTTATGTTCATACCGTCAAACGGCAAGTTTGTCACGCCTGCTCCCGCTCTCCCTCCCTGTCGCTTGAGGGTGCCTGGTTGCCCAGCACTACACACTCCTGCCACCATCATTACACACCCCTGCTTCTCTGTCCAAATGGCATCTGCATGCCAATAATTTGATACCCAATCAATTTTATTGGAATTTGCATGTAGATCTTCCTGAATGACAAATGAGCCTATTAGTGCAGATGGTGTTAACAAATCTTAACCTTTCTTGTATTTTGTTTCAATCAAAGCATACAGGTAGATCTTGCCTGGTGGCGCGTGCTGTTGAGTTTTGGCTGCAAAAGGCGAGAGCCGGCACTGTACAGATCCTATCAGTATCAGGAATGTCTTGCAGCCACGCTGCTGGACAGGACAGGGGTTTATTTATTAGCTGCTCCTAATTGCACTGGACCCCTCTCATTTCCTGGTTGTTAGAGACAGGGGAGGGCTCCAGATCTGAGCCCCAAGATAACAGAGAATGTTAGAACGCTATAACCAGGACTCTGGACCACGAGCAGAAATGTACATTAGGAACACCTTCCTAATATTGAGTTCCACCACCTTTTGCCCTCAGAACAGCCTCAATTTGTCGGGGCATGGACTCTACAAAGTGTCGAAAGCGTTCCACAGGGATGCTGGCCCATTGTGACACCAATGCTGGATGTTCTTTGGGTGGTGGACCATTCTTGATACACATTGGAAACTTTTGAGCGTGAAAAACCCAGCAGCATTGCAGATCTTGACACACTCAAACCAGTGCGCCTGGCACCTACTACCATATCCAGTTCAAAGGCACTTAAATCTTTTGACTTACCCATTCACCCTCTCTCTGAATTGTACACATACACAATACATGTCTCAATTGTCTCAAGGCTTAAAAATCCTTCTTTAACCTGTCTCCTCCCCTTTATCTACACGGATTAAAGTGGATTTAGCAGGTGACATAAATAAGGGATCATAGCTTTATCTGGATAGTCTATGTCATGTAAAGAGCAGGTGTTCCTAATGTTTTGTACATATTAGTAAATTAACAGATGCTGTTATCCAGAGCCACTTACAGGGGCAATTATGTTTAGGTGCCTTGCTTAAGGGCACATCAACCAATGATTCCCCTAGTTGGCTCAGGGATTCGAACCAGTGAACCTTCAACCATTTTTAGATTGACATTTTTGATGTTTAGCGGACGCTCTTACCCAGAGCAACTTTGGTTGGTGCATCCATCTTAAGATAGGTGGGACCATTCCATATCACAGGCATAGTAACTACACCTTTCCTCAACACAGTAGCTATCAGCAAAGTCGAAGCTAGAAGGAGGGGGGGGGGGTCAAGTGCAAGTGCTGATTCAGGAAATATTCTTTTTTGGGGGGGGGGGTTGTTGAGGTGAGGAAGGGGACTATTTAAGATACTCCTTGAAGAGGTGTTTCCAGTGCTTTTGGAAGATGGGTAGGGACTCTGCTGTCCTAACTTCATGAGGTGCCAGGACAGAGAAGAGCTTGGATTGGTGGTGCGTGTGTCATCCTCATCCTCAGATGTTCAACGTCTCTCATGACAACTGTAGCCTAAACGTATTTCTTCCTCCGGTCAGACTAGTCATAGCAAAGCAGATCATTATCTGTTGTATGACAGCACACATGATATCGGAAAGAGAGAGAGCAGAGAGCAGAGAACATCAAACCCAGACCTCTCAGTGATTCCATTCCACTTATTCTTGAGGACTAACAGTTCTGTCATTGGCCGTTTGTTCAAGACATTTGGGCTTTATCTAAATTTACAGGCCAGTAACTTTTATCATGGATGTGTTTCAGCAACAAAGCAAATAAATGTGGGACTGTTGCAGTCTGCTTCCTGCATGGGTTTGTTTACTAGCTTGCTCATATCTTTGTTTGGGTCCCCCTGACCTCTCTGCCAAAGCACCGGGTCACATATGCCCTTTCTGTTTGAGGATGTGTTCCAAAACTGGAACTGAATCAATGCAGACCTCAGTGAACTCGGAGAAAAAACAAACAGGCCAGGTTAGATAGCTTAAGTACATTTCTACAAGACATCAAAATCCTTTACATGACTGATTATGACTATCATATGACTTTGAAGTTTCCTGACACTTTGGTTATTCTTGTTGTTTGAAGTTGCTTGTTCCTTATAACCTTATTTACATAATTTAGACCACAGTGAACTCTGAGAAGAAACAAAAACAGGTTTTTAGACATTTTTGAAAAGTTAATAAAAATAAAGAGCTGAAATATCATGTCCATTAGTATTTAGACCTTTTACTCAGTACTTTGTTGAAGCACCTTTGGCAGCGATTACAGCCTCAGGTCTTCTTGGGTATATGACACTACAACCTTGGTACACTTGGATGTGGGGAGTTTCTCCCATTCTTCTCTGCATATCCTCTCAAGCTCTGTCAGGTTGGATGGGGAGCGTCGCTGCACAGCTATTTTCAGGCCTCTCCAGAGATGTTCGATCGAGTTCAAGTCCAGGCTCTGGCTGGGCCACTCAAGGACATTCAGAGACTTGTCCTGAAGCCACTCCTGCATTGTCTTGGCTATGTGCTTAGGGTCGTTGTCCTGCTGGAAGGTGAACCCTTTCCCCAGTCTGTGGTCCTGTGCGCTTTGGAGCAAGTTTTTATCAAGGATCTCTCTTTACTTTGCTCTGTTCATCTTTCCCTTGATCCTGACTAGTCTCCCAGCCCCTGCCGCTGATAAACATCCCCACAGCAAGATGCTGCCACCACCATGCTTCACCTTAGGGATGGTTCCAGATTTCCTCCAGATGTGACGCTTGGCATTCAGGCCAAAGAGTTCAATATTGGTTTCATCAGACCAGAGAATCTTGTTTCTCATGGTCTGAGAGTCCTTACGTGCATTTTGGCAAACTCCAAGCGGGCTGTCATGTGCCTTTTACTGAG
This sequence comes from Oncorhynchus masou masou, assembly GCF_036934945.1. Taxonomy (NCBI): domain Eukaryota; kingdom Metazoa; phylum Chordata; class Actinopteri; order Salmoniformes; family Salmonidae; genus Oncorhynchus; species Oncorhynchus masou. The sequence goes on along the minus strand of NC_088242.1, from coordinate 80,810,877 downwards.
GAGTGGCTTCCGTCTGGAGACAATCAGGATCTTGGTCACCTGCCTGACCAAGGCCCTTCTCCCCCGATTGCTCAGTTTGGCCGAGCGGCCAGCTCTAGGAAGAGTCTTGGCAGTTCCAAACTTATTCCATTTAAGAATGATGAAGGCCACTGTGTTCTTGGGGAGCTTCAATGCTGCAGAATTATTTTGATGTCCTTCCCCAGATCTGTGCGCCGACACAATCCTGTCTCGGGGATTTTATATAGACAGGTATGTGCCTTTCCAAGTCATGTCTAATCAATTGAATCTACCACAGGTGGACTCTAATCAAGTTGTAGAAACATGTCAACTATGATCAATGGAAACAGGATGTACATGAGCTCAATTTCAAGTCTCATAGCAAAGGGTCTGAATAATTATGTAAAAAATTCAAAACATCTGTTTTCACTTTGTCATTATGGGCTATTGTGTGTAGATTGAGGTGGAAAAATATGAATTTAATCCATTTTAGAATAAGGCTGTAGCCTAACAAAATGTGGAAAAGGTAGAAGGGTCTGAATACTTTCCGAATGCACCGTAGATAAATGTATGGCTCTGATTTAGATTAGGTGTACTTCAATGGCAAGCAAGGCTCTGTAGTTCGGTGTGTGTGTGTGTTTGTATGTTTGTATGTGTGTGTGTGTAGTCAGAGTTTCTTTTATATTTGTCTCCACCTGCTTGTGAAAGTTATAGAAAAATAGACAAATTGTTCACAGGTCGATGATTACTCGTTGCTGTTTTACATTTTAGATCTAAGATTCTTAATTATTAAAGAACACATCGTAGAGAATATGGAAAAAGATTAGTCAGAGTTGGTTGCATTTCAAAAATACCGTACTGCAGGGAACGGAATGGCGCAGCCACAGGTGGTCCAAAGAAATACAGTGTCTTGTTTACACACAAACGTCTCATAGCTGCTGGTCCAAACTAGAACTGCTGTTGTAAAGTTACCATTTCCTATTGTATTTTTCACTCATGTAGGACATATCTGAGAGCTTGTCTTGTCTCCCATTGCTGACCTTTCAGATAGACTACAAGGATGTAAATGCAAGTTTCCATTGTTTGTAATTTGTACATGATGTAACCTTAACATTTAACATCCCTGGCTGGAGGCTAGAGGGGGGGGGGGACTTCTGTCTGTGGAATAAAATGCATTCCCTGGTCTTATTTGTTTTACATTACATTGGATGGGATTCCCCTCTTATTTTTAACTAGGCAAGTCAGTTAAGAACAAATTCTTATTTTCAATGACGGCCTAGGAACATTGGGTTAACTGTCTGTTCAGGGGCAGAACGACAGATTTGTACCTTGTCAGCTTGAGGATTTGAACTTGCAACCTTTCTGTTACTAGTCCAACACTCTTACCACTAGGCTACCTGGCCGCCCCACTGTATTTAAATCCAATAATTACTTAATCCTGGATGTCAAAACTATTTCCATTATTGTCACACCCCTTTCTTTGATGCCGTTTACTCCAGTGCAGGAACACACTCCCAAGGCCTTTGTTAGCTCAGCTCACTTGTTAAGATTCATAACCACAGCTGTTACATCCATCCCAAGGGATATGCCTCTGATCTCAGGATAGATTGCTTACTTGGCAATATTTCTGTAACTGAATATTTTAAGGTTTAATGCATAATTAAGTGTTTCAGAGATGTTGTTTGTTTTTATTTTCCATGTTGGTTAAATGTGCCAAGAAATGAGTTGTGAATTACTGAGTGGTATGTAGAGCGATTGTGCTCTCGAGGTTCTTAAAAATACAATGCAGAGAGTCTGTGATACGAAAAACAAACAAACAAAAAGTACATCTGGCCCTGTGCCAGCATTTATGAGGTGTTAAATTGTATTTTTGTAATGAGAACATTGTTTCTTATAGTAAATAGGATGCAATGTTTAGTCTTTATTTATGTAACGATCACTCTAAATTGTGGAAAATCACTTCGGGCTTCAGAGAGCTAATTAAACATTTAAAACTTTAACTGTCTTGTGTCTCTTGTAAATGCAGCTTGTGATGCACATAGCTAATAGCACCTATTCATGTGGCACTTACCAATTCTATGAGAAGCTACTTAGATTGTACGAGGTCCCAATGATTTCCACCAGTAATGGAGTGTCACAATTAAAATAACCTGTTAGTGGTTTTTAAGCATAATCCTTCTCCTTTCACAAATGTTGAGGTGTATTGTTAAGGTCTTGGGTTTGTGGTTTGAGCAACCATTGATTGGGAGTGAAATTACGGGCTAGTTCTATTCACCATCACATCTTGCCTGTAACATTATCTCGTTTCCTCACTTTTGTGGCGGTGCATTCTTTTGTACCTCCGGCACGCTTGCTAATGTAGAGGTCAAGTGGGTTTAGGTTGGGATAAAAGCACCAACTCAGAGTTAAAGCTTAAAGGTCATTGGTGGGTCCGCTCCAAGAGGCGTTGCTGATTCCAACACTGAGAGGTTCCATTTTCTGCAGATGGAAGGCAATGTAGCGTGTGATATGATAGTTGTAAGGGTGGGAGACGATGATGGTGGTTGTTGCTTTGTGTTTATGACAGAACCTCAAAACAATGACCACCACCTTTTTGAATGAAGATCGCACCTGGACGGAACTTGAAAAATAATGAATAAAGCTGTACATATCTACTTACAGGCTCATGTCTTTGGTATCCTCCAGCAATGTCATCACTTCCTAAACCACTCCTTACTGTCTGTCCCCTAGCTATGGAAAAGCTATTTAACAAAAGCTTCCTTTCAAACGTAACAAAATTAAATATCCTTTGCTTTTGTCAGCTAAGATTTTGATAAATAAATATTTGCTATCGTCCTGTATACACCCCCTGTGAGTTTTTACAGTACAGTAGAGTAACACTACGGTACATACAGTGTGTCTCACAGCTCTAAAGACTAACCAGATGGAGAGAGAATAGGCTGGCAGAGCTGTCGTGATGCCCAGTCTTCCTCCAGGACTTGCCTTGAATGTTTCCTGCCCCCTCTCAATTCATTGTAAAGGGTATATTGGCATGGGAAACATATGTTTACATTGCCAAAGCAAATGAAATAGATAATAAACAAAATTGAAATAAACAATCAGAAATGAACAATAAACATTACACTCACAAAAGTTTCAAAAGGATAGAGACATTTCAAATGGTATATTATGGCTATGTACAGTGTTATATTATGTCTCTCTCATGCTGTAAATAGCTTCACTAAAGTCATTACTTGCTGGACCAATTCAGCATGTTTTCACAAGATCTTAAGTAGTTTACATTTTAAAGAAACAATCACGCAGCACAGGGCCTGTGTGACATCTGGGATAGAGAGAAAGAGAAAGGGAGAGAGAGAGGAACAATGGAGTTCCTGCGTCACATTCCCCAGGGTTCCTGTGGAGGAGCAGCTAGCGGTGGCCAGGCCCAGGACTGTCACACCCTGACCTGTTTCACTTGTCTTGTGCTTGTCTCCACACCCCCCACCAGCTGTCTCCTATTTTTCCCCATTATCCTCTGTGTACAGTGCCTTGCGAAAGTATTCGGCCCCCTTGAACTTTGCGACCTTTTGCCGCATTTCAGGCTTCAAACATAAAGATATAAAACTGTATTTTTTTGGGAAGAATCAACAAGTGGGACACAATCATGAAGTGGAACGACATTCATTGGATATTTCAAACTTTTTTAACAAATCAAAAACTGAAAAATTGGGCGTGCAAAATTATTCAGCCCCTTTACTTTCAGTGCAGCAAACTCTCTCCAGAAGTTCAGTGAATGATCTCTGAATGATCCAATGTTGACCTAAATGACTAATGATGATAAATACAATCCACCTGTGTGTAATCAAGTCTCCGTATAAATGCACCTGCACAGTGATAGTCTCAGAGGTCCGTTAAAAGCGTAGAGAGCATCATGAAGAACAAGGATCACACCAGGCAGGTCCGAGATACTGTTGTGAAGAAGTTTAAAGCCGTATTTGGATACAAAAATATTTCCCAAGCTTTAAACATCCCAAGGAGCACTGTGCAAGCGATAATACTGAAATGGAAGGAGTATCAGACCACTGCAAATCTACCAAGACCTGGCCGTCCCTCTAAACTTTCAGCTCATACAAGGAGAAGACTGATCAGAGATGCAGCCAAGAGGCCCATGATCACTCTGGATGAACTGCAGAGATCTACAGCTGAGGTGGGAGACTGTCCATAGGACAACAATCAGTCGTATATTGCACAAATCTGGCCTTTATCGAAGAGTGGCAAGAAGAAAGCCATTTCTTAAAGATATCCATAAAAAGTGTTGTTTAAAGTTTGCCACAAGCCACCTGGGAGACACACCAAACATGTGGAAGAAGGTGCTGTGGTCAGATGAAACCAAAATTGAACTTTTTGGCAACAATGCAAAACGTTATGTTTGGCGTAAAAGCAACACAGCTCATCACCCTGACCACACCATCCCCACTGTCAAACATGGTGGTGGCAGCATCATGGTTTGGGCCTGCTTTTCTTCAGCAGGGACAGGGAAGATGGTTAAAATTGATGGGAAGATGGATGGAGCCAAATACAGGACCATTCTGGAAGAAAACCTGATGGAGACTGCAAAAGACCTGAGACTGGGACGGAGATTTGTCTTCCAACAAGACAATGATCCAAAACATAAAGCAAAATCTACAATGGAATGGTTCAAAAATAAACATATCCAGGTGTTAGAATGGCCAAGTCAAAGTCCAGACCTGAATCCAATCGAGAATCTGTGGAAAGAACTGAAAACTGCTGTTCACAAATGCTCTCCATCCAACCTCACTGAGCTCGAGCTGTTTTGCAAGGAGGAATGGGAAAGAATTTCAGTCTCTCGATGTGCAAAACTGATAGAGACATACCCCAAGCGACTTACAGCTGTAATCGCAGCAAAAGGTGGCGCTACAAAGTATTAACTTAAGGGGGCTGAATAATTTTGCACGCCCAATTTTTCAGTTTTTGATTTGTTAAAAAAGTTTGAAATATCCAATAAATGTCATTCCACTTCATGATTGTGTCCCACTTGTTGTTGATTCTTCACAAAAAAATACAGTTTTATATCTTTATCTTTGAAGCCTGAAATGTGGCAAAAGGTCGCAAAGTTCAAGGGGGCCGAATACTTTCGCAAGGCACTGTATTTATACCTGCGTTTCCTGTTTGTTTGTTGCCAGTTCGTCTTGTGTCGCGGAAATTCAGTACTGAGAGAGACTCGGTCATTTCTTCAAACAATCATCTTTATTTAATATTGATTAATTATTGCAATATTGTGGTTGGTCGTCCTCTCACCCTTGAGTGTTGGACCGAGTAACCTAACCTTTACACAAAGGCAGAGTACTCCATATAGCTGACACTAACAATGCTCAGTCATGGTTAGTTCAACCCCCCTCATGCAGAACAAGGAGCATCATAAGCCACTCTGGGTTCATCCTGTTGTTATCTGCACATGGGTTGTTGTCTTAAACCAACCCTGGCTTAGTTTCCCAGATGCAAGGATGATTTTGAGACAATGAGGGATTGTTCTACTCCTAAGCTATCTCTAGTAAAACACATTCTTGTTTATGCAATGCAGTCTTTAACTCATTTTTCAGCTCAAGCCATATCTTGTGACCATATGCCCAGGTTAGCTGCAGGGAACTAGAGTGGAGCCCATGACAGAGACAGAAATGTCCTATTTGTTAAGTATTCATTTCTAACTATTAAAATCAAACAAACCAGGTAAATATGTATACAGGGAGTCTCTCAGCTCTCATTACTCATACTCTTCTCCATGCTATATTGTTGTGTGGCGCCCAGTCGAAATCTCTCTGGGTGCTCGTGGACTCTTGGGCTGACGAGAGCTTTATGGACACTACCCTGGTGTCAGAGCTGGGTATCTCCATACAACTCCTCTCCATTTCCATGGACGCCAGAGCATGGGACGGACACTCTATTGGCAGGGTCACTCACAGTACGATTCCAATTAACCTGCGAGTGTCAGGGAATCACAGTGAGTCCATGTGGTTGCTGCTCATTGAATTTCCTAATTCACCCGTGGTTTTGGAATTGCCTTGGCTCCAGAGGCACAACCCCCTGATCGACGGGGCTATGGGTTCTATCCTGGGTTGGAGCCTGTTCTGCAATGCGCATTGCCTTAAGGAAATGCAGCCCGCCCCTGGATGTCTTCCTGCGGGGTTGGGTAAAGCCCCAGAGCTCTCCGCCGTTCCCGCGGAGTATCAGGACCTCCGAGAGGTTTTCAACAAGGCCTGCACCACATCTCTTCCTCCGCATCGACTCTATAACTGTGCCATTGACCTCCTCTCTGGCACTACACTGCCTCGTGGGCTGCTTTATTCCCTGTCTGGTCCAGAGACCAAGACCATGGAAGAGTACATTGAGGACTCTCTGAGGGCAGGGTTAATTCGTCCTTCTTCCTACCCTGCTGGCGCAGGGTTCTTCTTTGTGGAGAAGAAGGACAACACCCTGCGACCGTGTATTGACTACCAGGGCCTTAATGACATTACCCGCTACCACTCCTCTCCTCGGCTTTTGAGCCTCTCCAAGGGGCTACCGTATTCTCGAAGTTGAACTTTCGGAATGCCTACCATCTGGTTTGGATACGGGAAGGAGACAAATGGAAGGAGACGAATGGAAGACAGCCTTTAACACAGCTAGCGGGCACTACTAAGTATCTGATTATGCCATTTGGACTGACCAACGCTCCCGCAGTGTTCCAGGCTCTGGTCAATGATGTGCTCTGTGACATGTTGAACCGGTTCGTGTTTGTATACCTTGATGGCATCGTTGTATTTTCCTATTCGGTTCAGTAGCATGTTCTCCACGTACGACAAGTCCTCCAGCACCTCCTGGAGAGCCAGCTGTTTGTTAAAGCGAAGAAATGTGAGTTCCATCGTTCCACTATCACCTTTCTGGGATATGTCATTGCTGCAGGGAACATTCAGATGTATCCTGACAAGGTGAGAGCGGTGGTGGATTGGTCCCAACCCACATCCAGAGTGCAGCTGCAATGTTTCCTGAGATTTGCTCATTTCTATCGCCGCTTCATTCGGGGCTACAGCACCCTGGCGTCCACCCTCTCAGCACTCACCTCACCCAAGGTTTCGCTCACGCGGTCGACCGCTGCTGACCGGGCATTTTCGGATCTCAAGCATCGGTGCACTACAGCCCCCATCTTAATCTATCTGGACCCGTCCCATCAGTTCGTGGTGGAGGACGACGCCTCAGATGTTGGAGTGGGGGCCCAGCGTTCTGCCCAGCGTTCTGCCCAGCGTTCTGCCCAGCATTCTGCCCAGCGTTCTGCCCAGGACCAAAGGCTGCATCCCTATGCTTTCCATCGTCTTAATCCCGCGGAGGAGAACTATGATGTTGGAAACTGGGAACTTCTTGCGGTCAAGATAGCACTGGAGGAATGGAGACACTGGTTAGATGGGGCGGAACTTCCATTCCTATTGTGGACCGACCATAAAAATCTGGAATATCTCCACACTGCCAAGCGTCTCAACTCAAGGCAGGCTCTTTGGACTCTGACGTTCACTCTTTTCAATTTCACCATCTCCTACCGCCCTGGGTACACGAATGTGAATTCTGACGCCCTCTCTCACTTGTAAAGCTCCGCTGCTACTCTGTCTGACCCAGAGACCATCCTCCCTACCTCCTGTCTATCAGTGACACTCATCTGGGGTATCGAGGGCCTGCTCCTGCAAGGCGCTGCTGTTGTTTGTCATGGATTCTGCCCAGTCCCCGGTCCTGGAATGGGCTCATTCCTCCAATCCAACCTACCATCCTGGCGTTCCTCCGACAACATTTTTGGTGGCCCACTATGGTTTCTGACATCTCCGCACTCGCCGCCGCATGCATGGTGTGTGCTCAGAATTAGACTCCGCAGCAAGCTCCAGCCGGCCTCCTTCAACCACCCCTTGTTCCTCATCGCCCCTGGTCCCATATATCCTTGGACTTTGTCACTGGTCTCCCTCCGTATGATGGCAACACCATCCTTACGGTAGTGGATCGGTTTTCCAAAGCCACCCATATCATCCCCCTTCCCAAGTTACCCTCAGCCAAGGAGATGTCCCAATTCATGGTACAACATGTCTTCCGAATCCATGGATTTCCGGTCAACATAGTCTCCATACTTGGTCCTCAGTTCTCATCCCGATTCTGGAAGGCGTTCTGCACACTCATTGGGTCGTCGGCCAGTCTATCCTCCAGGTTCCATCCTCAATCTATCGACCAGTTGGAGCCTGCCAATCAGGACCTGGAGACGACTCTTCGGTGCCTCGTCTCTGCCAACTCCACCACCTGGAGCCAGCAACTCATGTGGGTGGGGTATGCCCGGAACACCCTTCCCTGCTCGGCCACTGGTCTCTCGCCCTTCGAGTGCTCTGTGGGTTATTAGCCCCTGCTCTTCACTGAGCAAGTGGAAGAGGTCAACATACTCTTGGCTCAGATGTTCGTCTGTCGCTGTCGGTGTACCTGGAAGAGAACCAGAACCCCAGTTCCCCACTATCGTCTTGGGCAGAGGGTATGGCTCTCCACTCGGGATCTGCCCCTCCGGCTGGAGTCCCGTAAACTTTCCCCCCTCTTTATCAGCCCTTTCCCCATCTCTAAAGTCCTTAGCCCCACTGCTGTTCATCTTCTGTTGCCCCACACCCTCCGTATACATCCCACTTTCCATGTGTCTAGGATTAAACATCTGTCTCACAGCCCTTTGTCTCCTGTTTCCAGGGCCACCCCTCTTGCCCTTTGCCTGCCCCTTTGTATAATAAATATTCTGAGTATCGAACTATCCGCCTGCTGTGTCTGCATCTGAGTCATATCCTGAGTCGTGATAAGGACAGTCTTAACACAGGTCCAATCTGTCAGTATGCCCTCCAGGGGCCCAGCTCATATAGAATGAGTGGATAATAGAGGAGCTCTGCTCAACCCAAACCCTATATAGCCCCTGGCAGTGGGGTAGCTGACTGGGAGATGGTGATGATAATGAGTAAGTGCACAGCAAGCACCAGTTGGAACTCCTGTTAACTCACCATCACCATTGAATCCCCTTTATTCCTGTTCACTGATGAGCTCACATGGATAAAGACAGTTGAAACTGTGCTAGTAATTTCAAACGATTTTAAGGAGAGGATATTAGTAATACTAAGTTATTCGAGGGAGTAATCTACTTTTCTATAGAATGAATAGTAGAGGAGGTCCTGCTGGGGAGGATCTGTTCTTTTCATTTACTGGAACACAGAATTCCATGTAAGCAGAATGAATAGCATTCACTCATACAGATGTAATGAAATCTTTTTTTTCCCTTGACTACGACAGATCCCTTGACTGAGACATGATCAAGACATAAAGTTACTATGTGCATCACAGAACTTGGACTGCTCCTGAATTTCAATATAAAGCAGTGCCTGTAACCTTTGAGGAATGACTTAAACAAGGACAATATGAGAAATGTTGAACAGTCAAAAGTTAGTAGTGGTAAATAACTAATTAATGGCTAATTACTATACTGGACTCCAAACCATGGTAGTACTGTACATCTCATAATGTGACCTGTTTCCCTGAGCCTTGGTCGAGGAGTGGAATGTGTGACTGTGAGGCTGCGGGACTCCTCCGTGACTCTCTCCTTTCTTCCCCCAGGAGCCCCTGCTCAGGGGCCACCCCCTCTGACATCACCGGGGCCCCCGCATCCCTGGGAAGTTGAGCATGTGAGCTTCCCCTGGTCATTAGGGAAAGGGCTTGAAAAGACTGTCACCAGGAAGGAGATAAGCCGTGAGGGGCGCAGTAATAAGGCCCGGAATAATAGGCCTTCTGTGGAGAGCCACCACGGACACAGACGCAAGGATTAAAGTTAGCCTGAAAAGGAGACAGTCAATGGACCCGCCACATAAATATGAACCAACCAGTGTTGAATGGTGGACTGATCAGCATTCTGGGGCTAGTTACTCAAGGAGAGGGCTGCTGGCTGTGTTGGGGGGGTCTCTCTCCTGGGGTGGGACTGCGAGATGGGCCTTTTTAAAGAATGTATTTCTTGGCGTTGCATGGCTTGGAGATGCCACACAGGACCAAATGCACACGCACTCACTGAACCCCACACTGAATAAAGCCCTGATATCTCTTCACAATACACTAGCTGTTGCAGTACTGCTTCAACATAAAATATTTGTAGACATCAGCTTTCCCACCAGACAGAGCACAAATCAGTATGCAATCTATATGTGTAGGTATGTGTGTGTCTGTGTGTGTCTGTGTGTGTGCTTGTGTGCATGCGTCCTTTCTTGCCTGCTTGTGTGTATCTAGGTATGTGGCTAGGTGTGTGGCTAAGTGTATGTCTAGGTGTGTGGCTAGGTATGTGTCTAGGTGTGTGGCTACCTTTGTGTCTGTGTGTGTATTCAAGCTGATGCTAAATGTGAAAACTATAGGCAAGGCTTTGTTCGTTCCGCCTTCCGGTTATTCCAGATAAGATCTTGGTCACCCACTTCACCCTTGGTCGGTCCACATGGAAGGAAAGGCGAGCCCTTTCTTAATTCAGTCTTCCCTACAGAACAATGATACAGCATACAGTATATCTATCACTACATTGAAAATGATCAACATAACAAGCTACAAAACAATAACTACTCAGAGAACATGCACTTGTATACTGCATTCTACAGTCCATACAGGTAATTCAAGATGTTTCACTGTCTCTCTGGTATGAATGCATGCAATGGAGTGGAGAGCGATTAAGAACAGCCAGTAAAATCTATCTGTAAGACTCAATTACAGGCTATGTTGAAGTGGTTCCAAGCTGCGCATACTGACAGTTTCCAAGTTTCCTCTTCCATCCTGAACAGAGCTTCCATTGTTGCATCTGGAATCAATCTTTATCCCTCCTCTACTAATGCCATGTCCTCTTAAACTGACAGTTAACTCCATGATCACTTCATTTACACAAGGTCTGTTTCTGGAGGAATATTGATCATTAGAGTTACTATGGCCTCTATGATTGACTGCTGGTCTGTTCTGCTTCACCTTGAGTTGAAGTTGCACTGAAACATGAACCCACCATACAGGAATCTGTAACTCCGTGGCTTGATGTCAGGTACTGCAGGAAACATCACACAAGCCTTTAATCTGAGGGAGGAAATTCAAATGTTTTGACGGGACATTGGGGTGGGGTTAGGGGGTTGGTGGAGGATGCTTTCACAGATGCATTGGAAGGTAATTAGGTCATCGTTCTCGATGCACACCATCTGAATCCATTTCCGATCTACCTGCTGCATGGTTTCCCCTAATGCCCCTAATGCCAGCCATTGGGAGCAGAAATGTGTAGCTCCACTCAGGTGGCCCCTGCTCCCATCTGCAAGGGCCTCAAGGGCCCCGGCTGGGCTCCCCATGTCGTAAATAAGAATGCACTAAATTAATCGTCAAAAATAAACTCACTCACCCCTATCATGTGTTCACCCACACTCTGAAACACTTTTAGAAATGCATTTGTCCCATTGTCTTCACACAGTTAAACCCAACAGTTACTCAGTAAACTATCTGTACTCACTCAACCCACAGTCACCCCCCCCCCCTGCCCTGACTCAAGCCTGCTGAGGCAGCCCGCAGCGGATAACCAGTCCAGCTCTCCTCATTCCCCAGCCAAGATCCCCTCAGCACAACACAACACAAGGCCCTCCACCCTACCGGCCAGAACAGAGCAGAGCTGAGAGACAGACAGGTCTGTGAATAGGCATGAAGCCTGAATAGGCATTATATCAGAAAGGACTATTGGGTGGTCTCTGGATGTTAGGAATGGACTGCTGCATTTCAGTGGCACAGCCATAGGAACTCTCTCTCGCTCATGCAATGTCACCAAAGACAATAATCTGTTGAAAGTTCAGATTAGTTCTAGATTTCCTGAAAAGACTTTTACTTTGTTTTTGCTCTTTGTTGTCCGATTTTCAAAGTCACTCCTCTCTCTCTCTCTCTCTGAGCAGAACAGTTATCCTAGTGAGTCTCTTTATGTTTGCTCAGATCTGTCAAGAAAAACGGTTATTGATGTATAATAGTAATAAATAGTATAGTGGTAAAACAAAAATAAGCATTAGCTTCTCTGACTCTATCATGACCTCCATCATGGTGGTCTGGTCTCCTGACTCTGACGGAGATCCCCACCATGCAGGCTGGTCTTCCAGGTGGGACCTGTCTCCCTGCCTGCTCCCTGGGTTTATGTTGTGGAAACGCTGGGGGTGGGGATGCAGCGGGCCCCTGGAAGGTGCAAAACAGCAGAGATCCATGTCTGTCATCATCCCACTGTAGAACACACACACACACACCTACAAAGACCCTGACACCGGCTGTAGGCTTTGATCACCCTCGGCCTCAGATCTTCTTCAGCTCCTCTGCCATTTAGAGGTGTTTACACAACTGCACTCTTCACAAGTAGGATGTCAATACATATATTCCCCCAACTAAAAAGGGTGTGAAAAGGAAGAGGGAAAAGATGGAATTGCATGTGGTAAAGTTCATTTTATTTGCAGTGAATTTAAAGATGCTAAGACCCTAAAGGCATTTCAAGTTGAACATCATCTTCATCATCAGCATCATATGCATGTCAGTATCAGTCCCTGAAATAGGCTAATGATTAGAAGATGCTATACTGTACAGTCGGGCATCAATTCACAGATGGCACACTGTACTCCACACTCTCCAGGGTATTGCCTGTTTGTCTTTCTCCACGCTGACTTAGCTGTTTTAGCCTGTAGTCTGGCGATAGTGCAACTGAGATCTCAGGACAGAGACTATACGCTGAAAAGGAGGAGTAATCCATCACAGGCCTTATCAAACGTAATAGAGATTCAACACGTTTTTATGAGTCTCGGTGCTCTGGTGGAGAACGCTGTGGTGAATAGGGAAATAAAGCCAAGGTTGTACTGCGTGTACTGCACTAAGTACAGGACAGGGGCAGTGCAGGCAGGGGGGGATCTGTGATGCTGCAGCATGCAGCCATGCACCCTTCCTCCAGATGGGGAGGGAGGAAGGGGGGTGTCTAAATGAAGACCACCTGGACCGGGGCTAATCCCCACGACACCATACCCCAAGACGCCTCATGGACTCATTGGATTTACACAGTTTGGGATTTGAAAGTCCTAGGAATGGTTTTGTTTTTTTATTTTATTTTAATTTCACCTTTATTTCACCAGGTAGACTAGTTGAGAACAAGTTCTCATTTACAACTGCGACCTGGCCAAGATAAAGCAAAGCAGTTCGACACATACAACAACACAAAGTTACACATGGAATAAATGGAATAAACAAACAATAATACAGTAATACAAACAAATACAATCAATAATACAGTAGAACAAGTATATATACAGTGTGTGCAAATGAGGTAAGATAAGGGAGGTAAGGCAATAAATAGGCCATGGTGGCAAAGTAATTAAAATATAGCAATTAAACACTGGAATAATAGAAGTGCAGAAAAGGGAAAGAGGCGCACAGTGCACAGGCTCTGATGTCATGGACCTGGGTTAGGCCATAGTTCATGTACACAGTCAGTTGAGCCCATGAGCTCCTAAGGAGGATATACTGGCTGATGTATTAATCAATCTATTGTAGGCAGGGTTACTATCAATACTCTCTAACTGGTTTTGATGTTCAGTACATGTTGGTAGGGGGGTAGCTTTGAATTTGAACATACTGTATATGAACATTTTAACATATTGTATGTGGATTAAGACCCTGCATGTGGGAATAGGTGCTCATTATTATGGCTAGGAGTTTTCCCTGGGAAAGTCAAGCGGTCAGGAAAGGCTCCTGGCCCCACACATTATAACATTTTTGTTTCTTCTCTAAAATTTGCGCCATGTTCCATCTACAAGTCAGCTGTTTCGAATGCTTGCGCCAATAGTTATCCAAAGATCACGAGAATACGAGGCATTATGGCAATAGACGGCAATTAATGCAGATCAGATTTGCTGATATATTTTTTGAGCAGTATAAGTGGCTTGATAATAATAATAATAATATCTGTTTTACTTTGTTACGCCAAACTTAAATGACAAACATCTGTAACACACACACACACACACACACACACACACACACACACACACACACACACACACACACACACACACACACACACACACACACACACACACACACACACACACACACACACACACACACACACGCACACACAGGCACACACACACACACACACAGAAACACACATACACACACACATACATACACACACAGACACACACGGACAGAGCAAGATAATGTGATCAAATAGTCCACGGAGACTGGTTGTCCACCCATGTGTGTAGATATGATAAAACTGGGCAGCATATTAACATTAACAGGTGTGGCACCAACATTCTCTGGCCGCAGGTACCGGGAGAAAAGCCCCAAAGTCCTGCAAATGATCTTGATTCAAAGAGTATAGTGTATCGATCCGTTTTGCTGTGGTTCTGGTACTGTGGAATGAAAAGCCTGGATGTTGTTCAATAATGTAACACAGGTAATACACTACATGACCAAAAGTATGTGGACATCTGCTCGTCGAACATTTCATTCCAAAATCATGGGCATTAATATGGAGGTGGTCCCCCCTCTGCTGCTATAACAGCCTCCACTCTTCTGGGAAGGATTTCCACTAGATGTTGGAACATTGCTGCGGGGACTTGCTTCCATTCAGCCACAAAAGCATTAGTGAGGTTGGGCACTGATGTTGGGCGATTAGGCCTGGCTCGCAATCGGCATTCCAATTCATCCCAAAGGTGTTGGATGGGGTTGAGATCAGGGCTCTGTGCAGGCCAGTCAAGTTCTTCCTGGGAGCGTTGTCATGCTGAAACAGAAAATGGACTTCCCCAAACTGTTGCCACAAAGTTGGAAGCACAGAATGGTCTAGAATGTAATTGTATGCTGTATGCTGGGCCTAGCCCGGACCATGAAAACAGCCCCAGACCATTATTCCTCCTCCACCAAACATTACAGTTGGCACTATACATTCGGGCAGGTAGCATTCCCCTGGCATACGCCAAACCCAGATTTGTCCGTCGGACTGCCAGATGGTGAAGGGTGATTCATCACTCCAGAGAACGTGTTTTCACTTCTCCAGAGGCCAATGGCGGTGAGCTTTACATCACTCCAAGCGACGCTTGGCATTGCACATGGTGATCATGAACTTGTGTGCGGCTGCTAAGCCATTGAAACCCATTTCATGAAGCTCCAGATGAACAGTTTGTGTGCCGACGTTGCTTCTAGAGGCAGTTTGGAACTCTGTAGTGAGTGTTGCAACCGAGGACAGATGGTTTTTACAAGCTACACGCTTTAGCACTGTGAGCTTGTGTGGCCTACCACTTGCGGCTGAGCCGTAACAGTTGACTGGGACAGCTCTGGCAGGGCAGAAATTTGACGAACTGACTTGTTGGAAAGGTGGCATTCTATGATGGTGCCACGTCAAAAGTCACTGAGCATAGGCCATTCTACTGCCAATGTTTGTCTAAGGAGATTGCATGGCTGTGTACTCGATTTTATATACCTGTCAGCAACGGGTGTGGCTGAAATAGCCGAATCCACTAATTTGAAAGGGTGTCCATATACTTTTATATACAGTTGAAGTCGGAAGTTTACGCGTTCTGTCTCCTAGAGATGAACGTACTTTTGTGTGAAAAGTGCAAATCAATCCCAGAACAACAACAAAGGACCTTGTGAAGATGCTGGAGGAAACAGGTACAAAAGTATCTATATCCACTGTAAAACAGGTCCTATATCGACATAACCTGAAAACTTAACTCAGCAAAAACGTCCTCTCACTGTCAACTGCGTTTATTTTCAGCAAACTTGACATGTGTAAATATTTGTTTGAACATAACAAGATTCAACAACTGAGACATAAACTGAAGAAGTTCCACAGACATGATGTGACTAACAGAAATGGAATAATGTGTCCCTGAACAAAGGGGGGTCCAAATAAAAAGTAACAGTCAGTATCTGGTGTGGCCACCAGCTGCATTAAGTACTGCAGTGCATCTCCTCCTCCTGGACTGCACCAGATTTGCCAGTTCTTGCTGTGAAATGTTACCCCACTCTTTCACCAAGGCACCTGCAAGTTCCCAAACATTTCTGGGGGGAATGGCTCAAGCCCTCACCCTCCAATCCAACAGGTCCCAGACGTGCTCAATGGGATTGAGATTCATGCTCTTCGCTGGCCATGCAGAACACTGACATTCCTGTCATGCAGGAAATCATGCACAGCACGAGCAGTATGGCTGGTGGCATTGTCATGCTGGAGGGTAATGTCAGGATGAGCCTGCAGGAAGGCTACCACATGAGGGAGAAGGATGTCTTCCCTGTAAAGCACAGCGTTGAGTGACAACAAGCTCAGTCCAATGACAGCAAGCTCAGTCCGATGATGCTGTGACACACCGCCCCAGACCATGATGGACCCTCCACCTCCAAATCAATCCTGTATCCAGAGTACAGGCCCCGGGGTATCGCTCATTCAACGATAAAGCACGAATCCGACAATCACTCCTGGTGAGACAAAACCGCAACTCGTCAATGAAGAGCACTTTTTGCCAGTCCTGTCTGGTCCAGCGACGGTGGATTTGTGCCCATTGGCGACATTGTTGCCAATGATGTCTGGTGTGGACCTGCCTTTACAACAGGCCTACAAGCCCTGAGTCCAGCCTCTCTCAGCCTATTGCGGACAGTCTGAACACTTATGGAGGGATTGTGTGTTCCTGGTGTAACTCAGTTGTTGTTGCCATCCTGTACCTGTCCCGCAGGTGTGATGTTCAGATGTACCGATCCTGTGCAGGTGTTGTTACATGTGGTCTGCCACTGCAAGGATGATAAGCCGTCCTTCCTGTCTCCCTGTAGTGCTGTCTTAGGCGTCTCACAGTACGGACATTGCAATTTATTGCCCTGGCCACATCTGCAGTCCTCATGCCTCCTTGCAGCATGCCTAAGGCACGTTCACGCAGATGAGCAGAGACCCTGGGCATCTTTCTTTTGGTGTTTTTTCCTAACTGTGACCTTAATTGCCTCCCGTCTATAAGCTGTTAGTGTCTTAATGACCGTTCCACAGGTGCATGTTCATTTAATTGTTTATGTTTCATTGAACAAGCATGGGAAACAGTGTTTAAACCCTTTACAATGAAGATTTGTGAAGTTATTTGGATTTTTGCGAATTATCTTTGAAAGACAGGGTCCTGAAAAAGGGACGTTTCTTTTTTTGCTGAGTTTGTGCCCACACACATCAGGTCGTTTTACTTTTTCTAATTAGTCCACCCTGTAAAAAGCTGTTGGTTTCTATCTTTCCCCACGGCTACTAAATGAGTTACTAAACTTAATTTTGAACCCCACGTTTTAGCTGATGCGCAGGGCGGTACTGTATTTTTGTCAATTATTTTTATCAAGCTATGTATCTTCTTGATTCCTTCTTGATTAATAAATAAAACAAAACATGTTGTTGTTTCTCTGTAATACTAGCCACCTAGAAGTTTTAGGACTTTGGAAATTCATAGACAGTGAATTGGAATTCACTGTCTATGATTTTCCACTGTGAAATGCCTGGACAGAGCTATGCATGCAAAGATTGACAGACATTTAGATTGTTATTTTCAATACTCAAATGACAAATATAGCTGCAATGGGGTTCAAAGGATAGCAGAAAGCACACAAGATCAGTTGGATAACAAAGCAAGGACTCTATCGAGTAGTAACTATCTTCATTGAAAACGTCACCATTTTGATTTACACTCCACATTAGCGTTCCAAAATACTTCAACACACTCACTCACAGCT
This sequence comes from Oncorhynchus masou masou, assembly GCF_036934945.1. Taxonomy (NCBI): domain Eukaryota; kingdom Metazoa; phylum Chordata; class Actinopteri; order Salmoniformes; family Salmonidae; genus Oncorhynchus; species Oncorhynchus masou. The sequence continues at coordinate 80,793,084 of NC_088242.1, read as the reverse complement.
GTAATACGCTGACTGTGCAAGCTGCAGGACTTCCTGTTTCTAGTTTTACTGAATAAATATCCACTTGTAAGTATATTCAGATCACATAATAGGGCAACGATATGTGATTATGCAGATGTACTAATCACAATATTTTACATTATTTGTCTGCATAATTATTTTGCCAATTACCTGTTTGTTTCATGTCAGTTATAATCTAAAGTGTCAGTGTGTTTTGTTTTGAGAGGTTACAGGACTGTCTTGCATTCTCATTGTAACGGGATTCCTCCTGGGAAGGAGAGGCGGACCAAAATGCAGCGTGGTTATAATTCATGGTTCTTTAATAATGAAACTATACATGAATAAACTACAAAACAAGAACCGTGAAAACCCAAAACAATCCCATGTGATACAAACACTGACACAGGAGACAACCACCCACAAAACCCAACACAAAATTGGCTACCTAAATAGGGCTCCCAATCAGAGACAATGACTAACACCTGCCTCTGATTGAGAACCATATCAGGCCCAAACACAGAAACAGACAAACAAGACATTCAATATAGAATGCCCACTCAGATCACACCCTGACCAAACAAAACATAGAAACATACAAAGCAAACTATGGTCAGGGTGTGACACTCATCTGTTCCATTGCATTGCTTTCGATATCAGACGTTAAAATAACTCAACCAAAGTATTTGTAAACAATGTTAATGTAGACATAACAATACCTGTGTTACATTTTCATGTTATGTTCAGTGAAATTATCCTTGCAGAATGTTTACGAAAAACACAGCAACTTGAACCACCTACACCGGTCTGGAGGCATAGTGCACTTGCCACCATGTTTCCGTCTATGACTGCTATGAGAGGATGAGAGTCTCTGAGCCAGCAAGCCTCTCCCCGGTGTGGGTAATAGCAGTACGATCTCTATATTCTTTCAGACACTGTTCCCAGGGGCAAGGTTATTACAGTAAACCAAAACTGAAACTGAAATGAAAACTAAACTATTTAGTAAACTGAAATAAAATAATTAACAAATCCGTTTGAAAAACTAAAACTATACTGAAACTATTATCTTTGACTCCAAAACTAAAATAAAAACATAATGAATTATGTTAACAAAAAAACTAATGGGGTTTTAAACCTTTTTGAGTGTTTTCAAGCTACTGAATCTGGTGAGTAAATATGGCCAGGCGATTTTTCAAAAAGGCCTACAGTAGCTTGTGCATCCCCTATCACTATAGCTATCATTAGCTAATGTCACGCCTGCTCCCGCTTTCCCTCTACTGCGCTCGAGGGCGCCAGACTGCCTATCATTACGCACACCTGTCCCATTCGTTACGCGCACCTGCACCTCATTGAACCCACCTGAACTCCATAATTATTTGATTGCCTCCTCTTATTCACAGTGGGGTCAATGTGTGCAACTGTACGGACGCTCTGTCTACACGTTAAGAATTCTTGCATGCAATACGGTTTTGGAAATCTCTCTGAAATTCTACATTCATATTACCCCAAAATGATTTTACAAATACAAAAGATACACTTACTGTGAGTCTTTATAACACAGATTCCCACTGAGGTGTTTTGTGTTGCACTTCCTGAGCTAATGGAAACTCGGGAGCGAACAAAAAAAACCTGTCAGCGCAAAGCTGTGTTACACAAAAACCCTCTGTGGAAATCTTCGGTAAAACAGTAAGTGTATCTTTTGTATTTGTAAAGTTATTTTTGGATAATAATTAAGTTGAGTGCAATCAAGCATCAATTGTTTCTAGATGGAGTGTTTCACGACCAAATCACCACAACTAATCAAATGGGATGTGGAATGACTCCAATGTACAGTGGGGAGAACAAGTATTGGATACACTGCCGGTTTTGCAGGTTTTCCTGCAAAACTGCTGGTCTGTAATTTTTTATCATAGATACTCTTCAACTGTGAGAGACAGAATCTAAAACAAAAATCCAGAAAATCACATCGTATGATTTTTAAGTAATGAATTTGCATTTTATTGCATGACATGAGTATTTGATACATCAGAAAAGCAGAACTTAATATTTGGTACAGAAACCTTTGTTTGCAATTACAGAGATCATATGTTTCCTGTAGTTCTTTTTTTGTTGAATTTTTACCCCTTTTTCTCCGCAATTTTGTGGTATCCAATTGTTGTAGTAGCTACTATCTTGTCTCATTGCTACAACTCCCGTACGGGCTCGGGAGAGACAAAGGTTGAAAGTCATGCATCCTCTGATACACAACCCAACCAGCCGCATTGCTTCTTAACACAGCACACATCCAACCCGGAAGCCAGCTGCACCAATGTGCCGGAGGAAACACCGTGTACCTGCAACCTTGGTTAGCACGCACTGCACCCGTCCCGCCATAGGAGTCGCTGGTGCGTGATAAGACAAGGACATCCCTACCAACCAAGCCCTCCCTAACCCAGACGACGCTAGGCCAATTGTGCGTCACCCCATGGACCTCCCGGTCGTGGCCGGTTACGACAGAGCCTGGGCGCAAACCCAGAGTCTCTGATGGCACAGCTGGCACTGCAGTACAGCGCCCTTAACCACTGCGCCACCCGGGAGGCCTTCCTGTAGTTCTTGACCAGGTTTACACACACTGCAGCAGGGATTTTGGCCCACTCCTCCATACAGACCTTCTCCAGATCCTTCAGGTTTCAGGGCTGTTGCTGGGCAATACGGATTTTCAGCTCTCTCCAAAGATTTTCTATTGGGTTTAGGTCTGGAGACTGGCTAGGCCACTCCAGGACCTTGAGATGCTTCTTACGGAGCCACTCCTAAGTTGCCCTGGCTGTGTGTTTCGGGTTGTTGTCATGCTGGAAGACCCAGCCACGACCCATCTTCAATGCTCTTACTGAGGGAAGGTTGTTGGCCAAGATCTTGCAATACATGGCCCCATCCATCCTCCCCTCAATACGGTGCAGTCGTCCTGTCCCCTTTGCAGAAAAGCATCCCCAAAGAATGATGTTTCCACCTCCATGCTTCACGGTTGGGATGGTGTTCTTGGGGTTGTACTTATCCTTCTTCTCCCTCCAAACACGGCGGGTGGAGTTTAGACCAAAAAGCTCTATTTTTGTCTCATCAGACCACATGACCTTCTCCCATTCCTCCTCTGGATCATCCAGATGGTCATTGGCAAACTTCAGACGGGCCTGGACATGCACAGGCTTGAGCAGGGGGATCTGTGCTGCAGGATTTTAATCCATGACGGCGTAGTGTGTTACTAATGGTTTTCTTTGAGACTGTGGTCCCAGCTCTCTTCAGGTCATTGACCAGGTCCTGCCGTGTAGTTCTGGCCTGATCCCTCACCTTCCTCATGATCATTGATGCCCCACGAGGTGAGATCTTGCATGGAGCCCCAGACCGAGGGTGATTGACCGTCATCTTGAACTTCTTCCATTTTCTAATAATTGCGCCAACAGTTGTTGCCTTCTCACCAAGCTGCTTGGCTATTGTCCTGTAGCCCATCCCAGCCTTGTGCAGATCTACAATTGTATCCCTGATGTCCTTACACAGCTCCCTGGTCTTGGCCATTGTGGAGAGGTTGGAGTCTGTTTGATTGAGTGTGTGGACAGGTGTCTTTTATACAGGTAACGAGTTCAAACAGGTGCAGTTAATACAGGTAATGAGTGGAGAACAGGAGGGCTGTAGTACTGTAGTATTGGAGTCATGATTAGCGCTAACCTAATCTATGACCTGACCAATCACCTTATGTATTACTGTCCCCAAAATGGCTCCTAGCCACATATGCTTTCTGTCCCTAACACTTAAACTTATACTGAAACTAAATCATATATAAATGAAATATAAATATAAATAGTTCAACTATAACTTAATAAAAACAAGCAAATCCAGTCTGACTAACTGTAACAATACTAAATTCAAAATAAAAATCGAAAAACTAATATTAATTCACAAAACTATAATAACCTTGCCCAGGGGTCATTCATTCAATCACCCAGTCTAAACTGGAATTCCATAGTGCCCCTTAATGGACTGCTGGGGACCCGAACTCCAAGCTCTCACTGGATACTCAAATCCATTCCCACCCAATACGCTCCCCTGTTATTTTGGTTTCCAGTTTGCAAATAGTGCTGCAGTTGTCTCGTCGGTGGGCATCAGGGCTTAACAGACATTCTTCTGCTTTCCCACCTCTATCCATATCCATGCTATGGGGTCTTTCTGAGATGAGGTTTCATTTAGTTTTCAAATGGGTGTATGCCAATAATATACTTATTTCAACATATTGTGATAGTCTTTACATTTCCCAAAGTTAACCTTGGTCCTGCTCTTATCTTTGTCTTTGTGGGCATCAGCGGTGACCCTTGTACCCATGGAGATGGGCTAACTAATAGGGCAGGAGAAGAGAGAAGAGGAGATTAAAGGATATGTGTGTGAGAGAGGTGAACGTTGTCTGTAAGCACCAGGTCACGGGCAGTCGGAAGCACACACAGCAAGCTCATTTCCCCTGAGCGTTGCTCTCTGGGATATCTAAACGTCACCTGTTGATCCTGACCTACTGAGAGATGGGGGAGGGAGTGGAAGTAGAGACATGAGAAATGGGAGAAAGAGACATTGACAGACGGAAGTAAGAGGGAGGGGGGGGGGCAAAAAAAGAGGGAGAGGAAGTGAGACAGAAAGTGAGACATTTTGATGTGGTAGAGAAGAAACATGACCACTACTGGACCTGGTTCTAATACCTAAACCCATCACCAGATGTAGGACCATTAAAGCGTATTCATAATGTCCTGCTATACTACCTCACAGAGAGAACTGAGAAACAGGACCGAATTCAGGGCTGTCTTTACCCATGAGGTCATCTTCAATGGACCGTTTTCAGGATATTGTGTGCTAAAAACAGGCGGAAGAAAATGGAGGACCCCCTATTGGACTGTCATCAAATCTCATGAGTCAGTGCAGCTAAAAGTTCACAGCTGTTAATAATCCAAACACTGGGCACCTGTCTCTGGCATGGACCATGGCACTTATCACCAGCGGATTAGTGCTCTATGTGACACTAGAAAATGCAAAGCTCTCCAAATGTGTCCCTCCGTGTTTTAAATTTTGTCGTACTTTGATCTAAAAGGAATGAGTTTTAATGTTTGTAGGTAATGCATACTATATGCATTTAATGATGGTTAGATATACAATATCAAAGAACTCACACTGATGTCAAATTACGTGTCCCACACCCTTCCAATAATTGTTTATTTAGGTCAGACAAACTTCTCTTGGCAAGTATGTGTTGTGAGTGGATGGCAAGAGTACACTGGCATGCCGGTGTCCGTTCCTCATGTGACTGTTTAGGGGCCTGTGCCTCACTGCCATGAATGGGAAATAGAAACATGATTGCCAGTAAATCAGACAGCTGTTGCAGGGAATATGTTTCTCAATGAAACCTGATAACTCCGAGACATTCACATGGATCATATAGCAGGCATCACTTTGGGTGTAGAGACAAGTCTGGGCCTAATATACCCAGGCAGCCATGGTTCCTGTTTTGGGTCTTATGTTGGAGTTGCATAAGGTTTATATTCACACCTCAAACTTTACACCAATGCCATACCATTTCTGTTAAAGGAGGACTTTCATTAATTGTTCGTAACTCATTTCAATTAAATATGATATCATTTGAAGGGGTTTGAATGTGCCGTGTGGTCCATTTTTTCCTCCACCTCAACCTATTGTGATCAGCAGTGGGCTAATCAGTGTAACTATGGAATATATCACACATGATCCTTTCATTATTGTATCCATCTACAACCGGAACGTTCCCATTACCAGTGCTCCCTCGCCCATCTTGCCCCTTGGTCCCCCATTAGCATAGTAAAATGTATACAGCGGTGGTGGAGGTTGCCTATGGAAAACAGAGCTAAGTAGGGGTTTGCCCCGAGATGGGATCAGTGGAGAAATCAAAGCTGGAGACAGGGGTTTGTAAAAAGGAAAATTTAGAGAGAACAAGATTAATGGAACTTTTCTTTCCAGGTGAAATGCCTTATAGCCAGGTTGTGCTCATATATATATTTAGAAAAGACAGCGGAGTGTAGAAAGGACAGGAGAATACCTGTACATGTTACCATACCTGCTTTTTTGTGTGTTGTTTTGCATAGTTCAACTGCGGATGTGTGAAGATATTTGAGAACTAAAAGGCAACTATTAGGGCATGAAGTGATCCCAATGAAATGATAGTTCTATTTTGCTGAGTGTTTTCGTTGACAGCTTGCATGTGATGCAGTAGGTCCAACACCACAATGCTGATCAAAAGCCTTCTCTCACTGCCATTCAAGACTCACTCAAGAGTAAACACTGGTCCTGTCAAGCTGTGTGGGGATTTTAAAATACAAGACAACCATATCTGAAAAGAGCCATTCAATTATGTGAGAATACTACTGTTTTCAAAACATACTATGAAACCTGTACTCTATACTGTGAAAGCACTATATTGTCCATCTGTGGTTCCATTTTTGTTCATGGAAATATATATATATTTTGTTTTCCTTTCTGGCGTTCTCCCAGAATAAGATGTGTCATTGGGGAAGATAATGCAATGCATGGAGAGAGTTGGGTTAGGACTGGTTGAGAGAAATGTTTTGGGGGGGGGGGTTGTTCGAACACTTTGCTCAAGCTGGGGGAGAGCATGGCTGGGAGGAGGGAGGGGTGATGGGAGGTTTGGTGGGGGGGGGGGGATGCTAGATGAAATGCTGCCACTGCTGCATTTAGTAAAGCCGAGGTATTAAGAAGGAGTTACAGACTAAGCGGTTCATAGTTTTGCTTTGGAGCCTTACGCCATCGCATCTGGCAAAGGTGGACACTGGTACAATATACTTTGCATGTAAGTGTTTAAGCCATCTTCTTATCGAATAGCAACAGCTATTGTATGGATAATGTTAATGCCCAGATTGCTGAACTGGAAGGGCAAGTAGGCTCCATTTTCTTGAATTATGAGATTAATCATAAGCTACTTGATCCTGTCAGGTAGCCTAATGGTTAAGAGCATGATCACCGACAACGATGAGACAGCCTATAGGGAGGAAGTCAGAGACCTGAACATGTGGTGCCATGACAACAACCTCTCCCTCAACGTGCGTGATCAAAACAAAGGAGATGATTATGGACTACAGGAAAAGGTGGGATCGAGCACGCCCCCATTCTCATCGACGGGGCTGTAGTGGAGCACCAAGACAGTCGTGAAGAGGGCACGACAAAACCTATCCCCCCTTAGGAGACTGAAAAGATTTGGCATGGGTTCTCAGATCCTCAAAAGGTTCTACAGCTGCACCATCGAGAGCATTCTGACAGGTTGCGTCACTGCCTGGAATGGCAACTGTTCGGCCTCCGACCGAAAGGTACTACAGAGGGTAGTGCGTACGGCCCAGTACATCACCGGGGCCAAGCTTCCTGCCATCCAGGACCAGGCGGTGTCAGAGGAAGGCCCTAAAAAAACTGCTCCCTGGGCGGAGATGACATGGATGTCGATTAAGGCAGGCCCCCCCCCACCTCTCTGATTCAAAGGGGTTGGGATAAATGAGGAAGATGCATGACTAGGTGTCACATTCTCATTGAGCTATGAATCTAAAACAAGGCCACTTTCCGAAAACATGGCAACAATATCGCTCAGCTAGCATGTCATAAATCTGGGCCAAAACTTGCACTATTGAGTTGAGTAAATGATCAACCCTAGTAAAAAGATCAAACAGGACGAAAACACTTGAGATCAACACATTGTTCTGCACACATGTCCCTTTTCAGAGTAGTCCAGATTGAACAAAGATGTGTTAAACTGCATGAAATATCTTCTCCTCAGAGCCAATTAAGGCCCTCCAAAATACAGTATACCACAGAAATCATTTGAAGACAAAAATGTGAAACATTATTCAAATAAATATTCCAATGATATTCTATAAATAAAGGGAATTATGACATTTGTTCTCCATATGTGAAGTCTCTTTGTTTTAGAACAGCATACTATCTGATCTATCTGCTGTAGTCAGCAGCAATCATCTATTTCTCTGGTTCCATGATGCTCCATTGATGGGTTGTGTCAAAACACAATGGACTGCATGCAGTCTGAGGGAACAACTCCCTCTTCACACTCCCTGCTGCTGCATTTCATCCAGTAACCCCTTCAGAGCACATACACCTCACCCCACCCTGTTCCCATAACCTCACAGGGTCAAGCCAGGCCAAGGGACTTGGTAGGAGGAGAAGAGGGGCAACTCAAGAGTGTTCCATCATTAGATGACCATCCTGCTCATCATGTGGAACTCATAGGCACTAAACAGCACTTTGTTAATGTCATTGTCATCTGATATGTGGACGAATGACCTCAATATGCAGAGAATTAGTGGCTGCCAAGGGCATGGCTTCTCTTTCCCTTTTTCCTCCTGCCTGCATGCTTTCTGTTCTGTCCAAGACTGGAAAGGCAGGAACTCAACTAGAGTCATTGGCCACACAGTGAGCAAATTTCAGTGCTGTTTGTAATATTACATTAAACTATGTGAGCAACAAATGTAAGTTATGGTCTTTTTCCTCCTGCCTGCATGCTTTCTGTTCTGTCCAAGACTGGAAAGGCAGGAACTCAACTAGAGTCATTGGCCACACAGTGAGCAAATTTCAGTGCTGTTTGTAATATTACATTAAACTATGTGAGCAACAAATGTAAGTTATGGTCAACTGCGAGATCAGGTGATTATCCTCCAAATCCCATAATTCCACAAGTCCTTCAAATGGTTCGATGATGAGGTATCTGATGCATGTCCAACAGAAGAGGAGGCAGATTGGAGTTTTCCTCTTTCGATCTTGTTTTGAGGGCAGCTCTGCCTCCACATTGATGTGATTGGCTACATTTAGGCAAGTAGTCACAATTGGTGGAGATAATTTAGTTAAGAAAACAAGGGCTTCAGATGCAGTAAGCAGAGGGGTTATGACCATGTGACAGAATGCCTGACTCTCAGCACATCTGGTAATGGGATAACTAAGTAACATAATAATAAGCCTGCTGCACTTTTCATTAACAAACCATTGCATCTGTGGAGGCTTAATTAAAATGTGTCGTTATACAGACAACCCCATACAGGCACTTGGCTCATTTTAGGAGTAGTCACTGAGTGCCGTAGGTGATGGGAATGATGTTTGTTTGGGGAGGGTGGGAATGAGGGGGTAGGTACGAGGGTTAATAAAGTGATGACCTAAGGGGGGCTATAGGCACCTGTTTGGCAAGACAGCGGAGTATTATGTCCCTACACTCTTAGAAAAAAGGGCTCCAAAAGGGTTATTCGGCTCTCCCCATAGGAGAACCCTTTTGGGTTCCATGTAGATCCCTGAGTTCTACATGGAACCCAAAAGGGTTCTATCTGGAACCAAAAAGGGTTCTTCAAATGGTTCTCCTATGAGGACAGCCAAAGAACCCTTTTAGGTTCTAGATAGCACCTTTTTTTCTAATTGCGTATACCTTAAATAAATGTGTTTTGTGGTTTTTTCTTTGTTTCTTCTTTCTGGTTTCGTCCTGTTCTCTTGGTTTCAGGGAGTTGGAACTTTGTGTGCTCATGTACCCTTTTTGTAAAGCACTGGAATAAATCAGAATGTCCATAAAGTTCACTGTAACATAGTGTATCTATGGGGGAAAGCTGGAGCGGTAGGTTCATCACCGTTATAGAGTTATTCCACAGAGCAGTTGAGTGTGAATTGGACTGCAGTTGGACTGTAACTGGTTAATGTTTGTCAAATTCAATTCTTCTTCTACACTCACAGTATGATCTTGATTGTGAAAGAGCTCTGAGAGCGGTTTAGGTATCAATGGCTTCATGGGAGGCTTGGAAATCAATGAATAACACATCAGGGAAGCATCAGATTGAGGAGCTACAGTAGAAAGATTTACTTCAACTGAACAATCACTGAGGACCCCTCAGATTCATACACAGCTTAGGTGCTTGCACAGACACTGTGGTGCTTGGACAGACACTGGCCATCCAAGTGCTCAGTTAAATTGGCTTCACTCTATCAGAATGGATGAATGCTCTCGTTGTCACCATGATAGGCCTAAAAGAGTGAAGTCAGTGACATGCATTATTTAGTTACCTCATCTTGTGGCTCCTGCAGTGAGCCTCACTTGGAATTACTTTAAATGTCCAATGCAGCCATTTTTATCTCAATATCAAATCATTTCTGGGTAACAATTAAGTACCTTACGATGATTGTTTTCAATTAAAATAGTACAAAATAAAAAATAAAAATCTTAGCAAATATCAATTTCTCAAGCATGAATTTTGCTAGAAATGTCCGGAAGGTGGAGGGGAAAACTGAAAACTAGCTGTTATTAGCAGAGAGGTTTGGAACTCTCTTTCTTATTGGTCTATTAAGTAATTTACCGCCTGGTGATGTCAACAGGCAGGCAAAAACTCCATCCCACCAAAACAGGCTGAAATGTCAGGCACTAAAATGTTCTTTAACTAAAATGGCATTATATTAATTTTCACAATTTCACAGTATTATTACAATCTCATAGCGTGGAAATATATATAAAACCTTTTTTGAGGGGACTGCACCTTTGAGTCCAACTTTCCAATGACAGTGGATGGCATGCAACAAGCAATGCAACTACAGAGGAGGTTTCTGAATAGATAATATCGTTGAGTCTTCTTGAATGTTTTTATTTTAATTTTAAAGTCAGCGCAAAAGACCTCACTGTAACACTGTAAACTGTATGCACTGTATATATTTACCATGGCAGCATCGCTCCCTCTGCTTATATAGCTTTATCCCCTCTGTAAATTGTGTATTCCTACTGTAATCAGACTATACTCCAGAGTTTCATGTTTACTGTACCGATATTGTATATTCTGTATGATGTGGACTTGTGTCTCTATTCTGTTTGTTTATTGTCTGTTGCAGGCAGCACTGAGACAAATTCTGGGTTATGTGTAAATGTACTTGGTGAATGAAGATTATTCTGATTCTGACCAGATCCCAAAACTATTCCGGGGTACCCTCCGAATATAATCATGCACAATGAAGTGACATTTGTGGCCAAAGAAGATGAGAAAACATGGTCTCTTTCAGATGTCCATCAAGTGTGTGCTAGACAGTACATGCCCAAATGCCTAACTAGGAAGGGAACTGACCAGAGCGTTTATGAATTAGAGACACAAAGTATTCTAAACACATGAAATGAGTCATGTTAATAGGTGTTATAATGTTATTCTTATTTTGTCTCAAACTGTATTATTGCTCCGGCTCCAAGGTTTCATTAGAAAAATAAATCCTTCTTACTTTTATGTGGGCTTTTTAAATACTCACAATACTGTATGTAATACGTACATTAATGATAATAGATGATTGACATACTCATGCAAGATGATTGACTTACTTTCAATATCAGATAAGAGGTTTGCAGTGAGCTCTGTAATAGTCCAGCAAAACATTTGGTAACACTTTACTTATAGGCCTACTGTATAACTAAAGTCTGCAGGTAAGTAAGTCTGCTTTGTAACTTGATATAAGAAAGTTTTAGCATTTATAATAATGCTTGTATAATAAGGCTCATGACTGCATGGCCAGGCATGACTCCAACACCATCAACAAGTTTGCCAATGACACAACAGTGGTAGGCCTGATAACCGACAACGATGAGACAGCCTATAGGGAGGAGGTCAGAGACCTGGCCGTGTGGTACCAGGACAACAACCTCAAGACAAAGGAGATGATTGTGGACTACAGGAAAAGGAGGACCGTGCACGCCCCTATTCACATTGATGGGGCTGCAGTGGAGTAGGTTGAGAGCTTCAAGTTCCGTGATGTCCACATCACCAACAAACAATCATGGTGCAAACACACTAAGACAGTTGTGAAGAGGGCACGACAAAGCTTATTCCCCCTCAGGAGACTGAAAAGATTTGGCATGGGTCATCTGATCCTCAAAAGGTTCTACAGCTGCACATCGAGAACATCCTGACTGGTTGCATCACTGCCTGCTATAGCAACTGTTCTGTCTCCGACAGCAAGGCACTAAAGAGCGTAATGAGTATGACCCAGTACATCACTGGGGCCAAGCCTCCTGCCATCCAGAACCTCTATACCAGGCAGTCAGAGGAAGGCCCTAAAAATTGTCAAAGACTGGAGCCACCCTAGTCATGGACTGTTCTCTCTGCTACCGCATGGCAAGTGGTACAGGAGTGCCAAGTCTAGGTCCAAAAGACTTTTTAACAGCTTCTACCCCCAAGCCATAAGACTCCTGAACAGCTAATCAAAGGGCTACCCAGACCCTCCTTTTATGCTGATGCTACTAGCTGTTTATTATCTATGCATAGTCACCTCTACTAACCGGTGTACCCCCACTTTGACTCTGTACCGGTACCCCCTGTATATAGCCTCGCTATTGTTATTTTACTGCTGCTGGTTAATTATATGCTACTTTTATTTTTTATTTTTTACTTAAGACTTTTTTTCTTAAAATTTCTTGAAGCATTGTTGGTTAAGTGCTTGTAAGTAAGCATTTCACTGTTGTATTCGGAGCATGTGATGCCTCTCTAAGTATCAAAAAGCCAACTGACTGGTTCATTTTGAGATGATAATAAGACATACAGGCAGGTTTAGTAAATGCACTATCACTATTGCAGTTCTCTTTTACCATAGCATAGGCAACTCACAAAAATAAGGCTACAGACTGCTCCAAATTGTATGGTGGTCGATGCACACTCACCATTGGCTGTCCGGCCTAGGGGCGGGTCTTGTTTCTGATGTTGGCGAGCGTTTAGGGTGCAAGGGGTGTTCTATGGATGGCGAAGGAAAAGCTTACTTGGCACTGATCCCTCCTTTCCATATAGACGTAGCTTACGTTAGGCATCAAATACTCTGTAATGTATCGTAAATAGTGCGTGTTTGCAGAGGATAGTGGATGCATGTTTAATAATGCGATGAGGCCAATGCACTTTGCAAGACTTGTGCTGCAGAGAGCCTCCGCAGATCCCACGACCTGTTGCTGAAGCCGGGAGGAGAGAGAATAGGCGCTTGAGAGGGATAGTACTGCATTGGACACGAGAGCCCGTGGTTTCTTCGCTGAGGAAATCATGCAGTTTGCAATCTGGCTGGTTGGACTAATGTGTCATCTGTCAGCACTTGTCCGCAACTCCTTGGAATACCGATTGCATCCGAAACAAGGTAGCCTACATATCTTGTTGATTTATGGTAGGATCCACCCGGTTAAAATGCAGTTTCTGAGAGTATGTTTAAAATGTTTAGTAGGCTTAATGGCACTGAGAAAATATTCCAGTAGAGTAACAGTACATTGTAGCCTACATGTTCTCATATAAAATAGTTGAATGTTAAAAACTGTTACATTGACATCTCTATTGGCTACATGTATTACCGTTATAAACTCTAATGCACGTTTCCCTTGTCTTTTAGAAAGTTTCATCAAACAGTTGTCGTCCTATGAAATTATCACCCCGCTGCGGATAAATGATTTCGGAGAATCATTTCCCCATAAATTGCACTACAAAAGGAAACGGAGAAGTGTACATGCAGATTATTCGGCTGGTTTACGTGCTCACTACAGAATTGACGCATTCGGACAACGCTTTCATCTCAATCTAACCGCGGACTCCGGTTTTATCGCCCCCACATACACTGTGACACATTTGGGAGCAGAACACAGCAAATCAACGGAGTCCCGCCAACAAGACCTCAGCGATATGCGTCACTGCTTTTTCCGCGGACATATCAACGCCAAGATTGAATCTACCGCTGTCTTCAGTCTGTGCACTGGCCTTGTGAGTATGACTCTAAACTTAGATACTTTTTAACAGACATTGCTGACAAGTCTCCCGGGTAATTCCCATTTCAACGGATTCCAACCATATCCCCCATAACACACTAGTGAAGTGCATATGTGCAACATGAGCATGTGTGGCTTGACATGTGTCATTGACCACAGTGTGAGCAGGGACAGAATCCCATTTTATGCCTATTCAGCAGTAATACCACTGGGGTGATGCTGCTATTACACACGATTTGCATAATGTCCTCTGCTGGATATTGTTTACATAGTGGGTATCTGTGACATACATGTGTTTTTTAAATGATGAAACACCTTGGACACATGTTTGTTTTTATTATGCAAATTACAGAATTGCACATAGCCTAGGCCTCTTGGAATATACAGTACCAGTCATTCCAGGGTTTTTCTTTATGTTTTACTATTTTCTACATTGTAGAATAGTGAAGACATCAAAACTATGAAATAACACATATGGAATCATGTAGTAACCAAAAAGTGTTAAACAAATCAAAATATATTTTATAATTGAGATTCTTTAAAGTAGCCACACTTTGCCTTGATGACAGCTTTGAACACTCTTGGTATTCTCTCAACCAGCTTCACCTGGAATGCTTTTCCAACAGTCTTGAAAGAGTTCCCACATATGCTGAGCACTTGTTGGCTGCTTTTCCTTCACTCTGCGGTCCAGATTGTGAGATTGTGTTGAATAGATGACTTTATGGGTCAGATAGGATTACTGTACAGGGGCAGGGTTTGAACTCAAAGGGGTTTTGCCTGGAGTAAACTGGCACTGGCCATGTATCAGATGTTCTACATGTCTGTATAACTTAACTAGCACAAAACACCATCAACTGATTGTGTTTCAGTGAATCACACCCTTCTCTTACCTCTTTTATTTATGTACTTTCATGTTCAGTGGATGACTTCAGATATACTGTACATACAGATAGTACCTCACCTTCTGGAAAAAGAAGAAATAAGATATAATATTTATGAGATTTGATTGTCATCCTGGCCAACTTGATGTACTGTATGAATTCAAGCTCTTTTCCAAACATTAATGTATGACTTCAAGCTCCTTTTCAAATGTGTTTGCATCTGTAAAGTTTATTAGTACCCTCTGTGATGTTGTCAATTCAATTAAATTCAAGGCGCTTTATTGGCATGGGAAACATATATTAACATTGCCAAAGCAAATGAAGTAGATAATATACAAAAGTGAAATAAACAATAAAAATTAACAGCAAATCAAATCAAATGTATTTATATAGCCCTTCTTAGATCAGCTGATATCTCAAAGTGCTGTACAGAAACCCAGTCTAAAACACCAAACAGCAAGCAATACAGGTGTAGAAGCACAGTAAACATTAAACTCACAGAAGTTCCAAAATAATTAAGACATTTCAAATGTCATATTATGTATATATACAGTGTTGTAACAATGTGCAAATCGTTAGTCATATCACCAGTCATTGAGAACGACAGGACAATAGGCACAGAGAGAGCATCAGTACACCCATGGCTCTAGGCGATTAGGTCATAAACGTGTTGGCCTAGTCTCTGAGAGCGGAGGCTGCTGGGGCTTCGTTGGACGAGCACATTTTGGTGTGATGAGGTCATTAAGGGATGATTAAGCCTCTAAAACAAAAGAGTCATTTTGAGAAGGAAGTTTCCCTTGTCTCTGGTGCCCAATGACTTCCCTCCGGGGAGGCTTGGGGCCTTGTGTCTTTTCACAGTGTGCTGTGACTTGTGGGAAACAGGAGAAAGATCTTGGGCTGTGGATAATTACCAATGAAGGTGCTGAGAAGAATCTAGAGGACAACTCACACCGTGGGAAATGTGTGTCCTTGGGAATTTCTCTGTTTAAAGGGACATAATGGGGGTACATTCAGAATACCCCCTATGTATCCCATATGTCCCTCTCTCTGTTTCTACAGTCAGCTGCCAAGTGATGGATGTCTATGTAAAGGTCCGATGTTAGACACTTTAACGGTCTATTTAACCTGAGCGATGGACTG
The DNA here is from genome assembly GCF_036934945.1 of Oncorhynchus masou masou. Classification (NCBI taxonomy): domain Eukaryota; kingdom Metazoa; phylum Chordata; class Actinopteri; order Salmoniformes; family Salmonidae; genus Oncorhynchus; species Oncorhynchus masou. The sequence continues at coordinate 80,777,283 of NC_088242.1, read as the reverse complement.
TCTTCACTGTACGTCACATTAGATGAGTCAGCCTATAGGGCATGACAGTGGTCTTTGCTAGCTGTGTGCCAACAGACAGAGATTCCTCACCTTGGACTTTGTGGAGTCCCCTCCACCATTGCCTTGACCTGAAGCTCTCTGTGGAGTCCCCTCCACCATGGCCTTGAGCTGAAGCTTTCTGTGGAGTCCCCTCCACCATGGCCTTAACCTGAAGCTTTCTGTGGAGTCCCCTCCACCATGGTCTTGAGCTGAAGCTTTCTGTGGAGTCCCCTCCACCATGGCCTTGAGCTGAAGCTTTCTGTGGAGTCCCCTCCACCATGGCCTTAACCTGAAGCTTTCTGTGGAGTCCCCTCCACCATGGCCTTGAGCTGAAGCTTTCTGTGGAGTCCCCTCCACCATGGCCTTGAGCTGAAGCTTTCTGTGGAGTCCCCTCCACCATGGCCTTGACCTGAAGCTTTCTGTGGAGTCCCCTCCACCATTGCCTTGAGCTGAAGCTTTCTGTGGAGTCCCCTCCACCATGGCCTTAACCTGAAGCTTTCTGTGGAGTCCCCTCCACCATGGCCTTAACCTGAAGCTTTCTGTGGAGTCCCCTCCACCATGGCCTTAACCTGAAGCTTTCTGTGGAGTCCCCTCCACCATGGCCTTAACCTGAAGCTTTCTGTGGAGTCCCCTCCACCATGGCCTTAACCTGAAGCTTTCTGTGGAGTCCCCTCCACCATGGCCTTGAGCTGAAGCTCTCTGTGGAGTCCCCTCTGCCTTAAGTCCCCTCCGCCTCTGTGGAGTCCCCTCATGGCCTTAACCTGAACAGGACATTTTTCTGCCATTGTAATCCTTGGGCTGGCTGCTTAAGCACTTTTTGGGGTTACTTCATTTTTATCTATATATACATTTTCAGAATGGAAAAAACACTTTCAGTGTAAACTTAAATGACTAAAACCATTTATAAAGTGTGTAGAAAAGATAATGCACCTATATATTTTTCCATAATATAAACTCTGAGAACTATCAATCACCAAAATAAAAGCTTGACAGTGAGGGGAAATAGACAATTCCAAAAACAATTAATTTAGCAGTATTCATTTTGTTATTATGTTTGAGCAAAACACAGCACTAGCCTTGGCAATTCGCATAGAATTGTAGGAAATGTGCTTTTAAACTGCTTCTCTCTCAGCCCAGTGGAGAGAGCCATGGCCTTGAGCTGAAGCTTTCTGTGGAGTCCCCTCCACCATGGCCTTGACCTGAAGCTCTCTGTGGAGTCCCCTGCACCATGGCCTTGACCTGAAGCTCTCTGTGGAGTCCCCTGAACCATGGCCTTGACCTGAAGCTCTCTGTGGCGTCCCCTCCACCAAAGTCCCATTTCAGCACCCATTCCTGACAGCAACCATTGTCTGTTCATCTGAACCTCGTTTTCAGACTAGGAACTAACACTAGACCCCTGACACCATTTGAATTATCCAATAAATTAAATCAATCAAGTCTATTCCTCATTCTGATAATGTACTACTACCTCATTTTCACATTTGGTCTGATAGAATTTGGTAAATGTCATACAGAGATGTACAATGTTACATAGGTTGTTGTCAGTCTGTGCATCACTACTGTCTTGACCCCATGCTCTATTGGACACGGCACATGTAGGAAGTGCCTAGTACCCAGCCTCTGTCTCGTTCATCAACTCAGTAATCACTCAGTCCTTGACATTACTGTACAGTACCTGAGTGAATACCTTAGGCTTAGGCTGACATTAGCCATGACAGTACTGTACAGTACCTGAGTGAATACCTTAGGCTTAGGCTGACATTAGCCATGACAGTACTGTACAGTACCTGAGTGAATACCTTAGGCTTAGGCTGACATTAGCCATGACAGTACTGTACAGTACCTGAGTGAATACCTTAGGCTTAGGCTGACATTAGCCATGACAGTACTGTACAGTACCTGAGTGAATACCTTAGGCTTAGGCTGACATTAGCCATGACAGTACTGTACAGTACCTGAGTGAATACCTTAGGCTTAGGCTGACATTAGCCATGACAGTACTGTACAGTACCTGAGTGAATACCTTAGGCTTAGGCTGACATTAGCCATGACAGTACTGTACAGTACCTGAGTGAATACCTTAGGCTTAGGCTGACATTAGCCATGACAGTACTGTACAGTACCTGAGTGAATACCTTAGGCTTAGGCTGACATTAGCCATGACAGTACTGTACAGTACCTGACTGAATACCTTAGGCTTAGGCTGACATTAGCCATGACAGTACTGTACAGTACCTGAGTGAATACCTTAGGCTTAGGCTGACATTAGCCATGACAGTACTGTACAGTACCTGAGTGAATACCTTAGGCTTAGGCTGACATTAGCCATGACAGTACTGTACAGTACCTGAGTGAATACCTTAAGCTTAGGCTGACATTAGCCATGACAGTACTGTACAGTACCTGAGTGAATACCTTAGGCTTAGGCTGACATTAGCCATGACAGTACTGTACAGTACCTGAGTGAATACCTTAAGCTTAGGCTGACATTAGCCATGACAGTACTGTACAGTACCTGAGTGAATACCTTAGGCTTAGGCTGACATTAGCCATGAGTGAGTGAGTGAGTGTTTCAGGCTGACAGTGCCTGTCTGCACTTTGACGTAAACATAATGTTCTGCTGAATGGGATAGGCTGCTAAAAGATGTCTTCTGCTTGATGGCCTTGTGCTCAAACACTTCCCCCCAGCACAAACTGCCAGCACCATGCCTCTTAATGATACAGTGTAACTGCTCAATGCCAGTACATTCACATTCATTCGTCAACTTTACTGCTTTCAGAGGAGCAGAGTGGGGCTGCCTTCCTGCACTCAAGGTAGTTTAGTTTACACACAGTATACAAGGAGAGAGAGAGAGAGAGAGAGAGAGAGAGAGAGAGAGAGAGAGAGAGAGAGAGAGAGAGAGCGTCTGCCAACTTGCAGAAGTTTGTTTCCTCTGCTTTGTGCCATGTTATTACAACCCAGTCATTATATTGTACTTGGGCTCAGATTCATCTCTCATCATATAGCTAGGCCTGCAACACTTAGGCTTTCCAAGATGCAAGGGTGCTAGGGGGCAAGTGTTTATAACATCTATTGTGAACGGAAAAGAGGAACTGTACATTATTATTATGGTTGTAATGGATATTATTTTACATGTCCTATCTGGATATTTTCCGTTGTCAAACACCAACCACTTGTGGAGATGTTCATTGAAATTTCCCCCAAAAGATAACATTCCACTGCACAATATCCTGTTAAAGTGTGCGTATGAAATTACCATACAAACACCTTTGTCTTCACGGCCGAGTGAGCCAGGGAGTGGGTGGCTGTTGAACTAAGCAGCTTTGTGAGGGCCTCCCTCATCTGCCACATCAATATTTGCATTGCTCTGACAGCCGCCTCTTCCTGTCACGATTAAAGTATTGCACTCTCAAATACCATAAAACAACAGTTTTTAAAAACAAATTGTACCCCTTTTTCTCCCCAATTTCATGGTATCCAATTGTTTTTTAGTAGCTACTATCTTGTCTCATCGCTACAACTCCCGTACGGGCTCGGGAGAGACGAAGGTTGAAAGTCATGCGTCCTCCGATACACAACCCAACCAAGCCGCACTGCTTCTTAACACAGCGCCATCCAACCCGGAAGCCAGCCGCACCAATGTGTCGGAGGAAACACCATGCACCTGGCAACCTTGGTTAGCGCGCACTGTGCCCGGCCTGCCACAGGAGTCGCTGGTGCGCGATGAGACAAGGATTTCCCTACCGGCCAAACCCGGACGACGCTAGGCCAATTGTGCGTCACCCCACAGACCTCCCGGTCGCGGCCGGTTACGACAGAGCCTGGGCGGTGGACCCAGAGTCTCTGGTGGCACAGCTGGCGTGGAGTACAGTGCCCTTAACCACTGCACCACCTGGGAGGCCCATAAAACAACAGTTTTAAAGCCACCGTCTGTATTTAGGTGACATGCTAATGGTGTGTGAAATTAAATAAATAAAATACAAATGCATTATTATTTAGGCTTTTTCCTCCCCAATTGGTAGTTACAGCCTTGTCCCATCACTGCAACTCCCATACGGACTCGGGAGAGGTGAAGGTCGAGAGCCTTGCGTCCTCCGAAACACGACCTTGCCAAGCCGCACTGCTTCTTGACACACTGTTCACTTAACCCGTAAGCCAGCCGCAACTATATGTCGGAGGAAACACCGTACAACTGGCGACCGTATCAGCATGTATGCCCCAGGCCCGCCACAGGAGTCACTAGAGGGTGATGGGACAAGGACATCCCTGCCGTCCAAACCCTTCCCTAACCCGAACAATGCTGGGCCAATTGTGCGCCGCCTCATGGGTATCCCGGTCACGGCCAGCTGCGACACAGCCCGGGATCGAACCTGGAACTCTAGTGACATCTAGAGTCAGTGCCTTAGACTGCTGCACCACTCGGGAGGCCCGTCATATTTACATTTACATTTAAGTCATTTAGCAGACGCTCTTATCCAGAGCGACTTGAAATGACACTATTAGATATGTGTCAATCAAGCCCATTTTTTCTCATCAGATTTCCTGAGGATGATGCTGTCATCTGACCCTTTATTACACAATGTCCTTAACTCAAAGGTCCTTAACTCAATAATTCTTCAGGCATTCCAGAATGCAAATTATGGAATTTGCATTCAAATAAAATAATTTTATTTGCAACATGCTTCGTAGACAACAGGTGTTGACTAACATTGAAATGCTTACTTACGAACCGTTCCCAACAATGCAGAAAAAAGAAAATAGAGAAATAATCAAAGGCTAACACATAATAATAAAAGTAATAATAAATACACAGTGAGTAATGATTACTTAGTTATATACATGGGGTGCCAGTACCAAGTCAATGTGCAGGGGTACGAGGTAATTTAAGTAGAGACATATAGCTAGGAATAAAGTGACTAGGCAACAAGATAGATAATAAACAGTTGCAGCAGCATATGTGAAAAGGGTCAATGCAGATAGTTAAATAGTTAACCAAATAGTGGCTTGGGCTTGGGGGTAGAAGCTGTTCATGGTCCTGTTGGTTCCAGACTTGGTGCATCGTTACCACTTGTTGTGCAGTAGCAGAGAAAACAGTCTATGACTTGGGTGGCTGGAGTCTTTGAAAAACATTTGGGCCTTCCTGACACCACCTGGTATAGAGATCCTGGGTAGCAGGGAGCTCGGCCCCAGTGATGTATTGGGCCATACGCACTACCAACTGTAGCGCTATGCGGTTGGATGCCAAGCAGAAGCCATACCAAGCCAGTCAAGATGCTCTTAATGTTGCAGCAGTATAACTTTTTGAGGCCCATGCCAAATCTTTTCAGCATCCTGAGGTGTAAGAGGCGATGTCGCGTCCTCTTCACGACTGTGTTGGTGTGTGTGGACCATGATAGATCCTTAGTGATGTGGACACAGAGGAACTTGAAGCTCTCGACCCGTCCCACTACAGCCCTGTCGATGTGAATGGGGATGTTCTCGGCCTTCGTTTCCTGTAGTCCACGATCAGCTCCTTTGTCTTGCCGACGTTGAGGGAGAGGTTGCTGTCCTGGCACCACACTGCCAGGTCTTTGGCCTCCTCCCTATAGGCTGTCTCATCATCGTCGGTGATCATGCTGTCGTGTCATCAGCAAACATAATTATGGTATTGGAGTAATGCGTGGCCATGCAGTAATGGGTGAACAGGGAATACCCCTGAGGGGCTCCTGTGTTCAGGGTCAACGGCTGTCTTGTTGCCTACCCTCACCACCTGGGGGCGGCGCGTCAGGAAGTTCAGGATCCAATTGCAGAGGGAGGTGTTCAGTCCCAGGGTCCTTAGCTTAGTGATGAGCTTTGAGGGCAATTAGGTGTTGAACACATAGCTGTAGTCAACGAATAGCATTCTCTCGTAGGTGTTCCTTTTGTCCTAGTGGGAAAGGGCAGTGTGGAGTGCAATAGAGATTGCATCATCTGTAGATCTGTTGGGGCGGTGTCAGGATTTGGCCAGGGTTGTTCCGGGTTTTGGTCAGTAGATGTCCCCATTGTGCTTTTTGTCCCTATGTTTTTCCCTTGATCCCCATTATTATTTGCACCTGTGTCTCGTTTTTCCCCTGATTGTATTTAAACCCTTTGTTTCCCTCAGTTCTGTGCTCTGTGTTTGTATGTTAGCACCCTGCCCTAGTGTTCTGTGTACTCTTGTCGATTCCGGGTGAAGTTCTTGTGGTATTCTGTTTTTTGTTTTTGTTTATTTTTTGGTGAGTTTCTTTTGAGGTCTTTTTGTGTTTTTCCTACCACCTTTTGGATTTGCCATTTTTTGCATTTTAGGATTTTTTCTTTATTAAATACACCGTCTTAAGTACTGCTGTGTCTGCCTCATCTTCTGGGTTTTGCTGTCTATTCGTGGCTCAGTTGGTTAAGTGACTGTTTCTCACTCCGGAGACCCAGGTTCGAAACCGGGTCCTGACAGAAACACAGAGCCAAAAATGAACCCAGAGGCAGCCAGTTCCCAGGACCTTTTTGCCACGCTGTCCCACCACCAGGAGACTGTCCAACGCCACGAAGCCGCCCTGGTTCAGCAAGAGGCCTTAATGGCTAGACATTCTCATCTTCTGTCGGAGATGCTGACTTCCATTAAGCAAATATCTGATCGACTTACCCCGGCAACAGTTTCCGTCCCAGTACCTCAGGTTCACGTACCCATGGCAGTTAACCCCCTGGCTGAACCTCGTCTTCCACCTCCCCAACGGTTCTCAGGTGATCCAAGTGCTTGTAAAGGCTTTCTCACTCAATGTTCTCTCTCCTTTGAGCTGCAACCCTCGTCGTTTCCCACCGACCGGTCTAAGATCGCATATATCATCACCCTGCTGTCGGAAAAAGCCCTGGCCTGGGCTACTGCTGTGTGGGATGCCCATAGTTCCTGCTGTGCCAGCTACTCTGCCTTTGCTGAGGAATTCAAACGAGTGTTTCAAGGCCCAAGCAGTGGTTCTGACTCAGCCAAACAGCTCCTGACTCTCCATCAAGGTTGGCGCAGCGTGACGGACTATGCCATCCAGTTCCGCACGGTGGCAGCAGCGAGTGGCTGGAACAACGAGGCGCTCACGGTGTGCTTTCTGAAAGGCCTTTCCGACACTATCCAAGATGAACTGGCCACTCGGGAACCACCGGACAATCTCGAGTCCCTGATCAAGTTGGCCTCACGCATTGACCAGCGTCTGAGAGAGAGAACTCAACCGTAGACCTCTAGCCCCTATCAGTCCCAGCTCCGAGTCCCCACCTTTATCATCGCTGGCTCCACCGGAACCCATGCAGATTGGACGCATCTCCCAGGCTGAGAGAGACCGCCGGATGAGGGAGCGACGCTGTCTATATTGCGGCAAACCGGGCCATTTCCGTTCCACGTGTCCCGGGCTCCAGGGAAACGCTCTGTCCCGTACAGACCGGGGGAACTGTAACGGGAAACATAACCTCCTCCCATCCGTCCAACTCCCGTCTGCTCATTCCAGTCACCCTCTCCTGGGACAACCACAAGCTTCACCTTCAAGCCTTGGTAGACTCTGGAGCCGCAGGTAACTTCATGGATGGTGTCTGGGCGAAGGAGAATGGCGTTCCCTCTGAACCTCTAAGTGACCCCATGAGGGTTACTACATTGGATGGAAGCCCTTTGGGATCTGGACTTGTCACTCATGTCACTACCTCCTTGAGACTTTCAGTTTCACAACACCAGGAATTGATGAACTTTCATTTGATCTCCTGTTCCGAGTTCCCTCTCGTCCTTGGATACCCCTGGCTTCACAGCCATAACCCTCACATCGACTGGTCTGTGGGCACTATCAAGCAGTGGGGTCCTACGTGCCAAGCTACTTGTATTTTCCAGAATTCCCGAGTTCTACTCCCGAGTCTTTAGAATCCATCGACCTGACCCGAGTTCCCGAGTGTTACCATGACCTCAAACTGGTGTTTAGCAAACAGAGGGCCACCATGCTACCACCCCATAGATCTTACGATTGCCCCATCGACCTGTTTCCGGGCACTTGCCCCCAGGGGTCGGATCTTTTCCCTATCTCCACCCGAACGAGCTGCTATGGATACCTACATCAAGGACTCTCTGGAAGCAGGCCTCATGCATCCATCAACCTCCCCGGCGGGAGCAGGGTTTTTCTTTGTGGCCAAGAAAGATGGTGGATTACGTCCTTGCATCGACTACCGTGGACTCAATGACATAACCGTCCGTAACCGTTACCCGCTACCCCTTATGGCCACAGCCTTCGAGCTGCTCCAGGAAGCAGTTGTTTTCACTAAGCTTGACCTGCGGAACGCATACCATCTTGTGCGGATCAGACCTGGTGACGAGTGGAAGACCGCTTTCAACACGCCTACTGGTCACTATGAATACTTGGTGATGCCCTTCGGCCTGACCAACGCCCCAGCGGTGTTCCAAGCGCTCATAAACGATGTGCTTAGGGATATGCTTAACATATTTGTGTTCGTTTACTTGGATGACATCCTCATCTTTTCGAGCTCCCTTCAAGAACACACTAAGCATGTCAGACAAGTACTCAAACGCCTCCTGGACAGCCATCTGTACGTTAAGCCGGAAAAATGTGAATTCCATTCATCCCGAGTACAATTCCTGGGATTTGTAGTGGAACCCGGTCGAGTTGAAATGGACCCTAGGAAGGTAGGGGCGGTAGCGGATTGGCCCACCCCCAAATCCGTTAAGGATGTTCAGCGTTTCCTGGGCTTCACAAACTTTTACCGCAAGTTCATCAAGAACTTCAGTTTGGTGGCAGCTCCTCTCTCAGCTTTAACCAAAGGTGGCAATGCAAGGTTTTTGTGGGGAAGAGAAGCTGAGACGGCCTTCCAAGGACTCAAGCAGCGCGTCCTCTCTACTCCCATCCTGATACTACCGACTACGGATGAACCATTTGTGGTGGAGGTAGACGCATCAGAGGTTGGTGTTGGAGCTGTCCTGTCTCAGAGCGGTGAAGACAAGAAGCTTCATCCGTGCGCTTTCTTCTCACACCGGCTTACCCCGACTGAGAGGAACTACGATGTGGGGGATCGTGAACTCCTAGCGGTTAAGATGGCATTGAAGGAATGGAGACACTGGCTCGAGGGGGCTTCTCACCCGTTTCAAGTGCTTACGGACCACAAAAATCTGGAGTATATCCAGCAGGCGAAGCGATTGAACTCTAGACAAGCTAGATGGTCTCTTTTCTTCAATCGATTCCAGTTTATCCTCACCTATCGGCCCGGGTCGAAGAATCTCAAACCGGATGCCCTGTCCCGAGTCTACGCTCCTGCCATTCGAGATGACACGGACATGCCTGTCCTTCCTGCTGCTAAGATTGTGGCTCCGATCTCGTGGCAAGTTGAGGATACCGTGAGACGTGCTCAAGCTAGCGAACCGGACCCTAAAGGAGGCCCTGCCAATCGGTTGTTTGTCCCCAAGGCAGTGAGGACTCAGGTCCTTCTGTGGGGGCACTCCTCTCGCCTCACCTGTCATCCGGGCGTAGGTCGCACCTTGGAGTTCATCCAGCGTAAGTTCTGGTGGCCTACCATAAGAGAAGACGTTGCCACTTTCGTCAATGCCTGCCCCGTGTGCTGCCAGGGCAAATCTTCTCACCTCCGCCCTCAAGGACTCCTTCACCCTTTACCTGTTCCCCACAGACCCTGGTCCCATATCTCATTGGACTTTATTACTGGACTTCCTCCATCCCATGGCAATACTACTATCCTAGTCATAATCGACAGGTTTTCAAAGGCGGCCAGGTTCGTCCCTCTGACTAAGTTACCTTCTGCCAAGGAAACGGCTGAGTTGGTAATTAATCATGTGTTCCGAGTCTTCGGCATTCCTCAAGATGTGGTTTCTGACAGAGGTCCCCAGTTCGCCTCAAGGTTTTGGAAGGCCTTCTGCCAACTCATGGGGGCTTCTGCCAGTCTATCTTCAGGGTACCATCCGGAGTCCAACGGCCAAACAGAGAGGATGAATCAAGAGCTGGAAACCACCCTCCGATGTATGACTCGTGACAACCCGTCCACATGGTCATCCTTTATTGTTTGGGCCGAATACGCGCACAACACCTTGCGCTCCTCCTCCACTGGTATGTCCCCGCACGAGTGTCAGTTTGGCTATGCTCCTCCATTGTTCCCGGACCAGGAGGCAGAAGTCAGAGTGCCTTCAGCCTTGAGGTTCGTCAGACGCTGTCGGCTTATGTGGAGGAAGACCCGTCTTAATCTGATGCGTTCCTCACAGAGGTATCAACAACAAGCCAACAGACGTCGCCGTCCCGGGCCTACCCTGCGCCCGGCCAGAGAGTCTGGCTTTCCACAAGAGACTTACCTCTACGGGTGGAGTCTCGCAAGCTGTCCCAAAAATACATTGGTCCCTTCAAGGTTGCCAGGAGAGTTAACCCAGTTTCTTATCGCCTACACTTACCCAGATCCCTTAAGATTAATCCCACATTTCATGTGTCATTGTTAAAACCTGTTGTTTTTTCTCCCCTTGTCCCGGCAGACAGACCTCCCCTCCGCCTCGTGTCATTGGAGGCCAGCCGGCTTATACCGTCCACCGGATACTGGATTCCCGCCGGGTGCAGCGGTCCTGGCAGTATCTGGTGGACTGGGAAGGCTACGGTCCTGAGGAGCGCTCCTGGGTTCCTGCCAAAGACATCCTGGACCCTGACCTCATTCGTCAGTTCAGGGCCCTCCACCCTGAGAGAGCTGGTAGGAACGTCAGGAGCCGTTCCTAGGGGGGGGATTCTGTCAGGATTTGGCCAGGGTTGTTCCGGGTTTTGGTCAGTAGATGTCCCCATTGTGCTTTTTGTCCCTATGTTTTTCCCTTGATCCCCATTATTATTTGCACCTGTGTCTCGTTTTTCCCCTGATTGTATTTAAACCCTTTGTTTCCCTCAGTTCTGTGCTCTGTGTTTGTATGTTAGCACCCTGCCCTAGTGTTCTGTGTACTCTTGTCGATTCCGGGTGAAGTTCTTGTGGTATTCTGTTTTTTGTTTTTGTTTATTTTTTGGTGAGTTTCTTTTGAGGTCTTTTTGTGTTTTTCCTACCACCTTTTGGATTTGCCATTTTTTGCATTTTAGGATTTTTTCTTTATTAAATACACCGTCTTAAGTACTGCTGTGTCTGCCTCATCTTCTGGGTTCTGCTGTCTATTCGTGGCTCAGTTGGTTAAGTGACTGTTTCTCACTCCGGAGACCCAGGTTCGAAACCGGGTCCTGACAGGCGGTATGCATTTTGCGTGCATGGAGTCTGATGTTGTTATTGTGAGCCATGACCAGCCTTTCAAAGCATTTTGCTTTTTAAATGTTTTATAAATGTTTTATTTATTTATTTATTTATTTATTTTTACACCTTTTTCTCCCCAATTTTCATGGTATCCAACTGGTAGTTACAGTCTTGTCCCATCGCTGCAACTCCCGTACGGACTCGGGAACGGTGAAGGTCGAGAGCCGCGCGTCCTCCGAAACATAACCCAGCCAAGCCGCACTGCTTCTCGACACAACGTCCACTGCACTGAAGTGTCGGTGGTAACACCATACACCTGGCGACCGTGTCAGTGGGCATTGTGACCGGCCCGCCATAGGAGTCGCTTGTGCGCGATGGGACAAGAACATCCCTTCCTGCCAAACCCTAGTACGCATCCTGGTAACTCATATGGCCCTGCAGACTTGTGAATGTTAACCTTTTTAAAAGTCTTACTCACAATGGCTACGGAGAGCGTGATCACACAGTCGTCCAAAACAACTGGTGTTCTCATGCATGGTTCAATGCTGCTTACCTCGAAGTGAGTGTAGAAGGCATTTAGCTGGTCTGGTAGGCTTGTATATCTGGGCAGTTCTCGGCTAGGTTTCCCTTTGTAATCCATGATAGTTTGCAAGCCCTGCCACATCAGACTAGCATCAGAGCCGGTGTAGTAGGATTCAAGCTTAGTCCTGTATTGACACTTTGCCTGTTTGATGGCTCGTCGGGGATCGTAGCAGTATTTCTCATAAGCGTCCGGATTAGTATCCCGCTCCTTGAAAGTGGCAGCTCTAGCCTTTAGCTCAGTGCGGATGCTTCCTGTAATCCATAGCTTATGTACATACGGTCACTGTGGGGATGACGTCAATCATGCACTTAATAATGGTGCTGGTGACTGATGTGTTAAACTCCTCAATGCCATCGTATGTAACATATTCCAGTCTGTGCTAGCAAAACAGTCCTGTAGCTTAGCATCTGCTTCACTGGACCACTTCCATATTGGGCACGTCTATGGGACTTACTGTTTGAGTTTCTTGCTTGTAAGCAGGAATCGGGAGTATAGAGTTATTGTCGGATTTGCCAAACGGAGAGCAAGGGAGAGCTTTGTATGCATTTCTGTGTGTGGAGTAAATGTGATCGAGAGTTTTTTCACCTCTCGTTGCACTGGTGACATGATGGTAGAAATGAGATAAAACGGATTTCAGTTTCATTTTCTTGTTTGTTTATGGCCCTATACAGCTCATTGAGTGTGGTCTTAGTGCCAGCATCGGTTTGTGGTGGTAAACAGGTAAATAGTTGGTCTACAGCTTATCATGAGGTATTCTAACTCAGGCGAGCAGAACCTTGAGTCTTCCTTAATATTAGAGATCACGCACTAGCTGTGGTTAACAAAGACACACACATCCCCTCTTTAGCTCATCCGAAGCTGCCGTTCTGTCCTGCCGATGCAAAGAAAAAACAACTAGATGTGCAGTATATTATCCATGTCCTCGTTCAGCCACGACTCTGAGAAACATAGGTTATTACATGATGGCCTATCCATATACCGCGGCAACATGATCAGACATTCAAATACTGCCACGGCAAGATCGTGTTACTACGACTACAAGTCTGGCCATATTAAGATCAAACATCTGTACTAAGAGTGATTACCAGTGTGTTAAATGGTGATTGACAGAGACCACTCTAAGTACTATTTATCAATTTGACTATTTTCCAAGGTGTTCCCATTTCCATCAGCTAAAGAAGACTGTACTTTTTAGATATTCTTTTTGCGTTTTTCGGACCAATCATGGAACTAATGATGCATAGTGCACTGTGTACTTTACTAGTACTCAACATTTACTCAGAGAAACAGCACACATGCTATAACAACTAGGTACATCACTCACATCAATCACTGATACATAGTGCCAATAGCCGTTATGTCCTGAATGAACAAATGTAATAATTAGGAGTTGAGTTGAGTTGTCTCTAGATCTATGTCTGGGACAATACAGGACATGCACTTACTAACTGGTAGGGACTACTCAAAGGAGTTCTCTAGACACCAGTCCTATCATGCTACAGATGTAAGATCTTAATTTGATCACAATTTTGTTGTTGAGAATTTTCCTGCACAGCAGGAAATGCAAACTTGTAGTGTATTTGATGTTGAAAAAGGCTTCTAAAGTTTGTAATTTCCACTTTAAAATGTCAGACTTGATTTCTCCCAATGAAAAATGTATTACAATCCATTAATTATAATTCAAATAATAATTCACATTTCCTGTTTCTGCAGGATTATTTTCCTGCTGTAGCAAACTGGCTCTAATGAAGATCCTACATATGTGTAGCTGCCATACACACTTCACAGACCTCCTCTAACCAACTCTTCTCTCACAATCTACCCTCACTCCTCCAGATGGGGACTTTTACAACCCAGCATGGTGAATACTTCTTAGAGCCCCTGATGAAGGCGGAGGAGGGGGAGGAGTACGACGAGGAGCACAACAAACCACACCTCGTCTACAGACAGGACAGGAAGAGGAGAGAGAGTCCTGCCAGTGAGCCCACACAACCCTGCTCAGCTTCAGGTAACAGACCTACCTACCACAGTCTGCCCCTGTACTAACCATAGTCTGAATTCTCTCCTATACTGTACTATACTATACTGTATTACACTATACTAGAGGGTTTTCCAAACTCGCCCCCCCCCCCAGGTGCACGTTTTGGTTTTTGCCCTAGCACTATACAGCTGATTCAAATAACCAACTCATCATCAAGCTTTGATTATTTGAATCAGCGGGGTGAGTTTGGGAAACTCTCTTATACTACGCTATGCTACACTACACTACACCACACTATTTTTGTATTCACTTTTATTTATTCAGGGGAGCCCAATTGATTCCAGGGTCTCGTTCCCAATGGTGCCCTGATTACAAACATTTACTCGGAACAGGAAGAACAATTTATATTACAATTAAAACAAGACAAATACAAATAACCACAAGACACAACCACAACACCACAATTTTAGCAAATAAACCACTATAATCAATAGAAAAAACTGCAATCCTCAATGAATTCATTCAACACCCGAGTCCTAAACTACAATAGCGGCAGGAATTTTGTAGGTTATTTCAACAGTGGAGGGCACTAAAACTAAAGGGAGGAATTACCTAAATTGGTCAAGACCAGAGGGACCTCAAGAGTTAACCAAACCTGTAAGCAGGTTTTGTAGCTCATTCTTTTATATGTTAGCAATGAAGTTAAGTAAGTTTATAGCTTGTGTAGCAGGGTTTTGTAAACATAGAGGGAATACTGAATTGATCTACTGGACTTTAACAAGGACCAGCCAACCTTTTGATACAGGATGCAGAGGTGAGTATTGAAACTGTCAAGAGATATAAAAGAATAGCGCTATGGTAGACGGCATCCAAAGGTTTAAGAGTAGTGGCTGCTGCAGTCTGGTAAATGGTGTCACCATAATCAAGAACTGGCAGGAAAGTTGACTGTACAATCTGGTTCCTGCTATTTAGATAAAGGCAAGGTCTATTTCTAAAAACGAAGCCCAATTTGAGTCAGTTTTAACTTTAAACATTAAGTCTTTGTCAATCCAAATGCCCAGATATTTGTAGGTGGTGTCCCGATCAATGGGAGAACCATCCAATGAATAAATATGTAGTCCATCTGAAACATTCTTGTGAGAACTAGAGAACAACATGTATGTAGTCTTGCCTGAATTATACAATACTACACTGCACTTTACTATACTTCACTTTACTATACTTCACTACACTACTTTACACTATACTTTACTATACTAATCACAGTCTAATTGTTACTGGGGTTCCCCTCACACCTGCTCTGTGTTGTAGTTCACTCTGTGCCACAGCCGTAATAGCTGCGCAAACAGCAAATTATTCTTAGTTACGATTCTTGACTGCGGGTTTAGCGAGAAGATTTGAGTCTTTTAGCTTATTTAATTAAGCTAAAAAAAATTCCAGCCAGCCATCGCCTCCTGAGGTTTTTACTCTCCTTTCTGGAGTGTTCACACCCAAGACTGCGGAAGAACAGAGGAAGAAATAATTGCTTTTTAGTTTGCTGCACTGTCGGAGATACATTTTGAAACTGGAGAGCACTGCATTTTATAAGCTGCTTTTAAATGTTCTCCATTTCATTAGAATTTTAATAGCTGCAGACTTTAGGTGGTAGAGAGGCCCACAAAAAGCAAAGTGACCCAGCAGAGTTCACCCTGACTCAGGCCCTTAAAAGATGGCTCATGGGGAGCTTTGTGGGCGGCCTTTGTTGGCTGATGCAATAAATCTTTTATGTGCTGGATACTTGATTTGCTTGTTGTCTGGACCCGGGTATTGTGTGCTGGTTGTGGCCATTGTCTGTGGCTGGATTTAAAGTAGTTGGAGTGACCTGAGGGGCCAGGCCAAAACCTCCTTAATATGCTTGCCTTTCACTCCTTCAGTCTGTGTGTGGCAAACACAGAGGGGCAACAATCTGGAGGGTCTCACTATCAGCCAGGCACTGGAGGACTTTAAAATATGCTCTCTCTCTGTGTAGACACTGTCAGACAGTGGGTGGGAGGCGGGAGCCTCTTAAAAGGCCTTGGTTTGACATGAAGGTGTAGCAGCTCACACAAGTTGTGGGTCTATACACCCAGTCTCCATGTAATATCTTTCAAACCTCACAGATTAGATACAGTAGGTTTTTCTATTCAAAGTACCCAAGCAAACACATTCTTCCTCCTCACTTTTTAATATGTCAATAGGCTCTTGTTATAACATAGATATATAGCAGGAGAAAGAGAAGACACCTGTAGAATGCCTCATCAAAGGGCAGCAGAGCAGACACACAATGAGGCAGGATTAAAGGACAGAGACGACACAGGGCCGGGTTAGGACAGGAGCACTGTGAGGTGTCCTGGGCTGTGGTTCCACACCCTTATCTGATAGGCTCCTCTCCAGATGCACTGATAAATGCCTCTCTTTGAAGGCCACAGTACGTCTGCCTGCCTGCCTGCCTGGCTGGCTGCTAGTAGGCCTTGTTTCTTTGTATGGGAATGTGTGCAGTGCACACACTGACTGCTACTATCAGGTCAGGAGTAAACACTGTGTTGGTTGGCTGTTCTCAAAGCACAGCACAGGTATCAAATCAAAGTTTATTGGTCGCTCACACAGATTTGTAGATGTTATCGCAGGTGCAGCGAAATGCTTTTGCGGTCTAAGACACTGCATCGCAGTGCTAGAGGCGTCACTACAGATCCGGGTTCAATCCCGGGCTGTGTCGCGGCCGGCCGCGACCGGGAGACCCATGAGGTGGTGCACAATTGGCTCAGCGTTGTCCGAGTTTGGGGAGGGTTTGGCCGGCTGGGATGTCCTTGTCCCATCACGCTCTAGCGAAACCTTGTGGTGGGCCGGGCGCATGCATGCAGACCTTGGTCGCCAGCTGAACTACCAATTGGAGATCACGAAATTGGGGAGAAAAAGGTGTAAAAAATATATATACGTCCATCTCCAACAATGCAGTAATATCTAGCAATACAATAACAATACACACTTAATCCAAAAGGTTAGAAAATATCAGAAATATCAGAACGAGCAATGACAGAGTCCAGAATATAAATGTGTATATATATACATAGTATATACAGTATGGACAGTATATTAATAGAAAAGGTATGTACAGCAGTAGTTACTGTATATAAGATGAGCCATGATTAGAATACAGTATATACACTACATGACCAAAAGTATGTGGACAGCTGCTTGTCAAACATATCATTTCAAAATCATGGGCATTAATATGGAGTTGGTCCCCCGTTTGCTGCTATAACAGCCTCCACTCTTCTGGGAAGGCTTTCCACTAGATGTTAGAACATTGCTGTGGGGACTTGCCTCCATTCAGCCATGAGAGCATTAATGAGGTAGGGCACTGATGTTGGGCGATTAGGCCTGGCTTGCAGTCGGCATTCTAATTCCTCCCAAAGGTGTTGGATGGGGTTGAGGTCAGGGCTTTGTGCAGGCCAGTCAAGTTCTTCCACACCAATCTCGACAAACCATTTCTGTATGGACCTCGCTTTGTGCATGGGGTCCATTGTCATGCTGAAACAGGAAAGGGCCTTCCCCAAACTGTTGCCACAAAGTTGGAATCACAGAATCGTCTAGAATGTCATTGTATGCTGCAGCGTTAAGATTTCCCTTCCATGGTACTAAGGTGCCTAGTCCGAACCATGAAAAACAGCCCTAGACCATTATTCCTCCTCCACCAAACATTACAGTTTGCACTATGCATTGTGGCAGGTAGCATTCTGCTGGCATCCATCAAACCCAGTTTTGTCTGTCGGACTACCAGATGGTGAAGCGTCATTCGTCATTCCAGAGAACCTGTTTCCACTGCTCCAGAGTCCAATGGTGGCATAGCGCATGGTGATCTTAGGCTTGTGTGCGGCTGCTCGGCCATGGAAATCCATTTCATGAACTTCCCGACCAACAGTTCTTGTGCAGAAGTTGCTTCCAGAGGCAGTTTGGAACTCGGTAGTGAGTGTTTTAACCGAGGACAGGCGATAGTTATGCGCTACACACTTCAGCACTCGGTGGTCGCGTTCTGTCAGCTTGTGTGGCCTACCACTTTGCGACTGAGCCGTTGTTGCTCCTAGATGTTTCCACTTCACAGTAATAACACTTACAGCTTTACCCTGACAGACATTTGACAAACAGACAAACAGGTGGCATCCTATGACGGTGCCACGTTGAAAGTCACTGAGCTCTTCAGTAAGGCCATTCTACTGTCAATGTTTGTCTATGGAGATTGCATGGCTGTGTGCTTGATTTTCTACACCTGTCAGCGACTAATTTGAATTGGTGTCCATATGATTTTATATATATAGTGTACACGTGAAGTGGGTAGACCAGTATGTTAACATTGTTAAGTGTCTAGTGTTCAATGACTATGGTCATAGGGCAACAGTGTCTAAGGTGCCGGCAGAGTACCAGGCGTTGGCCGGCTAGTGATGACTGTTCAACAGTCTGATGGCCTGGAGATCGAAGCTTTTCAATCGGCTTTGATACACCTGCACTGTCTTCCTTTGCTAGATGATCATTGGATTTGATGATGTGGAAGAGCAATCTATTCACTGCCTGTAAATTGGGGCTGGCATTCTTATATAGTTAATGGACAACTGATCCGATAAATTAGGTGCACTCCACCCCCCCCCCCACTCCACCTCTCTCCCTATTTTTCTCCGTCTCTGGCTCTCTCCTCACAAATGTTCTCTCTATTTCTCGTCCCTCCCCCTCCATCCCATCACAGGCTGCATAAACATGTAGCTCTTTACTACAGCGTAATTGCTGAGAGCAAATTGCATTGAGCAACACAGTCAGGACCACCAGGCAGAGTGCAGCTGTATGTGGGAAAATCTCTGGGTATACAATATGAAGTAGGTATAGCTCCTTTTAAATGCACAAGCAGATAGACGTGATTAAGATATTGTGCTACAAAACCAATAATAAACTTGTGGGGGCCTTAAGTGGAGGGCCTCAAGGTAAAAAAATGGGCCTGTGTGTTAGAAATGACAGGGACGATTTCTGGACCTAGTCTGCACCTTTACAGTAGTGAAAGAAAAGAGAACCCGTTGCTACTAGAGGGCAGATTCCATTCTTGCTATCCCTCCATTCCTCTTTCTGAGGAGGTATAAAAGCACTCTTTGTGAGGGTCAATGATCTCATGGTCCTCTCTCTCCACACTTTATGTATATGTGAAAGAGGAGGCTTATCTTAAATCAAAGTTGCTAGTCGGAGTTTGATTACTGAGGGGGCTGAAGTTTTTAAGCTTTGGTGGGTTGGAGAGTTGCAAGGAGGATCAAAACCTGCCAAATATCCCGGTTGGTCAGAACAGAACACACATGGAAATGCCAGGCGCTTCATAATGAACCATCCTGCCAGCTGTTCTTCACTCTATACATTCAGTCATTCAGTCAGTCATTTTTTTTCTTCCCCTCCCTTTCCTGCTATGCTCTTCAGGGAGACACATATTTTTGAAAACAGACAAAGATTAAAGGTTTTGTCTGTTTTGTCAAGCGGTCTTCCAGAACACAAACAAAATGTGTATCAGCGAAAAGATAAGTTTTACATTCAGATAGGCCTGTGTTGGCTCTTGTTGCTGCATTTGGGACTCACATGATAGTTCAGGAATGCTGTAGAAGGAAACTATAGGCCTATCATGGTATGCTGCAAGTGTTTACTTTCAGTTGTTTAAGAAGTTCCACATTTGGTGTTGTCCTGTTGTTTTCCATAGTTGTTGTAGTCCTGTTGGTTTCCATAATTGGTTAAGTCCTATTTGTTTCCATAGTTGGTGTAGTCCTGTTGATTTCCATAGTTGGTGTAGTCCTGTTGGTTTCCATAGTTGGTTAAGTCATATTTGTTTCCATAGTTGGTGTAGTACTGTTGTTGATTTCCATAGTTGGTGTAGTCCTGTTGGTTTCCATAGTTGGTGTGGTCCTGTTGGTTTCCATAGTTGGTGTAGTCCTGTTGGTTTGCATAGTTGGTGTAGTCCTGTTGATTTCCGTAGTTGGTGAATTCCTGTTGGTTTCCGTAGTTGGTGTAGTCCTGTTGGTTTCCATAGTTGGTGTAGTCCTGTTGATTTCCGTAGTTGGTGTAGTCCTGTTGGTTTCCATAGTTGGTGTAGTCCTGTTGGTTTTCATAGTTGGTGTGGTCCTGTCGGTTTCCGTAGTCCTATCTCTGCACACCTTGGTAAAATGTGTTGATTCTGTAGAAGCAGAACAGTATGTTTACACTGAGATAAAGTGAACAAAGATCAAGTTGAAGAGCTACTTGTGTCCACCATTGTGCAGTCGTATTTGGTCTTCCAACAAAATTCTCAAAAGTATTTCCTCACATATGCTGTCACCAACAGGGGAGTGTTGAAAATGCTACTGTCATAATAAGGTATTTTAAAATGTGACCTCTTAGGGAAGATATGGCTTATGTTGTTTCATCCTCAGTCAATACACAGTAGTAAAGTTGTCATTGGCTGTTTTCCTTGCTATGTGTGTTCACGCATTGTTGTTCGAGCACTACAGTATTCCATGACTTATGCTTTCCATTTGATTTACAGAGAAATATTTCTCAAACTGAATATTTAATTTAGGCATAATATTTTTGTAAATTCATGTTCAGATAACTTTCCTTGACCCTAAATTCACCTAGATCGTCTTCCCCACTACTGTTCACTAGGCACCGAGCAGCCATGTCTAGGACTACAGATCGATATGCACACTAAGCCATCTTGGGTAGTTTTGCCACTGTTTTTGATAACTGTGAAGTTGGGAGCTGTTGAGTGGGTGATTAAGAGGTGAGTGTTCTTAAGTTTTAAAAGGTGAATGTTCCTCATTATGCCAGGATAGTTTTAAAAGGTGAATGTTCCTCATTATGCCAGGATAGTTTTAAAAGGTGAATGTTCCTCATTATGCCAGGATAGGTTTAAAAGCTTCTCCAAAGGAGCTCGTCAGACTGAAATCACAACAACACTGTGACCGCGTTGGTCCTTTAATGCAACATTCTGGGGGTTATCTGTCTGTCTGCCTGTGGGCAAAAGCTTGCATGTGAATCTCTGTGTCAGTTGTCCTGAGATGGAGATAGTCAGAAGGATGGGGGTGACCAGGATAGGGGAAGACTATTCTCACTCTGCTCACTAGGTCTCTGCAGGGCTGACATGTATGAGAGCTTTGAAGGTAATAAGAGGTTGTAGTTGTCTGTTTCTCTCTCATGATGTACTTACTATACTGCAGGCCTGACTGGTCCCTGGTACTGGGACTGGGATGCGGTGAATGGAATAATTAGTGTGATTATAGAGAAGGTTTGAGTTGTTTCTGTTGGAGTACACAGAGTTGGTTGGCTGTGGGCCTGTGACTATCCCTCCCCGACATAAAGCATCGCAGCATTTCCCTTTGCCCTTGACCTCTAAACACAAACATTTCTATGGGAATCACCCATTGCCTGGCCCACAATGTAAAAATGACGTGGGTCCAATGCAGGCTTCAGCTTTTTTTGTCAAGGGATTAATCTACATGGAAAATGCTCTCTCATGCCGTCTTCCGTGCGTTCTGGTATTGGACTAGCCGACTTGAATCGTTCCCTGTTCTTTAGCGTGCCCATGTATGTGAATGGAAGCACTTGTTGTGTGTTGTGTGTGACTTTGGCTTGTGTCACCTTTTGTTTGGGTGACTTATTGGATGGGATCTGACTATGGGCTCTTCCTTAGAGGTGTTCAGAACTCCATTTAAATTGTTTACAATCTCAGTTGAAGTTGTTTTTGTCTCTCATGCCGTGTTGGGAATGGGCTCAGTAGTAGGCATGGTGCGATGGATGAATGGATATCGGTCAGACAACCTCTATCACCTTTACGATCTGGCTCACGAAGTCGTGGGGGCTTTGGGATGTAACCTGGCTCCATAGGGCTTAAGTCCCCAACACACCATATTGTTACTCATCCTGAAATGTGTATCTGGTGGAGTGAGTGTGTTAAAATGTTTGCTTTGTTTGTGTCGTGTACATGCAAAGTGTGTGTGCGTGTGTGTGTGTGTGTGTGTGTGTGTGTGTGTGTGTGTGTGTGTGTGTGTGTGTGTGTGTGTGTGTGTGTGTGTGTGTGTGTGTGTGTGTGTGTGTGTGTGTGTGTGTGTGTGTGTGTTTGTGTGTGAACTCTGCTAGGTTTATATTTTTGACTGAGTGTTTGTTGTCTCTAATGCTGTGAAAGAGACAGCTCTCTGAGGAGTTGGAATTGCTGAGCGAGAAGAGGACAGGAGAGGAGCAAGTTTCTGTCTTCATCTGTACCTAGCCTGGTCTGCGCTGCATGTGCCGGTCTCGCTTTAAACCCTGGCACTGGCCCCGGACGTTTCTCAGCCTCTCTCTGTCTACCTCCCCTCTACACATGTGTCTGTATCTGTAGTAGACCCTCAATCCACGTTATAGTTTTCAAGCCCAACTCCAACTATGAATTTACAGGAGAAGTTGGACTGTGTAGTAACTGAGGCACTCAGGGAAAAAAGAAATCAGACATAGTTAATGATACATTTGGTGAACATTGTGCCTTTGTCTATCATCGATTGAGGTATGAAGTGCTATGATGCTTCTCCGACCTAGTCAATAGTTATTGTGAACCTAACGTAAGTAACTTATAGTTAGTATGAACTCCAGTTCTGCACTTCAGAAATAATATAGCCCTCACTGCTCTGATGAGTGACATAGGCAGCTCATCATTCTTCCTCATGGTCATCTGACTGACTGGACGAAAACAGATTGACTGGGTGTTGAATCAGATATACACACTAGACCGACAGATATAGAAATATAGACAGACAGACAGCAGTCTAATAGTTGTCATGTGGCAATAGCGACAGGACAGCCCCAGTGAACCCAGCCCAGTGTGTTGTCTCTGTGTCAGAGTTCCAGTGACACATTCCAATGGCTATTTTATGCAGAGGTCTACTGTCTGTCTGTCTGGGTATTCTGTCTGAACAGATGGGCAGCAGTGTTCTGTTATAGTGGCATCAGTCAGATGTGTGGTGCTGACAGGTGAGGGACATGGGCAGGCTGGGACACCGCTGACCCTGATGGGAGGACAGGTGCAGTCCAACGATATGCAGTGTCATTGCTTGGAGCTCCTCTGTCCATCTGAAGGCACCAAAACAAGTTGTTGAACGTATATGAAGGTTATTTGATCCTGAGGAATTGAGACCAATGAAATATACAGTGCCTTCAAAAAGTATTCAGACACCTTGACTTTTTCCTAATTTTGTTACGTTACAGCCTTATTCTAAAATTGATTAAATAAATACAAATCCTCGGCAATCTACACACAATACGCCATAATGACAAAGGGAAAACAGATTTTTAGAAATTTTACAAATAGAAAACATAAATACCTTATTTACATTATTATTCAGACCCTTTGCTATGAGACTCAAAATTCAGCTCAGATGCATCCTGTTTCAATTGATCATCCTCGAGATGTTTCTACCACTTGTAGTCCACCTGTGGTCAATTCAATTGATTGGACACGATTTGGAGAGGCACATAACTGTCTTTAAAGAGGTCCCAGAGGTGGCAGTGCATGTCACAGCAAAAACCAAGCCATGAGGTCAAAGGAATTGTCCGTAGAACTCCAAGATAGGATTGTGTCGATGCACAGATCTGGGGAAGGGTACCAAAAAAAATCTGCAACATTGAAGGTCCCCAAGAACACCGTGCCCTTCATCAGTCTTAAATGGAAGAAGTTTGGAACAACCAAGACTCTTCCTAGAGCTGGCCGTCCGGCCAAACGGAGCAATCGGGGAGAAGGGCCTTGGTCAGGGAGGTGACCAATAACCCTAGAGTTCGTCTGTGGAGATGGGAGAACTTTCCAGAAGTACAACCATCTCGGCAGCACTCCACCAATCAGGCCTTTATGATAGAGTGGCCAGACGGAAGCATCCCCTTAGTAAAAGGCACATGACAGCCGGTTTGCCGAAAGGCACCTAAAGACTCTCAGACCATGAGAAACAAGATTCTCTGGTCTGATTGAACTCTTTGGCCTGAATGCCAAGCGTGGTGGTGGCAGCATCATCATGTGGGGATGTTTTTCAGCGGCAGGGACTGGGAGACTAGTCCGGATCAAGGGAGAGATGAATGGAGCAAGGTTCAGAGATCGCTGATGAAAACCTGCTCCAGAGCACTTAGGACCTCAGACTGGGGTGAAGGTTCACCTTACAACAGGACAAAGACCCTAAGCACACAGCCAAGACAGCGCAGGAGTGGCTTCGAGACAAGTCTCAGAATGTCCTTGAGTGGCCCAGCCAAAGCCTGGATTTGAACCTGATCGAACATCTCTGGAGAGACCTGAAAATAGCTGTGCAACAACGCTCCCCATCTAACCTGACAGAGCTTGAGAGGATCTGCAGAGAAGAATGGGGAAAAACTCCCCAAATACAGGTGTGCCAAGCTTGTAACGTCATACGCAAGATGACTCGAGGCTGAAGTCGCTGCCAAAGGTGCTTCAACAAAGTAATGCGTAAAGGGTCTGAATACTTATGTAAATGTGATATCGGGTTTTTATATTTGATAAATTAGCAAAACTTTCTAAAAATATGTTTTTGCTTTGTTATTATGGGGTATTGTGTTTGGATTAATGTAGATACAATAAGGCTGTAATGTAACAAAATGTGGGAAAAGTCAAGGGGTCTGAATACTTTACGAAGACACTGTAGATGGACCGTGGAATCCAAGATGATGCTGCTGTGATCTACAGTACTATGAACAAAAATATAAACGCAATATGTAAAGTGTTGGTCCCATGTTTCATGAGCTGAAATAAAAAATCCCAGAAATGTTCCATATGGCAGGGTCTTGACCTGACTGCAGTTCGTCGTCGTAGCCGACTTAAGTGGGAAATGCTCATCTTCAATGGCCTCTGCCATCACCTCATGTTTCAGCATGACAATGCACAGCCCCATGTCACAAGGATCTGTACACAATTCCTGGAAGCTGAAAATGTCCCAGTACTTCCATGGCCTGCATAATCCCCAGACATGTCACCCAATGAGCATGTTTGGGATGCTCTGGATTGCCGTGAACGACAGCGTGTTCCAGTTCCTGCCAATAAAAATGTATTTACGTATCTGTGACCAACAGATGCATATCTGTTTTCCCGTGTCACGTGAAATCCATAGATTAGGGCCTAATTTATTTATTTGTCTGTTTTGTCAAGCGGTCTTCCAGAACACAAACAAAATGTGTATCAGCGAAAAGATAAGTTTTACATTCAGATAGGCCTGTGTTGGCTCTTGTTGCTGCATTTGGGACTCACATGATAGTTCAGGAATGCTGTAGAAGGAAACTATAGGCCTATCATGGTATGCTGCAAGTGTTTACTTTCAGTTGTTTAAGAAGTTCCACATTTGGTGTTGTCCTGTTGTTTTCCATAGTTGTTGTAGTCCTGTTGGTTTCCATAATTGGTTAAGTCCTATTTGTTTCCATAGTTGGTGTAGTCCTGTTGATTTCCATAGTTGGTGTAGTCCTGTTGGTTTCCATAGTTGGTTAAGTCATATTTGTTTCCATAGTTGGTGTAGTACTGTTGATTTCCATAGTTGGTGTAGTCCTGTTGGTTTCCATAGTTGGTGTGGTCCTGTTGGTTTCCATAGTTGGTGTAGTCCTGTTGGTTTGCATAGTTGGTGTAGTCCTGTTGATTTCCGTAGTTGGTGAATTCCTGTTGGTTTCCGTAGTTGGTGTAGTCCTGTTGGTTTCCATAGTTGGTGTAGTCCTGTTGATTTCCGTAGTTGGTGTAGTCCTGTTGGTTTCCATAGTTGGTGTAGTCCTGTTGGTTTTCATAGTTGGTGTGGTCCTGTCGGTTTCCGTAGTCCTATCTCTGCACACCTTGGTAAAATGTGTTGATTCTGTAGAAGCAGAACAGTATGTTTACACTGAGATAAAGTGAACAAAGATCAAGTTGAAGAGCTACTTGTGTCCACCATTGTGCAGTCGTATTTGGTCTTCCAACAAAATTCTCAAAAGTATTTCCTCACATATGCTGTCACCAACAGGGGAGTGTTGAAAATGCTACTGTCATAATAAGGTATTTTAAAATGTGACCTCTTAGGGAAGATATGGCTTATGTTGTTTCATCCTCAGTCAATACACAGTAGTAAAGTTGTCATTGGCTGTTTTCCTTGCTATGTGTGTTCACGCATTGTTGTTCGAGCACTACAGTATTCCATGACTTATGCTTTCCATTTGATTTACAGAGAAATATTTCTCAAACTGAATATTTAATTTAGGCATAATATTTTTGTAAATTCATGTTCAGATAACTTTCCTTGACCCTAAATTCACCTAGATCGTCTTCCCCACTACTGTTCACTAGGCACCGAGCAGCCATGTCTAGGACTACAGATCGATATGCACACTAAGCCATCTTGGGTAGTTTTGCCACTGTTTTTGATAACTGTGAAGTTGGGAGCTGTTGAGTGGGTGATTAAGAGGTGAGTGTTCTTAAGTTTTAAAAGGTGAATGTTCCTCATTATGCCAGGATAGTTTTAAAAGGTGAATGTTCCTCATTATGCCAGGATAGTTTTAAAAGGTGAATGTTCCTCATTATGCCAGGATAGGTTTAAAAGCTTCTCCAAAGGAGCTCGTCAGACTGAAATCACAACAACACTGTGACCGCGTTGGTCCTTTAATGCAACATTCTGGGGGTTATCTGTCTGTCTGCCTGTGGGCAAAAGCTTGCATGTGAATCTCTGTGTCAGTTGTCCTGAGATGGAGATAGTCAGAAGGATGGGGGTGACCAGGATAGGGGAAGACTATTCTCACTCTGCTCACTAGGTCTCTGCAGGGCTGACATGTATGAGAGCTTTGAAGGTAATAAGAGGTTGTAGTTGTCTGTTTCTCTCTCATGATGTACTTACTATACTGCAGGCCTGACTGGTCCCTGGTACTGGGACTGGGATGCGGTGAATGGAATAATTAGTGTGATTATAGAGAAGGTTTGAGTTGTTTCTGTTGGAGTACACAGAGTTGGTTGGCTGTGGGCCTGTGACTATCCCTCCCCGACATAAAGCATCGCAGCATTTCCCTTTGCCCTTGACCTCTAAACACAAACATTTCTATGGGAATCACCCATTGCCTGGCCCACAATGTAAAAATGACGTGGGTCCAATGCAGGCTTCAGCTTTTTTTGTCAAGGGATTAATCTACATGGAAAATGCTCTCTCATGCCGTCTTCCGTGCGTTCTGGTATTGGACTAGCCGACTTGAATCGTTCCCTGTTCTTTAGCGTGCCCATGTATGTGAATGGAAGCACTTGTTGTGTGTTGTGTGTGACTTTGGCTTGTGTCACCTTTTGTTTGGGTGACTTATTGGATGGGATCTGACTATGGGCTCTTCCTTAGAGGTGTTCAGAACTCCATTTAAATTGTTTACAATCTCAGTTGAAGTTGTTTTTGTCTCTCATGCCGTGTTGGGAATGGGCTCAGTAGTAGGCATGGTGCGATGGATGAATGGATATCGGTCAGACAACCTCTATCACCTTTACGATCTGGCTCACGAAGTCGTGGGGGCTTTGGGATGTAACCTGGCTCCATAGGGCTTAAGTCCCCAACACACCATATTGTTACTCATCCTGAAATGTGTATCTGGTGGAGTGAGTGTGTTAAAATGTTTGCTTTGTTTGTGTCGTGTACATGCAAAGTGTGTGTGCATGTACGTGTGTGTGTGTGTGTGTGTGTGTGTGTGTGTGTGTGTGTGTGTGTGTGTGTGTGTGTGTGTGTGTGTGTGTGTGTGTGTGTGTGTGTGTGTGTGTGTGTGTGTGTGTGTTTGTGTGTGAACTCTGCTAGGTTTATATTTTTGACTGAGTGTTTGTTGTCTCTAATGCTGTGAAAGAGACAGCTCTCTGAGGAGTTGGAATTGCTGAGCGAGAAGAGGACAGGAGAGGAGCAAGTTTCTGTCTTCATCTGTACCTAGCCTGGTCTGCGCTGCATGTGCCGGTCTCGCTTTAAACCCTGGCACTGGCCCCGGACGTTTCTCAGCCTCTCTCTGTCTACCTCCCCTCTACACATGTGTCTGTATCTGTAGTAGACCCTCAATCCACGTTATAGTTTTCAAGCCCAACTCCAACTATGAATTTACAGGAGAAGTTGGACTGTGTAGTAACTGAGGCACTCAGGGAAAAAAGAAATCAGACATAGTTAATGATACATTTGGTGAACATTGTGCCTTTGTCTATCATCGATTGAGGTATGAAGTGCTATGATGCTTCTCCGACCTAGTCAATAGTTATTGTGAACCTAACGTAAGTAACTTATAGTTAGTATGAACTCCAGTTCTGCACTTCAGAAATAATATAGCCCTCACTGCTCTGATGAGTGACATAGGCAGCTCATCATTCTTCCTCATGGTCATCTGACTGACTGGACGAAAACAGATTGACTGGGTGTTGAATCAGATATACACACTAGACCGACAGATATAGAAATATAGACAGACAGACAGCAGTCTAATAGTTGTCATGTGGCAATAGCGACAGGACAGCCCCAGTGAACCCAGCCCAGTGTGTTGTCTCTGTGTCAGAGTTCCAGTGACACATTCCAATGGCTATTTTATGCAGAGGTCTACTGTCTGTCTGTCTGGGTATTCTGTCTGAACAGATGGGCAGCAGTGTTCTGTTATAGTGGCATCAGTCAGATGTGTGGTGCTGACAGGTGAGGGACATGGGCAGGCTGGGACACCGCTGACCCTGATGGGAGGACAGGTGCAGTCCAACGATATGCAGTGTCATTGCTTGGAGCTCCTCTGTCCATCTGAAGGCACCAAAACAAGTTGTTGAACGTATATGAAGGTTATTTGATCCTGAGGAATTGAGACCAATGAAATATACAGTGCCTTCAAAAAGTATTCAGACACCTTGACTTTTTCCTAATTTTGTTACGTTACAGCCTTATTCTAAAATTGATTAAATAAATACAAATCCTCGGCAATCTACACACAATACGCCATAATGACAAAGGGAAAACAGATTTTTAGAAATTTTACAAATAGAAAACATAAATACCTTATTTACATTATTATTCAGACCCTTTGCTATGAGACTCAAAATTCAGCTCAGATGCATCCTGTTTCAATTGATCATCCTCGAGATGTTTCTACCACTTGTAGTCCACCTGTGGTCAATTCAATTGATTGGACACGATTTGGAGAGGCACATAACTGTCTTTAAAGAGGTCCCAGAGGTGGCAGTGCATGTCACAGCAAAAACCAAGCCATGAGGTCAAAGGAATTGTCCGTAGAACTCCAAGATAGGATTGTGTCGATGCACAGATCTGGGGAAGGGTACCAAAAAAAATCTGCAACATTGAAGGTCCCCAAGAACACCGTGCCCTTCATCAGTCTTAAATGGAAGAAGTTTGGAACAACCAAGACTCTTCCTAGAGCTGGCCGTCCGGCCAAACGGAGCAATCGGGGGAGAAGGGCCTTGGTCAGGGAGGTGACCAATAACCCTAGAGTTCGTCTGTGGAGATGGGAGAACTTTCCAGAAGTACAACCATCTCGGCAGCACTCCACCAATCAGGCCTTTATGATAGAGTGGCCAGACGGAAGCATCCCCTTAGTAAAAGGCACATGACAGCCGGTTTGCCGAAAGGCACCTAAAGACTCTCAGACCATGAGAAACAAGATTCTCTGGTCTGATTGAACTCTTTGGCCTGAATGCCAAGCGTGGTGGTGGCAGCATCATCATGTGGGGATGTTTTTCAGCGGCAGGGACTGGGAGACTAGTCCGGATCAAGGGAGAGATGAATGGAGCAAGGTTCAGAGATCGCTGATGAAAACCTGCTCCAGAGCACTTAGGACCTCAGACTGGGGTGAAGGTTCACCTTACAACAGGACAAAGACCCTAAGCACACAGCCAAGACAGCGCAGGAGTGGCTTCGAGACAAGTCTCAGAATGTCCTTGAGTGGCCCAGCCAAAGCCTGGATTTGAACCTGATCGAACATCTCTGGAGAGACCTGAAAATAGCTGTGCAACAACGCTCCCCATCTAACCTGACAGAGCTTGAGAGGATCTGCAGAGAAGAATGGGGAAAAACTCCCCAAATACAGGTGTGCCAAGCTTGTAACGTCATACGCAAGATGACTCGAGGCTGAAGTCGCTGCCAAAGGTGCTTCAACAAAGTAATGCGTAAAGGGTCTGAATACTTATGTAAATGTGATATCGGGTTTTTTATATTTGATAAATTAGCAAAACTTTCTAAAAATATGTTTTTGCTTTGTTATTATGGGGTATTGTGTTTGGATTAATGTAGATACAATAAGGCTGTAATGTAACAAAATGTGGGAAAAGTCAAGGGGTCTGAATACTTTACGAAGACACTGTAGATGGACCGTGGAATCCAAGATGATGCTGCTGTGATCTACAGTACTATGAACAAAAATATAAACGCAATATGTAAAGTGTTGGTCCCATGTTTCATGAGCTGAAATAAAAAATCCCAGAAATGTTCCATATGGCAGGGTCTTGACCTGACTGCAGTTCGTCGTCGTAGCCGACTTAAGTGGGAAATGCTCATCTTCAATGGCCTCTGCCATCACCTCATGTTTCAGCATGACAATGCACAGCCCCATGTCACAAGGATCTGT
This sequence comes from Oncorhynchus masou masou, assembly GCF_036934945.1. NCBI lineage: Eukaryota > Metazoa > Chordata > Actinopteri > Salmoniformes > Salmonidae > Oncorhynchus > Oncorhynchus masou. The sequence continues at coordinate 80,746,854 of NC_088242.1, read as the reverse complement.
ACACAATTCCTGGAAGCTGAAAATGTCCCAGTACTTCCATGGCCTGCATAATCCCCAGACATGTCACCCAATGAGCATGTTTGGGATGCTCTGGATTGCCGTGAACGACAGCGTGTTCCAGTTCCTGCCAATAAAAATGTATTTACGTATCTGTGACCAACAGATGCATATCTGTTTTCCCGTGTCACGTGAAATCCATAGATTAGGGCCTAATTTATTTATTTCAATTGACTGATTTCCTTATATGAACTGTAACTCTGTAAATCTTTGAAATTGTTGCATGTTGTGTTTCTATTTTTGTTCAGTGTAGTTTTACAGTTGAGACACAGGGGGACAATGCAGTGTCAATCATTTTAAGACCACTCATGTCCTCATTAAAAACTGAAGGGAAAGTACGTGCCAAATGCTTTGGGGTAATTGATTCAGTGCCGTGGTATTATGACAGTTTGGTTTTCTGCAGCCCATCTTTACTGTATAACTCAGAGGGGCGCTCACTCTCCCCAACGAAAAAAGCAGACAGAAATGAACTGACCATCATCTCTTCTCTCTCTCCTCAACACGAGAGAAACAAGGAATGTCTGGAAGCTTTCACTGCTCTTATCACATGAGGTAGAGATGGTTACATTGAAGGGCAACCGTGCTGTTTCATCATTGTTGTTGAACTCCAGAGCAGAGAGATGGGATTCCCTGTTGAGAAAGTCTGGTACCTGAACTCTAACCCTTAACCCCCTGGCCACCCTACAACTTTTAACATGGATTTGGACAGTAACACCGACCCCACTGTGAGAAGACAGTGTGTGAATGCTGCTATCATTCTTTATAATGGTCAAGAGTCATGCAGCCACGTTTAAAAGCTTTCATTCTACAGCAACAATTAGTTCCCTATTTTCTCTGTTTAGCTAGCAGCCACTTATTACTCTTAATTGTAGGTCTGTGTGGGTCTAGAGGATGTTGTACTGTTTGTTAAACGACCATAACAACTTGACCCTTGATTGGCCCAGGCATGATCTATGCTTGCTGTAAGGTACACTACAGCTATACAATGCTGCGGACTATACTGTCTCCCTAATTGGCACCCAAGTGACAGAGCTCTTTCTCTCCCAGTGGGTTATTGTAAAATAATGTTAATTAGCTCAACAATGAAATCAGTGTTCCCTATTGTTGGGCTTTTGGCATTGATACTTCTGAACGAGAGTGAAAAGAGGTCGTAGTGCATTGGAGTATGAAATCAATTGACTTTAATCCAGCTGAAGAGGAGGACAACGTCATATTTGTTGACATCATGCTTGAATGTCAACAAACATTTGTTGTAGAAAAATATATACCATTGTTTGAATGTTTCTTGGATTGTAAACAAAAAACTATATATATGGGTAAATGTTTTGTGGTTATTGTGGTCAAACACCCTGTGTGCAATTGTGTTTGTGTGAGTGTTTAATAAGGTCTTATTGGAAGAATACATAGTGTTGAAGCTGAAATATGTAACTTTTTGGAGGACCTGACCAAATTCACATAGAAATGTGTGTTATAGATCTTTCATCCTCATTGAAAGCAAGTCTAAGAAGAGGTAGAGTTGTGCTATGTGCACTATTTCTATGCTTCCTGTTCTTAAGTTTTGTTTTTGCGTTTTTTTACTTTCTGGTTTTGTACACCAGCTTCAAACAGTTGAAAATACAATATTTTTGGTTATGGAAAATATTTCACAGTGGTTTAGATGGTACAATGATTTTCTACACTATACTTGCTTGTTTTGTCACATAAACTGAAATTAGGCGAACTAGTAGAATTTTAGCAACCAGGAAATGACAGAGCCATTTCTGTATAGTGCACCTTTAAGTCATGAAACGTTATTGCGATTATAACGCTCACCGTTTACTGCTCTGTATATGCATTGTACCAGAAAATGCTTTTGATTTCACAGTGATGTGTACACTTGTGCCGACAAAAACATTGTCTTCATAGATGGCACGCTTTGCTGAAATATGTGCCATTATGTGTTGGGCTGTACTGCTAGTATGATTTGGTACAGTAGTTATCTGGAAGAGGGGATTTATGGATGTTTTATTTGATAAAATGTTTGATAAATATCTATGTTTAATACTGTTTTAATTGAGATATAAATTCCCCTATGTTTGGGTCTGTCAGAAATGTCTTTCAGTCGAGCCAGGGCTAGCCAAAACTATTCTTCTCACGGTGTAAGTAGCAGCTCATCGGCCAGTGGGGGGGGTTTGACTGTAAGACAATTTCGGAAAGGTTGTGTGTAGCTTTAAAGGCCATATTTCCTTCTCCTCCTCAACTTACTGTACTCCACTTCCACACTATTCACTTCTCACTCAGACTGCACACTACATAGAAACATTAGAACCTGTTGTCTACCCTTTCTTCTTTTCTTCAATGCGGGATTGTAAGCTCTGCTCTGCAGTGAGAAATCTGTCTGTTGGTGATCTGGAGGTCTCTTTCGCTCAAGTTCCTGGAAAAAGGAGCCTTCACCACAGCCCAGCAACCTCGGCTGCTGTGTGGATGGGCAATGGGCACCAGCTGATGGGCTTGGCACTGACACGGGCGCCTGGCACTGGCATGGGGCAGGGACTCACGGCGGCAGGAGTTGTGTGCCGTTGTGCCAGGGTGTCACGCTACATCTTGTGTGCCCGCCATGCCGGGGCCATCCCTCGAATGAATGGAGCTTTCCTTTTCTTTTTCTCTCTCTCGTTTTCTTCCCCTCTGTTAAACCTTCTCTACGTCCTTAGTCTCTTTTGGTCTTGTTGGTTTGATAGAGAATTTCCGGGGGCTCAAACTACACTACTCACTATGACAGGGTTACCAAAATCAAATAAAATGTTGTTGGTCACATACACGTGTTTAGCAGATATTATTGCGGGTGTACCGAGATGCTTGTGTTTCTAGCTCCGACAGTGCAGTAATATCTAACAAGTCATATCTAACAATTTCACAACATATACAGTACCTAATACACACACATCTAGGTAAAGGAATGGAATTAGGAAAAAATAAATATATGGACAAGCAATGTCCGAGCGGCATAGAATAAGATACAGTAGAATAGTGTAGAATACAGTATATGCATATGAGATCAATAATGCAAGATATGTAAACATTATTAAAGTGACTAGTGATTTTAAGTATATGTATATAGGCAGCAGCCTCTAATGTGCTAGTGACGGCTATTTAACAGTCTGATGGTCTTGAGATAGAATCTGTTTTTCAGTCTCTCGGTCCCAGCATTGATGCACCTGTACTGACCTCGCCTTCAAATCAAATCAAATTTATATGTCACATGCGCCGAATACAGCAAGTGTAGACTTTACCGTGAAATGCTTACTTACAAGACCTTAACCTGTTGATGCTCTGGGGGCGCTATTTCATTTTTGGATGATAAACGTTCCCGTTTTAAACAAGATATTTTGTCACAAAAAGATGCTCGACTATGCATATAATTGATAGCTTTCGAAAGAAAACACTCTGATGTGTCCAGAACTACCAAGATATTTTCTGTGCGTGCCCTAGAACGTGAGCTTCAGGCAAAACCAAGATGAGACGGCATCCAGGAAAAGAGCAGGATTTTTGAAGCTCTGTTTTCCATTGTCTCCTTATATGGCTGTGAACGCGAGAGGAGTGAGTCAACCCTTTCTGTCGTTTCCCCAAGGTGTCTGCAGCATTGTGACGTATTTGTAGGCAAATCATTGGAAGATTGACCATAAGAGACCACATTTACCAGGTGTCCGCCCGGTGTCCTGCGCCGAAATTGGTGCGCAAAAGTCAGCTGCCAGTATTTTTCCATGGGATTCAGAGAGGAAAGCAAGCTTCCACGAACGATATATCAATGAAGAGATATGTGAAAAAACACCTTGAGGATTGATTCCAAACAACGTTTGCCATGTTTCGGTCGATATTATGTAGTTAATTCGGAAAAAGTTTTACGTTGTAGGTGACTGAATTTTCGGTTCGTTTCGGTAGCCAGATGCAATGTAGAAAACAGAACGATTTCTCCTACACACAGACGCTTTCAGGAAAAACTGCGCATTTGGTATGTAACTGAGAGTCTCCTCATTGAAAACATCAGAAGCTCTTCAAAGGTAAATGATTTTATTTATTTGGTTATCTGGTTTTTGTGAAAATGTTGCGTGCTAAATGCTACTCAAAATGCTATGCTAGCTTTGCATACTCTTACACAAATTAGTCAATTTCTATGGTTCAAAAGCATATTTTGAAAATCTGAGATGACAGTGTTGTTAAGAAAAGGCTAAGCTTGAGAGCAGACGCATTATTTTCATTTTATTTGCGATTTTCAGAAATCGTTAACGTTGCGTTATGCTAATGAGCCTGAGGCTTTAGTCACGATCCCGGATCCGGGATGGGGAGTTCCAAGAGGTTTTAACCAACAATGCAGCTCAAGAGTTTAAAAAACTATTTACCAAGTAGACTAAAATAAAAAGTAATAATAAAAAGTAGCACAATAAGAATAACAGGGCTATAGACAGGGGGCACCGGTACCGGGTCAGTGTGCGGGGGTACTGGTTAGTTGAGGTCATTTGTACATGTAGGTGGGGGTGAAAGCTTTTGAGGAGCCTTTTGGTCCTAGACTTGGCGCTCCGGTACCTCTTGCCATGCGGTAGCAGAGAAAACAATCTATAACTTGGGTGACTGGAGTCTCTGACAATTTCATGGGCTTTCCTCTGACACCGCCAGGTCCTGGATGGCAGGAAGCTTGGCCCCAGTGATGTACTGGCCCGTTCGCACTACCCTCTGTAGCGCCTTACGGTCAGATGCCGAGCAGTTGCTATACCAGACGGTGATGCATCCGGTCAGGATGCTCTCAGTGGTGCAGCTGTAGAACCTTTTGTGGATCTGGGGACCTATGCCAAATCTTTTCAGTCTCCTTAGGGGGAAAAGGTTTTGGCGTCCACTCTTCACGACTGTCTTGGTATGTTTGGACCATGATAGTTCGTTGGTGATGTGGATACCAAGGAATTTGAAACTCTCGACCCCCTCCACTACAGCCTGTTCGGCCCGCCTTTTCCTGTAGTCCACGATCAGCTACTTTGTCTTGCTCACACTGAGGGAGAGGTTGTTGTCCTTGCACCACACTGCCAGTTCTCTGACCTCCTCCCTATAGGCCGTCTCATCGTTGTCGCTGATCAGGCCTACCACTGTTGTGTCGTCAGCAAACTTAATGATGGTGTTTGAGTCGTGTTTGGCTACGCAGTCATAGGTGAACATGGGAATACAGGAGGTGACTAAGTACACATCCCTGACTGGTCCCAGTGTTAAGGATCAGCGTGGCAGACGTGTTTTTGCCTACTCTTACCACCTGGGGCGGCCCGTCAGGAAGTCCAGGATCCAGTTACAGAGGGAGGTGTTTAGTCCTTAGCTTAGTGATGAGCTTCGTGGGCACTATGGTGTTGAACGCTGAGCTGTAGTCAATGAACACCATTCTCACATGGGTGTTCCTTTTGTCAAGGTGAGAAAGGGCAGTGTGGAGTGCGATTGAGATTGCGTTATCTGTGGATCTGTTTGGGCGGAATGCAAATTGGAGTGGGTCTAGGGTGTCCGGGAGGATGCTGTTGATGTGAGCCATGACCAGCCTTTCAAAGCACTTCATGGCTACCGACGTGAGTGCTACGGGGCAGTAATCATTTAGGCAGGTTACCTTCACTTCTTTGGGCACAGGGACTATGTTGGTCTGCTTGAAACATGTAGGTATTACAGGCTCGGTCAGGGAGAGGTTGAAAATGTCAGTGAAGACACTTGACAGTTGGTCTGCGCATGCTTTGAGTACACGTCCTGGTAATCCATCTGGCCCAGTGGCTTTGTGAACGTTGACCTATCACACAGCGTTGGATGTGTGCAGCTCACGTCTGGGTTTCCCTTTGTAGTCCATAGTTTTCAAGCCCTGCCACATCCGACGTGCGTCAGAACCGGTGTAGTAGGATTCAATCTTAATCCTGTATTGACGCTTTGCTTGTTTGATGGTTCGTCTGAGGGATTTCTTATAAGCGTCCGGATTAGTCTCCCGCTCCTTGAAAGCGTCAGCTCTAGCCTTTAGCTCAATGCGGATGTTGACTGTAATCCATGGCTTCTGGTTGGGATATGTACGTACAGTCACTGTCGGGAGAACATTGTCGCTGCACTTATTGATAAAGCCGATGACTGAGGTGGTGTATTCCTCAATGCAGTTGGATGAATCCCAGAGCATATTCCAGTCCGTGCTAGCAAAGCAGTCCTGTAGTGTAGCATCCAGGTCATCTGACCACTTCCGTATTGAGCGAGTCACTGGCACTTCCTGCTTTAATATTTGCTTGTAAGCAGGAATCAGGAGGATATAATTATGGTCAGATTTGCAAAATGGAGGGCAGGGGAGAGCTTTGTATGCATCTCTGTGTGTGGAGTAAAGGTGGTCTAGGATTTTTTTTCTCTGGTTGCACATGTGACACGCTGGTAAAATTTGGTAAAACTGATTTAAGTTTGCCTGCTTTACAGTACCCGGCCACTAGGAGCTCCGCATCTGGATGAGCATTTTCTTCTTTACTTATGGCCTTATAGAGTTGGTTGAGAGCGGTCTTAGTGTCAGCTTCGTTCTGTGGTGGTAAATAGATGGCTACAAATAATATAGATGAGAACTCTCTTGGTAGATAGTGTGGTCTACAGCTTAACATAAGGTACTCTACCTCAGGCGAGCAATACCTCGAGACTTCTTTAATATTAGACATCATGCACCAGCTGTTATTGTCCGTATCGTCGTTCAGCCAAGTCTCGGTGAAACATACAGTTTTTGATGTCCCGTTGGTAGGATAACCTTAATCGTAGGTCATCATTTTATTTTCCAATGATTGCACGTTAGCATGAAGAACGGATGGCAGTGGGAGTTTACTTGCTCGCCTATGGATTCTCAGAAGGCTGCCCGATCTGTGGCCCCTTTTCCTGCTCCTTTTCTTCACGCAAAAGGCGTGAATTCCTCACGCAAAGGGCATGGATTCAGTAAACACGGGATATCCTACTCGTTGTAAAAGGAAAACGTTTTTTCCAGTCCGCAGTGAGTAATTGCTGTTCTGATGTCCAGAAGTTATTTTTGGTCATAAGAGACGGTAGCAGCAACATGATATACACAATATGTAAAGAAATAAGTTACAAATAATGCAAAAAAATAAAGAAACAGCACAATTAGTTGGAAGAATGTAAAACGTTAGCCATGCTCTTCAGAGCCATCTTTAAAAAATGGATGATTGTGGGGTGAACAGGCAGTGGCTCGGGTGGTTGTTGTCCGTGATGATCTTTTTGTCCTTCCTGTGACATCGGGTGCTGTATGTGTCATGAAGGGAAGGTAGTTTTCCCCCAGTGATACTTTGGGCAGACCACACTACCCTCTGGAGAGCCCTGTGGTTGTAGGCGGTGCAGTATTCCTCGTGTCTCAGGTGTTGAATTGCGACTCCACTTTGTCTCTATAATGACGTTTTGCCGGGTTGATTGCCTTGTGCAGGGAATAACTACATTGTTTTTATTCTGACATTTTCCCAGTCACCTTGCCATGGTGAGATGAAGTGGTGCTTGCTTTCAGTTTTGCTCAAATGCTGTTGATACAACTTCGATGTGTTGATATAACTTTGCTCAAATCTGCTTTGTTAAAATCCCCAGCTAAAATAAATACGGCCTCAGGATATGTGGTTTCCAGTTTGCATAAGGTCCAGTGAAGTTCTTTGAGGGCTGTCGTGGGATTAGCTTGAGGGGGGTTATACACGGCCATGACTATAACCAAAGAAAATTATCTTGGGAGATAATACGGTCGGCATTTGATTGGTAGGTATTCTAGGTTGGGTGAACAAAAGGACTTGAGTTCCTGTATGTTTTCCCAATTACACCATGAGTCATTAATCATGAAACATACACCCCCGCCCTTCTTTGTTCCTGTCTGTGCGATGAACTGAGAACCCAACTGGCTGGACCAACTCTTACAGTTTATCCCGAGAGAGCCATGTTTTCGTGAAACATAGTATTTTACAATCCCTGATGTCTTTCTAGAAAGAAACCGTCACCCTGAGCTCGTCAACTTTATTATCCAGAGGCTGAACATTGTAATATACTCGGAAGATGTGGGTGGTGTGTGCGCCTCCTAAGTCAGACTAGAAATCCACTCCGAGTACCTCTCCCCCACCAGCGTTGTTTTGGGTCGGCCTCTAGAATCAGTTCAATTGCCCTGGGGGTGTGAACAAAGGATCCGCTTCGGGAATTATATTCCTGGTCGTAATGCTGGTAGTGCTGGTGAGTTACCGCCGCTCTGATATCCAATAGTTCTTCCCGGCTATAGGTAATAACACCCAAAAAAATCTGGGCTAATAATGTAAGAAATAATTCCCAGAGGTAAAGAGAATATATGAAATAAATTAAGTTGGTAATTGGTAGGAAATGATGTGTGTTGTGCAGTATATTTTCTATGGCCATGGCTGCCTTCCAGACACTTTACATAAGTACACTTTATTTTGATGCAGTCTCAGTAACTTCAGTGCAGGAAAACAGTATGATAGAGAGTTAGTATTGACGGTTAACTGGTAATTCCGGCAGGTGCCTGGATCACAGTCTTCTGCAGTCTTCCTCTCTCTTCCCAGCACCAGCTACTGATAGGACGGTTTGTCCGGCCATAGAGATCTATCTTTCCTCAGCTGTGAGGCAGCAGAAATATTTCAAGCCTTCTTTCTGTTAAGAGTCGGACAGCTCAACACATGTGGCTATACATTAGCTCATATCCGGACAGCCTGATGCATTGTGTACTTTTCATCATGCATATCCATGGCCAAACCTAATCCATCCAGATACATTGTTGATCTTGGACCAACACATTGAAGCATTTTTTATGTATGTTTTATTTCTTTCACCTTTATTTAACCAGGTAGGCCAGTTGAGAACAAGTTCTCATTTACAACTGCGACCTGGCATGTCAGGCTTGCTCTCTTTTATCTCTCTACTTTTGTATACTACTTTCGTAGTATGATCTCTTTGACAGAGATGGTTGAAGTCCGTTATTCCAGGTAAGGGTTTGGGTAGGGTTGGAGTGTGTAAGACCCTCTGCAGCTCTTATGGGCTGCCAGGAGGTTGCCTGAGCAAAAAGTGGAAGCCCCCCTACTCCAGTCCCACAGCCCTGACCCTGGCTCCTCTTCCCTGGTGCTGTTGTGCTTCAGCAGTATTGTGTCCCAGGAAAGAAATGACCTACTGCACAGACAACATAAACACAGGTAGTTATCCCTCTCCCTTCCTTCACCTCCACAAGTTGGCTTCAGCGTGCTTTCCCATCTTCATCTTATCCTCTTTCTCTCTCATACTCCCCCCCTCTCTGTCATTCAATTTCTCGCTCTCTCTCTTTCTTTCTCTCCCCTCAGTTCCTCTTATCCAATCCTTGTCATCATGGTAAAGGAATCCATCTCTCACCTCTCAATGACTGAGCTCTGCTGTGCTACACGTGCAGTTAATCTGAGGTGCATCTAACAGAGGGAAGGATTGGAAGTGATGCCAATGGCCTCCGTGTAGCCAGAGAATATGGCTGCTTTCTGTACCCTTTTTACCTTTTAAGGTTGTTAAGTGCTTTCTCCTTTGGCCTTAATATAACTGTGTTTGCCTGAAAGCCGGAATCTGGTATCTGTTGCATCTCAGCTGTAATGTTCTGTTAAACTTTTCCTCCCTCAGTGACCCTGTCACGACTTCCGCCGAAGTTGGTGCTTCTCCTTGTTCGGTCGTCGTCACCGGCTTTCTAGCTGCCACCAATCCACGTTTCTTTTTCCATTTGTTATGTCTTGTCCCATTATGTTATTATTGTTTCCCTATTTAACCCTCTGGTTCTCATTATGTTTTGTGCGTGATTGTTCCTGGTCTTGTGTTAGTCTTCTGTGTTAGGGTTTGTTAATACCTGCGTGGATGTATTTTGGCTGATTTATTTGTTCAGAGTAAAGTACATTGTTTTACTCAGCTCTGTGTCCTGCACCTGACTCCGTCCTCACCTCTGCACAACTGACACTTGACAGACCCTTTCATTTGCTGTGATATATGGGCCATGGTTTAAATGAAGTGGTTTAAATTCATGTTCCCATGTGGAGTACACACTGTGGCAAGACCCTGGTAAATGAAGAGGCAGCAGTGGGAATAGTCTGTCTTTAATAATAGCCTTATTAGATGGTTTTCTGTGGTTGTATAAGTTAAAGTTGAGGCACAAGAGTGCAGCTTGTCTGACCTTCAAATTCTTATCCTATAACCTCTGTTACTGACCCTGTGTCATTGTTACAACTGTTCTTCAGAACCTTGGAATGACACAGTAATTTATGGAAGGTTGTCTTGAAAGTCCAGTATGTTGGGGTTAGGTCTTTGGAATGTGGCTAAACTGAGGCCTTTCTCTTTAGCTTTAGACGTTCCATACTGCGGCAGGAAATGCTTGTAGATGTAACATAAAAGGTGTGAGGTTTTCTTGTCTTCTACAAAAATGTATTGTTTTCCACTCAGGTCCAAGTCCATTCCTATTACCATATGACCTTTCACCAGATTATGCTACTCTGTTAAATGACCTTCTATTTCCTGACAGGGGAAGGACCGGAAAGGCCAGTTGTCAATTTTCAGAGCAACAGGACTATGGTAGAAGAGCTGGATTCCCTGAGAGACCGAATGGGCATCCACCACACCGGCTACGAGATAGACCGCCTCTCCACCACCTCCAACTCCTCAGACCCCCGTCACAGAGCACCGTCCAGGCAGAAGAGGTTCCTCTCGTACCCCCGCTATGTGGAACTGATGCTGACTGCTGACGTCAAGATGGTGCACCACCACGGACACAACCTCGAGCACTACATCCTAACAATCATGTCAGTAGTAAGTAAAATAGAGGTTTTTTACATTATAAAGAAAAATACATGGTTGAATCCAGATTTGTTCTGTGGTTACTTACTATGGTTTCAGGAAGTGTAACTTTTCTGTGATACGAAGTCATTCACATTAATATAAGTTAAAGTGGTTCATAATTTTGGTATCTGGTTGGCAGTTCTGTTCACTTTCTACCATACCCTATTTTCAGTCTCTAAGGTTAACAGTTTTCCCCTCTATACTGTAAGACATTAAACAATACTGTATGCATCTCCTTTGTGTAAAATATCTAACCACATGGGTGAAAACTAATGAGCAAATCCAAACAGACCATTACAGTGTAATACAATATATATTCAACAAATTGGGAGACACAACAGTTATGATTGTATGTGACACAACACCCTGTTAGCCTTTACCTGATGAATCCTGCCAAACAGCTGACATTATATTGGATCCCTAAGATTGCAAGACAGAAATGCTGATAGCCAGTTTTCTCTTTCCAATGTTACTCTGATAGCAACCTGTCCTGCATAGTTAGAGATGTGACTCATAAAGGGGTTCACTGGGCTGACTCAGCTCTTTACGATCTTATTGGCTTTTAGTTTGGTTAACCTCAACCAAAATACAACACTGCAAAATACTGTACCTATTTGGAAACATATGGGCCTCAGCTTTAGCCCTTTAAAGGCAATAGGAAGAATATTTTGACGGTACACACACATACATTTCACACATACACACACGTGCACACAGCTGTCAAAGAAAAACCTGTCAGGGCCTCTCAATCAAAAGACCTAGCATTCTCCGGCCAAACCAACAGAAACTAGACCCTGTATTTCAAACAAGAATAAGGAAATCAGCCAGGACTGATCCTTCATTGTCATGGTGACAGCACGTTGTGCCTGTTAGTGGAGCAGGGGCTAATGGGTGGGCTGCTAGCCCTCTGATATGATGTCATAGTGTTTACACTGACCACATAGACGCATTCCTCCAGGGTATCAGTCTTGATTGTCTGTCCATCTATTTACCAGGCTACATCATAGTCTGGGTGCCCTGTCTATCTGTTTGTCCGCCTGCCTGCCTGCCTTTCTGTCTGCCTTCCTGTCTGCCTGCCTTTCTGTCTGCCTTCCTGTCTGCCTGCCTGTCTCTATGTCTGTCTACCAGAGGAGGGATCTGCTTCACGCAGCCCCCTATGCTCTGACCAGCTAAATGTTTATAGAGGGCTAATGAGTTCCTGTCAGAGCTCTGTTAGGATAGCCCCAGGAGGATAGTGACCCACACTGATAGGGCTGAACCAAAAGAAAGGCACAAAAAAACTTTTGTCCAAGGAGTGGTGGGATACACACAAGCCAAGCCCCCCCTTCCCCATCACCAGGGGGACCTTAGAGGAATTGTAATTGCGTGTAATAATATCATAATATACTGTTGATTAAACTTACCCTGAAGGAATAAAGATATGCATTCATTCCTGCTTTTCTTCAACTTTTCCTGTTTTTTCAGTCAAGCCTTCAGAATGTGGTCTCTAGATCTACTCTCATTCAAAGTAATACTTGTATTTGATTTAGTTCAAATGTCCCTATTGTCTGTTTTTGTACCATTAGTTGCATGGGGTTGGAACCCAAATCATTTTACAATAGTTTTGTTATGAACAGAACCATCCTTTGTTTTTTGTTCTGTTCCTCTGTTCCGACCAGCAAAATGAAGTTCTGAACCGGTTCGAACCCCCAAAAAATATCAGTTTATATTGCTCCTTTCTGTTCCTTTTTAAACCTCTGAAATAAACATTTTTTTTTGCATTTAGCTCAACATGAAATTACTTCACCAATCAGTGCGGATAGAGCAGCTTGCTATGGAGCGTGTAAGCGCCATAGCAATCTGTAAAGGAAAGTCATTCAGAGCAAATTGTATTTTGCCGTAACAGCATGGTTTAATCATAATGAAAGACAAACACACACACACACTGTGCTGCCTGTCATTATGGACAGGCCAGTGTAAGGGCATGAGATGCGACAGAAATTTTGCGGGTGGGGAGAGAGCGAGAGAGGGTGGAGGAAGTTTGGCTTGAAGCACTGGGCATCTTGTTATGACATGCATTATCTGAATTAGGCCCACAGAACTACTGAGGAGTGTCTTCTATTGAGGAACTTTGAATGTCTTTGAACTTCTGAGAGTTGGTTAATGTTGGACCAGAGCGAACAAGCGGACAAGCTTGTGTGTGCAGTGGTGCACTAGAATTAAAAACACATCTTACCTTTTTGCAGTTAATAAATCCAATGTGAAACGTGATAACTATAGTATACTAGCATTGTAAAAGTTAATCCATTCTTCTAATTAAGTATCTCTCCCTAATTTCTGAATTCCGCTTATAACGTCGTCAGTAGGCCTCAGTAACATTAAGGGAGAGAGGCAGGTAGCCTACACACACACTGGCAAATATTTCCAGTTGGCAGGCAGATGCTGGAATAAGTTTCAAGTGAGGGCTTTGCATAAGCACTTTGTAGTACTGGAAAAAAATGCCCAGAACGTAAAAGAACAGTTCCCGTGCTTTTAAAATACCTGTTCTGTTCCGGAACAGTATAGATCACTTTCATTTCCGGTTCTGATTCTGTTCCTCGAATAATTGTGTTATTTTTTGGTTTTCAGTTCTGCTCCCTGAACCAGTTCCAACCCCTGATTAGTAGAGGTTTGCATTTCTTGTCTGTGTGTTCATCTTGTTACAGGTTGCCGCGGTCTACAGGGACCCTAGTGTAGGAAACCTCATCAACATCATGATTGTCAAGCTGGTTGTCATCCACAATGAACAGGTAAGAACAGACACTGGGGCTGCAGTGAGTGAGTACTCTGAGACAGCTGGCGTTAGCCACACGTGTACCTTGTCCCTCTCTCTCGCCCTTCAGAAGGACACTGCACTCCTTGTTAGAGGAAAGCCTCAAGTGAAATCTCCTCAGAGAAAAATATATTACTGTTATGTGCTACTACCACAACTGTGATTTGACTAGGCTAGGACTGAGGGCATACAGCACATGGGCTTGTAATGGTAGATAGCTAAATATTTTCAATTGTGACAGATACATGGTTAATTATTTGTTTTTGTTTTTTTTACATCTGGTTACATTTAAAAAATAATAATATTTTAGCTCACCACTGTCTCTATGTCATGTCTCACAGGATGGACCCTCAATAAATTTCAATGCTGCTACTACCCTCCACAACTTCTGTGTCTGGCAACAGTCTCAAAATGTCCAGGATGACAGTCACCCTTCCCACCATGACACTGCCCTCCTGATCACCAGGTACAGTATTTACTTATCCATCTACATTATCTTACTACCCTAACACACATTCAACTGCTTTTATACAGATGATGAATAATGGTATGTGTTGTTTGTGCTTGTGTCTTCTCACAGGGAAGACATCTGCCGAGCTAAAGACAAGTGTGATACATTGGGTAAACAAACAGCTTCACTTTAAGATAAACACTTCTGTTTGAATGTTTCACAATCAGCTAGTATCTAAATCATAAATAATTTGGTTGGTGATTGTATTTTTTCAATGTATTATACGCACGTGTGAATTGTAAATGTGTTTTTTTTTTCACATTTCCCAACTCTCCCTGAGACACCCTCGGAGACTGAGATCTAATGTACAGTAATGAGTTTATAACAGAAGCTGACAGCTAATATACTGTAGTGACCGATCAGAATGGTGTAGTGTTTAGTAGGAGAGGGTGATGGAGGGCAGTACTAATCTCTTTTACGGAACAGACGTTTGATGCCTTACTCGCCTTTAGTGGTGGAGCGGTGGAAGGATTTTTTCCCTCTGTCCGTTCAAGCAGCTGTGTGACCTTCCAGGGCTGGCGGAGCTGGGGACCATGTGTGACCCTTACCGGAGCTGCTCCATCAGCGAAGAGAACGGACTTAGCGCCTCCTTCACCATCGCTCACGAGCTGGGCCATGTGTAAGTACCTTCTATACTCCCCTCTCCCCTGCATCCCTGGCCCCCTCCTGGTCCTACCTTACAGGCCCCCTGGGGCCTGCCCCGGTCACGCACAACAAAAGCCCTCTTATCCTCGTTTCAAATGCAGGTGCAAAGCATAATAATGGAAAAAAGGGATTTAATAACATGCCAACCTTAATACCCTAGTGTAGCGGCCTGAGTTAACCCTGTAGGTGTTACAGCTTTGAGGAGGAAGCCAGGCAGCCAGGGGGATCTGTATGAGACTAAGCTGAAAGTCACCACTGCCTGGGCTTGTGGTGGACCAGGGGCCTCTGCATGCGGCGCCCATTGTTTTCAACTTGACTTCGAGATGGAGGGAAGTCATATCAAATGTATGTCATTTAGTGAGGACGGAGCACAATTCATTATCAAAAGCTGAATAATGTGAGTTTTCCAGAGCTGACTTATCCCCCAGCCTGTTCCAAGCATTACCCCTAAAGACTGGAGCTCATCACAATGCGGCCATACTATACTGTGTAATATTGCACTGTTATGATAACAGCGCTCCCTGCCTGGGCCTGTTTTCACAACACACAGATGTCACCACGTGTGTGAACGGAAAGAGAATCCATATGAATGACTGCTCTGTCACCAGATGACCAAGTCACAACATACAGTATGACCCAAGCTTTCATAAGCCTCCATATATTCTAAACAATCACCATGACATAACCATGTATACATTATGTATCTCTCTCTCTCTTTTCTCTCCCTGATGGTGAAAGTGGCAGCTTTATTTTCCTCCTGCTCTGGACAGTTGTTGTTTGTTAGTAAATGGAGCCAGTGTGAGGCATTGGGTTATGAAAGGCAATTATTCTCCTTCCCCCTCAGTCAGGCCCAGTGCCGCTCCTCACACATTCCTCCAGAGAGGCTGGCTCTTTGGGCCTAGCTAGCGGAAACCAGCTATCTTGTGTGGATCTGTTTATGCTGAAGTTCAAACAGCTGGACTGGCAGTTGGCTTTCCCTCTTGATGCGTTTAATTGCTGGGCTGCGTTCACAAGCCCCTCTCCTGTCTGTGTGTGTGTGTGTGTGTGTGTGTGTGTGTGTGTGTGTGTGTGTGTGTGTGTGTGTGTGTGTGTGTGTGTGTGTGTGTGTGTGTGTGTGTGTGTGTGTGTGTGTGTGTGTGTGTGTGTGTGTGTGTGTGTGTGTGTGTGTGTGTGTGTGCGTGCGTGATGGTTCCCCGTGCTCTACTCTCTGACAGGGCTGTGATGTTGGTAAGATCTTTCTCTCTCTGTCAGAGTGATGACAAAGCCTGTTGCTACAGTCCCTAAGGTCTTATTTACATTCTCCCCCAAGTCATACGGATCCCAATCAGGTCCCTTTCTTCACTGTGAAGATACGCCCTTATTTATGGGGTGTAAAAACATGATTTGGAGGGATGGATATGATGGTGTCATCTGTTTTGGATGCAGCTTGTTTTGTTTCAACTCAATGAGAGGAGTTTGACTGTAGAGACAATAAACTGAACGTTACAACTGGGGAAGATAATGATCCATTTAAGACACCAACTTAGCAATTCTCCCTCCTGAGATCCCATTTCCCTGACTGAACACAGACGGTATATATCCCTCTCAGACAGATAGAGAGCTTGCTCGCTACAAACCCCACTCTACAGTAATTTATAACTTCCTCAATGCAATAGGAAAAAAAGAACACACTACCCCCTGAAATCCCCGCCGGCCCCTGCAGTAAACACCACGCAGCTGTGTGTGTGCAGATTTATGCCGACCTCATCCCTCCACTAACACAGCACACACAGCCAGTTGAGGACAGACAGGACATCCACTCAGCTCAGCACAGTCCAGCAGCTACAGCTGTTGCGGTGACCGTATTACCGCCACACCGGCAGTCATGAGTCATGACCGCAGTAAAATTTCACTTGACTGAGTAACGGTAATCTCCTCTTATGCACACACTCTGGACATGTGTTAGTAGTTCCCAACTCGCTAACAATCATCAGGTTGCTAATTGCCTGGTACTCTGGGCTCTATTGTCCCTCTAACCACTCTGATGTCAATGCAACTGAATTTGAAAATCACATCAAACACTTATCAAGACAGTATGTACTTTTAAAACTCACCTCACTGTGATTGATCAATTTTGAAAAAAGAAGTTCAACAGCAGGTTGAAACTGAGTGTAGGACATGGTCATTGTGGATGTTGTTTCAAAGCCTAACATGCTGACCAGACCCCAAGTAGATTTTTTCCACCCAAACCAGACATGATCAGGACACGCAGGTTGAAATATCACAACAAACTCTGAAACAATTAAATTAATTTGGGGATAGGTTGAAAAGCTTTAAACAGTTATGGCAATTTAGCTAGATTTGTGCTGGGATATAAACATTGGGTTGTTATTTTACCTGAAACGCAGAAGGTCCTCTACTCCGCCAACTAATCCACAGATAAAACGGTAAACCGAATTTGTTTCTAGTAATCTCTCCTCCTTCCTTCAGGCTTCTTCTTATTTTGGACTTCATATGGTGGTTGGCAACCAACTTTAGGTACATTACCACAACTGACTAGAGTCTGGACCTCAGTTCATCTTTCAATTACCCATGTGGGTATATGCTCCTAAAATCCAATGAGGAGATGGCAAGTGGGTATATGCTCCTAAGAACCAATGAGGAGATCGGAGAGGCAGGACTTGCAGTGTGTTGAGCATCACAAATAGAAACAATTTATATTTTAGCACCTGGCCACTTGATTGCAATGATTGAATAACAATGATTGATAGCAATGATTGAATAACATGTATGTGAACATTTATTTTGCAATGCTCACGCACACAATGTGAGCAGTGAGGTCAGCATTAGGTGATGGTTAATTTAAAACACACACAGGCATATTACAGCTTATGGATATGCATAGGTTTATCAGCCCAAGTCCCCAAAAATAGCTGAATTAAAATGATGATTGTGCCTTATACAGTACATAGCCGATCGAATATAATGCATGTCAGAAAAACATTTTAAAAATGATTGAAGATGTCTTTGGTACATACTTTAATTGGTCTAACCTATACTCCAAAATTAAACAACTTCAAGTAATCACCTTTGAGTGTGGACTGTATTATTATGCATTCTGGATGGACTGGTTAGCTTATGCTTCGCTCCAAAATCTATATCCATGAGTCTGGGAAAGAACGTATAGCCCTAGGCGATGCTGTTGGTTCATTGATTGTGCATGGGCGGCTTACCGGTAGACTATAATTAAAGGTATTTTGAATTTTTTTGAGCCTAGTAATAGGGATTTTTTAAAATGAATTATTAATTGGGTGGCACATTACCTTTAGCTATACAGAATATATTCACCACCATGTGTTTCCATCTCCTCCTCCTCTCTCTCCTGTATCCCTTTCTTCAGCGTGCAGAGGGTCTGTCAACAGTTTAGTGAAATATGTTTAGTTGCGAAAACTATCGATGTTCCCGAACAGATTTCACTTCATATCCCAAATGAAGCACTGGGTAGCTACAGGAACAGGATTGAAGAGCCCAGGGCATACAGAGTTGGGGTGGAATATCCCCTGTTAGGCAGCGAGAGCATGCTCCTCAAACAGTGGTTAATGCGTGGAGAGAAATAAGTGTTGGTGGATTTATTTCTCAGCTGCTTATATTAAGCACAGCTTAGCAAAAAAACGAAGTAGCCTACCAGGCATTATTGAAAAGCGGTACCGGCAGGAAGACAAGAATAAATTGAGAAAAGTCTGATGGGTGAAAATATGATCACTTGATGAGAGAACAGCTGTGCAGCCTGAGGCAAAGAACAGAGTGCAAGCTTTTTTTGCAACTTTCTCTCTATAGTTGCATCATGCAGCCCATAAATGTTATAATTTTTTTACATTCTAAGGTTTGTATCATTCACAACTAACATTACCAAATAACTCCAAATCTAGTGTATAGGACCGGTTTCAAATGATCTCATTAATGCTCAACATAGCCACTTCATATGCGCACTCGCTACGGAATGGGCAAAATATCCTTTCTACTTTATTCAGCTAAGTTAAATTAATTTCTTCTTACTATAAAAGTATATAATATATACTAATGGCACATGACTTATAAGCATATCTTGTCAGATAAATGAACAAGCCTCCAGCACCGGGGCCAGTCCTGACCACCCTGGAGCCCTATGCAAAATTCTACTAAGGGGCACTCCTACCTGACCCGTGAGCCATGTAAACCATTTGCCATTGTCACACAGTCACACCTGACTCCCCAGTGCTTCCACTACAATCCTCCCTCCTTTAAAACTGTTTTCTCAATCTGTCGGTTTATCAGCAGCACTCCATATTTGGTTTTCACCTGGTTGAGTATTTCAAATATCTCATCCATGGATGTCACAGCAGAGTCGACCACAATGTTTAAGTAGTTGACATCACGTTTTTCAATGCATCAGTCACTGGTTCATCAGGAGCCTCATAGCTGAAATTTCTGTTATCTGGTTGAATTTATTCACAAATGCTTTTGGCTGTTGTCTGGGCCTCAGAGACCCCATAAAAATCTTGCCAGTAATTCAACTCTTTTAGGAAGTTTCTGTTTGTCTGATGAATCCCTGAATGCTAGGTTTCTTTCAGTCAGAGACTGGGTTATACTTATTAAACGTGTAAGGACATCCAGCCATCTCTTTCTGTCAGTCAGAGACTGGGTGATACTTATTAAACGTGTAAGGACATCCAGCCATCTCTTTCTGTCAGTCAGAGACTGGGTTATACTTACTAAACGTGTAAGGACATCCAGCCATCTCTTTCTGTCAGTCAGAGACTGGGTGATACTTATTAAACGTGTAAGGACATCCAGCCATCTCTTTCTGTCAGTCAGAGACTGGGTGATACTTATTAAACGTGTAAGGACATCCAGCCATCTCTTTCTGTCAGTCAGAGACTGGGTTATACTTATTAAACATGTAAGGACATCCAGCCATCTCTTTCTGTCAGTCAGAGACTGGGTGATACTTATTAAACGTGTAAGGACATCCCACCATCTCTTTCTGTCAGCCAGAGACTGGGTGATACTTATTAAACGTGTAAGGACATCCAGCCATCTCTTTCTGTCAGTCAGAGACTGGGTGATACTTATTAAACGTGTAAGGACATCCAGCCATCTCTTTCTGTCAGTCAGAGACTGGGTTATACTTATTAAACATGTAAGGACATCCAGCCATCTCTTTCTGTCAGCCAGAGACTGGATGATACTTATTAAACGTGTAAGGACATCCAGCCATCTCTTTCTGTCAGTCAGAGACTGGGTTATACTTATTAAACATGTAAGGACATCCAGCCATCTCTTTCTGTCAGTCAGAGACTGGGTGATACTTATTAAACGTGTAAGGACATCCAGCCATCTCTTTCTGTCAGTCAGAGACTGGGTGATACTTATTAAACGTGTAAGGACATCCAGCCATCTCTTTCTGTCAGTCAGAGACTGGGTGATACTTATTAAACGTGTAAGGACATCCAGCCATCTCTTTCTGTCAGCCAGAGACTGGGTTATACTTATACTCTTGAGGCTTTTTTGTGCTATTCCTACCACCTTTTGGATTTGCCATTTTTGTATTGAAGGACTTCTCCTTTTTACTTTATTAAATACACCGTCTTAAGTACTGCTGTGTCTGCCTCATCTTCTGGGTTCTGCTGACTATTCATGGCTCAGTTGGTTAAGTGACTGTTTCTCACTCCGGAGACCCAGGTTCGTAACCGGGTCCTGACAGAAACACAGAGCCATAAATGAACCCAGAGGCAGCCAGTTCCCAGGACCTTTTTACCATGCTGTCCCACCACCAGGAGACTGTCCAACGCCACAAAGCCGCCCTGGTTCAGCAAGAGGCCTTAATGGCTAGACATTCTCATCTTCTGTCGGAGATGCTGACTTCCATTAAGCAAATATCTGATCGTCTTACCCCGGCAACAGTTCCCGTCCCAGTACCTCAGATTCACGTACCCATGGCAGTTAACCCCCTGGCTGAACCTCGTCTTCCACCTCCCCAACAGTTCTCAGGTGATCCAAGTGCTTGTAAAGGGTTTCTCACCCAATGTTCTCTCTCCTTTGAGCTACAACCCTCGTCGTTTCCCACCGACCGGTCTAAGATCGCTTATATCATCACCCTGCTGTCGGAAAAAGCCCTGGCCTGGGCTACTGCTGTGTGGGATGCCCATAGTTCCTGCTGTGCCAGCTACTCTGCCTTTGCTGAGGAATTCAAACAAGTGTTTCAAGGCCCAAGCAGTGATTCTGACTCAGCCAAACAGCTCCTGACTCTCCACCAAGGTTGGCGCAGCGTGACGGACTATGCCATCCAGTTCCGCACGGTGGCAGCAGCAAGTGGCTGGAACAACGAGGCGCTCACGGTGTGCTTTCTGAAAGGCCTTTCCGACACTATCCAAGATGAACTGGCCACTCGGGAACCACCGGACAATCTCGAGTCCCTGATCAAGTTGGCCTCACGCATTGACCAGCGTCTGAGAGAGAGAGAACTCAACCGTAGACCTCTAGCCCCTATCAGTCCCAGCTCCGAGTCCCCACCTTTATCCTCGCTGGCTCCATCGGAACCCATGCAGATTGGACGCATCTCCCAGGCTGAGAGAGACCGCCGGATGAGGGAGCGACGCTGTCTATATTGCGGCAAACCGGGCCATTTCCGTTCCACGTGTCCCGGGCTCCAGGGAAACGCTCTGTCCCGTACAGACCGGGGGGGAACTGTAACGGGAAACATAACCTCCTCCCATCCGTCCAACTCCCGTCTGCTCATTCCAGTCATCCTCTCCTGGGACAACCACAAGCTTCACCTTCAAGCCTTGGTAGACTCTGGAGCCGCAGGTAACTTCATGGATGGTGTCTGGGCGAAGGAGAATGGCGTTCCCTCTGAACCTCTAAGTGAACCCATGAGGGTCACTACATTGGATGGAAGCCCTTTGGGATCTGGACTTGTCACTCATGTCACTACCTCCTTGCGACTTTCAGTTTCACAACACCAGGAATTGATGAACTTTCATTTGATCTCCTGTTCCGAGTTCCCTCTCGTCCTTGGATACCCCTGGCTTCACAGCCATAACCCTCACATCGACTGGTCTGTGGGCACTATCAAGCAGTGGGGTCCTACGTGCCAAGCTACTTGTATTTTCCAGAATTCCCCGAGTTCTACTCCCGAGTCTTTAGAATCCATCGACCTGACCCGAGTTCCCGAGTGTTACCATGACCTCAAACTGGTGTTTAGCAAACAGAGGGCAACCATGCTACCACCCCATAGACCTTACGATTGCCCCATCGACCTGTTTCCGGGCACTTGCCCTCCCAGGGGTCGGATCTTTTCCCTATCTCCACCCGAACGAGCTGCTATGGATACCTACATCAAGGACGCTCTGGAAGCAGGCCTCATGCGTCCATCCACCTCCCCGGCGGGAGCAGGGTTTTTCTTTGTGGCCAAGAAAGACGGTGGATTACGTCCTTGCATCGACTACCGGGGACTCAATGCCATAACCGTCCGTAACCGTTACCCGCTACCCCTTATGGCCACAGCCTTCGAGCTGCTCCAGGAAGCAGTTGTTTTCACTAAGCTTGACCTGCGGAACGCATACCATCTTGTGCGGATCAGACCTGGTGACGAGTGGAAGACCGCTTTCAACACGCCTACTGGTCACTATGAATACTTGGTGATGCCCTTCGGCCTGACCAACGCCCCAGCGGTGTTCCAAGCACTCATAAACGATGTGCTTAGGGATATGCTTAACATATTTGTGTTCGTTTACTTGGATGACATCCTCATCTTTTCGAGCTCCCTTCAAGAACACACTAAGCATGTCAGACAAGTACTCAAACGCCTCCTGGACAGCCATCTGTACGTTAAGCCGGAAAATGTGAATTCCATTCATCCCGAGTACAATTCCTGGGATTTGTAGTGGAACCCGGTCGAGTCCAAATGGACCCCAGGAAGGTAGGGGCGGTAGCGGATTGGCCCACCCTCAAATCCGTTAAGGAATTTCAGCGTTTCCTGGGCTTCACAAACTTTTACCGCAAGTTCATCAAGAACTTCAGCTTGGTGGCAGCCCTCTCTCAGCTTTAACCAAGGGTGGCAATGCAAGGTTTTTGTGGGGAAGAGAAGCTGAGACGGCCTTCCAAGGACTCAAGCAGCGCGTTCTCTCTGCTCCCATCCTGATACTACCGACTACGGATGAACCATTTGTGGTGGAGGTAGACGCATCAGAGGTTGGTGTTGGAGCTGTCCTGTCTCAGAGGGGTGAAGACAAGAAGCTTCATCCGTGTGCTTTCTTCTCACACCGGCTTACCCCAACTGAGAGGAACTACGATGTGGGGGATCGTGAACTCCTAGCGGTTAAGATGGCATTGAAGGAATGGAGACACTGGCTCGAGGGGGCTTCTCACCCGTTTCAAGTGCTTACGGACCACAAACATCTGGAGTATATCCAGCAGGCGAAGCGGTTGAACTCTAGACAAGCTAGATGGTCTCTTTTCTTCAATCGATTCCAGTTTATCCTCACCTATCGGCCCGGGTCGAAGAATCTCAAACCGGATGCCCTGTCCCGAGTCTACGCTCCTGCCATTCGAGATGACACGGACATGCCTGTCCTTCCTGCTGCTAAGATTGTGGCTCCAATCTCGTGGCAAGTTGAGGATACCGTGAGACGTGCTCAAGCTAGCGAACCGGACCCGAAAGGAGGTCCTGCCAATCGGTTGTTTGTCCCCAAGGCAGTGAGGACTCAGGTCCTTCTGTGGGGGCACTCCTCTCGCCTCACCTGTCATCCGGGCGTAGGTCGCACCTTGGAGTTCATCCAGCGTAAGTTCTGGTGGCCTACCATAAGAGAAGATGTTGCCACCTTCGTCAATGCCTGTCCCGTGTGCTGCCAGGGCAAATCTTCTCACCTCCGCCCTCAAGGACTCCTTCACCCTTTACCTGTTCCCCACAGACCCTGGTCCCATATCTCATTGGACTTTATTACTGGACTTCCTCCATCCCATGGCAATACTACTATCCTAGTCATAATCGACAGGTTTTCAAAGGCGGCCAGGTTCGTCCCTCTGACTAAGTTACCTTCTGCCAAGGAAACGGCTGAGTTGGTAATTAATCATGTGTTCCGAGTCTTCGGCATTCCTCAAGATATGGTTTCTGACAGAGGTCCCCAGTTCGCCTCAAGGTTTTGGAAGGCCTTCTGCCAACTCATGGGGGCTTCTGCCAGTCTATCTTTAGGGTACCATCCGGAGTCCAACGGCCAAACAGAGAGGATGAATCAAGAGCTGGAAACCACCCTCCGATGTATGACTCGTGACAACCCGTCCACATGGTCATCCTTTATTGTTTGGGCCGAATACGCGCACAACACCTTGCGCTCCTCCTCCACTGGTATGTCCCCGCACGAGTGTCAGTTTGGCTATGCTCCTCCATTGTTCCCGGACCAGGAGGCAGAAGTCAGAGTGCCTTCAGCCTTGAAGTTCGTCAGACGCTGTCGGCTTATGTGGAGGAAGACCCGTCTTAATCTTATGCGTTCCTCACAGAGGTACCAACAACAAGCCAACAGACGTCGCCGTCCCGGGCCTACCCTGCGCCCCGGCCAGAGAGTCTGGCTCTCCACAAGAGACTTACCTCTACGGGTGGAGTCTCGCAAGCTGTCCCAAAAATACATCGGTCCCTTCAAGGTTGCCAGGAGAGTTAACCCAGTTTCTTATCGCCTACACTTACCCAGATCCCTTAAGATTAATCCCACATTTCACATTTCATTGTTAAAACCTGTTGTTTTTTCTCCCCTTGTCCCGGCAGACAGACCTCCCCCTCCGCCTCGTGCCATTGGAGGCCAGCCGGCTTATACCGTCCATCGGATACTGGATTCCCGCCGGGTGCAGCGGTCCTGACAGTATCTGGTGGACTGGGAAGGCTACGGTCCCGAGGAGCGCTCCTGGGTTCCTGCCAAAGACATCCTGGACCCTGACCTCATTCGTCAGTTCAGGGCCCTCCACCCTGAGAGAGCTGGTAGGAACGTCAGGAGCCGTTCCTAGGGGGATTCTGTCAGGATTTGGCCAGGGTTGTTCCGGGTTTTGGTCACTAGATGCCCCCATTGTGCTTTTTGACCTTATGTTTTTTCCCTTGTTCCCCATTATTATTTGCACCTGTGCCTCGTTTCCCCTGATTGTATTTAAACCCTTAGTTTCCCTCAGTTCTGTGCTCTGTGTTTGTATGTTAGCACCCAGCCCTAGTGTTCTGTGTATTCTTGTCGATTCCGGTGGATGCTCTTGTGGAATTCTGTTTTTGTTTTTGAGTATCTCTTGAGGCTTTTTGTGCTATTCCTACCACCTTTTGGATTTGCCATTTTGGTATTGAAGGACTTCTCCTTTTTACTTTATTAAATACACCGTCTTAAGTACTGCTGTGTCTGCCTCATCTTCTGGGTTCTGCTGACTATTCGTGGCTCAGTTGGTTAAGTGACTGTTTCTCACTCCGGAGACCCAGGTTCGTAACCGGGTCCTGACACCAGGCAGCCCAAACTGTTGCATATACCCCGACTCTGCGTGCAATTAATGCAAGAGTAGTGACACAATTTCCCTAGTTTAATATTGCCTGCTTTCCTGGATTTCTTTTAACTAAATATGCAGGTTTAAAAAAATACACCTCTGTGTATTGATTTTAAGAAACGCATTGATGTTTATGATTAGGTACATTCGTGAAACGATTGTGCTTTTTTTGCAAATGTGCTTTTGTTAAGTCATCCCCGTTTGGCGAAGTTGGTCTTCACACAGTTCGCAACAAGCCAGAAGGCCCAGACTGCTGCATATAGCCTGACTCTGTTGCACAGAACGCAAGGGCTGTGACACAATTTCCCTAGTTAAAAGAAATTAATGTAGCAGGCAATATAAACTAAATATGCAGTTAAAAAATATATACTTGTGTATTGATTTTAAGAAAGGCGTTGATGTTTATGGTTAGGTACATATTGGTGCAACGACTGTGCTTTTTTCTCGAATGCGCTTGTTAAATAACCGTTTGGTGAAGTAGGCTGTGATTCAATGATAAATTAACAGGCACCGCATCGATTATATGCAACGCAGGAGAAGCTAAATAAACGAGTAATATCATCAACCATGTGTAGTTAACTAGTGATTATGTTAAGATTGATTGTTTTTATAAGATATGTTTAATGCTAGCTAGCACCTTACCTTGGCTCCTTGCTGCACCCGCATAACAGGTAGTCAGCCTGCCGCGCAGTTTCCTCGTGGAGTGCAATGTAATCGGCCGTGATCGGTGTCCAAAAATGCAGATTACCGATTGTTATGAAAACTTGAAATCGGCCCTAATTAATCGGCCATTCCGATTAATCGGTCGACCTCTAGTCTGAGCTGCTTGTATCTGATGCTGGCTGTACACCTCTGGTTGTACTGGTACTGGCTGAGGCTGCCTGTACTTCACCTGACTCTGTGTTAGTATTTTCTGTAGCCAGCTGTACTGGGTCTATGTTAGTACTTGCTGAGGTACTGGGTCTATGTTAGTACTTGTTGTACTGGCTGATGATCCAGCATCTCCTCTACTGACAAACTGTCATTTTATCAGCTGCATCAGGCCCATTCAAACTGGCTCCCCCAGATTCCCTTTTATATATTTTCAAATATAAAATGCTATTTATACTATGGCTTGGCTGAATACTTGACGGTTATTCTTTTCTGAGAAATCCGTATTCCAGGCTAATCAACATTTTAAATGCAATATATAAATCAATAGTCATTGTCTATCCATTTCTTTCCACCTTGCATTTATCCAGAGTAACTAAATTATGACTGAGAGACTAGATAATCATTGTCTTGTTTTAAAATGATGTGCGCCTATGAGGAGTGCCATCACGCCCATATATTGTCTGGACTGGTCCCCACAGAGTTTGCTGCTGGAAAGCACGAGTTTCACCAGTAGCGCAAATAGAATGCAAAGGGGAAGTTTATTAGGGATTTTCATACACTGGGATTTTCATACACTCCATCTTTAGAGTGGCCTCCTCTCAACTCTTCGCCTCCTGCTCTCTCAGAGCAGCCTCCAGGCTCTGCTGTAGCGCTGCAGCTCTCTGCTGATCGAGGGTCACCTCCCCTCTCATCGCATCTACCGCCTCCTACTGGCGGGCTGCTTCCTGTGCCTCCTGCACGACCTTCTGTAGGGAGCTGTTCTCCTGCTGCTGGACAAGCTGCTCCTTCAGCTCTGTAAGGGTCTCCTGCTTCTCCTCCTTCTGCTTGGCTAAATCCTCCCTCATAGCAACCTTCTGCTCTTCCAGGCTCTGCTGGCGCTCTGCAGATCTCTGCTGATGGAGGGACACCTCACCTCAGTGTCTCCTTGGCCTCCCTCTCCTGGAGGACTGTGGCCTGCACCTCCTGTAGCAGTCCCTTCTGTAGGTAGTTGTCAGCCTCTGTCAGCTTCAGAAAAACCTACTGGGTTTGGGGCGAGAGACTGTTGCACCTGCCGCTATACTGGCCTGGGCGGCTGTCAGCTGGCTGAGTTCAGCTCGCATGAGAGCGTTCTGCTGACGCCGTTCTTCCAGCAGCTCCCGCTGCATAGCCTGCTGTGCTATGTTTGCCTCCACCATTTGTCTCACCAATGCTTCCGTTGTGCTCTGTGTTTGTTTAGTTATTGAACTTGGTTTGGTTTGCTTGCTTTCTCCACTATATGTAGCAGGATCAAGGGTGTGGGGTTTCCACGCCACCAAGTTCAATAGCAAAACAGGCACCAGTAGCACAAATAGAATGCACATATTAGGGATTTTCATACACTGGGGAAGAGGGGGAATGCACCAATCACCCCACAGTCCACAAGCCGTCCTTGTTGTCCGTTCCGTTTCCCAGGGGTAGTCCTCACACTCAGATCCTCACCCAATCCAGTCCGGTACACAAGGGGGGGTAGCTCTGGCTCTCGCAGCTCTGACTCCTCATACCTTGCTTGGTTCGCTCCTTCTCTGCCCTGTTGTGCAGGCTGCTTCCTCCTTTATCCCCAAGCAATCCCTGGCTTAATGAATCCCAGTCTTGCCTCGTTGGGGCAGGAAGTCCATATAAAGCTTGGGGGTGGAGCCAGCTACCTGCAAGATATCTCTCCTCAATTACCACCCCCCCTCACCTCTCCCTGCCATCTGCCACAACATGGTCACGCGCGATGCGGTTATCTTTTTCGAGCTGCAGTTTATAAACACCGTTGCCCGTTGTCATTTATCAAACGTAATAAATAGTTGTATTTCACTCTCACTTTTGACAGGCACAAAGTCACAGAACACAGCCCTGGAAGTGGCTGACAAGCAAGCAAGACACAGACAGACCAAGAGATGCACTGCCCAGTTAGGTTAGCAAGAAAGATAGACTAGAGAGAGATGAACTGCAAGCCTGCACATCAACTTAACGTTACTGTTATTTTCTGACATCAAACTTGGAGAGGAGAGAACACAAGTTTACCTGATTGCCTTTTCCCGCAATTCACTCACATTGTGTTTTTTTCCTCTTTTCATGACCAGAAGGACAGTTCCGCTTCATCTTCTCATCCAAGTTGTAAACATTGACACCCGCTTTGACACGAGGGGGAGTCAGGGCCCTTGCGTAGTGAGCGTTTAGGCCCGCCAGCTCTGCTACAGCCTGTTGCATGGAGCATAGCCAGATAACATACAGTAGGCTAACTCATATTCTGTTAATTGGAAATACATTTTCTTCATATCATAATGTTTCTTTAGACCTGATTAAAATAAATAACGGATTTATTGTGATGGTGTGTATTAAATTTATTAGACTTTTTTATTAGACTTTTAAATGTAGATGTTCCAAAGGCCCCCTCCATCAGCGACTTGTGTGTCTGGAAGCATGAAGATGCATGACAATAATAGTGGGTAGGCAGGCAATGCATGACAATAACTGTCTGACAAAATGTCATGAGCGCCACAGCCCTACATCAAAAAGATGAGCAACTTTATTAGTCTATTCACTATTTAGCTGCTAGAATGAATTGAGATGTAATGCTTCATAGGCCCCCATCTCTACATCGTAGTGCCAGATCATGTTCAATGAAGACCATTGCTTAAAAAAAACAATGTTTAGTTGTCACATACAACGGAGAGGTGCAGTAAAATGTGGTGTTTTACAGGGTCAGCCTTTTAGTACGGTGCCCCTGGAGCAAGTTAGGGTTAATAAGTGCCTTGCTCAAGGACACATCAACAGATTTTTCCCCTTGTCAGCTCAGTTATTTGAACCAGCAACCTTTTGGTTACTGGCCCAATGCTCTAATCACTAAGCTTTCTGATCCATTGAGCAGCCATCACCCCTTTTTCCTAATCGCTCTCTGTGTGTGTGTTCTCCTCCTCGGCAGGTTCAACATGCCCCATGATGACAACCCCAAATGCAGGGAGGCAGGCATAAAGCACCAGTATCACGTCATGGCGCCCACCCTCAACTACGACACCAGTCCCTGGTCCTGGTCAAAGTGCAGCCGCAAGTACATCACTGAGTTTCTGGAGTAGGTACCTCGTCCCTTTTTCTGTAATGTAAGAATACTCTTCCGGACACTGTAATTGTCCTAATGTACACATTTTCACAAACATACAGATTGTTATACAAATAAATATTAATTAATCACTGTAGTAAAACATTTTAATATCTTCCTTTTTTATTCTTGGGACATAATCTGGTAAGCAAACTCTGCTACCTTCTCCAAAAGGGAGAATGTAGAGCAGGCCAGTGTAAACTGGCTCCACTGTGTTTTTCCCTGGTGTGAGACAGTATTTCCTGTTTGAAGCAGGGGTCTTCCTAGAGTGACCTGAGCGATTGATCCTCCCCTGCTCCTCTGTCTCTGCACTCAGGCAGAACCAGCTCTTGAGATGCTGGACAAACAGTCATTCAGTCAGTGGCGTGCTTTCTCCGCAAAAACGGTAACGCGGGGCAGCGGCTCATTCAGCGGGCTCCACAGCCAAGCGGTGGCCACCAACCTCTTCTGAAGGGCTTCCATTTAAGATGGGAAATGTCAGTTATAATTAGATTTTCTCTGGACATGACCCTTTGATCTCTCCTCCCGCTTTGTTGATTGTGAGCAGCCACAAAAGGCCTCCTTGTTGATGAGTTGCATCTTGAGAAGTAAGCGGTCTCTCCCGGGGCGGATGCCTCCTATCGAGGCTGTAAGGTTACAAGGCCTGTCCCGCTGCTGTACTACACAGTTTCCTACCAGCGGATGAATCCATCCATCCAGCTCTGAGTGGTTGGGTTGGAAAATTAGAAACGCAAGAAAAATAATACTCCTATTCATTTTTTACTGCAGAATATTTTTGCTTATATGTCAGCTGTGTTAGAAAAGCTGAATGTTCAGTTAGTGTGAGTGGAAGGTAAATGCCAATGGCTGTGAGCGAGACGTTCAATGCTGCATGAAGAGGATGGCTAATTTGTTTAACAGTGGGAATATTTATAAATAGTTCTGTGTGGCTGTGGACAGGAGCGTAGGGTTCAGTGTGAAGGAGTCTCAGAGGTGGGGAAGGCAGGTCGCTGAGAGCGAGGCCCACTGCTTTCGAAGTCTTCATGACTTCAACAAACGGCACCTCCACTTTCCACTTAGCTTTCCTGGTCAATACATCACTGTTTTGATTACCAATTGTTCTTTCAAAGCACTCTAATACACAACACTCTCCTGTCAACTTAAATATAGAGGGACCCACTAACTCTCAACCCCTCTCCTGGAGCCAACCTCCCTCGTTCTCATTTCTGTGTCTGTGTAATATGATGAACTCCCATTGGCTGCACACCTGAGAGCTGAGTGAAAAATGTCTTTGGTGTTCTTGGTGTTTTTATGTGTAGGTCGTGATATAGACACCATTCATTCTCCTCCTGGGAGTCCTCCAACTGGTTTAAGCCATGAAACCTATATAAAAATAACATGCAAATCTCTCTGTGTTGCCACCCACTAATTGATGTGTATACTTGTGTTGATACTACATAATCATTAGTCCCGGCAAAGCCTATAATTTTACATTCCGATGCCAGGTGCCCACGTTGGGAATTATCCTAACCACACAAACATCAGATGTCTTGCTATCCTGAACAGTTACATTTAAAAACTTTTTTCTTACGTTTTTGGAAAAACAATATCTCTTTATGTCCTCAATTAATTCAAGATGCATTATCTGTGAAAATAAACTTTTTATAATTACTTCTTTTCTAGTTATTTGCTTGTTAGAATGGTAATGGTTGCAGTATATCTTCCTATGCTGTTTGCATTTAGTTTATTACAACTGTGCAACAGGGATGTGCTGTATCATTCAATACCCTGCGTCGGTCATAAAATCTGATATATGAGCAACCTCATAGTAGCTACCATCTCACGGGAAACACAGTATGCCTTTATGGAACTCATTATGGAGTAGCTTCTTATGACAAACACTGAGAGATAACTATAAGTTATTTGCTAAATAAACTCACTTTAAAGAAGCCTCCCAATGGTTGCCAGGTGTAGAACCCCTGTTGGTGCCATAGGGGAGTCGCATCACCTGTCTCGGGCTCCTCTGTTTTGCCAAAAAAACTGCATGCCTAATAAAAAATTGCTGCTCTTTTCCCCCATATCCATCCTGTTTTTAATCATAGGCCCATAGGGTTTCTCATTAGACGATGACAACCTGGTGAAAGATGCTTCAATATGGGGCATCATCTCTTCTCCTCCTTCTGGACTCTGACAGACAAACAGACCACTATCTTATAGCTTCAATATGGGGCATCTCTCCCTCTCTCTTCTTCTCATTTCCCTGAAGAACTGACTGACCTCATCGTAGCTTTCATCATTTTTCTCTTCCCAATGTTAGACTAACTCACTCCCCCAAACACGTGTAGACTTTTTGGGATACAAAACAAAGGGTTCCCTTTCAGTCGGTCACTCGGTGTAACATTTTATGGGGAGTCAACGACCAATCATATTCACCTGAAAACTGAAATCACGCCCAACGGGCCAATAGATTCCGATGCGACCTTGGAAGCCCTGCTTTCCTGGCTATAATACCCGGGCTCTTCAGCTCGCCTGAAGGAAGAACATGTCATACAATTTAGCTTTTCAAATGCACGAAGACTATGACATTTGTCTCTGACTTAGGTGTCAGTAGGGAGAGAGTAATCATCCCTCTAGATGTTGTGAGTTTTGGGACTTGGTATCGGTTTTTGTGTTTTCTAAAAGCTACCACTTTCTGCTCTGCTTGTGTAGCTAATGCTTCCTTCCTTGGGAAGGATTTGTGTTTGCTAAAAAAACACAACTTTCTGCTCTGCTTGTGTAGCCAGTGCTTCTTTGAGTAAGATGGCCAGTGGAGTAAGTCCAAAAAGGAACATTCGACCCTGCCCTAGGGCATGTGGTTTCACAATGAAAGTTAAAGATCCTCACCAGTGCTGTCCTGTTTTCCTGGGGTGGAAACACGCTCAGGAGACTTTGGCTCGGACCACTAGTAGTGTTGGTCAGAGTTGATAGGGGTGTCATCCCAGCTGGGTGAGGCTCTTTCTGTTTTTTTCTGGCATTGTTCAGGGTTCGGATTGCAGGGTTGATATACTATCCCTGGTTGGCTCTGGAGGGTTTTCAGAGTGTGAATCGGATGGCATCATTCCGGGAAAGCCTAAATCCCAGGCTTTGGATTCGGCGTGTAAAGTGAACCATTGGTGGTAAATGCGCTTTTGATGGAGCTGTGTCGTAGGGCGGCAGATCACCTGGGGTGTATTGCCATCTTCAGCAGAGTTCCTCCAACTTTGGGGGAAGGTATTTACCTCCTGTCCCTGCAGCGGTGGGACAGGAGTTAAAATATTTAAAGAGTTCGCCAAAGAGCTAAATGCGACCTGTGGTTCCCCTCATTCAGACCGGTTATGGCGAGTTCATGAGTGTAGAGAGTATGGAGGAGGCGGGGCTCGTTTGCACACTGCTGATAGATGGAAAGCTGGCGAGTTAACTCAAGAGCCTAACAAGGGGGCTAATCCGAGCACGGTGCTTTTAAATTAACAGTGACGGTTCTTGGTTCATGTCCATAGATCTGAAGGATGCATGTATTCATGTGGCCAGAAAGCTTCTGAGGTTTCATTTCGAGGGTGTGTTCTATGAGTTTCTAGTCCTGCCTTTTGGGCTCTCCCTATCGCTCCATACCTTTATGTTGGCGGAGGTGGCTTTGGCACTGGTGCCGTGCCAGGGGATCAGAGTATTGGCGTATCTGGATGATTGGCTGGTCGTAACAAGAGAGTCGAGAGAACAGGTGGATGTCCACACTGTCACGCTGGTTTCCCATATTCAGACTCTGGGGTTCATAGGGAATCACAAGAAAAGGTGTTTGATTCCACAGGGTGATCACAACAGACGCATCCTTACTGAGAAAACACTAATTGTCATCTGTTCTTTTCAATGAGGGATGCATGCTCTTGTTACGCACGCCTCTATGAAGAGGGAACGCAACACCCTGCTACAACTAAACTCTCTGTGAAGTGAAAAAGGTAGGGACTGTAGGTGCAAGAAAGAATGACAACAGGCATAATGTGGTACCGTTTACCAGGACTTTATTCCTTCACACGGTAATATGGGGAAAAGGGGCTGGACGGAACCAAAGCAAAGAAAGTAAATCTCAAAGCCCCCCCTCTCCTATCTTACCTGCCTACCCACTACTTACCTAATTTAGCACCACCTGGTGCCCTAACCAAAATACAAGGGGGTGGTCCGCCCAGGTCTTACCTAGTGTGCCTAGACAGCGAATATGCTACGGGTATATGTATGCCCGTGGGCCTCTTGCCTAAGCACTCCCTAGGTGCCTTCCCCTTCCCCCCTGGGAACAAATAAAACAGAATATTAAACAATTTCACAAACAAACTAAGAAACAAAGGACATCAAATAAGCTCTATCTGAGCAACAAACTCACAAAACATACCAACTCTCCGCCCAGCAAAATCTCTAGCAAAATCTCTCTAGCAAAATCTCTGCAATGACCTCCCAGCAAATCTCTCTCCTGAACAGAACACTGGCATTTATATAGCTTCAGAATGAATGGGTAATTGGAGACAGCTGCGTCTTGACGAGGGGGCGGGGTCAGCTCTCCAATTAGCCATGGAGTCGACCAATCAGCTGCTTGAGGGATTTCAGGAAGCCATTTCCTGAAATAAACACATGCAAATACACAAACTACAACACAAACTGGGGAACGTTGGGAATGGATGCTTTGGCATCTCAGTGGCCTCGGACCGTGGTCTATGCATTTCCTCCGGTGGACCTGATTCAGGCCATCGTTGAGAGAGTCCGTCAGGAGTGTCTGTTGTTGATTCTGGTGGCTCCCCGTTGGCTCAGACAACCCTGGTTCACGGAGATCATCTGCCTGTTGGGCGAGGACCCGTGGAGGGATCTGTGTAGTTGGGATATATTGTCCTGGTCGCACATGATAGTTGGCACCCATGAACGTGATTACGACTATACAGTTGTTGCATGCACCCTCTTCGAGAGAGTTGTATACAAAAAAGTGGCGCAAGTTTGAGGGTTTGTGTCAGGTTAAAGGAGTTTCTCTTGTTCAGAGCTCTTTGGTGGACATTTTGATCTGATTTGATGAGCTTTTTGAGCAGGGCCTTTCTTTTCCTGCATTGAAAGTTAGTGGCAGCCATCTCTGCGCCTCATGTAGGAATTGATGGCTCTACCCCGGGGCCTCATCCTCTGGTGGTGCAGTTCCTGAAAGGTTTCCATCAGCTCAGACCAATGTCAAAGCCTATGGCACCGAAACAGGACCTGTCTTTGGTCCTGGATGCTCTGTGAGAATCTGTTTGAACCACTGGGGTCTGTGGACCTGAAGGTTCTTTCCTATAAGACTGCCCTGGTCATGGCCTTGGTGTTGGCTAAGTGCGTTGGGGAGCTCTACGCGTTATCACCACATCCTTCCTGTTTGGAGTTCACACCTGGCAACTCCAAAGTGATGTTACGTTCTAATGCAGTTTTGCTCCCAAGGTTATGTCTATGCCTATGTCAAATCAAATTGTATTTGTCACATGCTTCACATGCCACATGTCACATGCTTCCAGTGAAATGCTTACTTACAAGCCCATAACCAACAAATCAGTTTTAAGAAAATACCTAAAAAAAGTAAGAGATAAGAAAAACAAATGATTAAAGATCAGCAGACAATAGCGGGGCTATATACAGGGGGTACCAGTACAGAGTCAATGTGCAGGTGTACCTGTGTCGAGGTAATTGAGGTAATATGTACATGTAGGTAGAGTTATTAAAGTGACTATGCATAGATAATAACAGAGAGTAGCATCATGGTTCCAGAGGGGGAGCAATGCAAATAGTCTGGGTAGCCATTTGATTAGCTGTTCAGGAGTTGTATGGCTTGCGGGTAGAAGCTATTTAGGAGCCTCTTGGATCTGGACTTGGCGCTCCGGTACCGCTTTCCGTGCGGTAGCAGAGAGAGCAGTCTATGACTAGGGTGGCTGAATTCTTTGACCATTTTTATGGTCTTCCTCTGACACCGCCTGGTATAGAGGTCCTGGATGGCAGGAAGCTTGGCCCCGGTGATGTACTGGGCCGTATGCACTACCCTCTGTAGTGCCTTGCGGTCGGAGGCCGAGCAGTTGCCATACCAGGCAGTGATGCAACACATCAGGATGCTCTTGATGGTGCAGCTGTAGAACCTTTTGAGGATCTCAGGACCCATGTCAAATCTTTTCAGTCTCCTGAGGGGGAATAGGTTTTGTCGTGCCCTCTTCATGACTGTCTTGGTGTGCTTGGACCATGTTAGTCTGTTGGTGATGTGGACGCCAAGGAACTTGACGCTCTCAACCTGTTCCACAGCAGCGCCGTCGATGAGAATGGGAGTGTGCTCGATCCTCCTTTCCTGTAGTCCACAATCATCGCCTTTGTCTTGATCACGCTGAGGGAGATGTTGTTCTTGCACCACACGGTCAGGTCTCTTACCTCATCCCTATAGGCTGTCTCATTGTTGTCAGTGATTAGGCCTACCACTGTTGTGTCATCAGCAAACTTAATGATGGTGTTGGAGTCGTTGCCTGGCCGTGTAGTGTACAGGGAGTACAGGAGGGGACTGAGCACGCACCTTGAGGGGGGCCCGTGTTGAGGATGGATGGTGGATGTGTTGTTACCTACCCTTACCAACTGGGGGCGGCCCGTCAGGAAGTCCAGGATCTAGTTGTAGAGGGAGGTGTTTAGTCCCATGGTCCTTAGCTTAGTGATGAGCTTTGAGGGCGCTATGGTGTTGGACACTGAGCAATAGTTAATGAATAGCATTCTCAAACAGGTGTTTCTTTTGTCCATGTGTGAAAGGGCAGTGTGGAGTGCAATCGAGATTGCATCTTCTGTGGATCTGTTGGGGCAGTATGCAAATTGGAGTGGGTCTGGGGTTTCTGGGATAATGGTGTTGATGTGAGCCATGACCAGCCTTTCAAAGCATTTCATGGCTACAGACGTGAGCGCTACGGGTTGGTAGTCATTTAGGCAGGTTACCTTAGTGTTCTTGGGCACCGGGAGTATGATGGTTGAAACATGTTGGAATTACAGATTCAGACAGGGAGAGGTTCGAAAAAATGATAGTTTAGACACTTGCCAGTCGGTCAGCGCACGCTCGGAGTGCACATCCTGGTAATCCGTCTGGCCCTGCGGCCTTGTGAATGTTGACCCGTTTAAAGGTCTTCACAAGACCTTATCACAAAATAATCCAGAACAGCTGATGCTCTCATGCGTGTTCCAGTGTTACTTGCCTCGAAGCAGGCATGAAGTTATTTAGCTCATCTGGTGGGCTCATATCACTGGGCAGCTCTTGGCTGTGCTTCCCTTTGTAGTCTGTAATAGTTTGCATGACCTGCCACATCCGACGAGCGTTCGGAGCCGGTGTAGTATGATTTGATCTTAGTCCTGTATTGATGCTTTGCCTGTTTGATGGTTCGTCAGAGGGCATAGCGGGATTTCTTATAAGCGTCCGGGTTAGAGTCGTGCTCCTTGAAAGTGGCAGCTCTACCCTTTAGCTCAGTGCAAATGTTGTCTGTAATCCATGGCTTCTGGTTGGGGTACGTACGTACAGTCACTGTGGGTACGACGTCATCGATGCACTTATTGATGAAGCCAGTGACTGATGTGGTGTACTCCTCAATACCATCAGAAGAATCCCAGAACATATCCAGTCTGTGCTAGCAAAACAGTCCTGTAGCGTAGCATTTGTGTCATCTGACCACTACCTTATTGAGCGAGTCACTGGTACTTCCTGCTTTAGTTTTTGCTTGTAAGCATGAATCAGGTGGATAGAGTTATGGTCAGATTTGCCAAATGGAGGGCAAGGAAGAGCTTTGTATGCGTCTCTGTGTGTGGAGTAAAGGTGGTCCAGAGTTTTTTTTCCCCTGGTTGCACATTTAGCATGAGGTAAAACGGATGTAAGTTTCCCTGCATTAATGTCCCTGGCCACTAGGAGCGCCGCCTCTGGATGAGCATTTTCTTGTTTGTTTATGCAGCTCGTTGAGTGCCGTCTTAGTGACAACATCGGTTTGTGATGGTAAATAGACAGCTATGAAAAATATAGATGAACACTCTCTTGTTAAATAGTGTGGTCTACAGCTAATCTTGAGATACTCTACCTCAGGCGAGCAAAACCTGTTATTTTCAAATAGACACAAACCGCCTCCTCTTGTTTTATCGAAGGCAGCTGTTCTATTTTGCCGATAGACCGAAAACTCCACCAGTTGTATGTTATCCACGTCGTCGTTCAGCCACGACTTGGTGAAACATAAGATATTACAGTTTATAATGTCCCATTTGTAGTATAGTCTTCAAATCAAATCAGCTGATATCTCAAAGTGCTGTACAGAAACCCAGCCTAAAACCCCAAACAGCAAACAATGCAGGTGTTTTTTTTGTTGTTGTTTTTTTGTGTGTTTTTTTTAGAGGCACGGTGGCTAGGAAAAACTCCCTAGAAATGCCAAAACCTAGGAAGAAACCTAGAGAGGAACCAGGCTATGTGGGGTGGCCAGTCCTCTTCTGGCTGTGCCGGGTGGAGATTATAACAGAACATGGCCAAGATGTTCAAATGTTCATAAATGAGCAGCATGGTCAAATAATAATAATCACAGGCAGAACAGTTGAAACTGGAGAAGCAGCACGGCCAGGTGGACTGGGGACAACAAGGAGTCATCAGGTCAGGTAGTCCTGAGGCCTGGTCCTAGGGCTCAGATCCTCCGAGAGAGAGAAATAAATAAAGAGAGAATTGGAGAGAGCATACTTAAACTCACACAGGACACAGGATAAGACAGGAGAGGTACTCCAGATATAACAAACTGACCCTAGCCCCCCGACACAAACTACTGCAGCATAAATACTGGAGGCTGAGACAGGAGGGGTCAGGAGACACTGTGGCCCCATCCGAGGACACCCCCGGACAGGGCCAAACAGGAAGGATATAACCCCACCCATTTTGCCAAAGCACAGCCCCCACACCACTAGAGGGATATCTTCAACCACCAACTTACCATCCTGAGGCAAGGCCGAGTAAAGCCCACCAAGATCTCTGCCACGGCACAACCCAAGGGGGGGGGGGCACCAACCCAGACAGGAAGATCACATAAGTGACTCAACCCACTCAAGTGACGCACCCCTCCTAGGGACGGTATGAAAGTGCCCTAGTAAGCCATTGACTCAGCCCCTATAATAGGGTTAGAGGCAGAGAATCCCAGTGGAAAGAGGGGAACTGGCCAGGCAGACAGCAAGGGCGGTTCGTTGCTCCAGAGCCTTTCCGTTCACCTTCACACTCCTGGGCCAGACTCAATCATATGACCCACTGAAGAGATGAGTCTTCAGTAAAGACTTAAAGGTTGAGACCGAGTTTGCATCTGTCACATGGGTAGGCAGACCATTCCATAAAAATGGAGCTCTATAGGAGAAAGCCCTGCCTCCAGCTGTTTGCTTAGAAATTCTAGGGACAATTAGGAGGCCTGCGTCTTGTGACCGTAGCGTACGCGTAGGTATGTACAGCAGGACCAAATCAGAGAGACAGGTAGTAGCAAGCCCATGTAATGCTTTGTAGGTTAGCAGTAAAACCTTGAAATCAGCCCTTGCCTTGACAGGAAGCCAGTGTAGGGAGGCTAGCACTGGAGTAATATGATCAAATTTTTTGGTTCTAGTCAGGATTCTAGCTGCAGTATTTAGCACTAACTGAAGTTTATTTAGTGCGGAAAGTAGAGCATTGCAGTAGTCTAACCTAGAAGTGACAAAAGCATGGATTAATTTTTCTGCGTCATTTTTGGACAGAAAGTTTCTGATTTTTGCAATGCTATGTAGATGGAAAACAGCTGTCCTTGAAACAGTCTTGATATGTTCTTCAATAGAGAGATCAGGGTCCAGAGTAACGCCGAGGTCCTTCACAGTTTTATTTGAGATGACTGTACAACCATCAAGATTAATTGTCAGATTCAACAGAAGATCTCTTTGTTTCTTGGGACCTAAAACAAGCATCTCTGTTTTGTCCGAGTTTAAAAGTAGAAAATACAGTCTTGACGTGCAATCATTGGATAACAAAATGGATGAGCTCTGTTTTTATTTAAAAAAATGTTAACTTTATTTAACCTACCTGGTTAAATAAAGCTAATCCGTTTTGTTATCCAATGATTGCACGTTGGCTAATAGGACTGATTATTTATTTTTTACCTTTATTTTACTAGGCAAGTCAGTTAAGAACAAATTCTTATTTTCAATAATGGCCTAGGAACAGTGGGTTAACTGCCAGAACGACAGATTTTGTAGCTTGTCAGCTCGGGGATTTGAACTTGCAACCTTTTGGTTACTAGTCCAATGCTCTAACCACTAGGCTACGATGGTAGAGGGGGATTACTCACTCGCCGTCGGATCCTTTCAAGGCACCCAGACCTACGTTCCAGATTTCTCTGTTTCTTCTTCATGCGAATAACAGAGATTTGGGCCTTGTCGGGTGTCTGAGGTAAATCCTATACATCCGACTCGTTAAAGAAAAAAAAAATTGTCCAGTACGAGGTGAATAATCACTGTCCTGATATCCAGAAGCTCTTTTCGGTCATAAGAGACGGTGGCAGAAACATTGTGTACAAAATAAGTTACAAATAACGCAAAAAAAACACACACACAATAGCACAATTGGTTAGGATCCCGCAAAACGGCAGCGATCTCAATACAGCACCATCTTCAAAATCCTCTGCTTTGCACAGAGAAATGTCTTTTGAATTAACATGTGGTTGGGATAGCTTTGTGTCTGCATGTAAATGCAGCTTCATTCCAGCTGTATGCTGCCTGGCTCCAGTCTCATAGTGACAGCATTAACTAATATTAGGTCTCAGTGAGGGGAAGTGGTGTCAATCTCACTGTTACGTAACATCAGACCAGACCACCCACATGGGACAAAAATGTTTACATTTGACTATCATCAGTCCTGGATGGTGACACGGAGATGTTTATTTTGTGATTATGAATAACAAAGATGACATTATCCTGACTACTCTGTTGCACTGTATGAATCTTGACTGATTAAGCACTTTGCGTGATGCAGCTTTTATGTGTGCTTATTTACTGGTTGTGTGTGTGTGTGTGTGTGTGTGTGTGTGTGTGTGTGTGTGTGTGTGTGTGTGTGTGTGTATATACAAATACATTCAAATTTATGTGTGTATGTGTTACCTCTCAGCACAGGGTACGGAGAGTGCCTTTTGGACGAGCCAGTGAGCAGGACGTACGAGCTACCCAACCACCTCCCTGGTCAGATCTACAATGCCAACCGACAGTGTGAGCTCATGTTTGGTCCCGGATCCATGGTCTGCCCTTACATGGTGAGCCAGGTTTCATTCCTCACAACCAGGTGTCTCGTAAGGGATGTCCCGATTGGCACCCTATTCCCTATATAGTGCACTACATAAGGAATAGGGTGCCATTTGGGATGTAAACTCAGTCTCTATCTCCAAAAAAGTGTCCTCAACCAAACCCCCTATGGATAATGATGTCATATGCTTCTGAGGTTCTCTTGTGTCTTGTCTATGATAAGGCACTTGTGTTGAGATGATGAAGTCATATGTTTATACAGTATAGACAACACTGTACTATATCCCCCTTCCCCAGTCATTGTTTTTAATGAGCTGTCTGTATGACACACAGCTTTTGTGGTTTTCTGAGACAATTAGCTTTGTTCAGGGTTTAATAGGCTGCTGTGAGGGACGCTGCTTTCCCTTCGAACAGAGCATAAGTCCTCATGTTGAACATGCTATAAGACTTTATGCCCTCTCTGGTCTGGTTGGAGACTTCTGGAATACTGTGTGGCTAATCTATAGTGATAGTAACAGCTGCCCAAGGAGCTGTAAAAGTTACTGTCTGGTGTTCTAGAGGCTGAACTGTACATAAAGCCTGTTATACATCTCACAGTACTTACTACTGAGCAGCACAATAGAGCCTCCTGTCTGCCTGTCAATATTAGGGATTTGTAGTTTGGGGTGAAACAGTTAAATTATTCTCCAGCAGTGGGATTTTTGTAAAAGTTGTATTATAACAGAGTTTTAACGCTCCCTCTCTCTGTCTCTCCGCCTCTCTCCCGCATGTCTCTTTCTTCCCTCTCTCGCTGTCTCTTTCCACACAGAAACAGTGCAAGAGGCTCTGGTGTACGAGCGCTGAGGGGGGTCATAAAGGGTGTCGGACACAGCACATGCCCTTGGCTGATGGGACAGACTGTGGACATGGAATGGTAGGACAGGATGCTGTATTTCTTCCATTGAAGTGTAAATGGATGGTACAATGACAAACACAGTGTATTATCTACTGTAGTAGATGCTCTTACAATTAATCCACTGTTGATGTTTTGCCTTTCCATTATCAATGAGTACATTTTAAACAAAATGTTCAACTCTGTATGAAATGGATCATGATCTTCTCCTTGTCTGGAACTGACAGTAGTTCTCATGTTGAGTAGGGACTGTTTGTCCTCTTTCTTCACTACAGATGTAGGATCTCAATATGTGCCAGCTTGCTACAGCAAGAAAACAATCCTTCATCAACAGGAAATGTGAATTATTATGTGCATTATATTTAATGAATATTTTTGCAGGGGTTGTAGGGCTGGGCGTTATGGCCTAAATCATATCTCAATTTTTTCAAACTAAGCTGTGTTGCAAGAATAAAGTCAATACACTGCATTTGCAACAGTAATCGAATGAATTCAAGGCTTGTAAAATTATACCTACAGTAGGCTAAATATAGCTTTTTGGGGGCTAAATATTGGCCATCAATTATTTTTCTGAAAATGCTATTTTTGTTACAAATTTAACCAGAACCATGCACAATGCACATCCAGGAATAATGACCAACTTCTGGTAACAGGAAATATAAACAATCTCTCAAACACAAGCCCACCTGCTCGTGAGTAGCCAGCTATTCTTTACATATAAAGTCTAGCAAACTTGGATCTATTTTCTACAAGGTAGAACAGTTGAATTGTTATGAATACAGCCTTCTGTCCGTCTCCAACTGTTTGAACAACATGGCCTGTTCACTTTGTTTAGGTTTTGAAATTAAGTGGCCTACCTGGATAAGAATATGCTTATTTCTCAGAATGAGAACGAGTTGCCAATTCCTTATTTAAAGGAATAGTTATATGCTCATTGCACATTTATAAACAACAGACTAGACAGCTAGCACATAACAGTCTGGCTAAAATGCAGCAATGATTATTGATGCAGTCTGAATCCCTCTGTGAATTATTGGATGTCTATGCAGTCAGTATAAATTACTTTTCTTGGCCACAGTTAGTCCTATTGTAGCTGCTCATGGAAATGTGGTCAGGTTTTATCCCCAGTGAGTAACCTGAAGCATGAGCATTAGTGTTAGCCATGTTCTGAGGCCCCAACCATCATCAAACCTCATGTTCTCATCTCTTTGGGATGCTATGCTGATTAGCACTGTTGCGGTGGGGTAGGTGTTGGGTGCATAGTGACAGGCACTGTGGCTGAGGGAAAGAGGTGTGAGTTGGGGCAGGGGGAGAGAGAGGGGTTAGACAGGGCTGGAGGAATGAGTGGTGAAATGGGGCTGGGGAGAAGAGAGGGGTTAGATGGGGTTAGTGGAAAGAGGTGTGAGATGGGGCTGGGGGAGAGAGAGGGGTTAGATGGGGTTAGTGGAAAGAGGTGTGAGATGGGGCTGGGGGAGAGAGAGGGGTTAGACAGGGCTGGAGGAATGAGTGGTGAAATGGGGCTAGGGAGAAGAGAGGGGTTAGATGGGGTTAGTGGAAAGAGGTGTGAGATGGGGCTGGGGGAGAGAGAGGGGTTAGACAGGGCTGGAGGAATGAGTGGTGAAATGGGGCTGGGGAGAAGAGAGGGGTTAGATGGGGTTAGTGGAAAGAGGTGTGAGATGGGGCTGGGGGAGAGAGAGGGGTTAGACAGGGCTGGAGGAATGAGTGGTGAAATGGGGCTGGGGAGAAGAGAGGGGTTAGATGGGGTTAGTGGAAAGAGGTGTGAGATGGGGCAGGGGGAGAGAGAGGGGTTAGACAGGGCTGGAGGAATGAGTGGTGAAATGGGGCTGGGGAGAAGAGAGGGGTTGGATGGGGTTAGTGGAAAGAGGGATAAGATGGGGCTGGGGGATAGAGGGAGAGAGGGGGAGAAGTAGATGTGAAGGCCGGGACTTTTGAAAGGAGATGCCGTCCGTCGTTCACAGTTGAGTCACCTTATTGTGAACCTGTGACCCTAAAACCTCTTTACAAGGCGGGTGAGTGGGTCAGTTGTCAGGCCGTAACAGAGTCCAAGGCTGAGACACGCAGGGCCACGCTTCCTCTCCCTCCACTC
The DNA here is from genome assembly GCF_036934945.1 of Oncorhynchus masou masou. Lineage (NCBI taxonomy): Eukaryota > Metazoa > Chordata > Actinopteri > Salmoniformes > Salmonidae > Oncorhynchus > Oncorhynchus masou. Next base: position 80,703,250 of record NC_088242.1, on the reverse strand, counting down.
TGCTCTGCTCAGCTCACACAATAGACCTCACATCAATGATTCCAAAAAGGAGGAGTTGGGGGAGGAGGAGGAAAAGGAGGGAGAGGTGGGCTACGAGTATTTGTTTGCATGTGGTGGTGGTGATGGGGTGAGGAGTAGGGGACCCTCCCCCAGGAGTCTTTCCAGAACAAAAAAAAACCCAGTGTGTGCCCATGTAAACCCAATATGTTCCATAATGTCTCTGCATTTGCTCCCTGTTCCATCCTGCTTGGATTAGGCATGGATTACTAGACATCAATAAAGATAATTTAACTGGGGATGACTAACATATTAATCCAACAAAAACAGCTTCAATATAATGTAACTGTCGTGGGATAGCAACTCTAAATACCTCTGTCTCATTAACTGTGTTGGATTATGGGAGACCATCTTGAGAGGACACTGTAGTTTGGTCATGCCTGATTGTTTGCCATGACAACCACTATTCAGTATTCAGACCCCTTGACTTTTTCCACAATGTGTTACATTACAGCCTTATTGTGTATTAAATAGTTTTTTTCCCCTCATCAAACGACACACAATACCCCATAATGACAAAGCAAAAACAGGTTATTAGACATTTTTGCAAATGTATAAAAACATGTTTTTTTTAAGTATCACATTTACATAAGTATTCTGACCCTTAATTCAGTACTTTCTTGAAGCACCTTTGGCAGTGATCACAGCCTCGAGTCTTCTTGGGTATGACGCTACAAGCTTGGCACACCTGTATTTAGAGAGTTTCTCCCATTCCTCTCTGCAAATACTCTCAAGGTCTGTCAGGTTGGATAGGGAGCGTTGCTGAACAGCTATTTTTAGGTCTCTCCAGAGATGTTTGATAGGGTTCAAGTCCAGGCTCTGGCTTGGCCACTCAAGGACATTCAGAGACTAGTCCCGAAGCCACTCCTGCGTTGTCTTGGCTGTGTGCTTAGGGTCGTTTTCCTGTTGTAAGGTGAACTTTCGCTCTAGTCTGAGGTCATGAGCACTCTGGAGCAGGTTTTCATCAAGGATCTCACTTTACTTTGCTTCGTTCATCTTTGCCTCGATCATGACTGTTCTCCCAGTCCCTGCTGCTGAAAAACATCCCCACAGCATGCTGCTGCCACCACCATGCTTCACCGTATGGATGGTACCAGGTTTTCTCCAGATGTGACGCTTGGCATTCAGGCCAAATAGGCCAAATACTTCAATCTTAAATTTTGTTTCCAGGTGACTATCTCATGAAGCTGGTTGAGAGAATGCCAAGAGTGTGCAAAGCTGTCATCAAGACAAAGGGTGGCTTCTTTGAAGAATCTCAAATATAAAATATATTTTGATTTGTTTAACACTTTTTTGGTCACAACATGATTCCATATGTGTTATTTCATAGTTTTATGTCTTCACTATTATTCTACAATGTTGAAAATAGAGAAAAACCCCTGAATGAGTAGGTGTGTCCTAAGGCCTCTCTCTCTCTGTCTCTTTTTCACTGACTCATCCTTCTCACCTTACCCTTTCCTGGTCTTTCATACCATACATCCTGTACTCTCCTTCAGTACTCTCCCTCTCTATCTCTCTCTCTCTCCTCGCTCTCTCTTTCTTTCCAAACACTGTCTATTTTTCTCCCTCTTCCTCTCTTGCTCCCCCTCTCTCGCACTATGCTCTTTATAGCTCCCTCCCTCCCTCTCTCTCTCTCTCTCTCTCTCTCTCTCTCTCTCTCTCTCTCTCTCTCTCTCTCTCTCTCTCTCTCTCTCACTATGCTCTGTATAGCTACCTCCCCTCCCTCTCTCTCTCTCGCACTATCCTCTTTATCGCTACCTCTCCTCCCTCTCTCTCTCTCTCACTATGCTCTTTATAGCTACCTCCCCTCCCTCTCTCTCTCTCGCACTATGCTCTTTATCGCTACCTCCCCTCCCTCCCCTCCCTCTCTCTCTCTCTCGCACTATGCTCTTTATCGCTACCTCCCCTCCCTCCCTTCCCTCTCTCTCTCTCTCTCTCTCTCTCACTATGCTCTTTATCACTACCTCCCATCCCTCCCCCTCTCTTTCTCACTATGCTCTTTATAGCTACCTCCCATACCTCCCCTCCCTCTCTCTCTCACTATGCTCTTAATAGCTACCTCCCCTCCCTTCCTCTCTCACTATGCTCTCTGTGTGCGGCAGACCCTCTCTTCTTGCGGGGAGCTGCAGTAATACGGTCATGTGACCCTCAGCGGTGCCTCTGTCATCTGGCCCAGTGGGTCATGTGCTAACGAGGGCATCCCATCACTTGTTGTCTATAAATACTGCCACCGCCCTCCTCTTCCTCGCATCTTCTTTGAAAGGGCCCTGCCTGTGTAGCTCTGGGGCCAACTAACACGGTCAATCAGGGCCTGTCAGCCCAAAGGCAGCCCTGCCTCCAGCCTGGCCCTGCCTGAATCTACAGGCCCTCTTTTTGACGAAAACAGCCTGTCCTCCCTCTCTGCTTCTCTTATCACCAGGGCAGGCAGCTTCACAACAGCTTGGTGGGTGGCCCAACTTGAATGAAGCAAATGTGCTGTTGTTGTTGCCCACCAATTATTAAGCACCCTGCCCAGTGTTTAGTTCTGAGTGTGTGGTTGAAGGAAAGCTCTGTTGAAATTTTTTTTGTGTGATTTGTTCTGTGTGGTGTGATGGATGGAACTATCAATTGCGTTCATTTTCAAGACCATCAGTTCTTCAGAGTTCTCCATTTTAGTTGAACTATAAAGTTTCCTGACTTATTTTTCGTAAGGTTGTTTTGAATGACTTGTGTCAGTGAAACGCTAGAGAGGAAGTCCTGGTTTTATTATTCCAGTCAGAACATTCCTCATAACTACATTCTGCTCTCCTCTTGTTTCAGCCAATTAGAGAGAGATGGTGAAGTCTTGAAAAGCAGAGCCAGGCTGAGGCAGAATAGAATGTGTTGGCTGAGACGGTGAACGTTGGCTGAGGTGGCGAGTGTTGGCTTGGGCCCCTTGCAGCGATACAGACTAGTGTCGTACGATGCTGACTGTGAGCTGAGGCTCTGGAATCTCTGACTCGTATCAATGTCACTCTCTGCTAATCTCTGGGATGTTTCCACTTTTCATCATCACAGACCTGTTGCTTTGGCTGAACAAGTGGATTATTGTTTTGCTAGCTCTCGCTGACATATACTTTCTCTGTGTAATATTGTGCAATAGTGATGGTAGCTTTCGGCGACTCAGGATGGATTTAATTTTGATTAGGTAGCAGGAGGTTGCTACGTGACAAATTGGGACAATAAAATACTAAACCCTTTACAATGGAAGGTTTTTTAAGCATGCTCTATAATACATCATAACATTTCTTCCTAGCTAACTTTCTGATTTTAATCAACATATTAAGACAATTTAATACCTGAACATCACTATCTGCAATGAACATTATAAAGCAAATATAAGTAATAATCCGGAGAGGCAGATATCTACCGAAAGAGGAGGAGGTAGCCTAGTTTGACTCAAGGTTGAAGATACCCAGGTTAGGATCTTAATAATTCCATGAGGAAGCTTTTGAAAATACCAATTAGAATATTAGAATCCTGTTGTCTTAACCTTTGTTATCTTTCACCTAGGATTGAATCTGTCTATGTGAAATGAGAGAGGAATAAACACCTAAGGTAAAAGTATCTGAAGTACAGGTGAATGGAACAGCTTACGGGCCAAACCACTAATTCAAACTAATGATAACCTTCCACTGCTGAGTAGAGAGGATCGTGTGAGGGGTTGAGGGGGTGGCTCTCAGCTTGTGGTTGCATCATCCCTGTAAGCCCCTCTCTCACCTCTTAGAACACGAGGAAGAACACTGTGTCCCATGATGTTTCACATTTCACTGAAAATAAGTTGATTTTTAAACCATATGCATACCCCAAATATAAAACCACTATAGCAAACACCATCTACCTCAACCTCTGCTCCTAACCTTAAAGATGGTGTGAAACAGTGCCACTGTCCACCCCGCGGCCTTGTAATTGTTTTTGTTTTGTTGAAGAAGCAGAGCTGGAGAGCGTTGCACATCGTGATTATTATTTTTTTCATTGCGTACAAGTATTCTGCTGTTCCATCGCTCATAAAATTATGTCACAAATTCTACAGCACAAAGTCAGTCTTGTCTGAGGTCTAAGAATAATAATGCGTCGATAATCCATGACTTCTGGGAATGTTGTAAAGTCCAAAAGTTATGGGCGGAGTAAGAAAAATGTCTGTCAGAAGTATTACAATGTAAATGTACTTTTAATCCGTCTGTCTGCATATTTCAAGACATGGCATATGAGGGTGCAGGGAGATACCCGATGGGTTGGGTGATACTTCTTGTCAATCATCAAAATAAAGTACACTTAAAAAATGGAAATCAACCTATCCTCCATCGTTGACTCAATGGAAACGTCAAATGCTTTATCTAAAAATTGAAAGTGCGTGGCCTACAGAGAGAAACAAAATCCAGTTTGAGGCCATGTGGCGGAAAGTGATGTGGGCGCTGGAGATGGGTGTGTGTGCTAGATGGGTGTGTGTGCTAGTGGGTCGAGGCAGGTGTGATGTAGTTGATGTTTGTATGATGTTGTCATTTGATTGTGTATGTTTTGTATTGTTTATATATATATATATATATATATATATATATATATATACAATACTGTGCAAAAGTTTTAAGCAGATGTGAAAAGTTACTTTGCATTTTGTTAATTTATAAATATAATCTATTAACATGTCTATTTTTGAAAGCATTCTTACTTTACAGAATGTTTTCACACCTGCCTAAAACTTTTGCACAGCACTGTATATACAATGAATAATATTTCGGGAAATCGGGTCGAGACTTTGTTTTCCATTATTATTATTATTATTATTATTATTATTAAATAGCCTAACTAAAATATGTCTTGTCTTGTTAAACTACATAGAATTGCAGGAAATGAGTTTCAAAACAATATTTTCCCAAGTCCTCAAATGAAACCAAATCAATCTGGTGGTGTATTTAATATAGGCTATCTCAATAAACAATAATACAAATAAAAAGGGGGCATGACATTTTACAAATGTGAAAAAGAGGGCCTGGGCCAAAAAGGTTGGGAACCCCTGTCTAATCAGCCAGCTGAACTTAGAGCAGAGCAGATGCTTGTTTGGTTTGCTGCTAGCTAACCGTTCTCGCCCCCTCAACAACTTGATGGCTCCCTAAATGTTCTTAAAACCTCTTAAGGATCTGACCCTTTTTTTCAATTTTCGCCTAAAATGACCCAAATCTAACTGCCTGTAGCTCGAGCCCTGAAGCAAGTATATGCATGTTCTTCCAATCAAATCCAATTGTATTGGTCACATACACATGGTTCGCAGATGTTAATGCAAGTGTAGCGAAATGCTTGCGCTTCTAGTTCCGACCATGCAGTAATATCTAACAAGTAATCTAACAATTTCACAACAACTACCTTATACACACAAGTGTAAAGGAATGAATAAGAATATGTACATATAAATATATGGATCAGTGATGGCCGAACGGCATAGGGAAGATGCAGTAGATGGTATAGAGTACAGTATATAGATATGAGATGAGTAATGTAGGGTATGTAAACATTATATAAAGTGGCATTGTTTAAAGTGACTAGTGATACATTTGTTACATCCAATTTGTAATTATTAAAGTGGCTAGAGATTTGAGTCAGTATGTTGGCAGCAGCCACTCAATGTCAGTGATGGCTGTTTAACAGTCTGATGGCCTTGAGATAGGAGCTGTTTTTCAGTCTCTCGGTTCCAGCTTTGATGCGCCTGCTGCTGTAGCACCTTCTGGATGATAGCGGGGCGAACAGGCAGTGGCTCGGGTGGTTGTTGTCCTTTACGTCGATACCCTCAATAGGCAACGAAGGACGCACCCCCATAACAACTTCACCCTTCACCAGCCCACAATCCAACATCAGTTTATGCAATGGAACTGACAGTGTTCAAACCTATTCCCCTAATTTTAACACTATTCCCTGAATCAGTCTCAGCAGAAAAGGGTAACACAGACTCCAACACAAATGATTCAGAGGCTCCTGTGTCTCTCAGGATCTTCACTGACACTAGGTCTTTACTTCCTAACATAGACACAAAACCTTCCGTAATGAAAGGTAAATAGTCTGGATCAATATGGACTTTCACATTCTACTGGGCCTGAGGAAATGAGTCATGGGTGAACTGATGTGGAACAGGTGCAGCTAATGCGGTAGGCTAAGATTTAGCGTAAGCACCCTTTGACCTGAGAAGTGGACATTCGTTTTTCCAATGACCTGAACCTTGACAGTAGTGACACTCCTGCCCAAAGTCAGCTTTACCATGGGAGTCAGGCTCAACCAGAGTTGAATAGAACTCTGCCCGTGAACCAAAGTATCTCGGTGAGCGAAGCCCAAATCTATCCGAACGCCCCCACTCTTTCCGAATACGGGGCTCTGCAAAGACACTTTTGTGAGTCAACACATACTCGTCCGCCAAAACCGCAGCGTCAGCAACATTCTTTACTTTCTGTTCGTTAATATACGTGGCAATACGATCAGGAATTGTGTCCTTAAATTGCTCTAACATAATCAGATCACACAGCCCTTGGAAAGTCACAACTGCAGAGGCGGAACACCAGCGATTAAACTGTAAAGATAATTGTCGCACAAACTCAACATGAGTCTGCTTATCATCCCTTTTTAAAGTCCTAAATCATTGGCGGTAAGCCTCAGGGACCAATTCATAAATCTGTAACACAGCTGTTTTAACTTTATCATGACTGGCACTGTCATGTACACTAAGAGCTGAATATGCTTCCTGCGCTTTACCAGTCAGCACACACTGCAACATTAAAGTGCGTTCTGAATCAGGCGTCAGCAACCCGCTCAAACAACGAAAAGAATATCTCGGGGTCCCTTTCATTAAACTGAGGCAACAACCGTAAGTTCCCAACAATATCAGATGTCTCTGGGGCACGACCAAAAACGGAACTACCCCTAGGTAAATCTGGGGCACGACCAAAAATGGAACTACCCCTAGGTAAATCTGGGTCACATTCCCAAAACAAACTCTCCCCTGAGATCTTTCCTTCCCTAACCAACTCTATACGTTCTTGTTGCAACTTGATTTTTGCACGCTCCATATCTTGTTTAAATGCCAATTCCTTTTCATATTTTATACGATCATGCTCTAGCTGGAACAGAAGCAGTTCTTTCTGCTGTTCAAAAAGAAGGCTACTAGGACTAACCGATGGAATGGCCATTGTAACATTACTGGGAGACGACAAATCCTCAGCAGAGGCTGGCCCAGTGGTAACTTCAAGAATACCACTCTCCATCAGATTGGCCTTCAATATCAACCTAATAGAATTTTTTAGACGTTTATCACTAATCTCAACCTTGTAGTGTTCCGCGAACTTCAACAGCTGTTCTTTAGTACCTAAATCTAACAATCCCTCCGATGGAGAGCGAATGAACTCATCTACATAAGACGCCATGACGCTCTTCCCTTCTGCTGAGCACACCAGACCACAACCCGAGAATTGACAATCACCCTGAGCACCACAGAAGAGAGATGAGATATGGAGCTTCCCCAAAACCTACAATAACTCAACCCTAGTCTTCGTGCAGATTTGCGGTGGGAATTTACGCACTGTAGCCCACTGGCAAGGAAAAACTCCCCAGCATGCTGGCAAATTCCACCAAGCCACGGATGTGCCCCCGAGACAACTGCTCAGTCCACAGACACCACACAAAAATAACAAACATTAACCATGCCCAACATATTCCAAAAAATGAAACACGTCGCTAAACCTATCAGGGGAAAAAGGCTATAGCTCCGGGTAGCAAGTTCCACTACCCTACCCAAATCTCCCACTGAGGTACACAGCCGATTACTCACCTCAGACTGACGTCCCAACAGAAAGTAGAACAAGAGCTCAGGCTAGGCAGGGCCTGGAAACTAACCATTATACTCTCTCCAACACAGCACACAAACAAAACAACAAAGGCAACCAATACTGGGCCTATCACACGCAAACAAAATATGCAAACCAAACACGTACCTCCACGGCCTCACAAACCAATAGTTCAAAAGATCCCGGACGAGCCCCCACTTGTCACGAACCGGCTCAAAGCCCGTAACAAAGGGAGACAACGTGGAGATAAGGAGTAACAAAATATATATTTATTAACTAAAGCAACTAAGGTAAATATACAATGGTGTGTGTAATCAGTAATCAGTAGTGTAAGTGAGTGTTTTGCATGCATGAATGTGATAATGCAGGGTGTTGAAAGGTGCCAATGCAAACAAACAAAAGGCCACCAAGAACCACAACACAATCTACAATGGTGTCTGCATGGAGAGAGTCTCCTCCATGAATGTGGAAGAGGTCTATTTATCCTGGGACACACCTGGCCCAGGTGTTTCCCATGTAGCTGACGACCCTCCCCAACTCCGCCCACCGGCATCCTAATAAGGAAACAAGAACAAACAGAATACAGCAGACGGAGTGGGAGGGTCATCACACCAGCGTTGAATAGACCTGAGCATGGGCGTTTTCTGTTTTAGTTTCTGTCTATAGGCTGGGAGCAACAAAATGGAGCCGTGGTCAGATTTGCCCGAAAGGAGGGGGAGGGAGGGCTTTGTATGCGTCGCAGAAGTTAGAGTAACAATGATCCAGAATTTTTCCAGCCTGGGTCGCGCATTCAATATGCTGATCAAATTTAGGGAGCATTGTAAATGCTGCCTCAGGATATGTGGTTTCCAGTTTACATATTGTCCAATGAAGCTTTTTCAGGGTCGTCGAGGTGTCTGCTTGGGGGGGATGTACACGACTGTGATTATAATCGAAGAGGATTCTCTTGGTAGATAATGCAGTCGGCATTTGATTGAAAGGAATTCTAGGTCTGGTGAACAAAAGGACTTGTATGTTCCTGTATGTTGTTATGATCACACCACGACTCGTTAATCATAAGGCATACACCCCCGCCATTCTTCTTATCATTGAGATGTTTGTTTCCCGCGATGCGGGAAGATACCAGTTGACTGTATCGACTCGGATAACGTATCCCGAGTGAGCCATGTTTCCGTGAAACAGAGAATGTTACAATCTCTGATGTCTTTCTGGAAGGCAACCCTTGCTCGGATTTCGTCTACCTTTGTTGTCAAGAGACTGGACATTGGCTAGTAGTATACTCGGGAGAGGTGTGCTATTTGCCCGTCTACGGAGCCTGACCAGAAGACCCCACCGTCTGACCCTTCTGCGGCGCCATTGTTTTGGGTCCCCTGCTGGGATCCGATCCATTGTCCTGGGTGGTGAACCAAACAGAGGATCCGCTTCGGGAATGTCGTATTCCTGGTCGCAATGTTGGTAAGCTGACGTTGCTCTTATATCCAATAGTTCCTCCCGGCTGTATGTAATAAGACTTAAGATTGCCTAGGATAACAGTGTAAGAAATAATACATAAAAAAATAAAAATAATACTGCATAGTTTCCTAAGAACGCGTTGTGAGGTGGCCATCTCTGTCGGCGCCTGACTGTACATTGGTACCATTTGAAAGGAAAAACTTTTAAGTTTGTGAATATGTGAAAGGAATGGAGGAGAATATAATTCATTAGATCTGGTAAAAGATAATACAAAGAAAAAAGCAACTGTTTTTTGTATTTTTTTGTACCATCATCTCTAAAATGCAAGAGAAAGGTCATAATGTATTATTCCAGCCAAGTGCTGTTTAGATATTGGCTACTAGATGGCAGCAGTGTTTGTACAAAAAAATTGACTGATCCAATGAACCTTTGCATTTCTGTTCAAATTTTTTATCAAGACTGCCCAAATGTGCCTAATTTGTTTATTAATAACTTTTCATGTTCAAAATTGTGCACTCTCCTCAAACAATAGCTTGGTATTATTTCACTATAATAGCTACTGTAAATTGAACAGTACAGTTTGATTAACAAGAATTTAAGCTTTCTGCCAATATCAGATATGTCTATGTCCTGGGAATCGTTCTTATTACATTAGCCTACATTAGCTCAACCGTCCACCAATCCTGAATAAGTTTTAAGCAACAACGTGTGTGTGTGGTGTGAAAATAACAAATTGAAGCAACAGTTGGGCAATTTTATCTCACAAGGCCTTCAAATGCCTTAGGCATGGCCCCAGATGCTGCAGAGAACCCCCCCCCCCCCTACATACACACACTCACCACACACCCCACACACATGGCTGATTTAATCTTTCTCTTTTTTTTTAAACCCACATAATCTTTTCAAGTAAAAACAAAAACATATTAAACATCAAGTGCCTGCAGTGAGGGGAATGCCTTAAAGGCTTACTGGGGCTTTGGTCCTATCTGACAGCCAACCCCTTGTGTTTGACATTTGCTCAGGTCTCACCGCCCAGCAGCACCGCAGCAGTCGTCCCCTGTCCCATACAATCCTCTAACAGGGGGGGGGGGGGGCGGTGGAGGGCACCAGGGGGATATTCTATGTGTGTGTGTGAGGGGGGAGGGGGGGCGGGGGTATTTGGTGTTCAGTATTTTCTCAACCCAAAGGCCTGGCTCAACACCGTGTGTTCATGGCCCCGGGCTGTTTACACCTTCCTGACATCATGTACAGGCATAATACTCCATCATTGCTCTTTAGAGTATATTATACTAGCCATGGACAGGGAAACCATGCCAGATTAGAGATGTGTGTGTCTGTGTGCACGCGTGTGTGTGTGTCTGCGGTATGGAAGGGATATCCACAGGTATTCACCCCAGGTCATGGCTTAGCTCTTTGCTTTTTTTTCTACTGTGTTATTGACTTGTTAATTGTTTACTCCATGTGTAACTCTGTGTTGTCTGTTCACACTGCTATGCTTTATCTTGGCAAGGTCGCAGTTGTAAATGAGAACTTGTTCTCAACCAGCCTACCTGGTTAAATAAAGGTAAAATAAAAAAATAAAAAAATTGGTTGAAATTTATTGGAGTCCATATGACCACCTGTAGTAAATTCAGTTGATTGGACATGATTTGGAAAGGCATACACCTGTCTATGTAAGTTCCCACAGTTGACAGCACATGTCAGAGCAAAAACCAAGCCATGAGGTCGAATGAACTGTCCGTAGAGCTCCGAGACAGGATTGTGCCGAGGCAGAGATCTGGGGAAGGGTACCAAAACATTTCTGCAACATTGAAAGTCACCAAGAACACAGTGGCATCCATCAGTCTTAGATGGAAGAAATTTGGAAAAACCAAGACTCTTCCTATAGCTGGCCACCCGGCCAAACTGAGCAATCGGGGGAGAAGGACTTTGGTCAGTCAGTGAGGTCCAGAGTTCCTCTGTGGAGATGTGAGAACCTTCCCGAAGGACAACCATCTCTGCAACACTCCACCAATCAGGCCTTTATGGTAGAGTGGCCAAGTCACTCCTCAGTAAAAGGCACATGAAGAACTCTCAGAACATGATAATCAAGATTCTCTGGTCTGATGAAACCAAGATTGAAGTTGTTGGCCTGAATGCCAAGTGTCACGTCTGGAGGAAACCTGCCACCATCCGTGGGGATGTTTTTCAGCGGCAGTGACTGGGAGACTAGTCAAGATCAAGGGAAAGATGAACGGAGCAAAGTACAAAGACATCCTTGATGAAAACCTGCTCCAGAGCGCTCAGACTGTGGCGAAGGTTCACCTTACAGCAGGATAACGACCCTAAGCACACAGCCAAGACAACGCAGGAGTGGCTTCGGGACAAATCTCTGAATGCCTTGAGTGGCCCAGCCAGAGCCTGGACTTGAACCTGATCTAACACCTCTGGAGAGACCTGAAAATTGCTGTTCAGCAACGCTCCCCATCCAACCTGACAGAGCTTGAGAGGATCTGCAGAGAAGAATGGGAGAAACTCCAAAAATACATGTGTGCCAAGCTTGTGTGGCTCAGTCGGTAGAGCATGGCGCTTGCAACGCCAAGCGTCGTGGGTTCGATTCCCGCTGGGACCACCCATATGTAAAAGTAGTGGCCCCAGCCGACTTGTAAGTCGCTTTGGACAAAAGCGTCTGCTAAATGGGATATATTATTATTTATTATTGTAATGTCAAACCCAAGAAAACTTGAGTCTGTAATCTCTGCCAACAGTGCTTCAACAATGTACTAAGTAAAGGGTCTGAATACTTATGTAAATGTGATATTTCAGTTTTTTATGTTTTACAAATCAGCAAAAATGTCTAAAACCCGTTTTTGCTTTGTCATTATGGGGTATTGTGTGTAGATTAATAAAATCAAATGTTTTAATACATTTTAGAGTAAAGTAGTAACGTAACAAAATGTTGAAATGTCGTTCCGCCCCTGAACAGGCAGTTAACCCACTGTTTCTAGGCCGTCATTAAAAATAAGAAATTGTTCTTAACTGACTTGCCTGGTTAAATAAAGGTAAAACAAAACTCTCCGAATGCACTGTATGTAGCATTAGAATTAAGGTATATGAAATCAATAACTTGCTAAAATTATATTGGCCATCTGAGACTCACTTTATTATTTTGATGATACAGCAGTAGGAATACAGGGATATAACATTCACAAAAGAGACAGGAATGCCTATGGGAGAGGTGTTGCTGTTTCCAGTATGTTCAGAGCCATATTCCTGTAAAGCTTAGAGAGGATCTCATGTCTAATGCTGTTGAAGTGTTGTGATTGCCCGTTCCCCTGCCTCATCTAAAGCCTCCTTTTTGGGGGGTGCTTATAGGCCACTAAGTGCTAACATTCATTATGTGGATAATAGACATGCATCATGGAAATAACACACATAGAACAGATCTACCGCTTCTTAGACTTGCTTTCAATGAGAATGACAGATCTATAACTCACATTTCTATTTGAATTTGGTCGGGTCGCCCCAAACAGTTACCTATTGCAGCTTTAACAGAGAGGTCAGTTTTCTGGGTGACCTGAATATTAATATTAGCTGTCCGCTCAAAAGGAAGATGCTCATTGTAACCAGTGCCTGTAATCTGGTTCAGGTTATTAATCAACCTACCAGGGAGTTTACAAACAGTACAGGAACTATATCATCCATGTGTGTTGATCTCATTTTTACCAGTCCTGCAGAACTCTGCTTTAAATCTGTATCCATACCCATTGGATGCACTGACCATAATATAGTGGCCATTCTAGAAAAGCCCGTTCTAAAGGCTGGGCCTGAAAATGTTTTGTACTGATTCCTACACTGGGTGTACAAAACATTTGGAACACCTGCTCTTATCATGACATAAACTGACCAGGTGAATCTATGATCCCTTATTGATGTCACTTGTTAAATCAGTGTAGATGAAGGGGAGGAGACAGGTTAAATAATGATTTTTAAGCCTTGAGACAATTGAGATGTGTTCCATTCAGAGGGTGAATGAGAAAGACAACATATTTAATTGCCTTTGAACAGGGTATGGTAGAAGATGCTAGGCGCACCGGTTTGTGGCAAGAACTGCAACGTTGCTGGGTTTTTCATGCTCAACACTTTCCCATGTGTATTAACAATGGTCCGTCATCCAAAGGACATCCAACCAACTTGACACAACTGTAGGAAGCATTGGAGCCACCATGGGCCAGCAAGTTGGTGTGGGTGAGGTGTTGTCAATTCCACCTTTTTATTGACAATTTAGATGGAAAGCTACTGAGAATGGTAGTGACTATATTGTCACTCCAATTTGTCATATTTTTAATCTGAGTCTGGAGAATAATGTTTGTCCTCAGACCTGGAGGGAAGCTAGAGTCATTCCGCTACCCAAGAATAGTAAAACACCATTTGGTTGGCTGTTAGAACCAGTAATCAGCTTGTTGCCGACTCTTAGCAGACTTTTGAAAAAAGTTATGTTTGACCAGATACAATGCTATTTCTTTGTAAACAAATGAACAACAGACTTTCAGCATGCTTATAGAGAAGGGCACTCAACGTGTACTGCACTGACACAAATTACTGATGATTGGTTGAAAGACATTGATAATAAGAAGATTGTGGGAGGTGTTCTGTTAGATTTCAGTGCTTGATTTGATATTATTGACCATAACCTGTTGTTGAAAAAACATACGTGTTATGGCTTTTCAACTTCTGCCATATTGTGGATTCAGAGCTCTCTATATAATAGAACACATTGGGTTTTCTTTAATGGAAGCTTCCCTAATGTTAAACATGTAAAGTGTGGTGTACTACAGGGCAGCTTTCTTGGCCCTCTACTCTTTTCTATTTGTACTATCTGCCACTGGCATTAAACAAAGCCTGTGTGTCTATGCATTCTGATCATTCAATCCTATAAGCATCTGCAACCACAGCGAGTGAAATGACTGCAACCCTAAACAAAGAGTTGGGGTCAGTTTTACAATGGGTGGCCAGTAATAAGAGAGCATTGTATTTTGTACAATCATTCCCTAAATTCTAGACCTCAGCTGAATCTCATAATGAATAATGTGGCTATTGAACAAGTTGAGGAGACTAAATTACTTGGTGTTACCTTGGATTGTAAAACTGTCATGGTCAAAACCTATTGATTCATTGGTTGTAAATATGGGCTGAGGTCTGTCCGTTATAAAGAGATTGTTAGGTGCCTCCTAAGAAGCGGTAGGAGCAGGAGAGCAAGGAAGTCCCAGTAGCACAATCATTTATTGAAAGTCCCAACACAACAACAGGTGTGGAAACACACCCAACAAAGTCGCCACACACAGGGAAATAACGTAACACATGGAGGAGAAACCTCTACTCCTAATTACAGTCCAAACGGTACAACGACCGTGAGAAAAGAATCCTGTGGCACAAACATGCACCCCTAACAGAGCAACAACAGCAAATAACCCCTCACAAACACACACCCCTAACAGAGCAACAACAGCAAATAACCCCTCACAAACACACACCCCTAACAGAGCAACAACAGCAAATAACCCCTCACAAACACACACCCCTAACAGAGCAACAACAGCAAATAACCCCTCACAAACACACACCCCTAACAGAGCAACAACAGCAAATAACCCTCACAAACACACACCCCTAACAGAGCAACAACAGCAAATAACCCCTCACAAACACACACCCCTAACAGAGCAACAACAGCAAATAACCCCTCACAAACACACACCCCTAACAGAGCAACAACATCAAATAACCCCTCACAAACACACACCCCTAACAAGCAACAGCAAATAACCCCTCACAAACACACACCCCTAACAGAGCAACAACAGCAAATAACCCCTCACAAACACACACCCCTAACAGAGCAACAACAGCAAATAACCCCTCACAAACACACACCCCTAACAGAGCAACAACAGCAAATAACCCCTCACAAACACACACCCCTAACAGAGCAACAACATCAAATAACCCCTCACAAACACACACCCCTAACAGAGCAACAACAGCAAATAACCCCTCACAAACACACACCCCTAACAGAGCAGCAAATAACCCCTCACAAACACACACCCCTAACAGAGCAACAACATCAAATAACCCCTCACAAACACACACCCCTAACAGAGCAACAACAGCAAATAACCCCTCACAAACACACACCCCTAACAGAGCAACAAACAGCAAATAATTCCTCACAAAGAATAGGCAGGCAGCAGAGGTTAATAAACCCACCGAAATTAACTAATAGGACACAGGTGTAAAAAAAACTGACAGACACAAATGAAAAGGAAAAATGGATCGGTAAGCAGCTAATAGGCCGGCGACGACGACGACCACCGAGCGCCGCCCGAAAAGGGAGAGGAGCCACCTTCGGGGGAAGTCGTGACAGAGATGCTCTGTTTTTTGACACCACACTACACAAAGTCCTGCAGGCTCTAGTTTTATCTTATCTTGATTATTGCCCAGTCATATTGTCAAGTGCTGCAAAGATAGACCTAGAAAAACTGCAGCTGGCCCAGAACAGAGCGGCACGTCTTGCTCTTCACGATAATCAGGGGGCTAATATCAATACTATGCATGCCAGTCTCTCTTGGCTAAAAGTTGAGGAGAAACTGAGTGCATTACTTCTTCTTTTTATAAGAAATATTGAGTTCAATTCCAAATTGTTTGCATAGTCAACCTACTCTAGTAAAGGGATTCAGATGTTCTCTAGTAAAGGGATTCAGATGTTCTCTAGTAAAGGGATTCAGATGTTCTCTAGTAAAGGGATTCAGATGTTCTCTAGTAAAGGGATCCCCAAATTCAAGAAAGCAATTCAATTCAAGAAAACGTTTGATTGCTCAGGTGAACAGCAAACCTGGTTTTAAAAAACAGATAAAGCAACACCTCACGGCACAACACCTCTGCCCTATTTGGCCTAGATATCTTGTGTGTACAGTATGTGCTGATATGTAGGCTATGTGTAACATTTTAAATGTGTGTAGTTCTGACCTTGAGCTGTTCTTGTCGATTAATGTTCTGTATTATGTCATGTTTCATGTTTTGTGTGGAACACAGGAACAGCTAATGGAGATGGAACTGCATTCATAAGATAGTTAAAGATGAAGAGAGTTAACACGTACAATAAAAGCAGCGGAACAGCCTCCTTACTGACTGTGCCCAGTGTGCTGCGGTTTGGTCACATGGTTGCTGTCTGAATGGGGAGAAAGTTCTGCTGATTTCAAGCCAGTAATGAGCTGTGTTATCCTGTTATCACAACTCTAGGGTTTCTTTTATCACCACCGTGCCACCGCTTCCCGTGTCTGTGTGCCCGGACGACGGGCTGCCTGCCTGCCTGCCGCTTGTGCACCCAGACAGACGCCGTCTTGTCCCGCATTCTTTCTCTGAAAAGGACCCTCCTGCTATCTTCTCCATGGAGGCAGAGATTTGGTTACACAGACAGAACTAAATAGGCTGCCATGCCTGCTTTATGAAAGCATTGTTAGGTCTACCTCTTCTTGGCAGGGGTTGGTTGGTAAGTCCTATACCTAGGCAGTAACATGCAGAGTGTCTTCCGTTCATACCACACTGTCTTCATGCACACTTAGCTCATCTGAAAAAGGTTATGAATCAGCGTGAATGGATAACATATATATGGCAATGTAGTGTGATAAACCCGATGACTGTTTCTTCCTCCCCTATGCTTTTCATTAAGCAGCTCTTTCCTCTGAGATTGGTCCATAGGGTCAATTTCGAGATCCAACTCTGCTGATGAAAGAATGCCCTAGTCATCACAGACTCAGGCTGCATCTTAAATGACACCCTATTCCCTACATAGTGCACTACTATTGACCAGAGCCCTATGGGAACTATAGGGAATAGGGTGCCATTTGGAGTGCCCACTTACATAGTTTGGTGGAATAACTAGCTGTCCACACAAGAGGGGGACGTGTGACACCAGCAGAGCAGGAATTCAACAGGAGAGGATCTAGCTTAGCTCATTGAGAGGAAACAGACAAATGCATTTGAAGATGTATTGGCTCTGGTTCCTCGAACTGGCACTGTCATCCTATTCTCCTCCTCTTCCTTCACCCCTCCCCTTGCAGTAGGCTAGTCATTGGTCCGCAGCTGGGGTCCAACAGACCCTATCCCTACAGCTGCATGGGGAACCTGAAAGCATTCCTCGGGATGTAAATAATAGCAGGATTAGCATCCTCTCGTTTACTTTTAGGAGATAGTCTTACATTTAAAAAGAGGATTAGGGAAGGAGGGACAAAACTCCCAGCTGTGATCACTGCTCGCGCTAAATCGGGAACTCCACCAACCGGAGCTGAGTTGACACTTGAACTGGGGTGTGGGTTGGGATTGTGATGAGTGAAGATGTCACACTCTTTAAGAGGATCCCCTGTGTGTGTATGTGTTTTCAACTTTGAAATTCAAGTTTCAGTTTTATTTTCCATCGTGAATACGTTAGAATACATTGGAAATATTACCACTTAAACTGTCTCTCTGTGCAGTACTGCAGACATGGGAAGTGTGTGAACAAGGAGCTGGACCTGCGGCCGGTCCATGGGGAGTGGGGCCCCTGGGGGCACTACAGTGTCTGTTCCAGGACCTGTGGAGGAGGCACCAGGAGTACCTCCAGAGACTGCAACAACCCTGAGTAAGACTCTGATTCTGACTAGTGCAAAACACCAGGAGACTTCAACAAACCTAACTAATCAGCCAAAACACACCAGGAGTAGCCAGTCAAAGCAATAACACACACCTTGAGTAAGAGCTCTGATTAGTCAAAACACCTGAGTAACAGTCAAAACAATGCTACACCTGACTAACAGTCAAAACAGTGCTACACCTGAGTAACAGTCAAAACAATGCTACACCTGACTAACAGTCAAAACAATACAACACCTGACTAACAGTCAAAACAATACAACACCTGACTAACAGTCAAAACAATACAACACATGACTAACAGTCAAAACAATACAACACCTGAGTAACAGTCAAAACAATACAACACCCGAGTAACAGTCAAAACAATACAACACCCGAGTAACAGTCAAAACAATACAACACATGACTAACAGTCAAAACAATACAACACCTGAGTAACAGTCAAAACAATACAACACCTGAGTAACAGTCAAAACAATACAACACCTGAGTAAGAGTCAAAACAATACAACACCTGACTAACAGTCAAAACAATACAACACATGACTAACAGTCAAAACAATACAACACCTGAGTAACAGTCAAAACAATACAACACCTGACTAACAGTCAAAACAATACAACACCTGAGTAACAGTCAAAACAATACAACACCTGACTAACAGTCAAAACAATACAACACCTGGGTAACAGTGAAAGCAATACAACACCTGGGTAACAGTCAAAACAATACAACACCTGGGTAACAGTCAAAACAATACACCTGACTAACAGTCAAAACAATACAACACCTGACTAACAGTCAAAACAATACAACACCTGGTCAAAACAATACAACACCTGGGTAACAGTCAAAACAATACAACACCTGGGTAACAGTCAAAACAATACACCTGACTAACAGTCAAAACAATACAACACCTGACTAACAGTCAAAACAATACAACACCTGGGTAACAGTCAAAACAATACAACACCTGGGTAACAGTCAAAACAATACACCTGACTAACAGTCAAAACAATACAACACCTGACTAACAGTCAAAACAATACAACACCTGACTAACAGTCAAAACAATACAACACCTGGGTAACAGTCAAAACAATACACCTGACTAACAGTCAAAACAATACAACACCTGGGTAAGAAAGAATTACAAACAAAGCCTGAGGACATACTTGGCAAAACACATTTCAATCAAAGAGTCAAAGCCTCTATGAATGTCAGTCATGTTTTAATGAAGTTATTTTGCCGTAATGTTTCTTCAGGCCCCGGAATGGAGGAAAGTTCTGCGTGGGTCGAAGGATGAAGTTCCGGTCCTGCAACACTGAGCCGTGCCCCCGAGGACGGAGAGACTTCCGCGAGGAGCAGTGCTCTCAGTTCGACGGCAAGCACTTCAACATCAACGGTCTACCTCCCACCGTCCGCTGGGTGCCCAAGTACAGTGGTAGTGAGTACCCTCTATTGGAAAGTGTCTCTGTGTCCTTAAAAACACAACCATGTATAAAACTCCATGTGTTATTAGTGGGAGTACTCACTGTACTCGCAGTTAAACCATGATAACACCAAGCCTCTATGATAACAGTTGATAACATTACATTATAGCATTCTACTACCCTATACCCTACACTACACCTATGCTCCCTCACAGAGCTCAAAGAACCGGACTTCAACTGTCAGAAGGTCCACCACGCCTAATTGAGGGCTAGGTGGGGTTAAGGTGTCAATATTTTTTTTTATTACTTAAAACATGGCTCTGGTTCTTCTGTCTCCTTACCCCACTCCCCATTGTGTCCTGGTAGGTAGACTAACTGTGCTGTTGGCTTTTGGCTCAGTACAGGCAAATTCTGTCAGTGTGTTTTCCCTCAATGCTCTGCATAGTCATGATAGGAACAGACATGAAAAATGTACAGAGTAATCAACACTTGAGAAGCATACAGTACTAAAATATGTGCTCCTGGGTAGCTTCCCTCTTCTATACCTCACACATTGTAATAATTATAGTGATGGCTTGCACACCTGAACGAGTTGCCATTTGGCAAAGGAGACAGGGCTTTAGTGCAGGGTTTAAGATTTGGAAGAAGTAACCGCGAGCTATCACAATACAATGTTATGCAAGCACACTGACCAAGCACACTGACCAAGCACACTGACCAAGCACACTGACCAAGCACACTGACCAAGCACACTGACCAAGCACACTGACCAAGCACACTGACCAAGCACACTGACCAAGCACACTGACCAAGCACACTGACCAAGCACACTGACCAAGCACACTGACCAAGCACACTGACCAAGCACACTGACCAAGCACACTGACCAAAAGCACAGAGTCCAAAATTGTGTCAAACAGAATAGGGATTTTTCTAAACAACTGATACAAATGCAGTTATTTCAGCAAAGCTAACTGCTGACCCTTGCAAAAATGTTAACTATTGTACTAATGTATTATTGTAGAGAATTACATATTTTTGAGTTTGTAGACCTATTTTGTGAGGGCTTTACTAACTGTAGATTGTTGTTGTTGTTGCCATTATTGTTTTTGTTGTTATTTGACATTCATGATATCATGTCATGTGAAATGATTCATCCATAGTTTTGTCAGTATATATATATATGTCACAGGAGGTTGGTGGCACCTTAATTGGGGAGGACGGGCTCGTGGTAATGGCTGGAGTGGAATAGGTGGAATGGTATCAAATACATCAAACACATGGTTTCCATGTGTTTAATACCATTCCATTTACTCCATTCCAGACATTATTTTGAGCCATCCTTCCCCCAGCAGCCTCCACTGATGTATATCTCACCATACAGTCATCTTCCAATGGGTGTATTTTTCCTCTGTAGTTCTAATGAAGGATCGGTGCAAGCTCTTCTGTCGGGTTGCCGCGACGATGGCCTACTATCAGCTGAAGGATCGCGTCATCGACGGCACGCCGTGTGGCCCAGACACCTACGATATCTGTGTTCAAGGCCTCTGTCGGGTAACTGTGTTCCCTAACATCATACTGTGTATCAAACACAGCTAACTTACAAACTGATATATGTTCTCTCAGATGTCTGTCTATATCAGCATATCACTAACAATGTTGTGACATACTGTATCAGAGTATGTACACACACACACACATGCACACACACTTGCACACCCACCCACACACAAAAAGAAACAGAGAAAGCTTTAGTTTTGCGGTGTTGGATTGAGTATATAAACGTCTATTTTTAGTGCAGGATTGTGACCACTGATGGTTGACATAGCCCTTGGTGTGACCCCCTGTCTGATTGCTGTGTCTCTGTGTGACCCCTTGTCTGATTGGTGTGTCTCTGTCTGTTTCAACAGCAAGCAGGCTGTGATCATGTGTTGAATTCCAAGGCGAAAAATGACAAATGTGGAGTGTGTGGAGGGGACAACTCCTCCTGCAAAACCCTTGCTGGGACCTTCAACGATGCTGAGTATGGTAAGCCTGGCTGCCTTTCTCTTGTTTCCCTGTATTCCAAAGTACGTTAGCAGGTATTGCACACTGTTTACAACAACAACTGTCTATGAACAGTTGAAATGCAATATACAAATGACATAAAGATGTTTGCTATGCTAAACTTGCTAAACTAATTGACACTTGGACAATGCACAAATGACAACAGAATTATGACACAACTTTTGGATGCTAGTGAAGGGAGTGAACATTTTCCTTTCTCTTCGGGACAATGCTTTGCATAATGGATATTCTGAATAAGTCTCCAAAACCTGTTGAAAACGCCAGTAAACTCTAGAAGTTCTCAAACTTAACTCCGACCCAGCGTTACCCCCTTGAACTCATGATTAGTATGATGTCTCTTCCCGGGCCAAGCACTGATTACTTCAAATCCCCTTCAAGTCTGAGCTGCAAAATTACAAAATAAATTAGCATAAATGGTTGTGGATTTGGCTCAATATTTACTCAATATTTATTTTGCTATTTGCTTCTCTTCATCTCATCCTCTATCTGTCCATTCCTCTGCTTGTGGTTCTGCTGAGGAGTCCCAGGCCAAGCATG
Source organism: Oncorhynchus masou masou (assembly GCF_036934945.1). Lineage (NCBI taxonomy): Eukaryota > Metazoa > Chordata > Actinopteri > Salmoniformes > Salmonidae > Oncorhynchus > Oncorhynchus masou. The sequence goes on along the minus strand of NC_088242.1, from coordinate 80,681,186 downwards.
TGCAGCCAAACCAAGTTTAGACCAGGATGACATGAATGAGAACTCAGCCCAGCCAGGATATCCCTGGTCCAGCATGGTCCACTCCTCTTCCTCCTCTCCCTCTCTTCATCTTCTCGCTCTCTCTCTCTTCTCTCTCCTTCTCCCTCACTTGTCCCTCTCTCTTTCTCCCTCCCTCCCTCATCTCTCCCTCTCTATTTCTCCCTTTCCCTCGACTCCTTCCTCTCCCTCTCCATCCTCCTCTTCCTATCCATCTCCCTCTTTAGCCAGTTAACAGTATAAACAGCTAAATGAGGAGAGGAGAGCCACCAACCCAGGGGTTTGAGGACCTCACCCAGAGCTGAGGAGACTCTGGACCCTGATAAAAGCACACTTCCTTTTTATAACAATAATGATTTGTTTTATTCATTTAGCTCCTTTACCCAGATCCCAAGCTGTAACGCTTACCCTTTGCAACTAACTAATTAGCGTATGTACAGTAAAAAACATTTAGAACAGTGGTCTCCTAGTCTTCTTCTCCCTCGGTAGAGTGCTGTGTCTCTCTGCCCGTCATGAGGTAGACCTCAGCTTTCCCAGGGTGCACCAGGGGTGACTCTCCTGGAGAACTGTGTTTGCATTCCGCGGTCACGCCTGGGGTTGCGTTTAGATTATGTGTGTGGTGAACAGTTGCATTGGGGGCTTCGAGGATCTGTGGATGAGCTGTGGCTTTCTCTAAGGGGGACGTTGTCTGCGGTCTACACAGTTCACCCACTCCTTGTACTTCTGTGCTTACTCTGTCTTGACTGGTTAGAGAGGGAATGTAACATGCTACTTAAAACCTAACAGCACAGAAGAAACATTTATGCTGCTGTTTTTTAGCACTGGAGTTTTCTTATGGACATTCTTAAGCAATTGTTGTTTATCTTTTAGAATTTAGAGCAAAAAGTCTATTTTTGTTGTTGTTGATGCTGTAAGACTGGAAGCTGCAGTCTTTTCTTGTGGTACCAGAGTGACTGTAGCATATAAGGGTTATGGGCTTATTCCTTTGACTTCGAAGAAAATGCACTTCAATCAACAATAGTGACCACCGAACGTAGATTGAGCGATAACGTGTGTGGCTGGCCGGTCGGTGTGACAAGACATAACCTTTACTAGTGCTGCCCCCGAGTGGCCTAGGCACTTCTCTCTCCCTTCACCCCCTTTTCTTTCCCCCTCTCACCCTTCTTTTCGTCCCCTATTTTCTCTTCCTCTCTCCCATCTCTATAATCCACTTCTCTCCAGCCACTTTCTCCCCTCACTCCAATATCTCTGTTCTAACCCTAACCCTCTCCCCCCACTCCAATATCTCTGTTCTAACCCTAACCCTCCCCCCCCAATATCTGTTCTAACCCTAACCCTCTCCCCCCACTCCAATATCTCTGCTCTAACCCTAACCCTCTCCCCCCACTATAATATCTCTGTTCTAACCCTAACCCTCTTCCCCGACTCCAATATCTTTGTTCGAAACCTAACCCTCTCCCCCCACTCCAATATCTCTGTTCTACCCCTAACCGTCTCCCCCCCAATATCTGTTCTAACCCTAACCCTCTCCCCCCACTCCAATATCTCTGCTCTAACCTAACCCTCTCCCCCCACTACAATATCTCTGTTCTAACCTAACCCTCTCCCCCACTCCAATATCTCTGTTCTAACCATCTCTTCTCCCCTCACTCCAATATCTCTGTTCTAACCATCTCTTCTCCTCTCACTCCAATATCTGTTCTAACCCTCTCCTCTCTCCTCATTCTAATATCTCTGTTTAACTCTCTCCTCTCCCCTCATTCCAATATCTCTGTTCTAACCCTCTCCTCTCCCCTCATTCCAATATCTCTGTTTTAACCCTCTCCTCTCCCCTCATTCTAATATCTCTGTTTTACCCTCTCCTCTCCCCTCATTCTAATATCTCTGTTTTACCCTCTCCTCTCCCCTCACTCCAATATCTATGTTTTTACCCTCTCCTCTCCCCTCACTCCAATATCTATGTTTTTACCCTCTCCTCTCCCCTCACTCCAATATCTCTGTTCTAACCCTCTCCTCTCCCCTCATTCTAATATCTCTGTTCTAACCCTCTCCTCTCCCCTCATTCTAACATCTGTTTTTACCCTCTCCTCACCCCTCACTCCAATATCTCTGTTCTAACCTCTCCTCTCCCCTCATTCTAATATCTCTGTTTAACCCTCTCCTGTCCCCTCATTCTAACATCTGTTTTTACCCTCTCCTCACCCCTCACTCCAATATCTCTGTTCTAACCCTCTCCTCTCCCCTCATTCTAATATCTCTGTTCTAACCATCTCCTCTCCCCTCATTCTAATATCTGTTTTTACCCTCTCCTCACCCCTCACTCCAATATCTCTGTTCTAACACTCTCCTCTCCCCTCATTCTAATATCTCTGTTCTAACCCTCTCCTCTCCCGTCATTCTAATATCTGTTTTTACCCTCTCCTCACCCCTCACTCCAATATCTCTGTTCTAACCCTCATTCTAATATCTCTGTTCTAACCCTCTCTTTTCCCCTCATTCTAATATCTCTGTTCTAACCCTCTGCTTTACCCTCATTCTAATATCTGTTTTTACCCTCTCCTCACCCCTCACTCCAATATCTCTGTTCTAACCCTCTCCTCTCCCCTCATTCTAATATCTCTGTTCTAACCCTCTCCTCTCCCCTCATTCTAATATCTGTTTTTACCCTCTCCTCACCCCTCACTCCAATATCTCTGTTCTAACACTCTCCTCTCCCCTCATTCTAATATCTCTGTTTTACCCTCTCCTCTCCCCTCATTCTAATATCTCTGTTTTACCCTCTCCTCTCCCCTCACTCCAATATCTATGTTTTTACCCTCTCCTCTCCCCTCACTCCAATATCTCTGTTCTAACCCTCTCCTCTCCCCTCATTCTAATATCTCTGTTCTAACCCTCTCCTTCCCCTCATTCTAATATCTGTTTTTCCCTCTCCTCACCCCTCACTCCAATATCTCTGTTCTAACCCTCTCCTCACTCCAATATCTCTGTTCTAACCCTCTCTTCTCCCCTCATTCTAATATCTCTGTTCTATCCCTCTCTTCTCCCCTCATTCTAATATCTCTGTTCTAACCCTCTCCTCTCCCCTCATTCTAATATCTCTGTTCTAACCCTCTCCTCTCCCCTCATTCTAATATCTGTTTTTACCCTCTCCTCACCCCTCACTCCAATATCTCTGTTCTAACCCTCTCCTCACTCCAATATCTCTGTTCTAACCTCTCTTCTCCCCTCATTCTAATATCTCTGTTCTAACCCTCTCTTCTCCCCTCATTCTAATATCTCTGTTCTAACCCTCTGCTTTACCCTCATTCTAATATCTGTTTTACCCTCTCCTCACCCCTCACTCCAATATCTCTGTTCTAACCCTCTCCTCTCCCCTCATTCTAATATCTCTGTTCTAACCCTCTCCCCTCATTCTAACATCTGTTTTTACCCTGTCCTCACCCCTCACTCTAATATCTCTGTTCTAACCCTCTCCTCTCCCCTCATTCTAATATCTCTGTTCTAACCCTCTCCTCTCCCCTCATTATAATATCTGTTTTTACCCTCTCCTCACCCCTCACTCCAATATCTCTGTTCTAACACTCTCCTCTCCCCTCATTCTAATATCTCTGTTTTACCCTCTCCTCTCCCCTCATTCTAATATCTCTGTTTTACCCTCTCCTCTCCCCTCACTCCAATATCTATGTTTTTACCCTCTCCTCACCCCTCACTCCAATATCTCTGTTCTAACCCTCTCCTCTCCCCCTCATTCTAATATCTCTGTTCTAACCCTCTCCTCTCCCCTCATTCTAATATCTGTTTTTACCCTCTCCTCACCCCTCACTCCAATATCTCTGTTCTAACCCTCTCCTCACTCCAATATCTCTGTTCTAACCCTCTCTTCTCCCCTCATTCTAATATCTCTGTTTTAACCCTCTCCCCTCACTCCAATATCTCTGTTCTAACCATCTCTTCTCCTCTCACTCCAATATCTGTTCTAACCCTCTCCTCTCTCCTCATTCTAATATCTCTGTTTTAACCCTCTCCTCTCCCCTCATTCTAATATCTGTTTTAACTCTCTCCTCTCCCCTCATTCTAATATCTCTGTTCTAACCCTCTCCTCTCCCCTCATTCCAATATCTCTGTTTTAACCCTCTCCTCTCCCCTCATTCTAATATCTCTGTTTTACCCTCTCCTCTCCCCTCATTCTAATATCTCTGTTTTACCCTCTCCTCTCCCCTCACTCCAATATCTATGTTTTTACCCTCTCCTCTCCCCTCACTCCAATATCTATGTTTTTACCCTCTCCTCTCCCCTCACTCCAATATCTCTGTTCTAACCCTCTCCCTCTCCCCTCATTCTAATATCTCTGTTCTAACCCTCTCCTCTCCCCTCATTCTAATATCTGTTTTTACCCTCTCCTCACCCCTCACTCCAATATCTCTGTTCTAACACTCTCCTCTCCCCTCATTCTAATATCTCTGTTTTACCCTCTCCTGTCCCCTCACTCCAATATCTATGTTTTTACCCTCTCCTCACCCCTCACTCCAATATCTCTGTTCTAACCCTCTCCTCTCCCCTCATTCTAATATCTCTGTTCTAACCCTCTCCTCTCCCCTCATTCTAATATCTGTTTTTACCCTCTCCTCACCCCTCACTCCAATATCTCTGTTCTAACCCTCTCCTCACTCCAATATCTCTGTTCTAACCCTCTCTTCTCCCCTCATTCTAATATCTCTGTTCTAACCCTCTCTTCTCCCCTCATTCTAATATCTCTGTTCTAACCCTCTGCTTTACCCTCATTCTAATATCTGTTTTTACCCTCTCCTCACCCCTCACTCCAATATCTCTGTTCTAACCCTCTCCTCTCCCCTCATTCTAATATCTCTGTTCTAACCCTCTCCCCTCATTCTAACATCTGTTTTTACCCTGTCCTCACCCCTCACTCTAATATCTCTGTTCTAACCCTCTCCTCTCCCCTCATTCTAATATCTCTGTTCTAACCCTCTCCTCTCCCCTCATTATAATATCTGTTTTTACCCTCTCCTCACCCCTCACTCCAATATCTCTGTTCTAACACTCTCCTCTCCCCTCATTCTAATATCTCTGTTTTACCCTCTCCTCTCCCCTCATTCTAATATCTCTGTTTTACCCTCTCTCTCCCCTCACTCCAATATCTATGTTTTTACCCTCTCCTCTCCCCTCACTCCAATATCTCTGTTCTAACCCTCTCCTCTCCCCTCATTCTAATATCTCTGTTCTAACCCTCTCCTCTCCCCTCATTCTAATATCTGTTTTTACCCTCTCCTCACCCCTCACTCCAATATCTCTGTTCTAACCCTCTCCTCACTCCAATATCTCTGTTCTAACCCTCTCTTCTCCCCTCATTCTAATATCTCTGTTCTATCCCTCTCTTCTCCCCTCATTCTAATATCTCTGTTCTAACCCTCTCCTCTCCCTCATTCTAATATCTCTGTTCTAACCCTCTCCTCTCCCCTCATTCTAATATCTGTTTTTACCCTCTCCTCACCCCTCACTCCAATATCTCTGTTCTAACCCTCTCCTCACTCCAATATCTCTGTTCTAACCCTCTCTTCTCCCCTCATTCTAATATCTCTGTTCTAACCCTCTCTTCTCCCCTCATTCTAATATCTCTGTTCTAACCCTCTGCTTTACCCTCATTCTAATATCTGTTTTTACCCTCTCCTCACCCCTCACTCCAATATCTCTGTTCTAACCCTCTCCTCTCCCCTCATTCTAATATCTCTGTTCTAACCCTCTCCCCTCATTCTAACATCTGTTTTTACCCTGTCCTCACCCCTCACTCTAATATCTCTGTTCTAACCCTCTCCTCTCCCCTCATTCTAATATCTCTGTTCTAACCCTCTCCTCTCCCCTCATTATAATATCTGTTTTTACCCTCCCTCACCCCTCACTCCAATATCTCTGTTCTAACACTCTCCTCTCCCTCATTCTAATATCTCTGTTTTACCCTCTCCTCTCCCCTCATTCTAATATCTCTGTTTTACCCTCTCCTCTCCCCTCACTCCAATATCTATGTTTTTACCCTCTCCTCACCCCTCACTCCAATATCTCTGTTCTAACCCTCTCCTCTCCCCTCATTCTAATATCTCTGTTCTAACCCTCTCCCTCTCCCCTCATTCTAATATCTGTTTTTACCCTCTCCTCACCCCCTCACTCCAATATCTCTGTTCTAACCCTCTCCTCACTCCAATATCTCTGTTCTAACCCTCTCTTCTCCCCTCATTCTAATATCTCTGTTCTATCCCTCTCTTCTCCCCTCATTCTAATATCTCTGTTCTAACCCTCTGCTTTACCCTCATTCTAATATCTTTTTTTACCCTCTCCTCACCCCTCACTCCAATATCTCTGTTCTAACCCTCTCCTCTCCCCTCATTCTAATATCTCTGTTCTAACCCTCTCCCCTCATTCTAACATCTGTTTTACCCTGTCCTCACCCCTCACTCCAATATCTCTGTTCTAACCCTCTCCTCTCCCCTCATTCTAATATCTCTGTTCTAACCCTCTCCTCTCCCCTCATTATAATATCTGTTTTTACCCTCTCCTCACCCCTCACTCCAATATCTCTGTTCTAACCCTCTCCTCTCCCTCATTCTAATATCTCTGTTCTAACCCTCTCCTCTCCCCTCATTCTAATATCTGTTTTACCCTCTCCTAACCCCTCACTCCAATATCTCTGTTCTAACCCTCTCTTCTCCCCTCATTCTAATATCTCTGTTCTAACCCTCTCTTCTCCCCTCATTCTAATATCTCTGTTCTAACCCTCTCCTCTCCCCTCACTCCAATATCTATGTTTTTACCTCTCCTCACCCCTCACTCCAATATCTCTGTTTTTACCCTCTCCTCTCCCCCCACTCCAATATCTCTGTTCTAGCCCCTAACCCTCTCCCCCACTACAATATCTCTGTTCTAACCCTAACCCTCTCCCCCCACTCCAATATCTCTGTTCTAACCATCTCTTTCTCCTCACTCCAATATCTCTGTTTTAACCCTCTCCCCTCACTCCAATATCTCTGTTCTAACCATCTCTTCTCCTCTCACTCCAATATCTGTTCTAACCCTCTCCTCTCTCCTCATTCTAATATCTCTGTTTTAACCCTCTCCTCTCCCCTCATTCTAATATCTGTTTTAACTCTCTCCTCTCCCCTCATTCTAATATCTCTGTTCTAACCCTCTCCTCTCCCTCATTCCAATATCTCTGTTTTAACCCTCTCCTCTCCCCCTCATTCTAATATCTCTGTTTTACCCTCTCCTCTCCCCTCATTCTAATATCTCTGTTTTACCCTCTCCTCTCCCCTCACTCCAATATCTATGTTTTTACCCTCTCCTCTCCCCTCACTCCAATATCTATGTTTTTACCCTCTCCTCTCCCCTCACTCCAATATCTCTGTTCTAACCCTCTCCTCTCCCCTCATTCTAATATCTCTGTTCTAACCCTCTCCTCTCCCCTCATTCTAATATCTGTTTTTACCCCTCTCCTCACCCTCACTCCAATATCTCTGTTCTAACACTCTCCCTCTCCCCTCATTCTAATATCTCTGTTTTACCCTCTCCTGTCCCCTCATTCTAATATCTCTGTTTTACCCCTCTCCTCTCCCCTCACTCCAATATCTATGTTTTTACCCTCTCCTCACCCCTCACTCCAATATCTCTGTTCTAACCCTCTCCTCTCCCCTCATTCTAATATCTCTGTTCTAACCCTCTCCTCTCCCTCATTCTAATATCTGTTTTTACCCTCTCCTCACCCCTCACTCCAATATCTCTGTTCTAACCCTCTCCTCACTCCAATATCTCTGTTCTAACCCTCTCTTCTCCCCTCATTCTAATATCTCTGTTCTAACCCTCTCTTCTCCCCTCATTCTAATATCTCTGTTCTAACCCTCTGCTTTACCCTCATTCTAATATCTGTTTTTACCCTCTCCTCACCCCTCACTCCAATATCTCTGTTCTAACCCTCTCCTCTCCCCTCATTCTAATATCTCTGTTCTAACCCTCTCCCCTCATTCTAACATCTGTTTTTACCCTGTCCTCACCCCTCACTCTAATATCTCTGTTCTAACCCTCTCCTCTCCCCTCATTCTAATATCTCTGTTCTAACCCTCTCCTCTCCCCTCATTATAATATCTGTTTTTACCCTCTCCTCACCCCTCACTCCAATATCTCTGTTCTAACACTCTCCTCTCCCCTCATTCTAATATCTCTGTTTTACCCTCTCCTCTCCCCTCATTCTAATATCTCTGTTTTACCCTCTCCTCTCCCCTCACTCCAATATCTATGTTTTTACCCTCTCCTCACCCCTCACTCCAATATCTCTGTTCTAACCCTCTCCTCTCCCCTCATTCTAATATCTCTGTTCTAACCCTCTCCTCTCCCCTCATTCTAATATCTGTTTTTACCCTCTCCTCACCCCTCACTCCAATATCTCTGTTCTAACCCTCTCCTCACTCCAATATCTCTGTTCTAACCCTCTCTTCTCCCCTCATTCTAATATCTCTGTTCTATCCCTCTCTTCTCCCCTCATTCTAATATCTGCTTTACCCCTCATTCTAATATCTGTTTTACCCTCTCCTCACCCCTCACTCCAATATCTCTGTTCTAACACTCTCTCTCCCCTCATTCTAATATCGATGTTTTACCCTCTCCTGTCCCCTCATTCTAATATCTCTGTTTTACCTTCTCCTCTCCCCTCACTCCAATATCTATGTTTTTACCCTCTCCTCACCCTCACTCCAATATCTCTGTTCTAACCCTCTCCTCTCCTCATTCTAATATCTCTGTTCTAACCCTCTCCTCTCCCCTCATTCTAATATCTGTTTTTACCCTCTCCTCACCCCTCACTCCAATATCTCTGTTCTAACCCTCTCCTCACTCCAATATCTCTGTTCTAACCCCTCTTCTCCCCTCATTCTAATATCTCTGTTCTAACCCTCTCTTCTCCCCTCATTCTAATATCTCTGTTCTAACCCTCTGCTTTACCCTCATTCTAATATCTGTTTTTACCCTCTCCTCACCCCTCACTCCAATATCTCTGTTCTAACCCTCTCCTCTCCCCTCATTCTAATATCTCTGTTCTAACCCTCTCCCCTCATTCTAACATCTGTTTTTACCCTGTCCTCACCCCTCACTCTAATATCTCTGTTCTAACCCTCTCCTCTCCCCTCATTCTAATATCTCTGTTCTAACCCTCTCCTCTCCCCTCATTATAATATCTGTTTTACCCTCTCCTCACCCCTCACTCCAATATCTCTGTTCTAACACTCTCCTCTCCCCTCATTCTAATATCTCTGTTTTACCCTCTCCTCTCCCTCATTCTAATATCTCTGTTTTACCCTCTCCTCTCCCCTCACTCCAATATCTATGTTTTTACCCTCTCCTCACCCCTCACTCCAATATCTCTGTTCTAACCCTCTCCTCTCCCCTCATTCTAATATCTCTGTTCTAACCCTCTCCTCTCCCCTCATTCTAATATCTGTTTTTACCCTCTCCTCACCCCTCACTCCAATATCTCTGTTCTAACCCTCTCCTCACTCCAATATCTCTGTTCTAACCCTCTCTTCTCCCCTCATTCTAATATCTCTGTTCTATCCCTCTCTTCTCCCCTCATTCTAATATCTCTGTTCTAACCCTCTGCTTTACCCTCATTCTAATATCTGTTTTTACCCTCTCCTCACCCCTCACTCCAATATCTCTGTTCTAACCCCTCCTCTCCCCTCATTCTAATATCTCTGTTCTAACCCTCTCCCCTCATTCTAACATCTGTTTTTACCCTGTCCTCACCCCTCACTCCAATATCTCTGTTCTAACCCTCTCCTCTCCCCTCATTCTAATATCTCTGTTCTAACCCTCTCCTCTCCCCTCATTATAATATCTGTTTTTACCCTCTCCTCACCCCTCACTCCAATATCTCTGTTCTAACCCTCTCCTCTCCCCTCATTCTAATATCTCTGTTCTAACCCTCTCCTCTCCCCTCATTCTAATATCTGTTTTTACCCTCTCCTAACCCCTCACTCCAATATCTCTGTTCTAACCCTCTCTTCTCCCCTCATTCTAATATCTCTGTTCTAACCCTCTTCTCCCCTCATTCTAATATCTCTGTTCTAACCCTCTCCTCTCCCCTCACTCCAATATCTATGTTTTTACCCTCTCCTCACCCCTCACTCCAATATCTCTGTTTTTACCCTCTCCTCTCCCCCCACTCCAATATCTCTGTTCTAGCCCTAACCCTCTCCCCCCACTCCAATATCTCTGCTCTAACCCTAACCCTCTCCCACCACTCCAATATCTCTGCTCTAACCCTAACCCTCTCCCCCCACTCCAATATCTCTGCTCTAACCCTAACCCTCTCCCCCACTACAATATCTCTGTTCTAACCCTAACCCTCTCCCCCACTCCAATATCTCTGTACTAACCCTAACCCTCTCCCCCCAATATCTGTTCTAACCCTAACCCTCTCCCCCACTCCAATATCTCTGCTCTAACCCTAATCCTCTCCCCCCACTACAATATCTCTGTTCTAACCCTAACCCTCTCCCCTCACTCCAATATCTCTGTTCTAACCCTCTCCTCTCCCCTCATTCTAATATCTCTGTTCTAACCCTCTCCTCTCCCCTCATTCTAATATCTCTGTTCTAACCCTCTCCTCTCCCCTCATTATAATATCTCTGTTCTAACCTCTCCTCTCCCTCATTCTAATATCTCTGTTTTACCCTCTCCTCTCCCCTCATTCTAATATCTCTGTTCTAACCCTCTCCTCTCCCCTCATTCTAATATCTGTTTTTACCCTCTCCTCACCCCTCACTCCAATATCTCTGTTCTAACCCTCTCCTCTCCCCTCATTCTAATATCTATGTTTTACCCTCTCCTGTCCCCTCATTCTAATATCTCTGTTTTACCCTCTCCTCTCCCCTCACTCCAATATCTATGTTTTTACCCTCTCCTCACCCCTCACTCCAATATCTCTGTTCTAACCCTCTCCTCTCCCCTCATTCTAATATCTCTGTTCTAACCCTCTCCTCTCCCCTCATTCTAATATCTGTTTTTACCCTCTCCTCACTCCCCCTCACTCTAATATCTCTGTTCTAACCCTCTCCTCTCCCCTCATTCTAATATCTCTGTTCTAACCCCTCTCCTCTCCCCTCATTATAATATCTGTTTTTACCCTCTCCTCACCCCTCACTCCAATATCTCTGTTCTAACACTCTCCTCTCCCCTCATTCTAATATCTCTGTTTTACCCTCTCCTCTCCCTCATTCTAATATCTCTGTTTTACCCTCTCCTCTCCCTCACTCCAATATCTATGTTTTTACCCTCTCCTCACCCCTCACTCCAATATCTCTGTTCTAACCCTCTCCTCTCCCCTCATTCTAATATCTCTGTTCTAACCCTCTCCTCTCCCCTCATTCTAATATCTGTTTTTACCCTCTCCTCACCCCTCACTCCAATATCTCTGTTCTAACCCTCTCCTCACTCCAATATCTCTGTTCTAACCCTCTCTTCTCCCCTCATTCTAATATCTCTGTTCTATCCCTCTCTTCTCCCCTCATTCTAATATCTCTGTTCTAACCCTCTGCTTTACCCTCATTCTAATATCTGTTTTTACCCTCTCCTCACCCCTCACTCCAATATCTCTGTTCTAACCCTCTCCTCTCCCCTCATTCTAATATCTCTGTTCTAACCCTCTCCCCTCATTCTAACATCTGTTTTTACCCTGTCCTCACCCCTCACTCCAATATCTCTGTTCTAACCCTCTCCTCTCCCCTCATTCTAATATCTCTGTTCTAACCCTCCTCTCCCCTCATTATAATATCTGTTTTTACCCTCTCCTCACCCCTCACTCCAATATCTCTGTTCTAACCCTCTCCTCTCCCCTCATTCTAATATCTCTGTTCTAACCCTCTCTCCTCTCCCCTCATTCTAATATCTGTTTTTACCCTCTCCTAACCCCTCACTCCAATATCTCTGTTCTAACCCTCTCTTCTCCCCTCATTCTAATATCTCTGTTCTAACCCTCTCTTCTCCCCTCATTCTAATATCTCTGTTCTAACCCTCTCCTCTCCCCTCACTCCAATATCTATGTTTTTACCCTCTCCTCACCCCTCACTCCAATATCTCTGTTTTTACCCTCTCCTCTCCCCCACTCCAATATCTCTGTTCTAGCCCTAACCCTCTCCCCCACTCCAATATCTCTGCTCTAACCCTAACCCTCTCCCACCACTCCAATATCTCTGCTCTAACCCTAACCCTCTCCCCCCACTCCAATATCTCTGCTCTAACCCTAACCCTCTCCCCACTACAATATCTCTGTTCTAACCCTAACCCTCTCCCCCACTCCAATATCTCTGTACTAACCCTAACCCTCTCCCCCCCAATATCTGTTCTAACCCTAACCCTCTCCCCCCACTCCAATATCTCTGCTCTAACCCTAATCCTCTCCCCACTACAATATCTCTGTTCTAACCCCTAACCCTCTCCCCTCACTCCAATATCTCTGTTCTAACCCTCTCCTCTCCCCTCATTCTAATATCTCTGTTCTAACCCTCTCCTCTCCCCTCATTCTAATATCTCTGTTCCTAACCCTCTCCTCTCCCCTCATTATAATATCTCTGTTCTAACCCTCTCCTCTCCCCTCATTCTAATATCTCTGTTTTACCCTCTCCTCTCCCCTCATTCTAATATCTCTGTTCTAACCCTCTCCTCTCCCCTCATTCTAATATCTGTTTTTACCCTCTCCTCACCCCTCACTCCAATATCTCTGTTCTAACCCTCTCCTCTCCCTCATTCTAATATCTATGTTTTACCCTCTCCTGTCCCCTCATTCTAATATCTCTGTTTTACCCTCTCCTCTCCCCTCACTCCAATATCTATGTTTTTACCCTCTCCTCACCCCTCACTCCAATATCTCTGTTCTAACCCTCTCCTCTCCCCTCATTCTAATATCTCTGTTCTAACCCTCTCCTCTCCCCTCATTCTAATATCTGTTTTACCCTCTCCTCACCCCTCACTCCAATATCTCTGTTCTAACCCTCTCCTCACTCCAATATCTCTGTTCTAACCCTCTCTTCTCCCCTCATTCTAATATCTCTGTTCTAACCCTCTCTTCTCCCCTCATTCTAATATCTCTGTTCTAACCCTCTGCTTTACCCTCATTCTAATATCTGTTTTACCCTCTCCTCACCCCTCACTCCAATATCTCTGTTCTAACCCTCTCCTCTCCCCTCATTCTAATATCTATGTTTTACCCTCTCCTGTCCCCTCATTCTAATATCTCTGTTTTACCCTCTCCTCTCCCCTCACTCCAATATCTATGTTTTTACCCTCTCCTCACCCTCACTCCAATATCTCTGTTCTAACCCTCTCCTCTCCCCTCATTCTAATATCTCTGTTCTAACCCTCTCCCTCTTCCCTCATTCTAATATCTGTTTTACCCTCTCCTCACCCCTCACTCCAATATCTCTGTTCTAACCCTCTCCTCACTCCAATATCTCTGTTCTAACCCTCTCTTCTCCCTCATTCTAATATCTCTGTTCTATCCCTCTCCTCACCCCCTCACTCCAATATCTCTGTTCTAACCCTCTCCTCTCCCCTCATTCTAATATCTCTGTTCTAACCCTCTCCTCTCCCCTCATTCTAATATCTGTTTTACCCTCTCCTCACCCCTCACTCCAATATCTCTGTTCTAACCCTCTCCTCACTCCAATATCTCTGTTCTAACCTCTCTTCTCCCCTCATTCTAATATCTCTGTTCTATCCCCTCTCTTCTCCCCTCATTCTAATATCTCTTTTCTAACCCTCTGCTTTACCCTCATTCTAATATCTGTTTTTACCCTCTCCTCACCCCTCACTCCAATATCTCTGTTCTAACCCTCTCTCTCCCCTCATTCTAATATCTCTGTTCTAACCCTCTCCCTCATTCTAACATCTGTTTTACCCCTGTCCTCACCCCTCACTCCAATATCTCTGTTCTAACCCTCTCCTCTCCCCTCATTCTAATATCTCTGTTCTAACCCTCTCCTCTCCCCTCATTATAATATCTGTTTTTACCCTCTCCTCACCCCTCACTCCAATATCTCTGTTCTAACCCTCTCCTCTCCCCTCATTCTAATATCTCTGTTCTAACCCTCTCCTCTCCCCTCATTCTAATATCTGTTTTACCCTCTCTAACCCCTCACTCCAATATCTCTGTTCTAACCCTCTCTTCTCCCCTCATTCTAATATCTCTGTTCTAACCCTCTCTTCTCCCCTCATTCTAATATCTCTGTTCTAACCCTCTCTCTCCCCTCACTCCAATATCTATGTTTTTACCCTCTCCTCACCCCTCACTCCAATATCTCTGTTTTTACCCTCTCCTCTCCCCCCACTCCAATATCTCTGTTCTAGCCCTAACCCTCTCCCCCCACTCCAATATCTCTGCTCTAACCCTAACCCTCTCCCACCACTCCAATATCTCTGCTCTAACCCTAACCCTCTCCCCCACTCCAATATCTCTGCTCTAACCCTAACCCTCTCCCCCACTACAATATCTCTGTTCTAACCCTAACCCTCTCCCCCCACTCCAATATCTCTGTACTAACCCTAACCCTCTCCCCCCCCAATATCTGTTCTAACCCTAACCCTCTCCCCCCACTCCAATATCTCTGCTCTAACCCTAACCCTCCCCCCACTACAATATCTCTGTTCTAACCCTAACCCTCTCCCCTCACTCCAATATCTCTGTTCTAACCCTCTCCTCTCCCTCATTCTAATATCTCTGTTCTAACCCTCTCCTCTCCCCTCATTCTAATATCTCTGTTCTAACCCTCTCCTCTCCCCTCATTATAATATCTCTGTTCTAACCCTCTCCTCTCCCCTCATTCTAATATCTCTGTTTTACCCTCTCCTCTCCCCTCATTCTAATATCTCTGTTCTAACCCTCTCCTCTCCCCTCATTCTAATATCTGTTTTACCCTCTCTCACCCCTCACTCCAATATCTCTGTTCTAACCCTCTCCTCTCCCCTCATTCTAATATCTATGTTTTACCCTCTCCTGTCCCCTCATTCTAATATCTCTGTTTTACCCTCTCCTCTCCCCTCACTCCAATATCTATGTTTTTACCCTCTCCTCACCCCCTCACTCCAATATCTCTGTTCTAACCTCTCCTCTCCCCTCATTCTAATATCTCTGTTCTAACCCTCTCCTCTCCCCTCATTCTAATATCTGTTTTTACCCTCTCCTCACCCCTCACTCCAATATCTCTGTTCTAACCCTCTCCTCACTCCAATATCTCTGTTCTAACCCTCTCTTCTCCCCTCATTCTAATATCTCTGTTCTAACCCTCTCTTCTCCCCTCATTCTAATATCTCTGTTCTAACCCTCTGCTTTACCCTCATTCTAATATCTGTTTTTACCCTCCCTCACCCCTCACTCCAATATCTCTGTTCTAACCCTCTCCTCTCCCCCTCATTCTAATATCTATGTTTTACCCTCTCCTGTCCCCTCATTCTAATATCTCTGTTTTACCCTCTCCTCTCCCCTCACTCCAATATCTATGTTTTTACCCTCTCCTCACCCCTCACTCCAATATCTCTGTTCTAACCCTCTCCTCTCCCCTCATTCTAATATCTCTGTTCTAACCCTCTCCTCTCCCCTCATTCTAATATCTGTTTTTACCTCTCCCTCACCCCTCACTCCAATATCTCTGTTCTAACCCTCTCCTCACTCCAATATCTCTGTTCTAACCCTCTCTTCTCCCCTCATTCTAATATCTCTGTTCTATCCTCTCTTCCCCCTCATTCTAATATCTCTGTTCTAACCCTCTGCTTTACCCTCATTCTAATATCTGTTTTTACCCTCTCCTCACCCCTCACTCCAATATCTCTGTTCTAACCCTCTCCTCTCCCCTCATTCTAATATCTCTGTTCTAACCCTCTCCCCTCATTCTAACATCTGTTTTTACCCTGTCCTCACCCCCTCACTCCAATATCTCTGTTCTAACCCTCTCCTCTCCCCTCATTCTAATATCTCTGTTCTAACCCTCTCCTCTCCCCTCATTATAATATCTGTTTTTTACCCTCTCCTCACCCCTCACTCCAATATCTCTGTTCTAACCCTCTCCTCTCCCTCATTCTAATATCTCTGTTCTAACCCTCTCCTCTCCCTCATTCTAATATCTGTTTTTACCCTCTCCTAACCCCTCACTCCAATATCTCTGTTCTAACCCTCTCTTCTCCCTCATTCTAATATCTCTGTTCTAACCCCTCTCTTCTCCCCTCATTCTAATATCTCTGTTCTAACCCTCTCCTCTCCCCTCACTCCAATATCTATGTCTCCTCACCCCTCACTCCAATATCTCTGTTTTACCCTCTCCTCTCCCCCCACTCCAATATCTCTGTTCTAGCCCTAACCCTCTCCCCCACTCCAATATCTCTGCTCTAACCCTAACCCTCTCCCAATATCTCCTCTAACCCTAACCCTCCAATATCTCTGCTCTAACCCTAACCCTCTCCCCCCACTCCAATATCTCTGCTCTAACCCTAACCCTCAATATCTCCCCTAACCCTCTTCCCGACTCCAATATCTCTGTTCTAAACCTAACCCTCTCCCCCACTCCAATATCTCTGTACTAACCCTAACCCTCTCCCCCCAATATCTGTTCTAACCTAACCCTCTCCCCCCCACTCCAATATCTCTGCTCCTAACCCTAACCCTCTCCCCACTACAATATCTCTGTTCTAACCCTAACCCTCTCCCCTCACTCCAATATCTCTGTTCTAACCCTCTCCTCTCCCCTCATTCTAATATCTCTGTTCTAACCCTCTCCTCTCCCCTCATTCTAACATCTACTTTTACCCTCTCCTCACCCCCTCACTCCAAATATCTCTGTTCTAACCCTCTCCTCTCCCCTCATTCTAATATCTCTGTTCTAACCCTCTCCTCTCCCCTCATTATAATATCTCTGTTCTAACCCTCTCCTCTCCCCTCATTCTAATATCTCTGTTTTACCCTCACCTCTCCCCTCATTCTAATATCTCTGTTCTAACCCTCTCCTCTCCCCTCATTCTAATATCTGTTTTACCCTCTCCTCACCCCTCATCTCTGTTCTAATATCTCTCCCTCATTCTAATATCTAACCCTCTCCTCTCCCTCATTCTAATATCTCTGTTTTACCCTCTCCTCTCCTCACTCCAATATCTATGTTTTTACCCTCTCCTCACCCTCACTCCAATATCTCTGTTCTAACCCTCTCCTCTCCCCTCATTCTAATATCTCTGTTCTAACTCCTCTCCCCTCATTCTAATATCTGTTTTTCCTCTCCTCACCCCTCACTCCAATATCTCTGTTCTAACCCTCTCCCACTCTCTGTTCTCTCCCCTCATTCTAATATCTCTGTTCTAACCCTCTCTTCTCCTCATTCTAATATCTCTGTTCTAACACTCTGCTTTACCCTCATTCTAATATCTGTTTTTACCTCTGCTCACCCCTCACCCCTCACTCCAATATCTCTGTTCTAACCTCTCCTCTCCCCCTCATTCTAATATCTCTGTTCTAACCCTCTCCCTCATTCTAACATCTGTTTTTACCCTGTCCTCACCCCTCACTCCAATATCTCTGTTCTAACCCTCTCCTCTCCCCTCATTCTAATATCTCTGTTCTAACCCTCTCCTCTCCCTCATTATAATATCTGTTTTTTACCCCCCTCACCCCTCACTCCAATATCTCTGTTCTAACCCTCTCCTCTCCCCTCATTCTAATATCTCTGTTTTACCCTCTCCTCTCCCCTCATTCTAATATCTCTGTTTTACCCTCTCCTCTCCCCTCACTCCAATATCTATGTTTTACCCTCTCCTCACCCTCACTCCAATATCTCTGTTCTAACCCTCTCTCTCCCCTCATTCTAATATCTCTGTTCTAACCCCTATCCTCTCCCTCATTCTAATATCTGTTTTTTCTAACCCTCTGTTCTAACCCTCTCCTCATTCCAATATCTGTTTTAACCCTCTCCTCTCCCCTCATTCTAATATCTCTGTTCTAACCCTCTCCTCTCCCTCATTCTAATATCTCTGTTCTAACCCTCTCCCCTCATTCTAACATCTGTTTTTTTACCCTGTCCTCACCCCTCACTCCAATATCTCTGTTCTAACCCTCTCCTCTCCCCCTCATTCTAATATCTCTGTTCTAACCCTCTCCTGTCCCTCATTATAATATCTGTTTTACCCTCTCCTCACCCCTCACTCCAATATCTCTGTTCTAACCCTCTCCTCTCCAATATCTCTGTTCTAACCCTAACCCTCTCCCCCCACTCCAATATCTCTGTTCTAACCCTAACCCTCCCCCCCCAATATCTGTTCTAACCCTAACCCTCTCCCCCACTCCAATATCTCTGCTCTAACCCTAACCCTCTCCCCCCACTATAATATCTCTGTTCTAACCCTAACCCTCTTCCCCGACTCCAATATCTTTGTTCGAAACCTAACCCTCTCTCCCCCACTCCAATATCTCTGTTCTACCCCTAACCGTCTCCCCCCAATATCTGTTCTAACCCTAACCCTCTCCCCCCACTCCAATATCTCTGCTCTAACCCTAACCCTCTCCCCCCACTACAATATCTCTGTTCTAACCCTAACCCTCTCCCCCCACTCCAATATCTCTGTTCTAACCATCTCTTCTCCCCTCACTCCAATATCTCTGTTCTAACCATCTCTTCTCCTCTCACTCCAATATCTGTTCTAACCCTCTCCTCTCTCCTCATTCTAATATCTCTGTTCTAACCCTCTCCTCTCCCCTCATTCCAATATCTCTGTTTTAACCCTCTCCTCTCCCCTCATTCTAATATCTCTGTTTTACCCTCTCCTCTCCCCTCATTCTAATATCTCTGTTTTACCCTCTCCTCTCCCCTCACTCCAATATCTATGTTTTTACCCTCTCCTCTCCCCTCACTCCAATATCTATGTTTTTACCCTCTCCTCTCCCCTCACTCCAATATCTCTGTTCTAACCCTCTCCTCTCCCCTCATTCTAATATCTCTGTTCTAACCCTCTCCTCTCCCCTCATTCTAATATCTGTTTTTACCCTCTCCTCACCCCTCATTCTAATATCTCTGTTCTAACCCTCTCCTCTCCCCTCATTCTAATATCTCTGTTCTAACCCTCTCCTCTCCCCTCATTCTAACATCTGTTTTTACCCTCTCCTCACCCCTCACTCCCCTCATTCTAATATCTCTGTTCTAACCCTCTCCTCTCCCCTCATTCTAACATCTGTTTTTATTCTCCAATATCTCTGTTCTAACCTAATATCTCTGTTCTCTCTCCTCCCCTCATTCTAATATCTGTTCTAACCCCTCATTCTCTCAATAATCTCCTCTCCCTCTCTGTTCTCTCTCTCTCCCCTCATTCTAATATCTCTGTTCTAACCCTCTCCTCTCCCCTCATTCTAATATCTCTGTTCTAACCCTCTCCTCTCCCTCATTCTAATACCCTCTCCTCACCCCTCACTCCAATATCTCTGTTCTAACCCTCATTCTAATATCTCTGTTCTAACCCTCTCTTTTCCCCTCATTCTAATATCTCTGTTCTAACCCTCTGCTTTACCCTCATTCTAATATCTGTTTTTACCCTCTCCTCACCCCTCACTCCAATATCTCTGTTCTAACCCTCTCCTCTCCCCTCATTCTAATATCTCTGTTCTAACCCTCTCCTCTCCCCTCATTCTAACATCTGTTTTTACCCTCTCCTCACCCCTCACTCCAATATCTCTGTTCTAACCCTCTCCTCTCCCCTCATTCTAATATCTCTGATTTACCCTCTCCTCTCCCTTCACTCCAATATCTATGTTTTTACCCTCTCCTCTCCCCTCACTCCAATATCTCTGTTCTAACCCTCTCCTCTCCCCTCATTCTAATATCTCTGTTCTAACCCTCTCCTTTCCCCTCATTCTAATATCTGTTTTTCCCTCTCCTCACCCCTCACTCCAATATCTCTGTTCTAACCCTCTCCTCTCCCCTCATTGTACCTCTTCTCTTTCATCTCCTGTTTTGTTTCTTCTCACTTCTTCCGTCTTCTCTCTCACCGTTTCCCTCGCTCCTGCTCAGTTTCTCCTCATCTCTTTCCTCTACCCATGTCGGCCTGTCATGGAACACAGACCCAGGGAAATTACAAGGCAAGCGCCGGGCCGGGGAGTAATTATATACTATTTTATGGGTTGGTCTCTCTCTCTTTCCATCCAGGTTACAACACAGTGGTGAGCATCCCTGCAGGAGCCACCAACATTGATATTAAACAGGTCAGCTACTCTGGGAAGTCGGAGGATGACAACTACCTCGGTGAGTTTGTGTGTGTGTGAGCATGAGTGATGCTATCACTGCTTAGCCATGGTACTTCACAGCAGGCCAATTCACTCACAGCCAGTTTATAGCAAATTCTTTCTAGCTATAGATGCTTTAAATATGTTTATTGGTGCTTTAAATGGTTGACACCATACAATAGGTCAATGTGTTTTCCCCCGCTCCTCTATCAAAGGGCAGCCACTGGCCAGAACATGGTTACCCACCCAGTGACCCCAGCTGTAGGGACAGGCTGTTTAGGATGTGGGGTTAAAGGGGGTGAGGAAGTATGGACTAATACCAAACCACTAGTCATTTATACCAGTCAGAATGTACAGTTGAAGTCGGAAGTTTACATACACTTAGGTTGGAGTCATTAAAACTCGTTTTTCAACCACTTCACAAATTTCTTGTTAACAAACTATAGTTTTGGCAAGTTGGTTAGGACATCTACTTTGTGCATGACACAAGTAATTTTTCCAACGATTGTTTATAGACAGATTATTTCACTTAGAATTCTCTGTATCACAATTCCAATGGGTCAGAAGTTTACATAGGCTAAGTTGACTGTGCCTTTAAACAGCTTGGAAAATTCCAGAAAAAGATGTCATGTTTTTAGAAGCTTCTGACAGGCTAATTGACATAATTTGAGTCCATTGTAGGTGTACCTGTGGATGTATTTCAAGGCCTACTTTCAAATTCAGTGCCTCTTTGCTTGACATCATGGGAAAATCAAAAGAAATCAGCCAAGACTTCAGACAAAAAATTGTCGACCTCCACAAGTCAGGTTCATCCTTGGGAGCAATTTCCAAACGCCTGAAGGTACCACATTCATCTGTACTCTGGTATGATGGAACAAAAATAGAACTTTTGGCCATAATGACCATCGTTATGTTTGGAGGAAAAAGGGGGAGGCTTGCAAGCCGAAGAACACTATCCCAACCGTGAAGCATGGGGGTGGCAGCATCATGTTGTCGGGGTCGTTTGCTGCAGGAGGGACTGGTGCACTTCTCAAAATAGATGACATCAAGAGGGAGGAAAAATATGTAGATATATTGAAGCAACATCTCAAGACATCAAATGGGTCTTCCAAATGGACAATGACCCCAAGCATATTTCCAAAGTTCTGGCACAATGGCTTAAGGACAACAAAGTCACGGTATTGGAGTGGCCATTACCAAGCCTTGACCTCAATCCTATAGAAAATGTGTGGGCAGAACTGAAAAAGCATGTGCGAGCAAGGAGGCCTACAAACCTGACTCAGTTACACCAGCTCTGTCAGGAGGAATGGGACAAAATTCACCCAACTTATTGTGGGAAGCTTGTGGAAGGCTACCCGAAATGTTTGACCCAAGTTGAGCAATTTAAAGGCAATGCTACCAAATACTAATTGAGTGTATGTAAACTTCTGACCCACTGGGAATGTAATGAAATAAATAAAAGCTGAAATAAATCATTTATTCTATTATTCTGACATTTTTACATTCTTACTAGGATTAAATGTCAGGAATTGTGAAAACTGAGTTTTTATGTATTTGGCAAAGATGTATGTAAACTTCCCACTTCAACTGTATGTGGAGGAAGCATGGCGGGGCCCGGAGCCAGATGGGCCAGAGGATAAGGGATAGCTGGGAAAGCAAACAGTGTGTCAGAACGAGAGGAAACTGAATGTGGAGGAAGCATGGCGGGGCCCGGAGCCAAATGGGCCAGAGGATAAGGGATAGCTGGGAAAGCAAACAGTGTGTCAGAACGAGAGGAAACTGAATGTGGAGGAAGCATGGCGGGGCCCGGAGCCAAATGGGCCAGAGGATAAGGGATAGCTGGGAAAGCAAACAGTGTGTCAGAACGAGAGGAAACTGAATGTGGAGGAAGCATGGCGGGGCCCGGAGCCAAATGGGCCAGAGGATAAGGGATAGCTGGGAAAGCAAACAGTGTGTCAGAACGAGAGGAAACTGTATGTGGAGGAAGCATGGCGGGGCCCGGAGCCAAATGGGCCAGAGGATAAGGGATAGCTGGGAAAGCAAACAGTGTGTCAGAACGAGAGGAAACTGTATGTGGAGGAAGCATGGCGGGGCCCGGAGCCAAATGGGCCAGAGGATAAGGGATAGCTGGGAAAGCAAACAGTGTGTCAGAACAAGAGGAAACTGAATGTGTGTAGAAAAGGTGTTAATTAGAGCCATGTGTAGCCAGGCTAGATGAAAGTGGATAGGGGCTGGGTGAGATGGGCAATGGCTGTGTTTGTGTGTGTGTGTGTGTGTGTGTGTGTGTGTGTGTGTGTGTGTGTGTGTGTGTGTGTGTGTGTTAGCCAATGCATTTTTCTCACTGCTGGAGGGTGCAGGTGATGACTGCCAGAAGAGGTGTTTTTGTCATTGGCCATCACACACCATACACACAGGCAGTCAGGGGTTAACGAGGACTAGCTGGGGTCCTCAGCTGGTGGTGTGCAGACTTGAGTGTAAACAAAGTTGTGCCTAGAGACCTAATCACACACATTGTTTCAACATGGGCTCTCTCACATTGTAATTACTACATATTTCACAGAACCATACTTCTGTCGTTTGTGTGTTTTTATGCACTGGTTTGTATTTCAAGACAGTGGAGCTACTTTGTTAGCATTCGTAAAGAAAGTCACGCAGTCTAACTCCAAATGACTGCAATTTGGTGCCACCAATGTTTCAACATACCCCCTTGCAACAATGGAATTGCAGAACATTTTTGGTTTGAAGTCATTGAATGTTTACATACAGCTTGGAATGACAAAGCTACTTTCCACCTCAAAAGATTTTCCAAACCTGAAACCCAAAAAACTCAAAAAGTATTTAGCAAAGAAAGCAGTTTTTATCCAATGTCTTGAGGCAATATTTTCTTTTTATTATTTATTTTTCCACTTTTCGTTTGTTTCCTTTCAGCTTTATCTGACAGCCATTCTAACTTTCTCCTGAATGGGAACTTTGTGGTGGCCATGTTCAAAAAGGAAATCCCCTTCAAGGGAACTGTCATTGAGTACAGCGGCTCAGACACCATGGAGGAGCGCATCAACTGCACTGAACGCATCGAGGAGGAACTCATTCTACAGGCAAGGCTGATGTCTCTGTCTCTTTGTCTCTCTCTCGCTCTTCTGTTTGTTTCTATCTTCCTCTCTCTCTAGTGTTCTCTGTCCCCTCTCCACCCTTCCCCCAACTCTCCTTCTATATTGTTACAAGTATTTCCCATATCATTGTTTCCCTAGGTCCTGTGTGTGGGGAACCTGTACAACCCAGATGTGCGCTACTCCTTCAACATCCCCATCGAGGAGCACAGGGAACAGTTTGTGTGGGACCCCTCAGGCTCCTGGCTGGATTGTAGCCGCATGTGTCAGGGTAAGGTCATAGTCGTCCATCCAGTTACCCATGTGTCAAGGTAAAGTCATAGTCGTCCACCCAGTTACCCATGTGTCAGGAGGGTAAAGTCATAGTCATCCACCCAGTTACCCATGTGTCAGGGTAAAGTCATAGTCGTCCACCCAGTTACCCATGTATCAGGGTAAAGTCATAGTCGTCCACCCAGTTACCTATGTGTCAGGAGGGTAAAGTCATAGTCATCCACCCAGTTACCCATGTGTCAGGGTAAAGTCATAGTCGTCCACCCAGTTACCCATGTATCAGGGTAAAGTCATAGTCGTCACCCAGTTACCTATGTGTCAGGAGGGTAAAGTCATAGTCATCCACCCAGTTACCCATGTGTCAGGGTAAAGTCATAGTCGTCCACCCAGTTACCCATGTATCAGGGTAAAGTCATAGTTTTCCACCCAGTTACCTATGTGTCAGGAGGGTAAAGTCATAGTCATCCACCCAGTTACCCATGTGTCAGGGTAAAGTCATAGTCGTCCACCCAGTTACCCATGTATCAGGGTAAAGTCATAGTCGTCCACCCAGTTACCTATGTGTCAGGAGGGTAAAGTCATAGTCATCCACCCAGTTACCCATGTGTCAGGGTAAAGTCATAGTCGTCCACCCAGTTACCCATGTATCAGGGTAAAGTCATAGTCGTCCACCCAGTTACCTATGTGTCAGGAGGGTAAAGTCATAGTCATCCACCCAGTTACCCATGTGTCAGGGTAAAGTCATAGCCATCCACCCAGTTACCCATGTGTCAGGGTAAGGTCATGGTCATCCACCCAGTTACCCATGTGTCAGGGTAAGGTCATGGTCATCCACCCAGTTACGCATGTGTCAGGGTAAAGTCATAGTCATCCACCCAGTTACCCATGTGTCAGGGTAAGGTCATGGTCATCCACCCAGTTGCCCATGTGTCAGGGTAAAGTCATAGTCGTCCACCCAGTTACCCATGTGTCAGGGTAAAGTCATAGTCATCCACCCAGTTACCCATGTGTCAGGGTAAAGTCATAGTCATCCACCCAGTTACCCATGTGTCAGGGTAAAGTCATAGTCATCCACCCAGTTACCCATGTGTCAGGGTAAAGTCATAGTCATCCACCCAGTTACCCATGTGTCAGGGTAAGGTCATGGTCATCCACCCAGTTACCCATGTGTCAGGGTAAAGTCATAGTCGTCCACCCAGTTACCCATGTGTCAGGGGGGTAAAGTCATAGTCGTCCACCCAGTTACCCATGTGTCAGGGTAAAGTCATAGTCATCCACCCAGTTACCCATGTGTCAGGGTAAGGTCATAGTCATCCACCCAGTTACCCATGTGTCAGGGTAAAGTCATAGTCATCCACCCAGTTACCCATGTGTCAGGGTAAGGTCATAGTCATCCACCCAGTTACCCATGTGTCAGGGTAAGGTCATAGTCATCCACCCAGTTACCCATGTGTCAGGGTAAAGTCATAGTCATCCACCCAGTTACCCATGTGTCAGGGTAAGGTCATGGTCATCCACCCAGTTACCCATGTGTCAGGGTAAAGTCATACATTTACATTACATTTAAGTCATTTAGCAGACGCTCTTATCCAGAGCGACTTACAAATTCATAGTCATCCACCCAGTTACCCATGTGTCAGGGTAAGGTCATGGTCATCCACCCAGTTACCCATGTGTCAGGGTAAAATCATTAACCGTCTCCCCAGTTACCCATGTATCAGGGTCAAGTCATAGTCATCCACCCAGTTACCCATGTGTCAGGTCATGGTCATCCACCCAGTTACCCAAGTGTCAGGGTAAGGACGCTGTTACCCATAGGTTTCAGGCTTCAGCCCCCAATGCTATTTTGACCCCCACACCGCATGAGTACTGAGTACCAACCCACCTCTCCTATAAATCAACCTACCTCCTCTCCTGTAAGCCCCTCTGCTCTGACCTGGTTGATCACATCCCAGTACACCTTCCTCCCCTTAGCCCTGAGCCTGCCCTCTAACCTTACTGAGCCAATTAATGTTTATTAGAATGGACAAAGCCATCAATCACATGACACCATTTACATTTTACCTTTAATTAACTAGGCAAGTCAGTTAAAGAACAAATTCTTATTTTCAATGACGGCCTAGGAAGTGTCAGGAGTGCCTAGGAACACTGCCCCCTCTCAGCTAGCCTGCAACGTTACTTCCTGGAGCAGTTCAAACTGCACAAGTTATGTCTCATGAGACGCCATCTTAACCGACTTCATCACCAAAAGGTTGCAAGATCAAATCCCGAGCTGACCAGGTAAAAATCTGCAGTTGTTCAGGGGTAGAAAGACAGATTTTTACCTGGTCAGCTCAGGATTTGATCTTGCAACCTTTGGGTTACAAGTCCAACTCTCAAACCACTAGGCTACCTGCCACACCATTCATTCCTATCTGAAGATCCAATAGCACATTGAAGCCAAATGAAGTCAGTTAAGATGGCGTCTCATAAGACATAACTTGTGCAGTTTGAGATATTCCAGGAAGTAACGTTGCAGGCTAGCTCAGTGCTGCCCCCTCTCATTGAGTAACTCAAGTTGAAGGCCGACCAAGGTATTGCAGGCTGCCATTAGCAACTAAATCATTCTTGTAACTTTTCCTGTGTGCAATTTTTAAATAATCTGTTCAAGGACATACATCTGGTATATTAGAAGCAATTATTTGTATCATGATTATCTTTTTGGGGGGGGGGGGGGGGTTACACGAAGACTGACCGCAAAGATTGCCATTTTTTCATTCATTTTAATGGGGATCCTGTCTTCTGCAAACAATACCTGCAGTACCACAGTCGGCTTTGAACTTCTACGGCTTCTATGAGAGGCAGGTTAGCATTTCTCTTCATGAATCTTGTTCTGGAGGCAGCTCTGTAGCTGGCACAGCCACAAAGTAATACAATTTGATTTGAAACCTAACCCTAACCTTAAATTAAGACCAATAAGCTATTTTCTGGTTCATGAAGTTTTACATTATAGCCAATTTTGACTTTGCAGCTGGAGTATCTAAGGGCAAATCGATGAGTTCTGCCACCAGGACAAGACTCAGACTAAAAGTCAACCTGCCAATGAGAGGGGGCAGCTGTTCTCCCCTGTTCTGAGCACACAAAATGTCTCCCGGAAGTTTCTCCTAGGACCAGGGGCTGAGACTTCCTGTGTCTCGCAGCACTCAGCATCATTAGCAGGATCCAGTTGAAGCAGTTTCATCCCAGAACCCCTAATCCCATTTGGACTGGGACCCAATCGCAGAGAGTTAATTAAACAATTTAAAGGAGGGGGAAATGTGAACTTTGGCAGTCGATCCTAGCCAGATTGGATCTAATTCAAACATTCAAATCTTGCATGTGTGCGTGTGTGTTTGTGTGTCCGTGTAGGTGAACGACGGCGCAGGGCAGTATGTGTGAGGAAGAGTGACCACCTGGGGGTTTCTGACCAGCGCTGTGAACCTCTACCCCGCCCCAACGCTGCCACTGAGCCATGTAACACTGACTGTGAACTCAGGTAGATACACACACAACTTAACACACACGGTCACTATATATATGTTAAACAGACACTAACCCATATAGCCTGTTTGCAGGTGGAATGTAGCAGGCAGGAGTGAGTGTTCTGCTAAGTGTGGCCCTGGTTACCGGACCATGGACGTGCAGTGTATGAGGTACAGCTTGCTGAAGAGGCAGAGTGAGAGGGTGGAGGGGAGGGCCTGTTCTGACCTACCTAAACCCCAGGCCAGGGAGGCCTGCCACGGGGACTGTCTGCTCAAGAGCTGGCAGTACAGCGCCTGGTCCCAGGTCAGTAGAAACTATAGTCAAAGACACACATCATTACAATACCAGTTTTCATGATGTGATGCTATTGCACATTGTCTTGAAAAGCAGCCCATTTTTTATTTAGTCTTCTCATGCATGACAGGTGTTATTATAAGGGGACATGTGATTTAGATTACAAGTAGTAGAGAGTATTTTGTACATGTTTGGTGCAGTGTTTTTGTTAGGCTTTTGTGCAGTACATGTTGAATGGTGAATCTAATGCTGAGTGTTGTGTGCATCATTCAGTGTTCTAAGACGTGTGGTCGTGGGGCCCGCACCAGGGACTCTTACTGTATGAACAATCTGGGGAGGAGACTGGTGGACAGGGAGTGCAGTGACTACCAAAGGATGATTGCAGAGAGCTGCAACGACCAGGCCTGCCCTGACTGGTCAGCCAACGACTGGAGTGAGGTACGGGTTACACTTCACACACCCAAACACGCACACACACAGTACACACACACACACAAATACACACACACAGTGCAAACACACACATGCACACACATGACACAAATTCACACTGTTACATTCACATCAATAAACAACTTCTATAAACACACGTAAATATATACACACTTTATGAAGTATATGCGTATTAATGTACACACATAATAAAACACACATAAATATACACACTTTATAAAGTATATGCATATTGATGTAAACACATAATAAAGCACACACATACACACAACAGGACACACACACACAGTGCAAACACACACATGCACACACATGACACATATTCACACACTGTTACATTCACATCAATAAAAGCTTCTATAAACACACATAAATATATACACACTTTATAAAGTATAAGTGTATTGATGTAAACGCATCACATTTGCTCTAACATTTTACACACACAATCACACAATGTTCCTCCCCCCACACACACCCTTCATAACACATATACTTTATTAGTCTTCCTCCCTCACCCTGACCCTATCTCTCCTTCTGTCCCCTCCCAGTGCTTGGTGACGTGTGGGAAGGGGATGAGGCACAGGCAGGTATCCTGTAGTGTGCGGGTAGGAGAGGAGAATCTGAGTGAACACTTCTGTGACCCCAACACCAAGCCTCTAGCCGTGGGGAGCTGTGAGCTGCCAGATTGTGCCTCCTGGCAGGTCGGAGTCTGGGGACCGGTGAGTCCAGATGGATCTGCACGTGCCTGTGTCTGACAGATTCAGGTTCTCTTGTGGTTGAATCTTTGTGATTGAATAGGAATGAATGTGCAGGAATGAATGTTTAAGTGTGTAACATTGTAGTGTGTGTTATTTATGTGTCTGGCTGCATGTGTGCTCTGCACATACATCCCCTTCCTTCCCAGTGTGTATCTGTGGTGTGTATCTGTGTGTGGGGTCAGATTTACTCCGACAGGATATGAGGGCAGAGTGAGAGCGCTAAGGAAGGAAATGACATCTCAAGTCAGAGCACACCACTCCACAACTCACCACACTATCAGGTCCCCCCACTGCCTTAGACGGAGCCGTACACACACAGACCCTGTAAGTCTGCTAGTCCAATACTTCCTCAGCCTATATACACACACCTTGTCTGGTGTGCACAAGCCAGTATGGCAGGAATGAATGGATGAATGAATGTCTTTGACCATTCATTGACTCAACATGATAGTTCCATTGACAGAGCTAGTATACAGTATATATGGCTGTTCATTCCTGTGTAATCACAATCTACTGCCCAAATCCTGCAGCACTTCCTCCACCAAATGTGTGTACATTACAATTGGCTCAGAACAGGGCAGCACGGCTGGCCCTTGCATGTACACAGAGAGCTAATATTAATAATATGCACGTCGATCTCTCCTGGCTCAAAATGGAGGAGAGATTGACTTGGAGGAGAGATTGAGGCATTGACATGTTGAATGCACCGAGCTGTCTGTTTGAACGACTGGCACACATGCATACCCCACAAGACATGCCACAAGGGGTCTCTTCACAGTACAGAACAGACTATGGGAGGCACACAGTACTAAATAGAGCCATGACTACATGGACTCTATTACACATCAAGTAACTCATGCAAGCAGTAAAATTAGATTTAAAAAACGGATACACATACACCTTATTGAACAGCAGGGACTGTGAAGTAACACAAACATAGGCACAGACACATGCATACAAACACATGATAACATACGCACTATACACACATGAACTCATGTATTTTGTGTTGTAGATATGTGGTAGTAGAGTTGGGGCCTGAGGGCACACCACTTAATGTGTTGTAGATATGTGGTAGTAGAGTTGGGGCCTGAGGGCACACCACTTAATGTGTTGTAGATATGTGGTAGTAGAGTTGGGGCCTGAGGGCACACCACTTAATGTGTTGTAGATATGTGGTAGTAGAGTTGGGGCCTGAGGGCACACCACTTAATGTGTTGTAGATATGTGGTAGTAGAGTTGGGGCCTGAGGACACACCACTTAATGTGTTGTAAAATCTGTTGTGAATTAATTGTATTTTTTATAACTGCCTTCATTTTCCGGCCCCCAGAATGAGTAGCTGCTGCCGTGGGGATCCATAATGAAGACACATACATTCATTTAGCAGATGTTCTTATCCAGAACGATGTAAAGGAGAAATGAGGGTTTAAGTGCCTTGCTCAAGGGCACATCAACAGATGTTTCACCTAGTCGGCTCGGGATTTGTACCAGCAACCTTTCAGTTACAGGCCCAATGCTCTGAACCACTAGGCTACCTGCCGCCCCACTAGGCTAACTGCCGCCCCACTAGGCTACCTGCCACCCCACTAGGCTACCTGCCGCCCCACTAGGCTACCTGCCGCCCCACTAGGCTACCTGCCGCACCACCAGGCTAACTGCCGCCCCTCTAGGCTACCTGCCGGGCTACCTGCCGCCCCACCGGGCTACCTGCCGCCCCACCGGGCTAGCTGCCGCCCCTCTAGGCTACCTGCTGGGCTACCTGCCGCCCCACCGGGCTACCTGCCGCCCCACCGGGCTAACTGCCGCCCCTCTAGGCTACCTGCCGGGCTACCTGCCGCCCCACCAGGCTAACTGCCGCCCCTCTGGGCTACCTGCCGGGCTACCTGCCGCCCCACCGGGCTACCTGCCGCCCCCCGGGCTACCTGCCGCCCCACCGGGCTACCTACCGCCCCACCGGGCTACCTGACGCCCCACCGGGCTACCTGCCGCCTCACCGGGCTACCTGCCGCCCCACCGGGCTAACTGCCGCCCCCCCGGGCTACCTGCCGCCCCACCGGGCTACCTGCAGCCCCACCGGGTTACCTGCCGCCCCACTGGGCTACCTGCCGCCCCACCAGGCTAACTGCCGCCCCTCTAGGCTACCTGCCAGGCTACCTGCCGCCCCACTGGGCTACCTGCCGCCCCACTAGGCTACCTGCCACCCCACCAGGCTACCTGCCGCCCCACTAGGCTACCTGCCGCCCCACCAGTCTACCTGCCGTTCCGTTAGCAGAGATCTGGGGGAGAGGGTGGGTGTCTGGGAAGTAGTAGTGTTCAACTACATTGGTAGTGTTCAACTGCGCTTGGCTGTGCTAGACTATGTGAGCTGAGTTAAAATTGCATCCTTCCTTGAAGTAGAACACTGATCTGCCAAGGTTTTACTGTCAAACCTTTTGGAGCCTCAGGCCATCATCTGACCCTGTGTGTGTCTCTCCTGTGTGTGTTGTTGCAGTGTGCAGTGACGTGTGGCCATGGTTACCAGATGCGGGCTGTGAGGTGTGTGTCAGGGTTGTATGGATACACGGTAGATGACAGGAAGTGTAACGCAGCATCCAGACCCAGGGACAGCCAGGACTGTGAGATGGCACCGTGTCCCTGGGCCTCTCCTCAACACAGCACCATCCGCCCTGACACCTCTGGTCAGCTCCTCACACAGTGGAGATATGGCTCCTGGACCACAGTGAGCACTGCAACCGCGCACACGCACTAATAGGCTTATGAACACTCACGTACAGTAGCTCTCTCTGCCTCGCCATTACTACCCCTCTGACTGTACATGTCTGATTCACTGGTCTGTAGAATGCAGCACTGCTCAGCCTCACACACACACACTCCCTCACCCTGGTGTTTTGCATTGTTTCCCAGTGCAAATGAAAAAACAGATCTAAACATGAGGCTTTGGTTTCAAACACGAGTCTCAGTTTGTCTGTATGTCTGTCAGAGAGGCTGTGAGCTCGCATGTCAAAGAGGAGGCTAGCGCAAGTGTGGTCCCTCTGAAAAAACACACATACATTCCACTCAGGAGCGATACTGCCATCCTCTCGTGTAAAGTCAGGGGCAATTTGGTGTAATTGATATGATTGTGATGTTTACATGTGTATTTCAGATGGTGTCTTTAGATCTCAGTGGGTATTCACCCCTTGGTAAAGTTTACTCTGTCCTCCTGTTGAGTTTGCCCGGGTGCAGCCAGAATATCACCAGGTGAAAACCTCATGGAGGAGTCTGGTTAGAACATATAGAGACAGAGAGTACAAATGATTC
This sequence comes from Oncorhynchus masou masou, assembly GCF_036934945.1. Classification (NCBI taxonomy): domain Eukaryota; kingdom Metazoa; phylum Chordata; class Actinopteri; order Salmoniformes; family Salmonidae; genus Oncorhynchus; species Oncorhynchus masou. Next base: position 80,649,164 of record NC_088242.1, on the reverse strand, counting down.
ATTTTAATGCATTTGTCACAGAGTGTCTGAGCTGGTGGCTTAAAATGTAACCTTTATCAGTTCATTGAAAATAGACTTGTTATGCACACATCTTCAATGAAACACATCAGCCAGTAAGAGTTCATGTAAAGTGTGTAAGTGTGACACATTGTAACTTTAATCTTGAATGTTTGTGGGTTCCTCTGTGTGTCTGTCTCAGTGCTCTGTCTCCTGTGGGAAGGGGAAGCGTGCCCGCTATGTCAGCTGTCGGGACGCCCAGGGTGGAGTGGCAGACGAGTCCTACTGTGCCCATCTGCCCCGGCCCCCAGAATCCTCAGCCTGCTTCAGCTCGTGTGGCCAGTGGAGCTCCCGGGAGTGGTCTCCTGTATGTTACAGTTGTTGTCATTTTTTAAACCCCATTACTTTTATAAGTATAAATATGTATGAGTAGCTATTATGCCTTTACTACTAAAATAATGCATGCCTTATTAAAGTTTTTTTGCTATGCTCTCTGCCCAGTGTTCAGTGATATGACCTTGTGTCTATTCCTTCCCCAGTGTTCAGTGACGTGTGGTGTGGGCCGGGCCACCAGGCAGGTGGAATGCAGTAACTACCACCACCAGGTGGATGAGTCATTCTGCGACCAGGATGAGAGGCCCAGCACAGAGCACGAGTGTACGGCCACCCCCTGCCCCTCCGAGTACCGACAGAGGCCCAATGACCAGCCCTACAGCCCACACAACCCCGCCAGCCACCCGGGCCATGGCAGTTGGAACGTCCCCTCGGCAGACAACCAGTGGAGGACGGGACCCTGGGGAGGAGTATGTACAGAACCATGGGACCAGAGATTGTACACTCACCTGAGTGACCCCTAGTTGTAGGCAATATGGTCGGGGGTTCGGTGGGGGTCATGATGTTCCATGTGGTCAAGAAAAACTTCTGGGACTATGATACCATCTCCATGCACTGCTCTCTCCCTCACCTAATTGTCTGACTGCATATCTGCTGTTCCTCACATAGTGATCTCTCACTGTATTCACTCAGACAGATAGTAAGGATATGACTAGATTGCAGCTGGTAAGGTAGTGTCCAGAGTAGTGTACAGAGTTGTGTGTGTGTTTCCCTCTGTAACACACTCTGTGCCCCTCCGTAGTGCTCCAGTACGTGTGCAGGGGGCTTCCAGAGGAGGGTGGTAGTGTGTCAGGATGCGGAGGGTCGCAGCACCAGCCACTGTGACCAGAGGGTCAAACCTGCAGAGTCCAAGAGCTGCGACTCAGGACCCTGCCCTCTGTGGAACTACGGAACCTGGGGAGAGGTGAGGGAGAGGCTATACAGACACGACTGGTGCCCAAATTGATGACGTATGTTGCGCATCTGAGAGACGAGTTGAGACGACTGCCTGAACCGAACCCGTTCGTCTCCACTCGACTCTCGCTGTGCGACATACGTCATCAATTTGGGCACCAGGCGTGTCTGTATAGCCTCTCCCGAGAGGTGAGTACACAGGCACGACAGGGACTATGTACATATTTAAACAGATCTGCCTCTGTTAAAGCTACAACAATATGGTCCACTACTAAACTACAGATACCCATTTCAGACTCCTGGGCATGTGTCAATAGTCTAAAGTGGCTTCCTTTCCTCTGCACCTCTTGTTCATCTACTCCCGCACTGAAAGAAGAACTATTGAGATACTGTACCAAGCAGCCTGCCTTGAACTCAAACGTCTTGCTAAATACTAAGTTGACGCCCTCTTCTCTTTTCCACTCTCAGTGCACCCAGACGTGTGGCGGAGGCAGGAGGACGCGCCAGGTGGTGTGCCAGCGGCCCAACGGACAGAGACTCAACGACCACAACTGTGACGTCCTGGACAAGCCTCCTGACGTGGAGCAGTGTAACCTGGACCTGTGCCCGGGCAGCACATCCTGGCACCGCCGACCATGGAAGCCGGTACGATAGTACTTCCTCTTCCCATAACTTCTCCTCCTCCTTAACTTCCTCCTTCACTGGGGCGTGTCACCATGAGCCGTGAGTAGACATGGGGGTGTGCTTAAATTACAGGGAGTGTACTTCTGGCCCATCCACTAGCAGCTAGAGGCTAGCGGCTAGCTAACTGTTTTAGCCTGTAATCTGTAAGAGCGTCAATGGAGCACTAGTGTCAGCGCTAGGTTAGGATAGCCCCAGCCCCCCCACACTGGTCCATGGAGTGGCATGGTGCTGATTAGAAACAGGGGGGAAAGAGCACACACAGAATGCTGCTCCACATTGGGAATTGTCAGAAACACATGGTTCCTATTTGGAACTTAGGCTCCAAATGAAAACTATAAATTAGAAGGACAATGTTGTCCAACAATGCCATATATTTGTAGAGGCGAGTGAGTAACTCGAAATATATTTATTTCATATGTGAAGCGTGAAGTAAACGTTTTTTCTGATTTCTGTCTCACCCTGTAACCGAAAGTACACAAGTGTAAATTTGTGTATAAGAGTTACCTTTATCAAACAGCAACAAATTGCTGTTACTGTATTTTGTGTATGTATCTTTGTATCTTTGTACAGTATGATTTTTAGTGGCTAGGTTTCATAACTGAATATGATATTTAATATTTTACTGGTGCTTTTGGTTGGATCTCTTGCGTCTCATGAATAATGACAGTTTGTACAGAGCAACGTACTTTCAAAACGACAGTTTTACTATTTTTAAAATTATTAAAATATATTTTTTAAGACTCATAAATGAAACGTTAAATGCAGTTTTCAAAATGGTGCCATCCCTCTTAGAATGTTATATTCTAGATCAGTTCTACCATCCCCTCATGTAACAAGGTGTGCTAAAGTTTTAAATAACTGAAAATGAATTATAAGTACAAAATAATAAAAAAAAAACAGTAACTATAGAATACTATAGATAGTCTAGATATAACACTGTATTTTAGGGTTCAATTTGAAATGCTTAGACACATACAGTTACTGTAGGAAAAAAGCTATAATGCCTATGCAATGAAAATATTGGGCGCAGAAAGTCATGTACAGTAGAAGCTACAAAGGCCAGGCCTTCTACACTTCTGGTATCACAGAACTGAACATTGTATAGGGATCACTGTTCAGCAAAACACTCAACCTCACAATATACTCTCACCCTCACCAGTACATGTGTTATAATTTTTCTGTCTTGTCGTTAGTGTGTTAGTTGGTCATAGTGGCACAAGTGATTTCAATATTTGTCTTGTATGGTGGGTCCTTTGTCTCTGTAAAACTGCACTGTAGTACAGGAGACGTTTACATCAAAATGATGTTTACAGTGGGGTTTCTATAGAAACACCAGTCTGCCATTTTTTCAGAAGTCAGCGAATTAGAGCCCTTTTGTCTTTCTCTGATAAATTGGCTGTAGGTGCTCTTAACAGATTGACATAACAGTCAATCTGCTAAGTACAAGAGGCACTATAAAGTTGTATTATTGAACTTATTCACAGGTCATACCTGATGTATTTGTAAAGCTTATGTTACATGCCGTATATCAAGATAAATCCGTCTAATGTGGTGTACGAATGTCAAACTATGCAATCCAGTTTTTAAAGCTCTACCATTTCACAGTAGATTTACTTCCAATGTGCTTTTCATCTGAAAGTCTGCTCAGAAGATAAAACCAACTGAATTGGCATCCGCTAATCTGAAGCACACAAATACCTCTCTTTTATGATACTGTAGTCATTTGTTGCTGTTTCACTTTTTTCTTGGGCAAGTTTCTACATTTCTGAAGGATTTTTTCATATAAAAGCTATTTATTTGTTTACAATAGTTTATTCATTGTTGCAGCTTTAATGTTGTATTTGTTTCAATTTAGATACATGTAACACTTGGGTTGAACTATCTGTCATAACCTTCGTAGTGCTGACGTGAACCTGACCTGCCATCCGATAACTGCTCCATACATTTCAAAACATTTCATTACTAACTACTTGCTTGATGGATAGCCAGCCAGTCAACACATATATTATATTATACCCTTCGACAGCATGAAAAACACTAGTACGTGAAACATGGTTTCCCAAAGTGTCATGACATGTGAGACATCAAGGTGCAGTCTTCCTGACACAGTTCAGGTGAAGTGTTACCAAAATGGCTCTTTGTTTGTGTTGACCATAAGCTCTCCTGTGAGGTCCACTCTGGGCTCTCTCTCTCTCTCTTGTCTTCTTCCTCCTCCACATTCCTTTGTCTCTGTCTGTCCCACGACATTCACTTCATCCAAGACTCCTCCTTAGCCTCGCCAGCCCAGTCGCTCTTCGTGTCTCCAACTTTTTTTTACCCATGGTGCTCAGTGCATTGCTTAGTTTTTTTGTTCAAATGTTTTGTTCATCTTTTTCTATTTATTTAGTTCACATTCAAAAATACATAAACATGTTGAAATATCTTTTCCCACTGTAAAAAATATTAAAGAAACAAAGGTTGTGAAATGTGTGTTGTTTTTCAATGTGGCATCATGCTGTAATACTTGGAAAGTGTTGTATTCTTTGGCAATAACATTTGCCCCATAACTTCAAAGTCATATTGTTAAGCATTTACTTTTATGCTCATCACAGTACATGAAATAGCATCATATGTGCTCTGTATTTTTGGGGGTTTATACCAAATACTGTCTAAAATATATACTACACTGAGCAAAAGTTATTGAGATATAAAGGCCCACATCTTAAATGCTGAACCGTCGCCCAAAAGTTGTACACAGGTCAAACAAACTTCAGACACAAACTTCAAGATAACTGTTTCGGTTTAATGATATCCCTATAGCATTTGTTACACAATATATGATACCTAAAATATTTGTGGATACAGAAAAATATATACCTTTGCAGTTCCTCCTCATGTCTCTATCCAGCTAATCTAAAGCCAGCTATCTGAGTTTTTTAGAATAGCATAAACGTGTGCTTTATAAAATAGCATAAACAGCATAAATTAAAACCACACAAAATAAAATGTAAAACAGACTGCAGGCTTTCTTCATATTGTTATGATGTTTTTATATCATTTCATTTTGCAAACACTCAAGAGAAAACATGCTCCAATTTTGGCACAGGCTGGCACATATATCTGTTTACAATTGTTATAATAGGGCCATCTCCGTAATGCCTTTGGCTGTAAACCAACAGAGTATTGTGTTTTATTACAAGAATCATTGGAAATTAATCAATGTTGGCAAGTTTGTTATATTTTAAGAGGTCCCAAAATGATGTTCATGCAATACTGTTGATGAATTAATTTTTGCCTCTTTTCTGTTGTATTATATCATGCTTTCAAATAGAGGCGATCATTTCAACAGGACAAGTAAAATAAGCAGAGCCAATACCAAAAATAAAAAACTGAAATATAACATTTAAATAAGGATTCGGACCCTTTACTCAGTACTTTGTTGAAGCAACAAGCTTGGCACACCTGTATTTGGGGAGTTTCTCCCATTCTCCTCTGCAGATCCTCTCAAGCTCTGTCAGGTTGGATGGGGAGCGTCGCTGCACAGCTATTTTCAGGTCTCTCCAGAGATGTTCGATCAGGTACAAGTCTGGTTCAAGCTCTGGCTGGGCCACTCAAGGACATTCAGAGACTTGTCCTGAAGCCACTCCTGCGTTTGGCTGTGTGCTTAGGGTTGTTGTCCTGTTGGAAGTTGAACCTTCACCCCAGTCTGAGGTCCTGAGTGCTCTGGAGCAGGTTTTCATCAAGGATCTCTCTTTACTTTGCTCCGTTCATCTTTCCCTCGATCCTGACTAGTCTCCCAGTCCCTGCCGCTGAAAAACATCCCCTGCTTCACTGTAGGGAAGGTGCCAGGTTTCCAACATAAATTACGCTTGGCCAAAGAGTTCAATCTTGGTTTCATCAGACCAGACAATCTTGTTTCTCATGGTCTGAGAGTCCTTTAGGTGACTTTTGGCAAACTACAAGCAGGCTGTCATGTGACTTTTGCTAAGGAGTGGCTTCTGTCTGGCCACTCTACCATAAAGGCCTGATTGATGGAGTGCTGCAGAGATGGTTGTCCTTCTGGAAGGTTCTCCCATCTCCACAGAGGAACTCTGGAGCTCTGTCAGAGTGACCATCGTTTTCTTGGCCACCTCCCTGACCAAGGCCCTTCTCACCTGGTTGCTCAGTTTGGCCGGGTGTCCAGCTCTAGGAAAAGTCTTGGTGGTTCCAAGCGTTTTCCATTTAAGAATGATGGAAGCCACTGTGTTCTTGGGGACCTTCAATGATGCAGAAATGTTTTGGTACTCTTCCCCAGACCTGTGCCTCAAAACAATCCTGTCTCGGTGCTCTACCGACAATTCCTTCAACTTCATGGCTTGGTTTTTGCTGTGGGACCCTATATAGACAGGTGTGTGCTTTTCCCAAATCATGTCCAATGAATTGAATTTAACACAGGTGGACTCCAATCAAGTTGTAGAAACATCTCAAAGATGATCAATGTAAACAAATGCACCTGAGCTCAATTTCGAGTCTCATAGCAAAGGGTCTGAATAGGAAAGGAAAGGAAAGGAAAGGAAAGGGGGATACCTAGTCAGTGAATACTTATGTAACTAAGGTATTTCTGTTTCTTTAATACATTTGCTAAAATTACTAAAAACCTGTTTTAGCTTTGTCATTATGGGTTATTGTGTGTAGATTGATGAAGATTTTTTTTAAATCGATTTTAGAATAAGGCTGTAATGTAACAAAATGTGCAAAACGTCAAGGGGTCTGAATACTTTCCTAATGCATTGTACTGTATGTTGGCATGTTTCATAAAGTGATTTGCTTTCTCAAGTACAGTGCCTTGCGAAAGTATTCGGCCCCCTTGAACTTTGCGACCTTTTGCCACATTTCAGGCTTCAAACATAAAGATATAAAACTGTATTTTTTTGTGAAGAATCAACAACAAGTGGGACACAATCATGAAGTGGAACGACATTTATTGGATATTTCAAACTTTTTTAACAAATCAAAAACTGAAAAATTGGGTGCGCAAAATTATTCAGCCCCTTTACTTTCAGTGCAGCAAACTCTCTCCAGAAGTTCAGGGAGGATCTCTGAATGATCCAATGTTGACCTAAATGACTAATGATGATAAATATAATCCACCTGTGTGTAATCAAGTCTACGTATAAATGCACCTGCACTGTGATAGTCTCAGAGGTCCGTTAAAAGCGCAGAGAGCATCATGAAGAACAAGGAACACACCAGGCAGGTCCGAGATACTGTTGTGAAGAAGTTTAAAGCCGGATTTGGATACAAAAAGATTTCCCAAGCTTTAAACATCCCAAGGAGCACTGTGCAAGCGATAATATTGAAATGGAAGGAGTATCAGACCACTGCAAATCTACCAAGACCTGGCCGTCCCTCTAAACTTTCAGCTTATACAAGGAGAAGACTGATTAGAGATGCAGCCAAGAGGCCCATGATCACTCTGGATGAACTGCAGAGATCTACAGTTGAGGTGGGAGACTCTGTCCATAGGACAACAATCAGTCGTATATTGCACAAATCTGGCCTTTATGTAAGAGTGGCAAGAAGAAAGCCATTTCTTAAAGATATCCATAAAAAGTGTCGTTTAAAGTTTGCCACAAGCCACCTGGGAGACACACCAAACATGTGGAAGAAGGTGCTCTGGTCAGATGAAACCAAAATTGAACTTTTTGGCAACAATGCAAAACGTTATGTTTGGCGTAAAAGCAACACAGCTCATCACCCTGAACACACCATACCCACTGTCAAACATGGTGGTGGCAGCATCGTGGTTTGGGCCTGCTTTTCTTCAGCAAGGACAGGGAAGATGGTTAAAATTGATGGGAAGATGGATGGAGCCAAATACAGGACCATTCTGGAAGAAAACCTGATGGTCTGCAAAAGACCTGAGACTGGGACGGAGATTTGTCTTCCAACAAGACAATGATCCAAAACATAAAGCAAAATCTACAATGGAATGGTTCAAAAATAAACATATCCAGGTGTTAGAATGGCCAAGTCAAAGTCCAGACCTGAATCCAATCGAGAATCTGTGGAAAGAACTGAAAACTGCTGTTCACAAATGCTCTCCATCCAACCTCACTGAGCTCGAGCTGTTTTGCAAGGAGGAATGGGAAAAAATTTCAGTCTCTCGATGTGCAAAACTGGTAGAGACATACCCCAAGCGACTTACAGCTGTCATCGCAGCAAAAGGTGGCGCTACAAAGTATTAACTTAAGGGGGCTGAATAATTTTGCACGCCCAATTTTTCAGTTTTTGAATTGTTAAAAAAGTTTGAAATATCCAATAAATGTTGTTCCACTTCATGATTGTGTCCCACTTGTTGTTGAGTCTTCACAAAAAAATACAGTTTTATATCTTTATGTTTGAAGCCTGAAATGTGGCAAAAGGTTGCAAAGTTCAAGGGGGACGAATACTTTCGCAAGGCACTGTAGCAGTTATATGGGTTGAATCTTGGACTTACCTGGTGAGATGATTAGGGTATCTTGTGGCATTCTTCAGTCAGGGTTTGTCCAATAGAACAATCAAGCAATGTAAGCATTAACTGATTCCAAAGAGAATAACTCACCAAAGACAGAAAATAATTGAAATTTATTGCACAGATTTTGTTATTCAAACACAGTTTGGGAGCAGTAGTAGTTCCACACAAAATAGATATAGCAACAATGGTAACATCATTAAGTAATGTTGATTGCTTTAAAAACAGCTGCAACCCTTTTTGGGGTGAAGCAGCACTAACCAACAATAATGTGATGAATTGAACACTCCAACATTTTAGTAATTTATGCCTATTTGTTGCTTATAAACACAATTTCCTGCAGTTAGTGGGGGAGTCCCAATGAGAGCGATCTTTGTTGACGTGACCCTGAACGAAAGACATTTGTTAAAATGACAACAACATAAACATATTTGTTTAAAATGACAACAATATAAACATTTTTGACTTTGGCCTGAGGCAAATTCCCTAAACATGTCACCCTGGGGTCAGATGGTAGTAACATCATTGAGCTTGTGTTTTCTGATCCAGCCCATATGCCGGTGTAGCACTGATCAACTGGACTAGCTAGGACTTGGAGACTTGGAGGTTCCCTCAGTCTCAGTTCTTCAAGCATGGTTCTTGTCATAGGTTGGAAACCAGAGCAGGATGCTAATGTTACATTTGGTCCCTGTTCGTGGTGGTTTATTCATTAAGCCAAACCAAATTATGCAATTGATGAGTTGTATTGGTCAGTATACTTGTAGGATTGGGCACGTTCGGAGGGTTAAGGCTTTGGAGGCACCAAACCAGATTCTGTTTCGAGATGTTATCTGAGGCATCAACATCTTTGGACAGAAGTATAGCTTTGACAGCAGCAACAAAGTCTGTATCGAAAGGCCAAACAGTTGGAAAACATGGAGGACAGACAAAACATATATCAAAATAAGTCTCATTTTTTTCATTATTACATTTCCTGTCTGTTTTAAATCAAAGTCATTTGTTTTTGTCCCAGGATTTGATTAAAAAACAACTGTAATATCAGTATGCTCTCCATCAACATTGATGTGTCCAAGATTTATTTCTTGCAATTTAGAGAGCAATGAAATAATGCTGCCATGCCTCAATAGAAACAAATGACAGAGAAAAGACACGGCTTGTATACAAAGATTGATTTGTTTTTATCCCAGATTGCCCAACAAAACACACACATTTCTTAACGTTTGGCTGAGAGAGAACTATACAAGATATTTATATAGTACATATGGAAGATAAATATTAAGTGTCAGCGATGGAGAGTCTTTCATCTAAACCAGTGAACCCTCCTGCCTATATAGACATCTGCGATCAAGCACGGTTGATGTCAAAACTTCAAAGTTTGATATATATTTGGCTCTATGTGGCCTAGTCCTGTACATTAAAACCTCGTTTAGACATAGCCACTAATGCAGTCTCAGTGACAGAGGGTGATGACATAAAATGGCAGGAGTTGACTCGCAACCACAAAGAAACTGGATACAGAGCAGAGCAAGTGGAGAGAGATTGGGGAAAAGACTGAGAGACTAGTTTAGGCAGATTTTTGTTTCGCTGGCGCTACAGCTGGGGATGGATGCAGGGGGATAAAATAAGTAGAGATCTGGAAGCGTTTAAACTAGGCTTTCCCTGGCTCGTCCAATGATCGGGAACAGGTCCTCAACTGGCATTGCAACGCATCTGAGAGAAAGATCTCTAAAGCTTATGGGTTGAATCCTCTCTGAAATGGGACTTTAATGCATGTTCCTCTCACCTCGTCTCTACTGGAGATTATTCATATTGGGGCCTGTTGGTGGCTGTCATGTTGATGTACCTTGGTAGTTGGACTGTACAAACTCTTCATATTTGTCTAAATTTTTTTTCTCCCCAAACTTGGTTCAGTGGGAAAGAGTTTGAGGTTGCCCTAGAAGAATGTGGTAACCAACTGACCCAATAACCCAATACGATATCTCCCTAGAAAGTAGAGCTTATTACTTTTTACCTCACATCTTACCAAGACACCCTCCACCGCTGCTTTCTTGTGTGGCGTCAGTCAGCAGGGCAATAGACGTCAGTGTATCACTCTTTATATGAAGACTTCCAGGCTCTACCTTTACTGATGTGGGTCCTGTACTGCACGTTCCACATTAGCTACCTGGCTGGCAGGTCTGTTTCTACTTGTGCATCTGTCTCTCAGAGCTTTAGGGCCGCTGGCTCACAGATGGTGAAGACATTCCAGCAAGTCAATGTTTGAGCCTACAGTACTCATCGATGTTACATATTCAGCCCCAACGTCTCCCTCCCATCCTTTTGTGATTAAACGACACCGCCGTTTACATCACGCAATGTTCAGTCCTCTCATATCATCCTCCAGCGACAGATCCGCCAGAGTAAATTCCAAGCACAAACTCATTTTGTCAATGAGGTCTGGAGGGCCGCACTGGATATTGGTTATATTTCCTCGCCATCAAAACAAATTCATTGTAATCTATCCATTGATTTTTGAATTTTCTATGCTCCCTGACTGTCTTGTTTCCATTTGGGTGACTATTAGCGAGCTGGACACAGTCAAGAAACTGTATAATTTCTACACAGTTTGGATTTGCTTTTAGTCATTTTAAAGTATCAAATTTTAAAAAACTATATATATATTTAACCAGGCAAGTCAGTTAAGAACAAATTCTTATTTACAATGACCGCCTACCCCGGCCAAACCCTCCCGTAACCCGGACGACACTGGGCCAATTGTGCAACGCCGGTGTGACTCCGGATCTCAGATCGAACCTGGGTCTGTAGTGACGCCTCTAGCACTGCAATACAGGGCCTTAAACTGCTGCGCCACTCAGAATAATGACAGAATAATGATATAGTCCTATTAAAAAATATAGTATATACTCAAACCACCCAGGGAACCGGCCCACGGGCTGTATGTTTGACACCCGTCTAGGATCTGAAAATATACAGTGTGGCTACGTGAGGCAGTCATTGTTGGGCAAATATTATATCTGATGTGCTAGAAACCAAGGAATTATAGTCGCCTTTGACTTTGTAGTCAATGCTATTACCTATCTTGTTTTCCTTCTACTGTTAAGGACACAGTTGTTCTCAAGGTTTAACACCATTTTTGGAGTCCACTGAGCCCAGCTTCAGATTGTACATTGTTGCACATCTTCAAAGAGTGATATAGTGGGGGTGAAATCAAAGGTAGATAGCATATCAGGCTTGTGAAACACACCAACAACACACAACCATTTCACCCCCGTAACGGCACCATAAAAAGACAGAGGTGTAAACAGAGGGTTCAGCTTGGAGGAATGTGTTAATGAGACACACACGGGCAGGTGTTGACGATCAACCACCTCTAAATTACAAACAATCTAACAGCAATGTGATTGTCCCATCATACAATATTTTGGGCAACATTTTCTTGTGTCTCTTTGAGAGAGGAAAATGTTGCCCTTTGTCCGATATCTGTACTGTAGCTTTTTGGTAGGAACACAAGGCCAAGGTCACGGTCGTTGGTGTCTTATGATGCAATTCTGTTATGGGAACCCAGGATGAACAATGCTGAAAGACAAACATTAGCTGTACCCCATATATATAGCCAAGTTATCATTACTCGTTGTGTATTTATTTCTTGTGTTATCATTTTTTTCTATCATTTTTCTCTGCGTTGATGGGAAGGGCCCGTAGGTAAGCATTTCACTGTTAGTCTACACTTGTTGTTTACGAAGCATGTGGCAAATAACCTTTGATTTTATTTATTTATTTTAAAAGAACACTATGTCTTTGGCTTTGGTTGTGAACTCGTCACTAGGATAAATGACACTAGAGTTTGGGTCTTGACAGCTTAACAGTGAAGTGGTGTTGAGTAAGAAGAAGATGGAATTTGGATGGATGGAATTTGCCAGGAATAGGGACTCTTGGAAGCTCTTGGAAATCCTGGGCCAAAGGTCACTTTAGAATCTCATGCATTGTTCCGTCTTTTTAGTTCTGCTGTCCGAAATCAGGTTCACTTTCCTGGTCTGGCATAGCTTTATGAGACAACAGCATTGTACTCAATGAAGCACCAATGGAGTTTTTCTAGAGTGGGACATGGACATGGATCTTGGTTCCAGCTGTGTTTGGACAGGTAGAAAAACTGGTGGTTTTTGTCATTCCCGAAAGTTGACTTATGGTTGCTCAGTTCATCTTTTCTGAGTGGTGTTGACTTAAAAAGAGAATAGTGTTGGGGAAACTTAATATGCCCTTTTAGGATTGTTTATTTGAGTTTCTAGCCATGGCAGAGGCACAGTTTGGCACCAACGACACAGTTGAGTTTAGTCGACTGCTTTCATTTTCCATCACAAGCAGCCTTAAGCTCTTGTAGTGAACATTTTGTCAACTTTGTTAACACAGACCAATAATTATTTAGACTTTGCAATATCCTTTTCAATCATCATTACCCTTACAATCAACTCCATGGTGACGCCAACAAGAAATGTCCCTATTTTTTACCTTCGGTATCTAAATGTACTTATGACATTGGTTTGTGCCAACTCTTTTGTGAGGAAATCCTATTTGCGAGTTAATACCAATTAATTTCAGTTAATACAGCCTACTTACTCGTGTAGTAATTGTCTAATGATATCTCTTTGGCCACTGATGTCTGGATGCCAGATTTGGACCACGTTGGCCAGGGTTAGACTGGACTGTATTAGTGCTAGTATGAGGTGTTGCTTAATGTTTCTTCCCATGCATGGAGATGATCAGGCCTGTGTGTGGCTATTTTGGCCTTGAGGATGAAAGATCTATGACTCTGACATTCCTCCGCCCCACGATGTTCTGCTCTTACCAGCTTTTCCCACGTCGACAGCATGTGTTGTTTTGACTTCTGTCTTTGAAACTTCCTTGCAAAACAGGACCTTGAACAGAAAAAGCATCCTGTGATAGCTCTCTGGCCATATGTCTTAGCCTCCCTCACTCTCTGAGCTCTGCAAACATCTTCTTACATTTTTCCCCCTCATTGACACTGATAAAGGTGTAATAACATCAGTATAATAATCAGTGTAATGAACTGAAATAATATCAGTGGAACAACATCAGAGGAATAAGCTGTAATACAATCTATCAGTGTATCTTGCTCACTAATATCACTTGGTCCTAGGAAAATGAGAACATAGTGAGTTGTTAGGAGGATCATAAACCTAGATTATCTTCAATATGACTTCGATCATCTTTTTTTGAAGCTGTAGTATTTGAGTATCGGTTTGCTAGTACAGAGTGTAATATTCTGGACAACCTTCACACAATCATGAGTTTGTTCTTGCTCCAGAAACGTCGGTACTAAAGAAATTAGACAGTGCCTTTTAAGGTTTGAAAACATCTGACAAACATTCCAAGTGAATTATCAACTGAAAGTGAGTTGTTCTATAGGGATTTCTGTGTTCTTTCTGTTCAAGTTGCATATGCTGTGGTGTAGTCGCATTGGCTGAACTACAGGTAATTCCATGGTCTCAAAAGTTACCAAATAGCGAAGTCTCTCTTTGCTTAAATGCTTCCATGTGTCCATTAGCTTACCTGTCCTCTGTGATGGAATGGGAGGATGTCATCATACAATTGCAGCCTGCCATGCCTAGACAAAGACATGCTCTTATGAAGAGCATGGAAATAGAAAAAATACATAACCTGTCAATATTCTTGATGCATCTCACATTTCAGTACCAAAGTCCATTTAAGTATCAATCTTTGCGATCATTGAAATAAAAAAATCCAGCTCCATGTCTAATTTACCTACAAGTGCAACAAGCTGTTTTATAGTATGGTCTTAATTGCACAGAGAATAAACATGAATTAGCTGGATTTGGTTTGGCAATAAATGAAGTGAACTGTTCCAGAACCCTGAAACACTAGCAAAGCAGGAATGCAGAGGAAAGAAGAAGACAAAGCAGGAATGCAGAGGAAAGAAGAAGACAAAGTAGGAATGCAGAGGAAAGAAGAAGACAAAGCAGGAATGCAGAGGAAAGAAGAAGACAAAGCAGGAATGCAGAGGAAAGAAGAAGACAAAGCAGGAATGCAGAGGAAAGAAGAAGACAAAGCAGGAATGCAGAGGAAAGAAGAAGACAAAGCAGGAATGCAGAGGAAAGAAGAAGACAAAGCAGGAATGCAGAGGAAAGAAGAAGACAAAGCAGGAATGCAGAGGAAAGAAGAAGACAAAGCAGGAATGCAGAGGAAAGAAGAAGACAAAGCAGGAATGCAGAGGAAAGAAGAAGACAAAGCAGGAATGCAGAGGAAAGAAGAAGACAAAGCAGGAATGCAGAGGAAAGAAGAAGACAAAGCAGGAATGCAGAGGAAAGAAGAAGACAAAGCAGGAATGCAGAGGAAAGAAGAAGACAAAGCAGGAATGCAGAGGAAAGAAGAAGACAAAGCAGGAATGCAGAGGAAAGAAGAAGACAAAGCAGGAATGCAGAGGAAAGAAGAAGACAAAGCAGGAATGCAGAGGAAAGAAGAAGACAAAGCAGGAATGCAGAGGAAAGAAGAAGACAAAGCAGGAATGCAGAGGAAAGAAGAAGACAAAGCAGGAATGCAGAGGAAAGAAGAAGACAAAGCAGGAATGCAGAGGAAAGAAGAAGACAAAGCAGGAATGCAGAGGAAAGAAGAAGACAAAGCAGGAATGCAGAGGAAAGAAGAAGACAAAGCAGGAATGCAGAGGAAAGAAGAAGACAAAGCAGGAATGCAGAGGAAAGAAGAAGACAAAGCACAAGCTGCTTAGCTGTGAGCACAATGCAGTAACCGGCCAAACATGGCTTATCTCTGTCTGTGTACTGTAATACATCTCCCGTTCTGATTGAAAAACTTTGTTAAACAAAACCGTGTTACTGGGGTGGCTTTCAGGCAACGATTTCATTCCGTCTTCTAAAGTAATCCATAATATTTCTCGATGAAATTCACTGGCTGATACTAGAATTAACCCACCTAATCATGTGAAATGAATTGCTGTTACAACTTGGGAGAGCACATCTGTCTCGAGAGAAAGTCATTTTTCATGCGGCTTATATATTTTTTTTTTATATTTTTCAACAAAGTTTTAATAGTAATAATACATGTATATGCAACTTAGACGATACGTTTATCCAGTGTGACTTACAGTGCAGTAAATGGATACATTTAAGTGGCTAAGTGTTTGTAATCCCCATATACATTTTCTGTGAATGTGACCTTGAGCCCCCCCCCCATTTATATTATGTTAGAGATCCCCACACTGTAGTATTTACTGTAGTAACATGCATTACCAGCCTTGTAACCCTTCATTAGTCATATTTATTTACTCATTTATTTACTCATTTACTAAATTCTCCAAATGAAAATCACTATCTTTTGCCCTCAGTATGTTAGTTAGCAGACCAGCAGCTATTCATAGGAAAGCCAATTGAGCAGTTGAAGCGTAGTAAGAGGAGTTGACTTACCTGATCCAGTGTTGAGTAGAGTGAGGCAGCAGCCTAGCCTGGTAGTAGAGTTTAGAGTGGAGGGGTTGGTCAGTTCCCAGGTCTTTGCCCTCCTCCTGCACTGCTCAGCTCAGCTCTCAGAGGCCCATGCGCTGTGCCGGTTTTCTGCTCTACTTCCACGTTACCAGCCTTGATTAACTAATGGCTGACAGATAAGGCTGCCTGGCTGTGGAGAGGGAGGAGCACGCCGCCTAATAATGTCTTCTCCCCACTGTTAAACAGGCAGCAGATACAGTTCAGCTGAGTAGCACTGCCCGTAGCACTGCCTGTATGGCTGTGGTTTTCTTTCTTCCTCCTGCTCTTTTTTATTTTCCTCTTTTTTCTTCTTCAATGACAGCAGTAAGGAGGGGCTAACACCCCCTCTATCGCCCCTACTGTACATGTCTGCCTGTCTCCGTTCCTGTCTGAAGTGGAGGTAGCAGTGTTATCATTTTTGAGTGAGCGTGCAGCGGGTATAAGAAACTGCCATGTTTAGGATCAGTCAGTCAACGCAGGGCAGCTTTGATGTCTCCTAGTCAGCTGGGCTGAGCCCTGTGTTTAAAATGCCTTTGTAATTACAATGTGTATAATATACTGTATCTGTGTACAGTGCCAACTCAAGCACTGCCCTCACCACAGTAAAGAAGAGAAGATAGCAGGAGGTGCCTCTCTGTTTAAACAGTTCAAATGGGTACTCTGGCAGAGTGAACTCACCAAGTGTTGCACAAACGTGTCTCTCTGAGTGCTTGAATGCTTCTCCTCCATTAGTGGAAAAAGAAGTCATTCTTCACATCCTATGCCCACAGCTCCTGTTGTCCAAACCTAAAAAGGGACCAGCTTTTGTTAGAATTCAATACAGTATGTCTAAAATAAATCTTCCTTAAATAATTCCATCAAAGCACAGTAAGTCCAATAGAGTGTACTATCTATGGCCACCACAAGTTTACCATTTTGATGTTATGCAACATTCTGAGATCATAATTAAGGGACAATACAATATTATGTTTATTATCTGGGCTGGAAAATATGCTAAGACAAAACAAGAGTTCTCTACGTCTTGTACTTTATTCCAATACCCCATTTTAGAGTGGCTTTGTGTAATGGGGCTCACTCGCTCACTGAGAGTACAGCAGAAATAGCTGGTTCTCTAACTGCTGTTTGTACTCATAAAGACAGAAGAGTCTAGAATATTTTTGTCCATTGACCGACCTCCGTCTCAGGCAGAGGGCTTTCTGAAGACTCATCAGGATCTCTCTGCTTTTTATTCCTTGTGTTCTTGTTTTCTCTGTAGCTTTCCTGAAGTATTGTACAGCTTATTGAAACCATATGATTGTCCAGACATATGTATGAGATGCAATAACAGATGCAATAACATATCATGTGTGTTCATCTCAACTCATACACTGAAGACACTATATTGATCAAAGCACCGTGTTGGATACTTTTATACATTTTATAATGTCTTTTCTAGTACATTTTAATTGATTCTTGTGGTCTTTATACTCTTTTAGACAATTTAATTTGGCTCACTACTCTTTCATGTGGTAGAGAGGGGAACCTCCTCAGTAGTAAGCTAAGTAGTGGGCTAACCGTGACCATTGAAACCATTAACCATCAAATCATTACAAGCAGGCTCTCAATGCGCAACACAAAACAGCACATTGGATGGTTAAGTACTGTGTCTCACTTCATTCATATAAAGTTCTAAACTGATTGACATGTTGTAGTTTCGCAGAACTTGAGCAGCGGGTATAAGCATGGTTTCAAAAAGTGTTGTTGGAAAAGGCATTCACTAGAATCTCTGCACTCACTGTCTCCATTTTGTTTTATCCCCCTCTTCTGTCTCTCTAGTGTTCTGTGAGCTGTGGCCGGGGGACCAAGCAGCGGGAGATAACCTGTGTTTACCAAAACCAAACCCAAATAGAGGAAGAGCACTGCAGTCATCTGTCACGTCCCCGGACACAGAAGGCCTGCCGAGCCCAGGGATGCCCCAGCTGGAAGGCCAACAGGTGGAGCAAGGTATGTGTCATTCACCACCCCGTCCCCACACACTCTCCAAATACCCCCAGGCCCCTTGGAGGGACCACACCACCCGCCCCTCTCTAATGCTAACAGTCACCTCTAGCAGTTCCTCGGCGTACACATCACAGACAAACTGAATTGGTCCACCCACACAGACAGCATCGTGAAGAAGGCGCAGCAGCGCCTCTTCAACCTCAGGAGGCTGAAGAAATTCGGCTTGTCACCAAAAGCACTCACAAACTTCTACAGATGCACAATCGAGAGCATCCTATCGGGCTGTATCACCGCCTGGTACGGCAACTGCTCCGCCCACAACCGTAAGGCTCTCCAGAGGGTAGTGAGGTCTGCACAACGCATCACGGGGGCAAACTGCCTGCCCTCCAGGACACCTACACCACTCGATGTCACAGGAAGGCCATAAAGATCATCAAGGACAACAACCACCGAGCCACTGCCTGTTCACCCCGCTATCGTCCAGAAGGTGAGGTCAGTACAGGTGCATCAAAGCTGGGACCGAGAGACTGAAAAACAGCTTCTATCTCAAGGCCATCAGACTGTTAAACAGCCACCACTAACATTGAGTGGCTGCTGCCAACACACTAACTCAACTCCAGACACTTTAATAATGGGAATTGATGGGAATTGATGTAAAATATATCACTAGCCACTTCAAACAATGCTACTTAATATAATGTTTACATACCCTACATTATTTATCTCATATGTATACGTATATACTGTACTCTATATCATCTACTGCATCTTTATGTAATACATGTATCACTAGCCACTTTAAACTATGCCACTTTGTTTACATACTCATCTCATATGTATATACTGTACTCGATACCATCTACTGCATCTTGCCTATGCTGCTCTGTACCATCACTCAATCATATATCTTTATGTACATATTCTTTATCCCTTTACACTTATGTGTATAAGGTAGTAGTTTTGGAATTGTTAGCTAGATTACTCGTTGGTTATTACTGCATTGCGGAACTAGAAGCACAAGCATTTCGCTACACTCGCATTAACATCTGCTAACCATGTGTGTGTGACAAATAACATTTGATTTGATTTGATTTGAATATGTTGGATTTACATCTCCATTTCAACCAAAAATCTAAACGAATGAAAATGACTAAATCAAATCAAACTTTATTTAAAGTGCAGTTAAAGTTTGATTTGATTTAGTCCTTTAGCAGTGCTAGGAGACAGGAAATCCATGAGCCCAAATGTATCACAAGGCCACCAGAGAGTAAAGGAGATGGAGGTGGAGGGAGCTTTGTCATGTTCTGACAGGTTGTCCAGAGCAGAGGAAGGAGTAGTGCTCTGTCCGTAAGTGGTATCTGTTTAACAGTCTGATGGCCTGGAGATAGAAGCTGTTTATCAATCTCTTGGTCCCAGCCTTGATGCGCCTTTACTGTCTCCGCCTTCTAGATGGTAGCGGGATGAACAGGCCTTCCTGTGACACCAGGTGCTGTAGATGTCCTGACAGGCGGGCAGTGTGCCCCCGGTGATGCGTTGGGCTGACTGCACCACCCCCTGGAGAGCCTTGCAGTTGTGGACATTGCAATTGTCATACCAGGCAGTGATATAGCCCGACAGCATGCTCTCTATGGTGCATCTGTAGAAGTTTGTGAGGGTCTTAGGGGCCAAGACAAATTTCTTCAGCCTCCTGAGGTTGAAGAGGAATTGTGGCTTGTTCTTCACCACCGTGTCTGTTTGAATGGACCATTTCAGTTTGTCATTGATGTGCAAGCTGAGGAACTTGAAGCTTTTCACCCTGTCCACTGTGTTCCCCTCAGAGAGTAGCAATGGTCAAGAGGGCTTGATGTGCGAGTAGCATAGGTGATGTGTTGATAGAACTTCAATAGCGTTTTCCTCAGATTTCCTTTATTATAGGCCCCAGCTACAATAAATGCAGCCTCAGGATATGCGGTTTCCAGTTTGCACAAAGTCCAGTGTAGTTCCTTGAGAGCCGACCCTGTGTCTGCTTGGGTGGGAAAATACACAACCATGACAATACCCAAAGAAAATTATTTTGGGAGGTAATGCCGTAATTCTCTCACTCTATCAGGCCCCCTGAAGATGTACAGTATTTAAGTAATGTTTCTGTTGGACACAACATGGAGAGCAAAGAGAGCTCCTCATATCCTGTATGCTCCTCACGCCCAAAGTGTGGTTGTGAAATCCCCATTGGGAGTCCATCGCTGTCTTCCTCCATTAGACCACTGTCACTTCCCAGCCTTTGTGGGCCTCACTCTCCCTTTCCCTCCCTGGTGTCTGGAAGCAATCATCTCCCTTCACATACCACCAGAAACCATGAAATCCACAACTAGAGCATAAAGACATGTTTTATATCTTAACATTCATGCCTGTGACAACTTTGGAAACCTCAGCACCCAGCGTTTGGGCTTTTCAGCAGCTAGCCACTCAATCCCCTCAGTCGCCTCTGAATGGGGTCTGGTGAAGGGGTACGAGAGAGGAAAGGGGTGTGGGGGTCCGTAAGCAAAGGGTAAGGACCGCCTATGGAGCTCTTGGTGTGGAGCGGCCCATGCTCACTCTCTGTGATCAACCACTGTGCAAAAGCGTGTCTGTGGGTCGGCTGCACTCTCCTCTCTCCTTTACAACCCATACAATTAGAATCACAGGTTCTACTACTAGGCTCTTCTCAAATTCTATTTCAATTCTAATTGAATTCTAACACAAATGAATATATTTTCGTGAACAAAAACGACATGCTGTAGATGGGTAGAGAGCAGCAGTTTCTGGAGAACTCAACTCCAACATCAAATAGTGTGCTTAACTATGACAAGTGTAATCCTCGGCAATGAAAACCAAAAGTATTTTGGAAAGAGATTAGAATCAAATTTCTTAAGCCGTAACAGTTGTTAAAATCGTAATAGGAGGCTCTATTACATCCCACTTTGGGATATTAAAAAAGACAGCCTTTAAATGAGGCCTCGTTCTTTTGATTAAACCTTCATCTGAGGTCTGATTTCTCTTTATGCCTTTTGTTTTCCTTCCAAAATGTTAAGGAGTAAAAATGTCACTTAAACGGCACACCCTAGAGTTGATGATGTAGGCCTACACACAGTTCTAATACAACATGATACAGTATACTGTACATGAATTGGGAACTTACAGTTTCTAAAGATATTGTGGCTGTATAATGAGTATTTATACAGCTTTCTTCTAGATCCCTGGGGGTTGGTTTCCGGACCTAGATTAATCCTAGCCCTGGACTACAAAGCACTTTGAATGGAGGGTCTCCATTGTACATGGTTCTTAGTCCAGGATAACGCTTCATCTTTGTCCGGGAAACCTCTTTCTAATGAAATCCTGGAGTTCTATTAGTGCTGGAGAGCTTCCTTAGCATGTAGGTAGGATTCTCAATGACATCAAAGAGACGGGCCAGGTGACCTGTGGATAAATTGACAATACGACTCACACAGACACAACAACCGCAGGCTCAGGAAAACATATGTCTCCGTCTGCATTGTTCAAGGACATTGTGTAGAGGCATCGTAGCCTGTGACGCAGACCCAGCAGACAAAAAAAAGTATGTGCTGTATATTACAAAACATTGATGCTTGGTCCAGGTCAGAGAGAGTGAAAGGGGACATGATGGGAAAATGTATGTTTTTGTGTGAATTTGAGACTTGGTTGCTGGAGTAGCAAGCTGACAGACAGATAAGGATATATGTGCTGGCAATGCAATGACAACAACCTGATCGTGAACAGACTAGCTTGTGTGTCAGTCAATCTAATGTGTGTGTTTGTAGTGCTCTGCCACCTGTGGAGTAGGGGTCCAGAACAGAGATGTGTACTGCAGACTGAAGGGTACAGGGCGGGTGAGAGAGGAACTGTGTGGTTCCCACAACCGTCCGACCACTGCCCAGCCCTGCCAGGTTACTGAGTGTCTCCATCACACCTGGGCAGCTGGAGAGTGGCAAGATGTAAGTATAGACCACTATCTAGCTCGCTCTATGTCTATATCCCTCTCTTTTTATCTCACTTACCCTGTATTATTCTTCTTCTCTCTCGCTCTCTCTCTCTCTCTTGCACTCTCTGTCTCTCTCTCTTGCTCTCTCTGTCTCTCTCCCTCGCTCTCTCTCTCTCTCCCTCGCTCTCTCTCTCTCTGTCTCTCTCGCTCTCTCTGTCTCTCTCCCTTGCTCTCTCTGTCTCTCTCCCTTGCTCTCTCTGTCTCTCTCCCTCGCTCTCTCTGTCTCTCTCCCTCGCTCTCTCTCTCTGTCTCTCTCTGTCTCTCGCTCTGTCTCTCTCTCTCTCTCTCTCTCTGACACACAATCTCTACTCAACACACTTCATCACAGACACAAACAAGGCCTCGTCACCTCCTCACTGTATAACTGTCTTATTGTAGGTTATGGGTTTCTCCTGTCAAACTTCAAATTCACCCCTTTGTGCCATGGGTCCTGTTAAGGGGTTTACACTGTAGCCAACGTAGACATGCTCTCTTCACTCTCCACCTTCCCACAGACACTCTCTCGAAACCCTCCAGAATACCCACAGACACCATGTGTGAGGCACAGTGATGGAGTGGAGTTGTCCACGGGATGTGTTAAGTTCTTATGGGTGACTGGACACGCGCACAAAACACCAAGTCCCAGTGGAACTTCCATTTGGAATGCATTGCTTCTCCAAAATTCCACAAGGAAAAGAGAACCACATTTTTAAAAATGTCCTAGACAGATCTTCTGAGAGTCAATGTGCTTTCAAATACTACTTCATCAGTTGATTTATTAGATTGTATTCACATAGATTTGTTAGTAGAGACAGATTCCAGTTGCTAGCATGTGTGTTTAATGAACACACATCAGTCATGGATGTTTGTGTGCGAGAGACATAAGATCATCATACATTGTTATTGGCAGTGCTCTCACACAGAGCTAGCGGACCAGACCAGCTGTGTTTGTGAGGTCACTGAGGTAGCCCAGCACTCCTGTATCAGACATGAGGGTTTAAACGATAACCATCACTCTATGATAAATCACATCAAAACCTCAAAGCACTGATCCATATCACATCCATGACTTTTGTCTAGTCGAGTGGCACTGCACTGTGTGACATGAGCACTGAGCAGTCCTCTTCAACTTAGTATTTTTTTCCCCTTGGCCACGCTCTTCCTTTCATGTCCCCCATACTCCGTCTCTAAACTTCAGGACACAAGACGAGTACCATGTAAGGACTTTGTGCTACTTCCTCCAGAAACCTTTGCACGCACTCAGATTCTGTCTGTTGCGATGCATTCCGCTGACAGCCTCCTGGCTTAAAAACAGACATTTCTAGCCCAAAAACCATTTCAGCATTCATAGCTGTGCTTAGAATATGAGATATTCTAATAAACAAAAAGGATATCTTCTTTATTTTATAGGACATATGCTTTAGCCATTCAAAACCTAGTGTTCCTCACATTGTAATTCTGGTCTTAACTTTTGACTACCTCTCTAAACCATCATTCCAATTCACTCAAAACCAATTTGTGTATCCACCCATGACCTGCCATTTCTTTTATGTCTGGGGTTGGCCTTGAAAGCAATGTGAGATGTCATATCATGCCCACTTTCCCTCCCCTGGATAAAGTGTAGAGCATGGACATCTGGAGAGCTAAGGAAACAACCAAGCCTGTCGGAACTTCTATTGGGTGTCTCTGCTAGCAGTCCAACACTGCCCCCTATGCCAATCTAAAGACATTACTCTTTGATCCACACATATGTATTAATCTCGTCCACCAGCTGGGTCTTTTTGTATCAAACATATATGCGGTAGCAATTGAGACTGGACAAGGTTACAGTTGTATTACTTTTAATGCCTTTTGATGTTGACATGATGACTGATCCTCATATTGGCCTGTGTCTGTTCTCTGCAGTGTAACGCCACCTGTGGAGAAGGTATGAGGAACAGGAAGGTTCTGTGTGTGGGGGCCGAGCTGACCCCAGTCCAGGACGCCCTCTGTGACCCCTCGTCTTGCCCTGCCCTGCACCAGCCCTGCAGCAGAGCACCCTGCTACCACATGTGGATAACAGGAGAGTGGTCACAGGTACAGTAGGAACCTTGGTTTAGGAACCCTCTGCCTGGTCATACCTTTAAATACACCTATCTTTGTGTCATTTGATAAAACAATTCACCGGCAGTATTTGACTAGCCTAGGTCGTCAAACATAAATATATATATTGAAGTGTTATTCAACAAATTGGTCTATATCCTTATCCACTGAGGTGTGATTTCAATTGTGTGTTATTTCCAGTGCTCTGCCAGCTGTGGTGTGGGCTACCAGCAGCGTATAGTGTCCTGCTCCATGAAGCCCTCCTCCACCCTGCACCCTTATGATGCCCAGTCCTCCACCCTGTCCCGCCCTCACTGTCCAGAGCCTCCCCCACCTAGCACCAGGCAGTGCCTCCTTTGGGACTGCCCACAAGCTGCCTACTGGAAAGTTGGCCCATGGAGCAAGGTGTGTTTCAGTGTGTTTGAGAGAGAGAAAGAGGGGGATGGAGAGAAAGAGAGAGGGGTGGTAAATGGTATCAGATAATGGTATTGAAACAACAGATATGTTTTGTAAATTGAGTATGTAATATGTCAGTAGTTTCCATGTAATTCACTGTGTTGATGTCCTTTATGTGCTCCGCAGTGCTCCCAGACGTGTGGAGCAGGGGTAATGGAGCGCAGGGTAGAGTGTCTGTTCTCTAAAGGCCAACCGTCCAAACACTGCCGTCCAGCCGAGAGGCCCGAGTCACAGGCCACCTGTGGCGAGAGAGAGTGTGAGTCTCTACAGTACCACTACTACTACTACATACAGCGCATTCGGAAAGGATTCAGCCCTATTGACTTTTTCCACATTTCCGTTCGTTACAGCCTTATTCTAAAAATGATTAAATAAACCTTTGCCTCATCAATCTACACACAATACCCCATAATGACAAAGCAAAACGTTTTTTAGACATTTTTGCAAATGAAAAGAAATACCTTATTTACATAAGTATTCAGACCCTTTGCTATGAGACTCGAAACTGAGCTCAGGTGTATCCTGTTTCCATTGATCATCCTTGAGATGTTTCTACAACTTGATTGGAGTCCATCTGTGGTAAATTCAATTGATTGGACATGATTTGGAAAGGCGCACACCTGTCTATATAAGGTCCCACAGTTGACAGTGCATGTCAGAGCAAAAACCAAGCCATGGGATTGAAGGAATTGCTCCGAGACAGGATTGTGTCAAGGCACAGATCTGTGGAAGGCTACCAAAACATGTCTGCAGCATTGAAGGGCCCCAAGTAGAGAGTGGCCTCCATAATACTTCAATGGAAAAAGCTTGGAACCACCAAGACTCTTCCTAGAGCTGGCTGCCCGGCCGAACTGAGCAATTGGGGGGAAAAGGGCCTTGGTCTGGGAGGTGACAAAGAACCCGATGGTCACTCTGACAGAGCTCCAAAGTTCCTCTATGGAGATGGGAGAAACTTCCAGAAGGACAACTGTCTCTGCAGCACTTTGTGGTAGAGTGGCCAGATGGAAGCCACTCCTCAGTAAAAGGCACATGACGGCCCGCTTGGAGTTTGCCAAAGACACCTAAAGGACTCTCAAACCATGATTCTCTGGTCTGATGAAACCATGATTTAACTATTTGGCCTGATTGCCAAGCGTCACATCTGGAGGAAACCTGGCACCATCCCTACGTTGAAGCATGGTGGTGGCAGCATCATGCTGTGGGGATGTTTTTCTTTGGCAGGGACTGGGAGACTAGTCAGAGAGATCCTTGATGAAAACCTGCTCCAGAGTGCTCAGGACCTCAGACTGGGGTGAAGGTTCACCTTCCAACAGGACAACGACCATAAGCACACAGATAATACAACAGGAGTGGCTTTGGGACAAGTCTGAATGTCATTGAGTTGCTCAGCAAGAGCCAGGACTAGAACCCGATCGATTATCTCTGGAGAGACTTGCAAATAGCTGTACAGCAATGCTCCCCATCCAAACAGACAGAACTTGAGAGGATCTGCAGAGAAGAATGGAAGAAACTCCCAATTTATTTTTAGATTTAACTAGGCAAGTCAGTTAAGAAGAAATTATTTTTTACAATGACAGGTGTGCCAATCTTGTAGCATCATACCCAAAAAGACTCGAGGCTGTAATCGCTGCCAAACGTGCTTCAACAGAATGCTGAGTAAAGGGTCTGAATACTTATGTAAATATGATATTTCAGTTTTTTATTTTTTATAAATTAGCCAAAAATAAAAAATAAACAGTTTTTGCTTCGTCATTATGTGGAATTGTGTGTAGATGAATGAGGGAAAACAATTATTGAATACATTTTAGAATAAGGCTGTAACCTAACAAAATGTGGAAAATCTCAACGGGTCTGAATACTTTCAGAAGGCTCTGTATCACAGGAGGTTGGTGGCACCTTAATCCATGTATTCATGCCATTACATTTACTCTGTTCCAGCCATTATTTTTGAGCCATCCTTCCCCCAGCAGCCTCCACTGATGTATATCTCACCATACAGTCATCTTCAAATGGGTGTATTTTTCCTCTGTAGTTCTAATGAAGGATCGGTGCAAGCTCTTCTGTCGGGTTGCCGGGACTATGGCCTACTGTCAGCTGAAGGATCGCGTCATCCATGGCTCGCCGTGTGGCCCAGCAACCCAACAGAAGAGCTTGCACTGATCCTTTATTTGCAAAACCTTTTTTTTCTTCATCATTATGGGGTATTGTGTGTAGATTGATGAGAGAAAAAAAACACCAATTTCATCAATTTTAGAATAAGGCTGTAATGGAACATAATGTGGTGAAAGTCAAGGGGTCTGAATACTTTCAGAATGCACTGTACATACAAACACACGCACACACTTCTTCACAGCCTCTCTAATACTTGTCTCCACTACTTCTACACAGCCTCTCTAATACTTGTCTCCACTACTTCTACACAGCCTCTCTAATACTTGTCTCCACTATTTCTACACAGCCTCTCTAATACTTGCCTCCACTACTTCTACACAGGCTCTCTAATACTTGTCTTCACTACTTCTACACAGGCTCTCTAATACTTGTCTCTACTACTTCTACACAGCCTCTCTAATACTTGTCTCCACTACTTCTACACAGGCTCTCTAATACTTGTCTCTACTACTTCTACACAGGCCCTCTAATACTTGTCTCCACTACTTCTACACAGCCTCTCTAATACTTGTCTCCACTACTTCTATACAGGCTCTCTAATACTTGTCTTCACTACTTCTACACAGGCTCTCTAATACTTGTCTCCACTACTTCTACACAGGCTCTCTAATACTTGTCTTCACTACTTCTACACAGGCTCTCTAATACTTGTCTTCACTACTTCTACACAGGCTCTCTAATACTTGTCTTCACTACTTCTACACAGCCTCTCTAATACTTGTCTCCACTACTTCTACACAGCCTCTCTAATACTTGTCTTCACTACTTCTACACAGGCTCTCTAATACTTGTCTTCACTACTTCTACACAGGCTCTCTAATACTTGTCTTCACTACTTCTACACAGCCTCTCTAATACTTGTCTTCACTACTTCTACACAGCCTCTCTAATACTTGTCTCCACTACTTCTACACAGGCTCTCTAATACTTGTCTTCACTACTTCTACACAGGCTCTCTAATACTTGTCTTCACTACTTCTACACAGGCTCTCTAATACTTGTCTTCACTACTTCTACACAGGCTCTCTAATACTTGCCTCCACTACTTCTACACAGGCTCTCTAATACTTGTCTTCACTACTTCTACACAGGCTCTCTAATACATGTCTCCACTACTTCTACACAGGCTCTCTAATACTTGTCTCCACTACTTCTACACAGGCTCTCTAATACTTGTCTCCACTACTTCTACACAGGCTCTCTAATACTTGTCTTCACTACTTCTACACAGGCTCTCTAATACTTGTCTTCACTACTTCTACACTTCTCTAATAATCCTCTCAACTACTTCTATGCAGCCTCTCCCTGATAAATCCTTTCCATTCCCTCATGAACTGTACACAGTGGTTTTCAGAAAATGTGCTTACAGCTATTGCAGCGCCGCAAGTATTAGGCCTACAACTTAGACGTGGTTTCCTTGACAACCTTCCTGATCCACAGAGTGCTTAAAAACCTCTTAGCACACGGATCCCGATTACGGGATCAAAATCGACAACATCTGGTGAAATTGCAGAGCGCCAAATTTAAAATAAAAAATCACAATATTAAACATTCATGAAAGTACCATTGTCTTACACGGTTCAAAATCTTAGAATCCTGGTAATCGAACTGCGTTGTCAGCTTTCAAAGGGCCTTACGGCGAAAGCATAGCATTCGATAAGCTGAGGACAGCGCCTCACATTAGCATATTTTCCAAACCAGCACAGGCGTCACAAAATAACAAATAGCAATAAAATAAATCACTTACTTTTGAAGATCTTCCTCTGTTTACAATCCCAAGGGTCCCAGCTACACAATGAATTGTCGTTTTGTTCGATAAAGTCCTTCTTTATATCCCAGAAACGCTGTTTAGTTGGCGCCGTTGAATTCAATAATCCACTCCTTCAAAATGGTTTAATATCTAAATAAACAATAATATTTCAGACGGAGATTACTATGTTCGAAAGGAAAAGAACGAAGAGTGCGCCCACGTTCACGTGCGCAAAAAGACTACTTTTGCCCTGGCGCTCAACTTGGAAAGACTACAAATACTTCTTTATTTAAAAAAAACAAGCCTAAAACCTTGTATAAAGACTGTTGCCACCACAAACATTGAGTGGCTGCTGCCAACACACTGACTCCAGCCACATTAATAATGGGAATTGATGGAAATTTATGTAAAATATATCACTAGCCACTTTAAACAATGCTACTTAATATAATGTTTACATACCCTACATTACTCATCTCATATGTATATACTGTACTCTATATCATATACTGCATCTTTATGTAATACATGTATCACTAGCCACTTTAAACTATGCCACTTTGTTTACATACCCTACATTACTCATCTCATATGTATATACTGTACTCGATACTATCTACTGCATCTTGCCTATGCCGTTCTGTACCATCACTCATTCATATATCTTTATGTACATATTCTTTATACCTTTACACATGTGTGTATAAGGTACTAGTTTTGTAATTGTTAAGTTAGATTACTCGTTGGTTATTACTGCATTGTTGA
Organism: Oncorhynchus masou masou; assembly: GCF_036934945.1. Taxonomy (NCBI): domain Eukaryota; kingdom Metazoa; phylum Chordata; class Actinopteri; order Salmoniformes; family Salmonidae; genus Oncorhynchus; species Oncorhynchus masou. The sequence goes on along the minus strand of NC_088242.1, from coordinate 80,620,014 downwards.
AACTAGAAGCACAAGCATTTCGCTACACTCGCATTAACATCTGCTAACCATGTGCATGTGACAAATAAATGTGATTCGATTTGATTTAATGGAAGCCATAGGAACTGCAATCTGGGAGTCGGAAATGAGATTTTCCTCGGGTTTTTGCTTGCTATATCAGTTCTGTTATACTCACAGACATTATTTTAACAGTTTTAGAAACGCATGAGTGTTTTCTATCCAATTCTACCAAATCTATATATATCCTAGCTTCTTGGCCTGAGTAACAGGCAGTTTACTTTGGGCATGTCAGACAGGCGAAAATTCAGGAAACTAGACCGTACGCTGAGAAGTTAATGGAAAACAGAAGTGTATAGTTATGGAATGAAATCAACTGTGCTGTATATCAGCCAACTGCCATATCTGATAGTGTCAACTTATTTCTTTATTTTAACAAATTGGGCATAACTTTAACCTTGTTTAACCTTGGTCTCTGAAACAATAAATAGTGAGTCAGAGTTCTCCACTCACGCTGGTGACAGAGAGGCAGTCAGACAGTGTGCTGGGGCTAAGGCTAGCTGGGGCTGAGGCTAGAGCTGAGGCTAGAGCTGGGGCTGAGGCTAGAGCTGGGGCTGAGGCTAGAGCTGAGGCTGAGGCTAGAGCTGGGGCTGAGGCTAGAGCTGAGGCTGAGGCTAGAGCTGGGGCTGAAGCTGGAGCTGGGGCTGAGGCTAGAGCTGAGGCTGAGGCTAGAGCTGGGGCTGAAGCTAGAACTGGGGCTGAGGCTAGAGCTGAGGCTGAGGCTAGAGCTGAGGCTGAGGCTAGAGCTGGGGTAATGCTGATGTTGAGACTGGGGCTGAGGCTAGAGCTGGGGCTGAGGCTAGAGCTGAGGCTGAGGCTAGAGCTGGGGCTGAAGCTAGAACTGGGGCTGAGGCTAGAGCTGGAGGCTGAGGCTAGGCTGAGGCTGAGGCTAAGGCTGGGGCTGAGGCTGGAGCTGAGGCTGAGGCTAGAGCTGAGGCTGAGGCTAGAGCTGGGGCTGAAGCTAGAACTGGGGCTGAGGCTAGAGCTGAGGCTGAGGCTAGAGCTGAGGCTGAAGCTAGAACTGGGGCTGAGGCTAGAACTGGGGCTGAGGCTAGAACTGGGGCTGAGGCTAGAACTGGGGTAATGCTGATGTTGAGACTGGGGCTGACTGGAGATGAGTCTTTGCCTGAGACTAAGGCTGGGGCTGATGCTAAGGCTGGGGCTGATGCTAAGGCTGGGGCTGATGCTAAGGCTGGGGCTGAGGATGGGGCTGATGCTAAGGCTGGGGCTGATGCTAAGGCTGGGGCTGATGCTAAGGCTGGGGCTGAGGATGGGGCTGATGCTAAGGCTGGGGCTGATGCTAAGGCTAGGGCTGATGCTAAGGCTGGGGCTGATGCTAAGGCTGGGGCTGAGGATGGGGCTGATGCTAAGGCTGGGGCTGATGCTAAGGCTGGGGCTGATGCTAAGGCTGGGGCTGATGCTAAGGCTGGGGCTGATGCTAAGGCTGGGGCTGAGGATGGGGCTGATGCTAAGGCTGGGGCTGAGGATGGGGCTGATGCTAAGGCTGGGGCTGATGCTAAGGCTGGGGCTGAGGATGGGGCTGATGCTAAGGCTGGGGCTGAGGATGGGGCTGATGCTAAGGCTGGGGCTGATGCTAAGGCTGGGGCTGATGCTAAGGCTGATGCTAAGGCTGATGCTAAGGCTGGGGCTGATGCTAAGGCTGGGGCTGATGCTAAGGCTGGGGCTGATGCTAAGGCTGGGGCTGAGGATGGGGCTGTGGCGGTCTTCACTTTTGACCCTGTGTGATAGCTGAGTTGGTTCCTGGCCAAGGTTTGCAGGCTCATGCCCCACATTGCAGATGTTTACACACGGCCAGGGGATTGTGCTGGAGCATTGTGCCGCTTGTCTCTTGCCAAGTCATGCATCGGGTGACAGCCAGTTCACCAGTCAAATATTAATGCTAATCAGCTAATCAGAAGAGAGAACTGGACTCCAACCACACAGAAACAATAATAGAGAATATAAATAAAGTTAGATGTTCTTGTTTTCAGCAAGGCCCCCCAGTGTTGAGCTCATACTCACACCTTGGCCAGATAACAAGCATCTTCATGAGTTTTTACTGCTGTTTGTTTATTGGAACGCTTGTAGCATTTTGTTGTTGAACACTTTAATTGTTTGACCTATTTACAAGAACTATGTGAAGTCTACTTTAGACTCTTCTTCAGTTATAGGTCAAATCTACAGTACCAGTCAAAAGTTTGAACAGAAGAGCTTATTACAGTTTTTTTTTGTACTATTTTCTGCATTGTAGAATAATACTGATGACATCAAAACTATGAAATAACACATATGGAATCATGTAGTAAGCAAAAAAATGTTAAACAAATCAAAATATATTATATATTTCAGATTTTTCAAAGTAGCCACCCTTTACCTTGATGACAGCTTTGTACACTCTTGTCATACTCTCAACCAGCTTCACCTGGAATGTTTTTCCAACCGTCTTGAAGGAGTTTCCACATATGCTGAACACTTGTTGGCTGCTTTTCCTTCACTCTGCGGTCCAACTCATCCCAAACCATCTCAATTGGGTTGAGGTCGGGTGATTGTGGAGGCCAGGTCATCTGATGCAGCACTCCATCACTCTCCTTCTTGGTCAAACAGCCCTTACACAGCCTGGAGGTGTGTTGGGTCATTGTCCTGTTGAAAACAAAGTGTAAACCAGATGGGATGGTGTATCGCTGCAGAATTCTGTGGTAGCCATGTTGGTGAATTGTGCCTTGAATTCTAAATAAATCACAGATAGTGTCACCAGCAAAGCTCCCCCACAGTAATTGGAGGAGCCTATTGGGAGGGATGTGCAACCTGAAAACTAGCTGTTATTGGCAGAGAGGAGGACACACTCTCTTTGATATATTGGTCTATTGACTTATAATATGTTATTGGTCAATATACCGCCTAGTGATGTCTCCCCAACCCAGCCAAACATGCTGAAATTTCAGGTGGTCTTTTCAAACAGCTCTTATACTAAAAGTGCATTATCATAATTTTCCCAATTTCAGTGTTATTTGAACCTCATCATGTTGAACACAGTTGAAGTTGGAAGTTTACATTTAAAAAAACTATGTTTACCTTTATTTAACAAGGCAAGTCAGTTAAGAACAAATTTTTATTTTCAATGATGGCCTAGGAACAGTGGGTTAACTGCCTGTTCAGGGGCAGAACGACAGATTTTTACCTTGTTAGGTCAGGGATTTGGTCTTGCAACCTTTCAATTACTAGTTCAATGCTCTAACCACTAAACAACCTGCCGCCCCTGCGGCATACACCTTAGCCAAATACATTTATGCTACATTTTTCACAATTCCTGACATTTAATCTGAGTAAAAATTCCCTGTTTTAGGTCAGTCAGGAGCACCACTTTATTTTAAGAATGTGAAATGTCAGAATAATAGTAGAGAGAATGATTTATTTCAGCTTTTATTTTTTTAATCACATTGCCAGTGGGTCAGACGTTTACATACATTCAAATAGTATTTGGTAGCATTGCCTTTCAATTGTTTAACTTGGATCAAACATTTCGGGTAGCCTTCCACAAGCTTCCCACAATAAGTTGGGTGAATTTTGGCCCATTCCTCCTGCCAGAGCTGGTGTAGTTGAGTCAGGTTTGTAGGCCTCCTTGCTCGCACACGCTTTTTCAGTTCTGCCCACACATTTTCTATAGGATTGAGGTCAGAGCTTTGTGATGGCCACTCCAATACCTTGACTTTGTTGTCCATTTTGCCACAACTTTGGAACTATGCTTGGGGTCATAGTCCATTTGGAAGACCCATTTGTGAACAAGCTTAAACTTTCTGACTGATGTCTTGAGATGTTGCTTCAATACATCCACATAATTTTCCTACCTCATGATGCCATCTATTTTGTGAAGTGCACTAGTCCCTCCTGCAGCAAAACACCCCCACAACATGATGCTGCCACCCCCATGCTTCACGGTTGGGATAGTGTTCTTAGCCTTGCAAGCCTCCCCCTTTTTCCTCCAAACATAATGATGGTCATTATAGCCAAACAGTTCTATTTGTGTTTCATCAGACCAGAGGACTTTTCTCCAAGAAGTACAATCTTTGTCCCCATGTGCAGCTGCAAACCGTAGTCTGGCTTTTTTATGGCGGTTTTGGAGCAGTGGCTTCTTCCTTGTTGAGCGGCCTTTCAGGTTATGTCGATATAGGACTCGTTTTTACTGTGGATATAGATACTTTTGTACCTGTTTCCTCCAGCATCTTCACAAGGTCATTTGCGGTTTTTCTGGGACTGATTTGCACTTTTCGCACCAAAGTACATTCATCTCTAGGACACAGAACGCGTCTCCTTACTCAGCGGTATGACGGCTGCGTGGTCCCATGGTGTTTATACTTGCGTACTATTGTATGTACAGATGAACATGGTACCTTCAGGCGCTCCCAAGGATGAACCAGACTTGTGGAGGTCTACAATTGTTTTTCTGAGGTTTTGGTTGATTTTCCCATGATGTCAAGAGGCACTGAGTTTGAAGGTAGGCCTTGAAATACATCCACAGGTACACCTCCAATTGACTCAAATTATGTCACTTAACCTATCAGAAGCTTCTAAAGCCATGACATAATTTTCTAGAATTTTCCTAGCTGTTTAAAGACACAGTGAACTTAGTGTATGTAAACGTCTGACCCACTGGAATTGTGATACAGTGAATTATAAGTGAAATAATTTGTCTGTAAACAATTGTTTTAAAAATTACTTGTGTCATGCACAACGTAGATGTCCTAACCGACTTGCCAAAACTATAGTTTGTTAACAAGAGATTTGTGAAGTGATTGAAAACCAAGTTTTAATGATTCCAACCTAAGTGTATGTAAACTTCTGACTTCAACTATATACATTGCTCAAAACAATAAAGGGAACACTAAAATAACACATCCTAGATCTGAATGAATGAAATATTCTTCTTAAATACTTTTTTCTTTACATAGTTGAATGTGCTGACAGCAAAATCACACAAAAATGATCAATGGAAATCAATTTTATCATCCCATGGAGGTCTGGATTTTGAGTGACACTCAAAATTAAAGTGGAAAACCACAGTACAGGCTGATCCAACTTTGATGTAATGTCCTTAAAACAAGCCAAAATGAGGCTCATGAGTGTGTGTGGCCTCCACGTGCCTGTATGACCTCCCTACAACGCCTGGGCATGCTCCTGATGAGGTGGCGGATGATCTCCTGAGGGATCTCCTCCCAGACCTGGACTAAAGCATCCACCAACTCCTGGACAGTCTGTGGTGCAACGTGGCGTTGGTGGATGGTGCGAGACATGATGTCCCAGATGTGCTCAATTGGATTCAGGTCTGGGGAACGGGCGGGCCAGTCCATAGCATCAATGCCTTCCTCTTGCAGGAACTGCTGACAAACTCCAGCCACATGAGGTATAGCATTGTCTTGCATTAGGAGGAACCCAGGGCCAACCGCACTAGCATATGGTCTCACAAGGGGTCTGAAGATCTCATCTCGGTACCTAATGGCAGTCAGGCTACTTCTGGCGAGCACATGGAGGGCTGTGCGGCCCCCCAAAGAAATGCCACCCCACACCATGACTGACCCACCGCCAAACCGGTCATGCTGGAGGATGTTGCAGGCAGAAGAACGTTCTCCACTGCGTCTCCAGACTCTGTCACGTCTGTCACGTGCTCAGTGTGAACCTGCTTTCATCTGTGAAGAGCACAGGGCGTCAGTGGCGAATTTCCCAATCTTGTTGTTCTCTGGAAAATGCCAAACGTCCTGCACGGTGTTGGGCTGTAAGCTCAACACCCACCTGTGAACATCGGGCCCTCATACCACCCTCATGGAGTCTGTTTCTGGCCGTTTGAGCAGACATGTGCACATTTGTGGCCTGCTGGAGGTCATTTTGCAGGGCTCTGGCAGTGCTCCTCCTGCTCCTCCTTGCACAAAGGCGGAGGTAGCGGTCCTGCTGCTGGGTTGTTGCCCTCCTACGGCCTCCTCCACGTCTCCTGATGTACTGGCCTGTCTCCTGGTAGCGCCTCCATGCTCTGGACACTACGCTGACAGACACAGCAAACCTTCTTGCCACAGCTCGCATTGATGTGCCATCTTGGATGAGCTGCACTACCTGAGCCACTTGTGTGGGTTGTAGACTCCGTCTCATGCTACCACTAGAGTGAAAGCACCGCCAGCATTCAAAAGTGACCAAAACATCAGCCAGGAAGCATAGGAACTGAGAAGTGGTCTGTGGTCACCACCTGCAGAACCACTCCTTTATTGGGGGTGTCTTGCTTATTGCCTATAATTTCCACCTGTTGTCTATTCCATTTGCACAACAGCATGTGAAATTTACATTTACATTACATTTAAGTCATTTAGCAGACGCTCTTATCCAGAGCGACTTACAAATTGGTGAATTCACCTTCTGACATCCAGTGGAACAGCCACTTTACAATAGTGCATCTAAATCATTTAAGGGGGGGGGTGAGAAGGATTACTTTATCCTATCCTAGGTATTCCTTGAAGAGGTGGGGTTTCAGGTGTCTCCGGAAGATGGTGATTGACTCCGCTGTCCTGGCGTCGTGAGGGAGTTTGTTCCACCATTGGGGGGCCAGAGCAGCGAACAGTTTTGACTGGGCTGAGCGGGAACTGTACTTCCTCAGTGGTAGGGAGGCGAGCAGGCCAGAGGTGGAAATTTATTGTCAATCAGTGTTGCTTCCTAAGTGGACAGTTTGATTTCACAGAAGTGTGATTGACTTGGAGTTACATTGTGTTTTTTAAGTGTTCCCTTTATTTTTTTGAGCAGTATATATATACAGTGCCTTGCGAAAGTATTCGGCCCCCTTGAACTTTGCGACCTTTTGCCACATTTCAGGCTTCAAACATAAAGATATAAAACTGTATTTTTTTGTGAAGAATCAACAACAAGTGGGACACAATCATGAAGTGGAACGACATTTATTGGATATTTCAAACTTTTTTAACAAATCAAAAACTGAAAAATTGGGCGTGCAAAATTATTCAGCCCCTTTACTTTCAGTGCAGCAAACTGACCAGACCTCCAGTGCGCCTCCACAGTCCAGTAAGTCCTGTGCCTCCTCTCCACTCTTGCCCTGAGGTGCGTGTCATCAGCCCGGTACCACCAGTACCGGTCCCACGCATCAGACCTCCAGTGCGCCTCCACAGTCCAGAGCTTCCGGCGACAGTTCCCAGTCCAGAGCTTCCGGCAACGTTTCACAGTCCGGAACCTCCACCGACGGTCCACAGTCCGGAACCTCCACCGACGGTCCACAGTCCGGAACCTCCACCGACGGTCCACAGTCCGGGGTCTCCCGCGACGGACCCCAGTCCGGTGTCTTCGGCGACGGTCCCCAATCCGGGGTCTCCGGCGACGGTTCCCAGTCTGGGGCCTCTGGCGAAGATCCACGGTCCGGTTCTACAAAGGCGGAGGGATCAGAGTAAAGAGGGGGGGCTGCGTCCAGAACCGGAGCTGCCACCGAGGGTAGATGCCCACCCGGACCCTCCCCTATAGGTTCAGGTTTGCGACCGGGAGTCCGCACATTTGGGGGGTACTGTCACGCCCTGACCTGAGATATCTCTGTTTTCGATATATTTTGGTTAGGTCCGGGTGTGACCAGGGTGGGTAGGCCAGTTTTGCATTGTCAAGGGTTTTTGTATGTCTAGGGTTTTAGTAGGTCTAGGTGATTTGTATGTCTATGGTGGCCTGATATGGTTCCCAATCAGAGGCAGCTGTTTATCGTTGTCTCTGATTGGGGTTCATATTTAAGTAGCCATTTCCCTTTGGTGTTTGTGGGATCTTGTTCAATGTTTAGTTGCCTGTCTGCACTATTCGTATAGCTTCACATTTCGTTTGTGCTTGTTTGTTTTGTTTGGAGTTTCGGTTTTATTAAAAACATGTGGAACTCTACTCACGCTGCGCCTTGGTCTCATCTTTATAAAGAATGTGACAATATATATATATATAAATGATGTTTTTGAGTGCACTGCCCCTTTAAAATAATCTGTAAATATCTGTAAATTTTTACTGAAAAAATATATGGTAGATCATGTACATTTGCGTATCTTGTTATGTTGAAACTAACCTACATACAGTCCAGTACCATCCTATAAACTGTAACACTAAGGACTGGATTCAATCCTTTTTGCAGAAGTATCGCAGAAGATCCTAATTAAAATGTGAAGGTAATTTCCGATTGAGCCGATGACATAAGCAGTGCTTACCGTGAATGCAGTCCCCGCGAATACAGGAACATTGCCTTTAGATTTCAAACGAGCTATAGTGCTGAACTTCTACGATGCTTTGGTGATACGGATTGAATCCAGCCCTAAAGGTGCTCCATCTTATTTCTGATTATAGGTCAGTTGTTGACATCCTGCAGAGAGGTCCAGATGATACAGGGGGTGAGGATGGATGGGGAGTACTACCTGAAAGTCAAGTCCAGGATTCTACAGGTGTGTGCTCTCTGTCAGAATCACTGACTATCACTTCATCATTAATCATTTCCAGGCCAGGATTCAGCAATTGTTGTCTCAATGTGTTTCTTCCTAGATCTACTGTGCTGAGATGCAGACTGATTTCCCTAAGGAATATGTTACGCTGCGGAGTGGTCAGACAGACAACTACTCAGAGGTCTATGGATACAGGTGTGCTCATTGAAACCAGATTACCCTGTGTCTGTGCTTAATTAATTTTCTGTTTATGGACAGAATACACTATAATACTGTATATGATTCTAAACTAACATTAATTCAAAAAGTCATTACATGAAAGCAATGTATTGTAACATATATGCTAGGAGTCAGGAAGCAGGTGCAGAAGGTGAGTTGTATAATGATAATAAGCAGATAAACAAAACAGAATAAGCGTACTGAACGTGAGCATAACCAGAGGGGGAATGAGAGGTTCCTGGTGGAGAGCCAGACACGATCACCAGGATGGAACACGGGGGAGGAGTGTGTGTGTGTGAGTGACGAAGTAAGTTCTGGGTGTATTCTACCTAGGGAAGGAACCGGGCCCACTACCCCTGCCGGTCCTGGCGGAAACTCCCCATCTGCCCGTTGGACTGAGGCTGGAACCTGAATGTGAGGCTGACCGTGGCACCCAGCTTATCCATGAAGGCTTTCCAGACCCGCAACGTGAATTGGGGACCACGTTCGGAAACGTTGTCCTCTGGAAGGCCGGAAGACCTGTTGGAATAGTGCCTCAGCGACCTGGAGAGCAGTAGGTAGACCAGAGAGGGATAAAACGGTAGGATGTAGAGAATCTGTCAACAAAGGCCATAATAGTGGTAAAACCCATCAGAAAGAAGATATCACTTACAAAGTCTATGGACAGATTTGACCAAGGCCGCTGAGGCACGGGAAGGGGAAATAGTTTACCTGCTGGAGCGTGCCGGAGAGATTTGGATTGGATACATACAGTGCATGAGTTGACATAGTGGGTGACGTCCTGCGCCAATGTGGGCCACCAGTATTTATCAAAGAGAGGGATTGGATGGTGTGTGTGATACCTGGGTGTCCAGCGACGAGGGATGTGTGTGCCCAGGTCAACATCCGATCTTTCACCCCTGTGGAGACGTAGATGCGTTCTGGAGGGCAAGTAGCAGGAGCGGGTTCCCTCTCCAGAGCCTGGCGGATGTCCACATCTACGTCCCAACACAAGGGGCCAACGATTCGGGAGGACAGATTGATAGGCTGGAAGTCACTCACAGGACCCTCCACCAAAGTGGAATCACCGGGTGCAGGAAAGCAGGTCCTCTGGCATCCTGGTCCCCAGGCAGTGATTCTCATCCTCGAACAGGAAATGGTGGAGTTATGTTGTTGGAGCAACAGGAGGCCAAGTATAACTTTGTGTACAGGTGCGGTGGTGGTGAGGAAGAGAAGGCTTTCCTGGTGCATGGGTCCCACGGTCAGGGTGGGGGGCTGGGATGTGCGTAATTGGGCCGGATCCCAATGGTTGCATATCCAGGTCTTGGACAGGAAAAGGAGAGGAGAGCGGGTATGAAGTTAAGTTCAGGGAGGAGGCAAGGGCCTGGTCGATGAAATTCCCAGCGGCACCTTGAGGGTCAGCCAGCCAGTGAAATGGGAACCAGAAAGGGTTTGGCGGAAAAAGATGATAATGGAATACTTGTGCCTACCCTGGGAGATGGAAGGTCACAGGGCCACCCCATCTGCTCAAGTGGACCCCGGGTTGGGACGCACCAGACACCGCTAAAGCTGGTGCCCCTCCTGGCTTCAATAGGGACAGAGGCCCAGATGTCTACAGCAACGCCTCTCTGCTGCAGAGAGGTGTGAGGCCCCTACCTCCATGGGTTCAGGCTGTGCCTCAGCACAGCCAAAGGAGGGAGGCGAGGTGGACACCACCGCTCCCGAAGAAGGTTATCCAGACGGATGGCCATCGCGATGAGAGTATCCAAGGATATGTTGTCATCCCGACATGCCAACTCCGCCTGGACCTCCTCGCACAGACCACTGTGGAATAGAGTGTGGACCACCGGCTCATCCCATCCGCTGGAGGCTGCAACAGTCCGAAGGTGAGGGCGTACTCCGCAGCAGTCTGGGCACCTTGCTGGTGTTGGAAAAGTCACTCACATCCCTCTCTGCTCTTTGAAGGATGGTCGAAATCCGCCCTGAACAGAGCCATGAACCTCTCATAGGAATCCAGCTCCCCCTCTCTCCTAGATGGCCGTAGCCCACTGCAACGCCTGTCCGGTCAGCAGGGAAATGACTGTGGCAACCTTGGTCCTATCGATGGTGGGGGCTCCTGCCTGATAGGCAAAATAGAGGGAGCACTGGAGAAGAAAGCCATGGCATCTCGATGGAGTACCTTCATAGTTCTCCGGAAGGGACCGTCGGGCAGGGAGGAAGGCTGGGGGACTGGCTCACAGTGACGACCCGTGGTAGGAGGCCCTCCATCAAAGGTATGGAGAACCTCGCTGGTGGTGTTGATGCGTTGAAGAACGGGGAGGATTTCTTTCATGGTTGTACCCAGTAGAGCCGATTGGTTGTGGTGTTGGTGGAGTAGATGACCCTGTTCCTCAACCATCATGAAGATGGGGTTATCTTCTGCTGCTTCCATTTTTTTCAGAGGCAGTATTCTGTAACGCATATGCTAGGAGTCATGAAGCAAATGCAGAAGGTGAGTTTAATAATGAGAATAAGCAGATAAACGTGAACAAAACCAATACTTCCTGAAGACTGAGGCTACTGACGGCTAAATAAAGGAGAAGTAATCAAGGTAATGAAGTCCAGGTATGCATAACAATGGAGAACAGGTGTGCGTAATGATGGTTGCCAGGTGTGCGTAATGATGGTTGCCAGGACCGGTGGTTAGTAGGCCGGCGACGTCTAGTGCTGGAGAGAGGGAACGGGAGTAGGCGTGACATGTATATTATCTGAAACCTAATTTTGTATGTCTAGGTTGCTGAATCCTTTTGATTGCCCCTACAACGACAGCAGAAGGCAGGACTGTGACTGCAGGAACGATTACTCTGCAGCGGGATACACTCTCTTCCATAAGGTCCGTCTGGACATCATCTCACTGAGGATAATGAGTGAGTAATGACCATGTGATTGACTGACCACTCCACTACAATAAGACCACACATCCATGTTGTTTTACCCCTGCACACAGCCCGATCCTCTCGCCCACCTCACAAAAGAACGGATTCGCTCACCGAATACAATTTTCACCGCCTTTCGCCACACCCTCAGACTCAGCACAGAAATCATGATAATGCCTTTCAACAGGCCTTGTTCAGATCACTGGCATAGAGTTGACAACGCATGGGCACCTTGAGACACACACTTACACAGACACATGGTAACACACAGGCATACTCATATACACACAAATGCTTGTAAACACACAAAATATATTGTGTTCTCTGACCCACACATGCATACTCCCTCGCTCAAACTCTCTCGCACACACACACACTTGCAACATCTCCAGCGATATTTCTCTGCCCATTACGACATCCAGCCACACCTCTCCAGTTGTCCCTGAACATGTTTTAGATTAGTGCACATGTGGAATGGTCCGGATTGGTGGTATTTATATCTGTGTGCAGCTAGGAGGAGGGAGCCCAGAACACATGTAGTCATCTTCCCACCCCATCCCCTGTCTACTCTGGTCCTGACAGCACATGTTCCCAGCACACAAGGCCCTCCCTCCCACTGCATGGAACTCATTTAGATTTGGGGCGGCTTGACTTTAATAATGGTTTCAAGATGAAGAGAGGATTTTGAGCTGCTCTAGCTGTGCAATGCGTTTCTCATGAACTTTACCGCCATTTCAGATAGACAAAAAGAGAGAGAGGAAGAGAGAGACAGCGAGAGAGTGAGTGAGACAGAGAGAGAGAGAGAGAGAGAGACACAGAGGAAGATAGAGGAGCACTGGTCATGGTCATCATGTGGGACAATGCAGTAGAAATACCAGAGTAACTAAGCTCATCTTAAATGTCATGTGGTTTAACCTCTGATGTGCTTTAGGCCAGGGCAGTTGCTTAGAGCGCCTTGTCTCTTACTGGAACTCATGACTCTGTGTATAGATTGTAACCTTCATATGCTCGTTGTCTGCCTATTGATCGTGTATTGATTTAACCATATGCTCTGTGTCTCTGTGTTATGTATCAGCCACAGACCTGAAGTTTTCTCAGACCCTGTTTGGTCGTCCCGTCCCCTTCGCCACAGCAGGAGACTGCTACAGTGCTGCCAAGTGTCCTCAGGTAGGAAACGGAGACCATTTTTGAGTCTGTAATTGATTGACTTTAATCTGTATGCCTGTATGTTTTGATGGGGGCCTTGAGCCAACCTTTCCTGAATGGGTTTTATTGACCTGACATGTCCAGTCTGTTAACTGGAGTAAAATCGTACGTGTTCCCAGTTTCCACCAGTGGAGTAACCACATAATCACACTTAACCATCCAATGTAGCTCAGTGTGTCTGTCCACTGAACCGTGATGCTGCTTTCGTTGTCTGCCCCTGGAATGGAAATGAGATACAGACTAATTGAATGTATTTGAATCCTGATCAGGTCCACTTTAAAACTATTTCAGTTTGTTCAAGAGAAGTTGGTTTGAGGTCTATTGTGGTGTTCTTCCACAGGGCCAGTTCAGCATCAACCTCATAGGGACTGGTCTGAAGGTGGCTGAGGCAACCAAGTGGACCTCACAGGGCAACTATGTCTCTGTCAAAGTCCACAGATCAGAGGTAAGGAGGACTCTAGGATTCTGGTGTTCTGAATAACAACTCTAAACCCTCCTGTAATCTGAACTGTCACCTGTTATGATTCTAGTCTAGGAATTTCCAGTAGCATTAATAAAATCCTATTTCTTTATGGAAAGTTATTTGTCCTGTCCCACTCCATTTCATTCTTATTTCTCCCTCTGTCTATAGGATGGGGCAAGAATCTATGGTCGCTGTGGTGGGTTCTGTGGGAAGTGCATTCCCCAGCCTCACAACGGCCTGCTGGTTTATGTCCAGTGATGGTCAGGGACCAAACCCCAACCCAACCATCTCCCAAGGCTCTCCCAGTGGTCTCTCAACGTTCTCCCAACATCAGACCAGGAAGTGAAGCCAGAGCGTCTGGGGATCCAATGCACTTAATTTGTGAAGGTTGCCATCCCTTTCCTCCCTTCATCACTAGGGTTTAGTGACAGGAACCTAGTTACCAAGATTTACTGTCCAAAACCACTCCCTTTTCCCGGGAAAAATAACTTCGAGAAACCGGTAAATTATAATAAATTATTTATATCAATGGAAATGTTAATTATATGCGATGTCTAAATCTGGTTTCTCTACGGCCTTCTCTCTGCTCTCTGCATGATCAATCATCAATGCTCATGGTAGGGACAAACAGCCCATCTCAGTATGGAGGGCAGTTCACAATGCGTGGAGACCTATCATCTCATCAGAACTTGTTTTCTTGTGATAGGTAGGCCTACATTTTCTGCAGCATAGCCTATTCTACAGTAATATAAGGACCGAATACGCATCTAATTTACATATCACCATTGTGCTTTCGGGGGTCATCATATTTTGTCATTGTAAAGATTTGTTTTTATTATTGCAGCTGCAGAGTTTTAAAACAGCCTATCACTCGAATATCATTGATTTAAATCCAAGCATGTGCAAACAGTCTCTCTCTCCTTCAATTCCATTGAATTTGCAAAAGTAATAATAATCTTCAAGATAGATAGATATATATAGCTATAAAGGGTCGTTCAGCAGAACCAATGACTCTGAAGATGAGCTCTGTCTGTTACGTCTGACCTCACTAGTGTTTGTAATTGTAATGGTAACCAAATACCTCTGCATTGGAACATCAAAAGCAGACTGTCAGACAATCTCACATATTCTAGCATTGTAGAGTCTCGCATAAAGGGACACAATCATATTTTGGGGCGGGAATCCTCTCATGGTTTCTAGTAAGAGCTTACTCATCTCATAAGTGTAAAATGTTGTTATGGAACTCTGAAAGGAAACATGAATTAGTCATTATAGAACTGGTACAACTATTTACGTTTTCATACAGTCAGCAAGACAACTTTTTGTTGGGTAAATGGAACATCTCAATAAATATTTAAATTGTATTAACTTATAGTGTTATGGAACAAGGGTAATTATGTATTCCTGCAAAAATGTTCTGATAAATTATGTTTTTGTTGTGATTAGATTAGTAATAACCCCAAATTATATAAATGATATAGCTTAAAAATGTTACAAAGATCAAGGAAGGAGAATTCTCCAGATCAGAAGATACATCCCAGACAGGGGCGCAACTTTCACTGAGGATGGGGGGACATGTCCCTCCCACATTCTGAAATTGCATTTTGTCCACTTGTATCATTGGAATGTGATACAAAACGAGGCAACCGTGTGCTTTAGGACCATGCAGACGCCTCCGAGTGGTTGGGTAGGCTGTTTGGAGTGTTTATCCGACAGAATAAAATGTTAAAATGATGTCCCAACCACTTCTAAAACCAAAGTTGCGCCAGACATGGGTTTTTCGGGAAATAATCATTCGCCAATCAGTTAGCTAGGCTTTGTGTACAACTGTCGTTGTGTATTCTTCTACTAATGGTCACCCAGACTTGCCTTATCTCAAACGTCAAAGGTCGTAGGTGAGGAGTCCTGCATCACAGATTAATCCTCACTGTTCTGTTGTGTAATACTACTGAAAACTCTTCAGAGCCCAATGACTTACTGACTACTGTCTGACTGACATGTAATTAGAATGATTTATCTAGCAGGTCATAGAGAGACAACCAAATAGACACTAAATCATTGGCAACTGTTGTCTACATCATGTAAGAGGTGTTAAGTCAAGGTCAATCTCTCATCTCCAGTCAGTAGCTAGTTTGTCTCAGTACATTTGTGATATTGTTTTCCAGATCATGTCTCTTCTTCTATAGGTGCATGTGACCCTACTTCTCACAAGAATCGATTCTCATGAGAAGAATTTCATTATATTGCAAAATATTTACGTTTGACCATATTTATTCTGTAATGATATGTAATGATACATTAGAATACTAATAGCCGAGCAGCCATTGTTTGGTTTACTGTTTGATGCTGAAAATGTATTACAGATTGTAGTGTGTGTAAGTAACCACCAACTTGAAAGAGGATCTTTGAATGGTGCTTTTTAAACTACTGAAATTACCTCTAATCTTGAGAAGGAACATAATAGTGGCATTGGAACTGACATTAGCTGTAGCACAAACCTCGACACCCTTTGAATGAATACGTTCGGCCTTCATGCCTATAAATGTAAATGTACTACTTATTACAGCATAATGCCCAAAATGTTTTGCATAAAATATCATGGTCCTCTTATTAATGTAGCTGACGACCAAGCTGGAGGGTTGCCAGATATATGCTGAACTACATAAGGAAACCTGCCTGAAGGAACCCTATCATCATTTAGGTGAAATGATGTCACTGTGACCACTATAACTGGGATTTGGCAACCCTGCCATGCTGGTACTCCGATGTTAAGCTTTAACCAAAGTTTCATAGATGCAGAATATAACTTTTGTCAGATAATGCAGCTAGAAAACCTTTGTCTATCATTCTTGTTTGATAGGCAATTGTACTATGATGAGGTCTGTATCAGAAATGTTAAGAATACTTGATGCACTATGTGCCACACATTTTGTAGAAGGGTAATCTTGTTTATTTCTTTTTTTAAATAACAAGATTTGTAACTTATGATATGTGTGTATTTTTTTATATTCATACTTGAAGTGTAAACTGTGTCTCGACGACATGGACATTGGTACTGAATTGAACACGGTGCTTGTTTGCTATGTATTATCCAAAGATGTTTTTAAGAATCATATGTACCTACAGTATGAAAATGAATGATTCTGGTGCTATGGTCATTCATTTTAATTGTATCAACATCGTAGGTTTTGCTACTATACTAACACTGTATAATAAGCAGTAATTAAATATTGTAATGCTTTTCAATTGATTGGTGTGTGTTTGAATGCTTCCATATTACAGTAAATGTTGTAAGTAGAAATTACTCTTCACATCAATGCTGGTGCCTGCTTCAACAGAGGAGGCCTTTGGTTAGACGTGAATGGCAGAGAGTCAGAGCTGGTTAGGTGGCTGTGTTAGCTGGCTTGTGGGTCCATGTGGATTCACTTATTGGTGCAGATTGCATTTCCACAACATGACTTGTTCAATTTCACTTGGACGCATAAACACAGCAAATACTTTGGCTGTAGTTTCTCACTATACCAGGCAGGCACACAGTGTGGACTCTGCATCTGGGGCTGTCAACCTACCAATGAGTCACCAAAATGCTCTGTCAAATCAGAAAGTGAGGTCCGTTTTCCAATTCACTTTGAAAACCTGACTAAAAAAGCGAAATTCCCAAAAATGAAGTCACTGAAAAGGACTTGATAATGGTACTTTAGTGAGGCGAGCTGTTTATGGGTGAGGAACCTTTGCAAGGGTCATTGCACCAGGGACAGCTTTGTACATGAAACCAGATACCGTAATGCCTGAATAACTACTTTGATTCTGTCTCAGCAGAGTGGAGAGGGAAATGAAAAAAACGAACTTGGTTCCACAAAAAGTTAATCTCATGATTTGGAAGAGTGCGGGTTGTATCACAACAAAAACTCCCCAAAAGCAGTTTACCAGGGAAGCCAAGCTGTGCTGAAGTCCACATGGAGTCTTCTGGCTAGAGAGAGAGATGGCAGATGAGATGCTCTTTGCTCAGAAAAAACAGACATCCCTAAAAAACAGACCAGCACTGATGAATGATTCCCATAAAAGCAACTAATGATTGATGTCAGCCATGAAAAACATAATAGTTAAAGGAGCGGCATGGCTTGTTGTTCACTCTGCATTCCATTACCCCATCACTTTTAATGCGCAGCAATCGGGTTTTACTGTGGGTCTGTTCTTCAAACCCATGATCAATGCTTGGATGGGTTTTTATAGTGTAAACAAATACATTGCAAATGTTTCCACTAAGTATTTGTACTGTAAACAATGGAAAGATCTTCCCCTGCATTCATAATTTAGTGCAGTGGTTAAATAACAAAATGCACTACTGTAGGGCTACATGCAGTAACAGTCAAAGTTGTTGTTATGGTTATAGGTCACACATCCGTATCTGGTCCGTTGGAGTTAAATCTCTGGTTGTATGATGTGAAAATGATTCCCATATGGCTCTGCATAGCGGTCAATAATGTCCTGCGGTGCTGTAGGTAGAGCTCTGTACTGTACAACCGACAGTGGGCATTGAACCTGAGATTCGTGCCATTTACTACAGTATGTTGTTGTGTGGGGTTCGTACGCCTCCTGTGAGTATTTCTTGCTATCTACATAGATGATAGCTGTAGCCCAAGATAGCCTACAGGTAAGCTGATAGGTTAATATAACGCTAAAGCAAAACCACAGCATTATCATAAAATGAGGAGGCCTGTATAAGAACTTCTAATCTGATCAAATCACATTGGCCCTTGGTTCATGAAAGATCTGCCCTCTGCTGGTGGTACAGTGTCACTGGTGTCTTTCTTTTTTTGTGCAGTAATTTCTTTTGACACAACAGCATGTAGTTGTTAACAAGTCCATACAATAAAGGGTAAAGGGTTAGATATAGGTGTAGGTCAAAAACAGACATGGCAGCTCCACTTCTAGCTCCTAAGCAACTTTGCAGTATTTTGTTTTTTGTATGTTATTTCTTATATTATTAGCCCACAGTGTTTTTTGTGTTATTACATACAGCCGGAAATAACTTTTGGATATCAGAGTGGTGGTAACTCACCAGCATTACGACCAGAAATACAACTTTCCCGAATTGGTTCCCTTGTTCGTACCACCCTGGGCATTTTACTTGTCCCAGAGGCTGCTTCAAGATGCCGCCGGCGGAAAAGAGGTATTTGGAGTGGACTTCTAGTTTGACTCAGGAGGCATGCACACCATCCACCGCTTCCAAGTATTTTACTCACTAATGTTCAGTCCCTGGACAATAATGTAGATGAGCTCAGGTTGAGGATCTCCTTCCAGAGAGACATCGGGGCCTGTAACATACGCTATTTCACGGAATCATGGCTCTCCAGATATACTGTCCCCTTCCATACAGCCATCTGGGTTCTCAGTACATCGCGCAGACAGGAATAAAGAACTCTCTGGGAAGAAGAAAGGCGGGGGTGTAGGTTTCATGATTAAATTATCATGGTGTTATTGTGATAACGTACAGGAACTCAAGTTATTTTGTTCACCCAACCTAGAATAGCTCACAATCAAATGCAGACCGTATTACCTCCACAGAGATGTCTCTTCGAAAACGCTACCAAAGTTCTATCAACAACTGTAGTACCAGCGCATCAAAAACTCTCAACCATTGTTACTCCACCTTACAGGATGGCTAAAAGGCCCTCCCCCGCCCTCCCTTCGGCAAATCAGATCACGTCTCCATTCTGCTACTCCCTTCCTATAGGCAGAAACTCAAACAGGAAGTACCCGTGCTAAGGTCTATTCAGCGCTATTCTGACGACTCGACTCGGAATCCATGCTTCAAGATTGTTTTGATAACGCAGACTGGGATATATTCCGGGTTGCCTCTGAGAAAAATATTGACATATACAGACACGGTGACTAGTTAATTAGGAAGTGTATAGGGGATGTTGTTCCCACTGTGACTATTAAAACCTACCAAAACCAAAAACTGTGAATAGATAGCATCATTCGCGTAAAACTGAATGCACGAACCACTGCATTTCACCATGGCAAGGGGACTGGGAATATGGTTGAATACAAACAGTGTAGTTATTCCCTCCATAAGGCAATCAAACAGGCAAAATATCAGTACACAGACAAAATGGAGACACAATTCAACTGCTCAGACACGAGAAGTATGTTCATTGACTATAGCTCAGCCTTCAACACCATAGTACCCTCCAAGTTCATCCACAACACAAAAAAATATAACTCGTAGTATCACCATGACTGCCTATATTCTATCACACTTTATAATGTGCTAGACATACAGAAGCATACTAAGTGACAGTCAGTTGTGAGCACTCAGAGCAACATCAGAAGACATGTTAAGCGATTTTAATCATTGATCACAATACTCAGAGCCATTTCCTGTAGAATTTCTCCAACAATACATTTTTAAAGAAAAATACATATTTACACTGCACATATGGCTACTACTTTATTATATAATGAACATATCAACAATATCAGTTGTGAAACAAATTAATCATCTTTATCAGACAATTCTTTGAGGTAAAATTCAACCTCAAAATATCAATCTTCAATATTCTAAGTAGTGGATCAGTTGTTCAAAGTCTTTTTGGTATTGTGAAATTCAGTGACCTCAACATTTGGAACCCTATGGTTCAAATCGGATATGCCAATGAGTGGTCAATCTCACCTTACTAAAGTCTGTCAATGATGTTCAATATAGTAATCTATGACATTGTAATAACATTTCACAGTTGGTTTACCAGTTTAGACATACCTTTTATAAGTGTATACCAGCCATTCCACCCTGACTTGTAAAACCTGTCAAGATAGTCAGGAACATCTCTTGTGCCATCTGAAAGTCATGAAATACAATATACAGTGCCTTCGGAAAGTATTCACACCCCTTGACTTTTCCACATTTTGTTGTGTTACAAAAAAGCTTGTCTCACAAAAAAAGGTTACCGATTGGTAGACAAAAAAAAGCAGACACTGAATATCCCTTTGAGCATGGTGAAGTTATTAAATTACACTTTGGATGGTGTATCAATACACCCAGTCACTACAAAGATACAGGTATCCCATATGTAGCTACAGTATGAAAGTCAGTTAAGAACAAAATATTTTCAATGACAGCCTAGGAACAGTGGGTTAACTGCTTGTTCCGGGGTAAAACAACAGATTTGTACCTTGTCAGCTCAGGGATTTTAACTTGCAACCTTCCGGGTACTAGTCCAATACCCTAACCACTAGGCTACCCTGCCGCCCAAGGGTTTACTTAGGTAAATTAGATATTTTTGTATTTCATTTTCAATAAATGTGTTAACATTTCTACAAACCTTTTTTCACTTTGACATTATGGGCTATTGTGTGTAGATAGTGAGAATGTAAAAAAAATGTAATCCAATTTCAATTCAGGCTGTAACACAACAAACTGTGGAAGAAGTCAAGGGGTATGAATACTTTCTGAAGGCACTGTAATTATTTATATTTTGAAATGTAAGGAGAAAAAAATCCCTCATGACACTGGAATCACATTTTTAGAAAATGCTCACCATTTTCATATCCTATACTACTTACCTTGTCTGCAACTAAAAGAGTTGATTGTCTTCGGCCAAGATAAACCATCTGTGATTTGGCCAATGTTCTTGTCCCCTTTTACTGTCAGGAAAATCAAAAAGGGTCTCAAGTTCAATAGTACCCCCCTGTGTGAGACAACTGTTGCAGGTACTCTGGACTCTCCTAGGAAGGCTGCTCATGTTAACTCAAAAACAAAAAAAGCTAATGTCAAGACTTCAATTGACATAATGAAAGTCAACACAATTAGAGTATCCTGTAGCCTATTGGTGTAGATCTTTAGATCTATTTGAAAGATTATCCAAATAATTTCTTATTGTAGCAGAGTGTTAACAGGGACATTTGCATTCAATGAAACAAATGGAAGGAATAGTTCAAAAGCATACTAAATTTGTACTCATATTTCAAACATATAACATGAACCAGAGCTGATGGAATTGCTCTCCATTCTGAGGCTTAGAATAAAGTGTGTGGGTGAATAAGATACATAAATTGATGCATAAGTACAAACAATGCCTTCAGAAAGTATTCATACCCTTTGACCTATTCCACATTTTGTTATATTACAGCCTTATTCTAAAATGTATGTTTTTAAACCCATCAATCTACACACAATACCCCATAATGAGAAAGAGAAGACAGCTTTCCAGATTTTTTTTGTGCTAATTTTAGAAAATAAAAAACAGACATAACTTATTTACATACATATCCAGACTATGAGACTCGAAATTGAGCTCAGCTGCATCCTGTTTCCATTGATCATCCTTGAGATGTTTCTACAACTTGATTGGAGTCCACCTGTGGTAAATTCAATTGATTGGACATGATTTGGAAGGCACACACCTGTCTATATAAGGTCTACAGTTGACAGTGCATGTCAGAGCAAAAACCAAGCCATGAGGTCGAAGGAATTGTCAGTAGAGCTCTGAGACAGGATTGTTTCCAAGGCACAGATCTGGGGAAGGGTACGTTCATCTCTAGGAGACAGAATGCTTTCTAGGAGACAGAACCGCTTTCTGAGTGGTATGAAGGCTGCATGGTCCCATGGTGTTTATACTTGCGTATTATTGTTTGTATAGATGAATGTGGTATCTTCAATTATTTGGAAATTGCTCCCAAGGATGAACCAGTCTTTTTTCTGAGGTCTTGGCTGATTTCTTTTAATTTTCCAATGATGTCAAGCAAAGAAGCAATGAGTTTGAAGGTAGGTCTTGAAATACATCCACAGGTACACCTCCAATTGACTCAAATGATTTCAATTAGCCTATCAGAAGCTTCTAAAGCCATGACATAATTTTCTGGAATTTTCCAAACTGTTTTAAGGCACAGTCAACTTAGTGTATCTAAACTTCTGCTCCACTGGAATTGTGATACAGTGAAATAAGTTAAATAATCTGTCTGCACACAAATGTTTGAAAAATGACTTGTGTCATGCACAAAGTAGATGTCCTGACCGACTTGCCAAAAATATAGTTTGTTAAAAAAGAATTTGTGGAGTGGTTTAAAAATGAGTTTTAATGACTCCAACCTAAGTAAACTTCCGACTTCAACTGTATATAGGTGAAAATCAGGCTGCTCTTGAGAGCTTTTAAATGTCTTAATGGCTTTATTCCTTGGTTGGATAGATTCTAGAATTTCATGATTAAACCAAGGGCTAGATCTCGGCTTTACCCTGACCCGTCTAATGGGAGAAAGGCTTCCCAAGCACTGTCTACCCCTACGCTTTCCAGCACAGGTGACCAGTCAATTTTACCCACTTGCTCCCCAAACATGTCAACACAGTATTTTTTCAGTCCTCTGATTCTAACAGTTTTGTGATACTTAAATATATGTTTAAAAACCCTCCTTGTGCAAAATGTAATAACATAATCACTGATTCCATGTACTATTACCCCACTCTGCGATGTTTTGGATTTATCAGACACTAATATTAAATCAATCGTACTTTGCACTGTTTCACATACCCTGGTGGGATCTTTTATCATTTGTGTCAGAGCATATGATCTACAGAAGTGCATAAATACATTGTGGGTTGGACTATCCTTTTTGCAGACATCAGTATTGAAATCCCCTAACAAAAGTATTTCCTTCACCAGCTAATTATTACAGATAGACAACACAATTTCGACACCTTCTTAGAATGCCTTCTGATTGGGCGGCCTGTAACACACCCCCAACCCAAAAAATGTAAAAATACAATTTTTACAATTTAACTAAATGTAATCAAAAATCTATGTAATCCCCAAAAGTAATTATTTATCTTGGGAGGGCCATAAACAATAACTAGCAATGCTGCATACTCAAATCTCACCTTTCTGGTAAAAATAGTTATGCAAATCTGAAGTGTTGTCACTTTTGAGGACACAAGCTCAAGTACACCAGTGGAGGCTCCTCAGAGGAGGACCATCCTCATCAGTGAATGTCATAAAAATAAAAATAGTGAAACGTTTAAAATGTTATCCTTTTTTGATAAAACTATACTATATATTATCAAGTCACCAAATAACTGATTAAAACACACTGTTTTGCAATGAAGGTCTACAGTAGCCTCAACAGCACTCATTCAATACAAAACCTAAGAGGCTCAATTTTCTCATCCCCTTCCATAGACTTACACAGTAATTATGACAAGTTCCGGAGGACGTCCCCCAAACTCAGAGCTCTTGCTGCATGAACTGACATGTCCACCCAATCAAAGGATCCACCCTCTCCCCACCGGTGTGATTGCTACTTCAGAGGGTTTAGAGCTTGAGGTAGTTACTTCATACAAGTACTTGCGAGTATGGCGAGACTGTACCCTGTCCTTCTCTCAGCACATATCAAAGCTGCAGGCTAAGGTTACATCTAGGCTTGGTTTCCACTATCGTAATTGCTCCTCTTTCACCCCGCCAGCCAAACTAACCCTGACTCAGATGACCATCCTACCCATGCTAGATTACGGAGACATCATTTATAGATTGGCAGGTAAGGGTGCTCTCGAGTGGCTAGAAGTTCTTTATCATTTGGCAATGAGATTTGCCACCAATGCTCCTTATAGGACACATCACTGCACTCTATACTACTCTGTAAACTAGTCATCTCTGTTTACCTGTCGCAAGACCCATTGGTTGATGCTTTTTTTTTAAACCCTTTTAGGCCTCACTCCCCTCCTATCTGAGATGCCTACTGCAGCCCTCATCCTCCACATACATCACCCGTTCTGCCAGTCACATTCTGTTAAAGGTCCCCAAAGCACACATCCCTGGGTCGCTCCTCTTTCAGTTCGCTGCAGCTAGAGACTAGAACAAGCTGCAAAAAACACTCAAACCAGACCGTTTTATCTCCATCTCTTCATTCAAAGACTCAATCATGGACACTCTTACTGACAGTTGTGGCTGCTTCACGTGATGTATTGCTGTCTCTACCTTCTTACTCTTTGTGTTGCTGTCTGTATCCAATAATATTTGTACCATGTTTTGTGCTGCTACCATGTTGTGCTTTATATAGTGTTGTGGTGTCTCGCTTGTTGTGATGTGTGTTTTGTCCTATATTTTTAATTTTTAATCCCAGCCGCCATCACGGGAGCAATGAGGCCACAATGAAGCAGTCATGATGGCATACAATGGAAAATGACACAAGGAGTGAAAGGAATTATGACAAAACACCCAATTATTGCTGAGTCATTGCCTGGACATGGAACAAACCTCACTTGATGTGAGATTACTTCAAATGCAAAACTCTACATAACAGATAACAGAGTATGAAAGAAATGACTGTATATCTTACTTATCCAAAATAGAAATGACAGATACAACTTATAGGATTTAGTGCAGTTGCAGTGACCAGGAGCGACTTCTTGGATTTGGAGTCCAATAGAGATCCACTGAGACTAGATTAGAGTGAAAAGTGAAGATGCACAGTAACTACCATGATCAGATGATTATGATATCTTGACAATATGTGCAGTGTCATAACATAAATGAATATAACTTTATAGAATGACAACATAACGTGACATAAGAGTCAGACTATGGTTGTGGTGTGATCCTACCGTACGACACTGAAAGTGGAGGACTGACCATCAGGGACCAGAGCCGGAGAGTGAGGGGTCAGGGGGTCTGGTGGTACTGGCAGGACATCCGTTATCCATATCACATGTCAACTCCATGGTCAATTGTTATGAAGCTTTTCAAGTTTGATGGTTGATTGGTGTTATTTATCAGCAGTTATAGAAAACATACTGGACTACATTTTCTAGATTGTTAGAGCCACAGTTGATCTTATACAGGTCATGAGACTTGAGGCTGAGACTGACATGCTGCTGATCTGTGAGGAGTAGGATCCAGCCATGTAGTTGTAGCTGTATTCAGAGCCAGGAGGAGCAGAGGAGACCAGCTGGTTGGGGGAAAGGAGGCTGTGGTTGGGTGGCAGGCTCATAGAGGGCAGGTAGGACTGAGGCTGTGGTACGTGAAGAATTGAGATTACTGGCAATACTACACAACACATATTCGACTGATGATAAGAATCACAAGCTTGTAATTTTTCTTTGAGTCATGCATGTAGATTAACAGCTAAAAATGCATATCACTGAGAGTCCACAGTCATGGTCTTGAGTCATGATTGTTGTGAAAGGAACTACTTGTTATCACAAACTTATATACCATTTGACTCTTGTAAGGTCATTGAACACATGTTTATAATACTGCTCCAGTGCCATCTTTAGACTCAGAGCCCTACTTATTCATAACCACTAAATCAGATGTCCAAGGCCAGATAAGATCATATTATTCTCCTTCTTATGTAAGACTGCATATTTGAATTGTCATGAAAGACATTTTTGTTTTTACCACTGTTGAAACGTTGTCATTGATCATGTGAATCCAAACGTATGTTCTCTGATAGAGGTCATATAGGGTCCTGCATTAAACAGTATTATACAAGCATTTATCTGTGTTATTGAAAACATGCACAGTAGGTAGACTACATGTACACTGCTATGTAGCCTAGTGGTTAAGAGCATTGGGTCTGTAACTGAACTATCGCTGGTTCGAGTCCCGGAGCTAACTTGGTGAAAAATATGTCGATGTACCCTGGAGCAAGGCACTTTTTGCTCCTGTAAGTTGTGTGTCTGCTAAGTTATGTAAACATCCAACAGGTAATTTTGAAATGTTCTTACAGACAGTCTGATGCTCTGTTGATTCTGAGGCATTAGCTATGCCATAGTCTCTGGTTCATGGTCATCCATGCTGTCCGGGCAAATACTCGCTACAGCATCATAGAATTCAGCCTGGATAAAACAAAATAATATGTATACGTAACTTAACAGCAACTTTAATTAGAGCAATATACTGTACCACTAAAATAATTGGAAGTGATATCCAGTAAAGTATCAGAAAACAACTAGAGTGTGTTGGGCAAGTTCATTTTGCATCGCTATGTGTCGTGGACGGGGTTTACACCTTCTAGACCATTGTATTACATCTCTACCCACTCAGAGCGCCAGCCATCGAAAAAGCGAACTGGCCCATATATTGAGGATTGTAACCGAAATTAGGTAAAATATTTTTAAAGCTTCTTGTTGGTTTTAATTGGCACTTACTGACATCATATTGCAGTAGACTGGACCCTCGGATGACCTCTGGCCACCAATTGAACTGAGATGGCTGTTATTTGCTGAACTGGATGTGGGCATGGAGGGAGTGAGGGCTCAGCATCATGTGGTGGAGGGTGGAATCTGTAGTTGTTTCAGTGATGGTCCATCCTGCTGGATGCAGCTGCTCTGCTGTACCCTGACCATTCCAACAGAACCATGGGGAATCACTCCTGGCACACTGTCTGTGTGATCTCCTGAATCAATGTTGACTTCCCATGGCAACATTTCCGTGTTTTTATCGAAACACATTGCATTTTGAGGCGTATACTACCACCTACTTTCGAGTCCATTCGCTCATTTTCATACCTCTGACATGCTGTAATGATTAAAAATAAAAATAAAAGTGGTGTAATAGCCTACAGATTTCTTGACATTTCGTTTGATTAATGTGATAGGCTCATGTCTTACATGTAGGGTGTACCCCTATCCCCACTTTATTTTGCCGGTGTTCCGAAAATCGCCCCCTGCCAGAATCCCTCCCCCCTCCCTTCTAATTTCCTTAATTTTGTGGCTAGAGTGAAATATTTTCTGTGACACAAATCGGAGTCAAATACTTTCTATAGAACAAACTTCACAAACTTCATAGGCAACCGAAATTAATAATTAATGTATGTGCGTTATATTAAACATAAAGGGAATAACTATGGCTGAATATGGCTGAATTATTATCCTTACACTTTAAAAAATACTAGTCAAATAAGACATGATAGAGATGACGAATTTTGGCAAAGATTTATTTATAGACTAATACAAAATCAGTCGCGGATTTAGGTACCGGCGACATGGCGGGGGGCGGCACGGGAGGGCGCCGAAGGGGGGATTCTTTTAAAATGTATACGTTTGATTTGGGTCGCCAAATGCGCCGAGTGGTGTTTTGGGGTTGCACTTTGGACTAGTAGTAAATAAGGACAATGGAGCGGAAACAGTTCAGACACGAAATCAAGCGTACCTAGCCTCATTGGTCCATTCGAGTTGCTATGAAATTTAAACCACGCCTTCAGATTGTATCGCTACAAAAATTATGTCTGGAGACTGAGACCGATCATACTACTTCATTACACAAGGTTATCAGACATCTACTAACTATGACTCTAAAATTCACAAAATGTCAATCTGTACTAATCACTGGAGCGAGCAGAGGCCTCGGTCTACAAATGGTGAAAGACCTGGCAAGAAGCACCGAGAGACCCAAAACAATAATAGCGACTGTTCGCAATCCAGCCGCAGCACAGGTAGGAGAACATCATGTTCAACTTGTTTGGTGAATTTCCACGGAATGGAAATACACGTTTGAGGATTCGCCTTTGCTGTAAATTTAGGGATACATAATAAAAGTTGATCTTCATTTCAGGATCTTCAAAATATTGCCAAGTCCTGCAAAGGTGTTTATATTGTACAGCTTGGTGAGTTGCATAGCCTACATCATTTGTAAAACTTGGACACAGGAGCTTGGGTGCAGTGTGATGCTGATTTGCCACATTTTGTTGGGTAATCGGTATATGATCCCATGTGCATCATGTGCCATGCATAGTTTGGACACATGCCCCATATGCCTTACTTGTTATACAAGCAAAATGCACAAGAAACACTGTATTGGTATTTCCCCGTGTGTTCCTCTCAGGGATTTTCTCCCTTCAAACTCATTGGAGTTACTAAAACGTATATTACACGCTCAATTATATGTTTGTAGGACTCAACAGAACATGCTGAAATCCCAAACAATAATGTTAAAGTAAATTAAACCAATACTGTAAAAAAAAAACAAGGAGAAAAACGAAAACTAAATTCTGTTTGTTTACTGGGAAGTTCCTTTTTGAATGGTAATGGGTCTATGATCTCTTCTGTATCAGATGTTGTCAGCCAGTCAAGTATAGACTCAGCATTGCAAGCGGTGTCATCTATACTTGGAAGTGATGGGCTGAATTGCCTCATAAACAATGCAGCCATCAATCTATCCACTGATCTGAAGACAGTGACACCTGACGCCATGATGAAGACTTTCGAGAGTAATACTGTTGCCCCTCTTTTTGTCACCAAGGTAAATCAATGTGTTGCACCTCTAGACGAGCATGTATGAGAAATATCTTAATTTTCTTGTAGCACAGAGGATATTTTTATTCATGCCCAAATCACACACATTTATGAAAAGTGTCCTACTTCATAAGAAACCTGTATTCTCAACTATCTCTAGATCACATAATGTTGTTTCTTGTAGGCATTTCTGCCATTGCTACAGGCAGCTGCTGCACGGGGCACTGGAATGGGGATCCATAGAGCAGCTGTGATTAACATCTCTTCCATACTCGGCTCCATTAAGGTCAACTGGGGAGCCGGAGCAGCCTTCAAAAGCTATGCCTACAGAACCTCAAAGGTGAACAGCAACCATAATGAGCCGTTTCAACAAAGCCCATATAAACATTACAGATCATCTCTGGTTGCAATATTAAGCATAGAATGTTTGGGTGTGGCGATAGTTAATCTGACTGTTCTTATGTGTACATATTCATTACATGTCCTGTCCATCTCATTTTGTTTATATATATGCAGGCAGCCTTGAACATGACGACAAGGTGTCTGGCCACTGACCTGGAATCTGAAGGGATTCTGTGCATGGCTCTTCACCCTGGCTGGGTGCGCACTGACATGGGTGGCCCACATGTGAGTCCCCATACTCTTGGTTGAGGCATTTTATGGTTGGGTCCTTTAGAATACATAAAAATACATGGCTGTGTATTTCAATGAGTTGACAGTTGATATGGTGCATTTCCTGTCTCTTATGGATCAGGCGGATTTGAGTGCGGAGGAGAGCATATCATCTTTGCTGTCTGTTATCACTGATCTGACAGAAAATAATCATGGGGGATTCTTGGACTACTCTGGAAACAAGCTACAATGGTGAAGCTCAACTTGGAAACAGTAACTTGTGGAATGGGTTATGTGCAGTTTTTCTGCTGGTGCTGCCAACAGTTCACTGGGACAAAACACAGCAGAGATCACAGAATAGAACAAACAACTGCAACATCATGCTATTATGTTGCTCAGCAATCTCTGATTCCTTTGTATCTAGTTGGTGTGAGAGAGAACTTGGAGATTTGACATTTTAAATTTGAGACTTTGTTTCATCTGAGTGGTTTGGGTTGTTACACTTTCTAAAGGTAATCTCACTGTTTGAATACAAAATATATACTGTATAATACATATATAGGAATAACAATGTTTTGCCATTCAAAGGTTTTATTCAATCCATTTCTTTCAAATTATAATAAGAACGTGATTAATCTGTATAGTATATTGTTGTTATGATGACACCAGTATAATGGGAAATGTACAGATACTGTTTGTAGGCAGGTGAGGTGTAGAGAAGAGATCAGTTGAACTAGGGCTGATCCATCTCTTCTGACGTGAGAGAGGAAGGCATGGTATCCAGAGCTCCGATTTCTGTAAGGTAGATGACAAAACATTTGAGTGAGCACAGTTAGATTGTTATAACTGATTAGGACTATGCTAGTATTTATTCTGTTCCAAATGTTGTAGCAACATATAGCCAGGAATCTTGACTAGAAATGTAATCTGTAAATATATTTGAAATACAAATATAACCAGACCATATGAAAAACATGATTATTTTACTATTTTTGGAACATGTCAAAACGCCTGATTTTTATTCATTAAAAAAATAACAATCAAGAAAATTCTGTCAGTGTTTTTGCTGTAATTAATTGTTGTAATTAAACATTAATAACAGACACCATGAACTTACCTTTAAGTTTCAGGTATGATAAGAAGTCAATGACAGTGTGTATTACATCCTCATCTGCTATTCTCAAGGCACCTGCAAAATAAGAGATCATCGTGAGGTGTAGACTACACTGAGTAAAGCAGACTTACTGTACAGTACGTCATCTACTCTAAATATATTTGATTTACCCTCTCATAGGCCAATGAAATGTAGGCTATAAGATTTGACAAGGCTTTAGCTTCTCACCTGTTTTGAAGTCATCGTCCAGGGGCATGCCTCTCTTTCCAGCAAGGCCATGCTTGTCACTGAGAGTGCGGTGACCGTCAATGCCGTCTGAACAACAAAACAAAAACATAGTTTGCGCAGCTGATTTTGACCCATTCCCTAGACGAAATCCCCTTCATTGCACACTACACACAAACACCGCAACCCTGCCTAAAGCTCACATGACGGCATAAGGCATCCTTTATGATGGTGTGTTTTTCCTTTTATCTGTCAAGAGTCTGAAAAGCAACCTGCAGGGCTTGAGTCATTGAATTGCTGGAAAACATATATTCACCAATGAAATGCGTGAAAGAAAGGCACATAATCATTGACGGAAACAGAACCTGAAATGTTTTTATACATTTTATATATATATTATGGAAGGATCCCTCCACATGCAAAGAAGGGTAAAATAGTGATTTCATTCTATATCCATCTGAAATTACTATTTTACCCTTCTTTGCATATATAATATATATACATATAATGAGAGGGGCAAGGAGCAAGAAAGACAATGGTTGAAATTACAATATACCTCACCCCATCAACTTTAAAAAGGTTTGAGTCAACAGGGCTAGTAATAGTGCACTGAATAATCATGTAAGAGCACTAATTATCTGAAGTGTAATCCTTGAATTTTAACGTTAACCCTTAGCCCTTGATGCGTTTCCCACAGTCATCACGGATCAAGTATAATTACATGCAAAAATGAAATGATCAACTTTGTTCTGACAGTGCCTCTTAGATTCAAAGATCCTGTATCATGGTTTAATAATTCATAAACAAGTGGAAAAACAAACCAATAAATATAGTGGCCATGGCTGTGATTAACACTTGGTTGTTGCATTAAGAGTTAAGTCTGCAAATAATAAACAGAGGAGCAAGGCGTCACAGAGCAATTCTTCTGCTGACTTCAATGTCCTGCAGGAGCTATCTTACATTGACTTAGCAGTTCTTCTCTCCCCCTTACGCTGGGATTATCCTTTATCTGTATTAGGTGATCAATACGACCTGAAACACAGGGATGATGGCATTTTACCTAAATTTACAACAAGGACCTGTGTTATGGGATACATCCTCATTCTGTGTTGACAATAATCCATGAACCTTGTGAATAAATGTGTTCCTGTGCAAATAGGCTTTTCAAAATAGTAATTTAAAAGGATATAACAAATTAAAATGTTCTGTGTCGTTCAATAACGACACAGAACAAGTTTGTTGGAATACATCATGCCACATTACACAGCCAGGTGAAATGTGAAAAAGTATAATAAAAGTATAAACAAATATGAGAAGAGCATGATAATGGAGACAGGGCAGGTGTGTAAATTATAGTTTAGTTAAAAGTACTTGATAGTGGCATTTTGACAGTCGTGTGAAAGAGTACATGTATTTAATACATAACAGTCACTTACGGGGACCCAAAAGGTAGCCAGCACTGTTTAGTGTCCACCCTCGCTTCTCTTTACCCTGTTATGAGACAAACACACACACACACACACACTCAAATCAGATTCATTATACACACTGCACACTGTACATCAGTTTTCTCAACAATTTATCTTATTTTCTGAATGCGAATTGCTTGACCTGACTATAGTGCAAGAACTCAATTATCTCAATGCTTGTTATGGTGTTGTGTCTAGATAATAGGCAACAACGTTCATATAATTGTAATGTTGCTTGCAATAACCTACGTGTAGTTAAAACAACGAGAAAATAAGAGCATTTAAAACAACATTTTGCCAAATACAATAAAATGTTGACCTACCGCAATCACTAATCCAATTGTTTCTGACAGAGCTGCAAATAAAATTAGTGATATGCACACTACTCCAAAAGACTTCTTCATCTAAATCAAGATATTAAAAAGGTGTTAGTTGTAGAAAAACTCTCAATTTTAGAAGTTAAAAGTCGCAAAACAAACATTTCCAAAGAAGTCTTAAAGCGGCTTACCTTTAAAGTTTTGTTCAACAGTACAAGAGATAAAAGATAATTTACAAGTGTAAGGCTTTCTTCAAAATAGGTATGCTTATAGAATAAGCAAAAATACAATGCAATATTACAGCAAAGAGATCTTCAATGTCCCTGTCGTGCTTCTGGTTTAGAAGAGAGTGATTTTGATGGCCTTTTATAATACACCCCCCACTAAACAAAATCCTGTTTCTGAAATTCAGACGTCACAACTACCTTCCCCCTCCTGTAGTGGTCATGTCACGATGAAATTACAATAACATCATCATGTTCTTTTCGCAACCTTATGAGACATTGAGTTGGACAATAGTTATTAAAGTCAGATACATTTTCTCACTAATAGAATCTCATGTGATGCCATTTGTAGAAAACATTTTATTATGCATGTCAAAATGAGCACTGCTATAAGATCAGTAAATCTAAAATATTAATGTTAGAGCCTCTAAGACTGGTAAGATGGTTCAAATGTAAAAATACAAAACCATTGCATACAAACATAGCCTAGAGATAAAAGACAAATTAGGAAGACAAGGGGATACATTTCCATGGGTTTGTGGACAGGTCAATTTTAATAGTCAGAAAAGCAGGAATTCAATAATGGAAGGGTGATATATATTTCGTAACAATGCATTGGAACTTTTCTGTAGCCTTTATCAAGAAACAGTTACCTTAAAATGTGACTAAAAGGAGATTTAAAAAAAAGTGTTTTTAGATATGGTGATAGTTTACAAAAAGGAGAAAAACAACTCACTCAGAGCTTTAAATTAAGTTCTTTATTGAATTAACAGATCAGATATAACAAGAGCCTGAATTATATGAAAATGTCATCCTATCATTGACAGTTTCCATTCATACTGGAGGAGGATGGTAGTTACAGGCTGGACCAAAGAGTACACTAGAAAAGCCACTCCCAGGGCACCATGAACTTCCATTCCAATGAAAGTACAGGTCAGCAGCAACCAAGAGAGAGCAAAATGGGATTCCAACAGTGTGTAACAAAGGCAGGAACCTTTGGGCTCTTTGTATAATGGTTTGGCCTTCTTTAGCTGTCTGGTCTGATCCAGCAAGGGCTACTGGCAGATCTAAAAGTTCTTGTGTCCATTTGTCATTGGTCTGTGTGGAAAATCCTCCATTGTAACATACATCACACATTGAGCAATGTTCTGATCCATTATGACATGGGAAAGGAACTCCATCCGAAGAACTCAATCCTGAAGATATATGGCTGCCTTCTTTCATATTGATGACATGAATGTTGATCACACCACCACACAATCCATTTGTTGAAGTTTTCTTCAGGGAGAGGTTGCTGAAGAGATAATTTAAAAAATTATGAACACTCCTGACTCAACACCATTATACAGTCTACAAGCATCATATGCCAACCATACAGGACAGCTCTAATTGGATACTTTGATTGTGAATAAAGAGTAGATGCATTACAACCGATAACTATTCCAGTTAAGTCCTACCTGCATTCTATTTCTTGTCCTTGTCTTGTATTTAATTGTATAGGCCTATCACAACATGATCGGCTTAGCTCTCGGATGCCAGGTAGGGCTCTTGCACAGGTGGGGCTCTTGTCTGGAAGGAACAGGGCTATAATTCCATCCTTTGTAATAGCAACACATCCACATCTGCTGTCACTGTTTAGCTGGACTCTGCATGGCTGTGCTATAGCGAAAGGTACAACTTCCGGTGCAGGTAATGGGCTCTGTTGCTCAGAAGAGGCCTTTCTTCGTTGTTCACAATGCATTCTTTTGGCAAACAATCCCGTTGGCAACATTGTTTCAACCAATGCAAGTTGACAATCGAAGCCTGACAGTTTTCTCCTCACCTCCTGCAAGATTAAATATCATAGATAAAGTTAAGAAAAGTAATTGATTTATAAAGTCAAGTAGGCCGAAAACACATTATCTGCAGATATTTACACAAACCCTTATTATGTTTTTTGAGACCCCAAGTCCTCTGCGTCTGCAATGATCAGACATGTTTCCAATGTTGGCAAGCGCTGAATTAATTAAACAAATTCTGAACGTGAAAGACTGCTTATTATAGATTATAGCAGTGACTAAAATGATGTTTTCCAATGTAGACAGACAGCGCGCTTGTCTCGCTTCTCGGAGACAGAGGCTGTGAGAAGAGTCGCACAGCGCACTAGCTGTTCGTCCAATGTGCAAGGGTTGTCAATCATTATATGATGACGTCACGTGAGCGTGACGCTCAAACGTCGTTCTTGTTCTTTTGCTGTCTATCACGGAACCCAAACCGGCTGCGCGCGTGCGCCATCGTGCATACATTTATTTTGTCCCCCCATACCACCAACAAGCAGGTTAAAATACCAAAACAAACTCTGAAACAATTATATTAATTTGGGGACAGTTCGAAAAGCATTTATGGCAATTTAGCTAGTTAGCTTGCACTTGCTAGCTAATTTGTCCCATTTAGCTAGCTTGCTGTTGCTAGCTAATTTGTCCTGGGATATAACAATTGAGTTGTTATTTTACCTGAAATGCACAAGGTCCTCTACTCAGTCAATTAATCCACACATAAAACAGTTAACCGAATCGTTTCTAGTCATCTCTCTTTCTTCCAGGCCTTTTCTTCTCGACTTTATATTACATTTGGCAACTTTCATAAATTAGGTGCATTACCGCCACTGACCTTCGTCTTTCAGTCACCCACGTGGGTATAACTAATGAGGAGATGGCACGTGGGTACCTGCTTCAATAAACCAATGAGGAGATGGAAGATGCAGGACTTGCAGCTGATCTATTTTAGCCCGTGCAATAATTGAATAACGTAGATTTGATGTCTGAATTGCCAACAATAATTCCATGAGGTAAATTTCATTGAGTAGTGTTTTTAGCTAACTAGCTAGTGCGAGATTCCCTAAAATCATGCCACTTTGATACAGCTACGACCGGAAGTTACTTTTTCGTAGCAGGTTAGGATAAGTAGGTTAAGGTTAGGAGTTGTAGCTATCTAAAAACACAGAAAGCTAGCTATAGCTTGTAGTTATAATAACATTTTTGGCAAAAATATTTTCTTAGGTAACTGCTAGTCTGCTGTTGTTAGCTGCGGTGGTTAGTTGCGGTCAAACCACCAGATATCCATAGGAAGCCTAATTTCTTTAGATTTAAGTTTGCCAGGCTGAAAATGCCCAGCCATTGTCAATAACCCTTCCCCTATCTCTCCCTACCAGCCTATCTACACAACAAATCCCATTCAGGAATCAGAAATATGGCTGAGACAGTGACAACATCCACATGCACTGGGACCTTTTCTGTCAACAGAATCAACCAGGGATCATACTCACTGTGTTTGGAGTATGTCTTTTTGGAGGTGAAGAGCTAGCTTTCTAACATTAGCTCTGTAATGACCTGGCCTGATCGTAAAGGAACAATTGTCCAGACAATTGATGGGTTAATAAACCATGAATTCGTAACCTCAAACTCCACACAGGCGGGCCTCCCAGATGGCGCAGTGGTTAAGGGTGCAACAGGGCCAGCTATGCCACCAGAGACCCTGGGTTTGCGCCCAGGCTCTGTTGTAACCAGCCGTAACTGGGAGGTCCGTGTGGCGACGCACAATTTGCCTAGCGTCGTCTGGGTTAGGGAGGGCTTGGCCGGTGGGGATGTCCTTGTCTCATCGCGCACCAGCGACTCCTGTGGTGGGCCTGGCGCAGTGTACGCTAACCAAGGTTGCCAGGTGCACGGTGTTTCCTCCGACACATTGGTGCGGCTGGCTTCCGGGTTGGATGTGCGCTGTGTTAAGAAGTAGTGCGGCTAGGTTGGGTTGTGTATTGGAGGACGCGTGGCTTTCAACCTTCGTCTCTCCCGAGCCGTACGGGAGTTGTAGCGACAAGACAAGATAGTAACTACTAAAACAACTGGATACCACGAAATTGGGGAGAAAAAGGGGTAAAATTAAAAAAATAAAAAATAAATAAACTCCACACAGGCTACTGTTTGGCTGCAGCCCACGCCAAATAAATGAAAGATAGCCATATAAGCAACTGTGATATTCTCTTGTGAAGACCATACATAAGAGAGAGAACAATGGCTCAACATGGTCTTCATTTGCAATGCTGCATCCCCCTTTGTTTCCTTAAGGAACCGCCAAAGCACTCTTCTAGAGGGAGAGTCATTGTTCAGTGATGGCACCTCCATTACATTTGATACTTTCAAAGACCTTGCCGCTGAACCTGATTTTTTAAATATTCTATATAGAACAGTATCTGTCAAATTACAGTTGTATCCATGTTTGGGTACAAAGGAGGCAAATTCTGTAATCATATGTGAATGTTTTTGTCCCACATCAACAACTTTCACCATCAAGCTGATATTGAAAATCTTCGGTAGTCTTCTTTTAGGGTTCATCATGTCTAAAATCATAATGTTTTGGCTGTCATACATCTTCAACGATGGACTGATCGAAATAACCATAACCTGGCAATGATGATATCTAAGGAAGTCTCAAGGTTTTGCTCGCCTGAGGTAGAGTATCTTATGATAAGCTGTAGACCACACTATCTACCGAGAGTGTTTTCATCTGTATTTTTCGTAGCTGTCTACATACCACCACAGACCGATGCTGGCACTAAAACCGCACTCAATGAGCTGTATACCGCCATAAGCAAACAGGAAAACACTCATCCAGCGGCGCTCCTAGTGGCCGGGGACTTTAATGCAGGGAAACTTAAATCAGTTTTACCAAATTTCTATCAGCATGTTAAATGTGCAACCAGAGGGGATAAAATATTAGACCACCTATACTCCACTCACAGAGATGCATACAAAGCTCTCCCATGTCCCCCATTTAGCAAATATGACCATAATTCTATCCTCCTGATTCCTGCTTACAAGCAAAAATTAGAGCAGGAAGCACCCGTGACTGGGTCTATAAAAAAACTGGTCAGAGGAAGCAGATACTAAACTGCAGGACTGTTTTGCTAGCACAGACTGGAATATGTTCTGGGATTCTTCCGATGGCATTGAGGAGTACACCACATCAGTCACTGGTTTTATCAATAAAGGCATAGAGGACGTCGTCCCTACAGTGACTGTACATACCCCAACCAGAAGCCATGGATTACAGGCTACATTCACACTCAGCTAAAGGGTAGAGCTGCTGCTTTCAAAGAGCTGGACTCTAACCCGGAAGCTTATAAGAAATCCCACTATGCCCTCCGACAAACCATCAAACGGGCAAAGCGTCAATACAGGACTAAGATCGAATCCTACTACACCGACTTTGACACTCGTCGGATGTACCAGGCTTGCAAACTATTACAGACTACAATGGGAAGCACAGCCGAGAGCTGCCCAGTGACACGAGCCTACCAGACGAGCTAAATAACTTCTATGATCGCTTCGAGGCAAATAACAGTAAAGCATACATGAGAGCATCAGCTGTTCCGAACAACTGTGTGATCACGCTCTCCACAGCCGATGTGAGTAAGACGTTTAAACAGGTCAACATTCACAAGGCCGCAGGGCCAGACGGATTACCAGGACTGCGCTGACCAACTGGCAAGTGTCTTCACTGACATTTTCAAACTCTCCCTGTCTGAGTCTGTAATACCAACATGTTTCAAGCAGACCACCATAGTCTCTGTGCCCAAGAACATTAAGGTAACCTGCCTAAATGACTACCGACCCGTACCACTCACCTCTGTAGCCATGAAATGCTTTGAAAGGCTGGTCATGGCTCACATCACCATAATTCCAGAAACCCTAGACCCACTCCAATTTGCATACCACACCAACAGATCCACAGATGATGCAATCTCTTTTGCACTCCACACTGCCCTTTCACACCTTTCACAAAAAGGAACACTTATGTGAGAATGCTATTCATTGACTACAGCTCATCGTTCAACACCATAGTGCCCTCAAAGCTAAGTACCCTGGGACTAAACACCTCTTTCTGCAACTGGATCCGGGACTTCCTGACGGGCCGCCCCAGGTGGTAAGGGTAGGTAACAACACATCTGCCACGCTGATCCTCAACACGGGGGCCCCTCAGGGGTGCGTGCTCAGTCCCCTCCTGTACTCCCTGTTCACTCATGACTGCACGGCCCGGCACGACTCCAACACCATCATTAAGTTTGCTGATGACACAACAGTGGTAGGCCTGATCACCGACAACGATGAAACAGCCTGCCTGGCTGTAAATCTGGGGAGATAAGATAGGACAGGGAGAGCCCCCCCAGAGCTCTAGTATCTGGGGGAGACTGGAACTGTCAGCCGAGTGGTTATAAACTGTGGTGAGACTCATGAGAAAATCCCTATGTTCGTGTGTATGTATGTGCGTAGGTTAGAATGGTATAAAAGGATTTGTGTATACACGAGAGAGCATACGCAAATAAACCTGGATCTGATCGATTGTGAGCTGGGAATTCTGTCTGTTTTATTTAAGACCAGAACTTTACAACCTCTGGGTATCAGACAGATAAAGATAATTGGAATTTATGAACATTGATTACAAAATTACTGAACACAATCAAAAAAACAATCAATCTTTAACATAATCACTAGTTAACTACACATGATTGATGATATTACTAGTTTAACTAGCTTGTCCCGCATTGCAAATAATCAATGCGGTGCCTGTTAGTTTATCATCGAATCACAGCCTACTTTGCCAAACTGGTGATGATATAACAAGCGCAGATCCTCAAAAAGTTTTACAGCTGCACCATCGAGAGCATCCTGACGGGTTGCATCACTGGCAACTGCTCGGTCTCCGACCGCAAGGCACTACAGAGGGTAGTGCGCTCGGCCCAGTACATCACCAGGGCCAAGCTTCCTTCCATCCAGGACCTCTATACCATGCGGTGTCAGAGGAAGGCCCTAGAAATTGTCTAGCCACCCTAGTCATAGACTGTGCACGGTAAGCGGTACCGGAGCGCCAAGTCTAGGTCCAAGAGGCTAAATGCATCACACTTTAAGTACAGATTTCATGTCATTTAGCTGAATGGCGAGGCATGGCCCAGCTTTCCATAGGTCCTGGGAAATGCTGACCTATTTGGCCAACACCTTAATTGTATTCATCATTGGTATTATTTGGTAACATTTGGGCCTCAATGATTTCTTCAACATTATAGTGCTCTACTTTTCTATCTACATCACAGCACTTTTTTATTGAGTTTACATCAAGCATTTAACCAGTTTTTCTACCGCATAATTATGTTATGTATCAGTTTGTTCTTGTGATCATTGGCAAGGAACCAGAGGAGGTATCTATTTGAGACTCTTCTTTCTCTATTACAGACATGTGACTGTAGTTGCACTGTCACACTTATTGGTACGCACTGGCTGTGGCTTCAGCTGGAGGTGGGCAGCAGTGTGTGTCTAGGGAGGGACCAAATGGGCCTTTTGTGTATGGGCTCTGTGTTGAGTAGTTGTCTTATTGGACAGGTTGTTCAGAATGTATGCAAAGCCAACTAAACTGCACTTAGTAGCACTGAAAGAGGTTGTGTCTCTCTCACATTGTGTCCTGTGTTCCCAGACCTATGTGACGTGTCTGCCCAACCGTATGGGCATGTATTTCACATATGAGTAAAAACATATATCTTCCCCCGTGCTCTTTCTTCCAGGTTAGCGTTGAAGAGTTTTCCCCCACAGCCAGGATGACCAAGTTCCCACACTTTGACAGGAACATTCTGTGTCCACCATCAACACAGGAGCAGGAGGATCTGATGGAGGAGGCTCGCATGCGCATCCTGAAGGCACAGGTCTGGATCACTTCACTGGATCACACTCAAAACTATATTCATGATGCCATCATATTAACCCTGACCTCACGTAAAGTGGTGAGCCGGATTTCTCGTTCAGCCCTTTCAAAGTAGAACATGTGGAAGGAAAGCATTTTTCAAATATGTGAAATCAATGTGTTCGATAGGATATTATGTTAGAAGTTGTTTTTGTTTCTTTAATCACAGGCTGTACCTCTGTTTTCCTTCACTTAGTTGTAGCCTTGTCAATACACTCCCACAATGTGGTTAGGGCTTAGGATGACACATTAGATTATGATGAACTTTTAGCCCACAGGGAAGGAACTATTGACTTTGGTGAATGTAATAGGTTTAGCATGAAGTTGACAGATGAACCATTAAGAGTCCAGTATAAATGGTGTTTAAACTGGGAACTGGGGTTGGTTTTCTACCAGACAAGCTACTGGAAGCAGCACAGTGCTGGATTTCTGAACAGAGAGGCAGCCAGGACCCTGATTAATACAGCTGAGAACATGACAAACCACAAGGAAATGTTGTATTGCTCTCGCTGCACTCACTCAAAGATATAGGAACAACACTGTATTCAAAGTGCCCACTATTACATTCTAACTACATGATTAGAAGAAACATTATATTTCCAAGATCACAAGTCAAATCACAATTGCAATATTTGGTTAAAAATAAGGCCAAAATTATTTTGCCCATATCGTGCAGCACTACGTGGCAGTGTGGAAATGTCAAATTAAACAAACAGAATGGAGAAAGACCCTTTGAAATCACTTAGAATTCATGTGCTGCCACCCTAAATAACATTATTTTTTGCCATATCACCCAGCCCTAGGACCACTTGGTTCAGTATGGGTTTATGATGTGTTTATAATCGCAAATGCTGACCTAAGACAGCAACTGATTAGATGATTACATGTTCAACTTCAAACCCTTGAGTAACACCGGTGTAATGCATAATATGTTTTCTTTGAATGATCTAGCTATACTGCTTATAATTATTTGAAAAAATGGTTAGAATTAGAATGGGGGCTATGATTGACAAGCATCTTCTGTTTTTTGATAGTCATTGTGCTAGTGTGGGGCACACTTTGGAAAAGGCGGTACCACTTGGAAAAATCTAAGCTCAGTAATTGCACCTTATTATGTACTTAGCTTAACCACCCTTTAAATATTTGACATCTCAGGGTCTTGAGTCTATTATTTTTCATGTCATAGTCCTAGAGGCCTATGGCTATGTTCAAAGTCATCTAGAGAGAGAATTCGGCCAGGTTTTAAGAACCGCTTCCATGTCAGCACCTTTCTTCTTGAAATGTTGGTGATGTAACAATACGAGAGCGCCTCAGACAATTCCCTATGAAATGACCCGCTGTCAACAAGCAAAACAGAGCAGCTAATTTAAAACCATTTGTTAGCATTTGGGATAATATGTATTCATGTCTGTACTGTGTTGTGGTGTCAACAAACTGCATACCTGCTTTCACTGGACATCTTCATAGGTTTTGAAAACTATAAGAAATTAACAGCAAAACGCAGATGCGTCAATTATCACTTAGCAACAGCTATTGAGGAGAAAGTGGTCCTTTGTAGTTCAGTTGGTAGAGCATAGGGTAGGGTAGTGGGTTTGATTCCCGGGACCACCTGTATGTAAAATCTATGCACGCATGACTAAGTTGCTTTGAATAAAAGCCCCTAGAACAGCTTCAATTTGTTGGGGCATGGACTCTACAAGGTGTCAAAAGCATTCTAAAGTCATACTGGCCCATGCTTTCCACAGTTGTGCCATGTTAGCTGGATGTCATTTGGAAGGTGGACCATTCATGATACACACATGAAACTGTTGAGCTTGAAAAGCCCAGAAATGTTGCAGTCCTACTACCACCCTCTGAATGGCAGATATACACAATCCATGTCTCAATTGTTTCAAGGCTTAAACATCCTTCTTTAACCTGTCTCCATCCCTTAATCTACACTGATTGAAGTGGATTTAACAAGTGATGATGGAGAATGATGAATGAGAAGAATGATGGATGGAGGCCACAAGAATGATTGGAGGCCACTGTGTTCTTGGGGACCTTCAATGATGCAGAAATGTTTTGGTACCCTTCCCCCCGATCTGTGCCTCAACACAATCCAGTCTTCGAACTCTACGGATATTTCCTTCGACCTCATGGCTTGGTTTGTAGATAAGGTATTTCAGTTTTTTTTATCGATTTTAATTTTTTTCCAAAAACCTGATTTCGCTTTGTCAAAATCAAATCAAATCAAATTTTATTTGTCACATACACATGGTTAGCAGATGTTAATGCGAGTGTAGCGAAATGCTTGTGCTTCTAGTTCCGACAATGCAGTAATAACCAACAAGTAATCTAACTAACAATTCCAAAACTACTGTCTTATACACAGTGTAAGGGGATAAAGAATATGTACATAAAGATATATGAATGAGTGATGGTAGAGAGCAGCATAGGAAAGATACAGTAGATGGTATCGAGTACAGTATATACATATGAGATGAGTATGTAAACAAAGTGGCATAGTTAAAGTGGCTAGTGATACATGTATTACATAAGGATGCAGTAGATGATATAGAGTACAGTATATACGTATACATATGAGATGAATAATGTAGGGTATGTAAACATTATATTAGGTAGCATTGTTTAAAGTGGCTAGTGATATATTTTACATCATTTCCCATTAGTTCCCATTATTAAAGTGGCTGGAGTCGAGTCAGTGTGTTGGCAGCAGCCACTCAATGTTAGTGGTTGCTGTTTAACAGTCTGATGGCCTTGAGATAGAAGCTGTTTTTCAGTCTCTCGGTCCCAGCTTTGATGCACCTGTACTGACCTCGCCTTCTGGATGATAGCGGGGTGAACAGGCAGTGGTTCGGGTGGTTGTTGTTCTTGAAGGATCTTTATGGCCTTCCTGTAACATCGGGTGGTGTAGGTGTCCTGGAGGGCAGGTAGTTTGCCCCCGGTGATGCGTTGTGCAGACCTCACTACCCTCTGGAGAGCCTTACGGTTGTGGGCGGAGCAGTTGCCGTACCAGGCGGTGATACAGCCCGACAGGATGCTCTCGATTGTGCATCTGTAGAAGTTTGTGAGTGCTTTTGGTGACAAACCAAATTTCTTCAGCCTCCTGAGGTTGAAGAGGCGCTGCTGCGCCTTCTTCACGATGCTGTCTGTGTGAGTGTACCAATTCAGTTTGTCTGTGATGTGGATGCCGAGGAACTTAAAACTTACTACCCTCTCCACTACTGTTCCATCGATGTGGATAGGGGGGTGTTCCCTCTTCTGTTTCCTGAAGTCCACAATCATCTCCTTAGTTTTGTTGACGTTGAGTGTGAGGTTATTTTCCTGACACCACACTCCGAAGGCCCTCACCTCCTCCCTGTAGGCCGTCTCGTTGTCTTTGGTAATCAAGCCTACCACTGTTGTGTCGTCCGCAAACTTGATGATTGAGTTGGAGGCGTGTGTGGCCACATAGTCGTGGGTGAACAGGGAGTACAGGAGAGGGCTCAGAACGCACCCTTGTGGGGCCCCAGTGTTGAGGATCAGCGGGGTGGAGATGTTGTTGCCTACCCTCACCACCTGGGGGAGGCCCGTCAGGAAGTCCAGTACCTAGCTGCACAGGGCGGGGTCGAGACCCAGGGTCTCGAGCTTGATGACGAGCTTGGAGGGTACTATGGTGTTAAATGCCGAGCTGTAGTTGATGAACAGCATTCTCACATAGGTATTCCTCTTGTCCAGATGGGTTAGGGCAGTGTGCAGTGTGGTTGAGATTGCATCGTCTGTGGACCTATTTGGGCGGTAAGCAAATTGGAGTGGGTCTAGGGTGTCAGGTAGGGTGGAGGTGGTCCACTGTGTAGAGCCCTGAGTGTGACCACCCGCAAATATGGCA
Source organism: Oncorhynchus masou masou (assembly GCF_036934945.1). Lineage (NCBI taxonomy): Eukaryota > Metazoa > Chordata > Actinopteri > Salmoniformes > Salmonidae > Oncorhynchus > Oncorhynchus masou. The sequence continues at coordinate 80,575,909 of NC_088242.1, read as the reverse complement.
GGGAATTCGACATTCTTACCCACCAAATAGCCCTTACACAGCCTGGAGGTTTGTTTTGGGTCATTGTCCTGTTGAAAAACAAATGATAGTCCCACTAAACGCAAACCAGATGGGATGGCGTATCACAGCAGAATGCTGTGGTAGCCATGCTGGTTAAGTGTGCCTTGAATTCTAAATACATAACAGACAGTATCACCAGCAAGGCACCCCCACATCATCACACCTCCTCCTCCATGCTCCATGGTGGTAACCACAAATGCGGAGATCATCCCTTCACCTACTCTGCGTCTCACAATGACACAGTGGTTGGAACCAAAAATCCTACATCTGGACTCATCAGAGCAAAACAGATTTCCACCAGTCTAATGTACATTGCTCGTGTTTCTTGGCAGAAGCAAGTCTCCTCTCCTTATTGGTGTCCTTTAGTAGTGGTTTCTTTGCATCAATTCGACCATGAAGGCCTGATTCACGCAGTCTCCTCTAAAGAGTTGATGTTGAGATGTGTCTGTTACTTGAACTCTGTGAAGCATTTATTTGGGCTGCAATCTGAAGTGCAGTTAACTCTAATTAACTTATCCTTTGCAGCAGAGGTAACTCTGGGTCTTCCTTTACTGTGGTGGTCCTCATGAGAGCAAGTTTCATCATAGCACTGATTTCAAAGTTCTTGACATTTTCTGCATTGACTGACCTTCATGTCTTAAAATAATGATGGACTGTCGTTTGTCTTTTGTTATTTGAGCTGTTATTGCCATAATATAGACTTGGTCTTTCACCAAATAGGGCTATCATCTGTATACCACCGGGGCAGCAGGGTAGCCTAGTGGTTAGAGCGTTGGACTGGTAACCTAAAAGGTTTCAAATTCAAATCCCCAAGCTGACAAGGTACAAATCTGTTATTCTGCCCCTGAACAGGCAGTTAACCCACTGTTCCTAGGCCGTCATTGAAAATAAGAATTTGTCCTTAATTGACTTGCCTAGTAAAATAAAGGTCAAATTAAAAAATAATGAAGCTGATTGAGAGAATGCCAAGAGTGTGCAAAGCTGTCATCAAGGCAAGAGTGGCTACTTTGAAGAATCTCAAAAATATATTTTGATTTGTTTAACACTTTTTTGGTTACTACATGATTCCATGTGTCATTTCATAGTGTTGATTTTTAAATCTTTTTTAAAATTTTATTTCACCTTTATTTCACCAGGTAGGCTAGTTGAGAACAAGTTCTCATTTGCAACTGCAACCTGGCCAAGATAAAGCAATAGCAGTGTGAACAGACAACACAGAGTTACACATGGAGTAAACAATAAACAAGTCAATAACACAGTAGGGGAAAAAAGAGTCTATATACATTGTGTTCAAAAGGCATGAGGAGGTAGGCAAATAATTACAATTTTGCAGATTAACACTGGAGTGATAAATGATCAGATGGTCATGTACAGGTAGATATATTGGTGTGCAAAAGAGCAGAAAAGTAAATAAATAAAAACAGTATGGGGATGAGGTAGGTAAAATTGGGTGGGCTATTTACCGATAAGACTATGTACAGCTGCAGCGATCGGTTAGCTGCTCAGATAGCAGATGTTTGAAGTTGGTGAGGGAGATAAAAGTCTCCAACTTCAGCAATTTTTGCAATTCGTTCCAGTCACAGGCAGCAGAGAACTGGAACGAAAGGCGGCCAAATGAGGTGTTGGCTTTAGGGATGATCAGTGAGATACACCTGCTGGAGCGCGTGCTACGGGTGGGTGTTACCATCGTGATCAGAGAACTGAGATAAGGCGGAGCTTTACCTAGCATGGACTTGTAGATGACCTGGAACCAGTGGGTCTGGCGACGAATATGTAGCGAGGGCCAGCCGACTAGAGCATACAAGTCGCAGCGGTGGGTGGTATAAGGTGCTTAGTGACAAAACGGATGGCACTGTGATCAACTGCATCCAGTTTGCTGAGTAGAGTGTTGGAGGCTATTTTGAAGATGACTTCGCCGAATTCGAGGATCTGTAGGATAGTCAGTTTTACTAGGGTAAGTTTGGTGGTGTGAGTGAAGGAGGCTTTGTTGCGGAATAGAAAGCCGACTCTAGATTTGATTTTCGATTGGAGATGTTTGATATGAGTCTGGAAGGAGAGTTTACAGTCGAACCAGACACCTAGGTACTTATAGATGTCCACATATTCAAGGTCGGAACCATCCAGGGTGATGATACTAGTCAGGCGTGCGGGTGCAGGCAGCGAACGGTTGAAAAGCATGCATTTGGTTTTACTAGCGTTTAAGAGCAGTTGGAGGCCACGGAAGGAGTGTTGTATGGCATTGAAGCTTGTTTGGAGGTTAGATAGCACAGTGTCCAAGGACGGGCCGGAAATATATAGAATGGTGTCGTCTGCGTAGAGGTGGATCAGGGAATCGCCTGCAGCAAGAGCAACATCATTGATATATACAGACAAAAGAGTCGGCCCGAGAATTGAACCCTGTGGCACCCCCATAGAGACTGCCAGAGGCCCGGACAGCATGCCCTCCGATTTGACACACTGCACTCTGTCTGCAAAGTAGTTGGTGAACCAGGCAAGGCAGTCATCAGAAAAACCAAGGCTACTGAGTCTGCCGATAAGAATATGGTGATTGACAGAGTCGAAAGCCTTGGCAAGGTCGATGAAGACGGCTGCACAGTACTGTCTTTTATCGATGGCTGTTATGATATTGTTTAGTACCTTGAGCGTGGCTGAGGTGCACCCGTGACCGGCTCGGAAACCAGATTGCACAGCGGAGAAGGTACGGTGTGATTCGAGATGGTCAGTGACCTGTTTGTTGACTTGGCTTTCGAAGACCTTAGATAGGCAGGGCAGGATGGATATAGGTCTGTAACAGTTTAGGTCCAGCGTGTCTCCCCCTTTGAAGAGGGGGATGACTGCGGCAGCTTTCCAATCCTTGGGGATCTCAGACGATATGAAAGAGAGGTTGAACAGGCTGGTAATAGGGGTTGTGACAATGGCGGCGGATAGTTTCAGAAATAGAGGGTCCAGATTGTCAAGCCCAGCTGATTTGTATGGGTCCAGGTTTTGCAGCTCTTTCAGAACATCTGCTGTCTGGATTTGGGTGAAGGAGAACCTGGAGAGGCTTGGGCGAGTAGCTGCGGGGGGGGGGGGGGGTGGTGTTGGCCGAGGTTGGAGTAGCCAGGCGGAAGGCATGGCTAGCCGTTGAGAAATGCTTGTTGAAGTTTTTGATAATCATGGATTTATCGGTGGTGACTGTGTTACCTAGCCTCAGTGCAGTGGGCAGCTGGGAGGAGGTGGTCTTGTTCTCCATGGACTTCACAGTGTCCCAGAACTTTTTGGAGTTGGAGCTACAGGATGCAAATTTATGCCTGAAGAAGCTGGCCTTAGCTTTCCTGACTGACTGCGTGTATTGGTTCCTGACTTCCCTGAACAGTTGCATATCGCGGGGACTATTCGATGCTATTGCAGTCCGCCACAGGATGTTTTTGTGCTGGTCGAGGGCAGTCAGGTCTGGAGTGAACCAAGGGCTATATCTGTTCTTAGTTCTGCATTTTTTGAACGGAGCATGCTTATCTAAAATGCTGAGGAAGTTACTTTTAAAGAATGACCAGGCATCCTCAACTGACGGGATGAGGTCAATGTCCTTCCAGGATACCCGGGCCAGGTCGATTAGAAAGGCCTGCTCACAGAAGTGTTTTAGGGAGCGTTTGACAGTGATGAGGGGTGGTCGTTTGACTGCGGCTCCATAGCGGATACAGGCAATGAGGCAGTGATCGCTGAGATCCTGGTTGAAGACGGCGGAGGTGTATTTGGAGGGCCAGTTGGTCAGGATGATGTCTATGAGGGTGCCCTTGTTTACAGATTTAGGGTTGTATCTGGTGGGTTCCTTGATGATTTGTGTGAGATTGAGGGCATATAGCTTAGTTTGTAGGACTGTCGGGGTGTTAGCATATCCCAGTTTAGGTCACCTAACAGAACAAACTCTGAAGCTAGATGGGGGGCGATCAATTCACAAATGGTGTCCAGGGCACAGCTGGGAGCTGAGGGGGGTTGGTAGCAGGCGGCAACAGTGAGAGACTTATTTCTGGAGAGAGTAATTTTTAAGATTAGTAGTTCGAACTGTTTGGGTATGGACCAGGAAAGTATGACATTACTTTGCAGGCTATCTCTGCAGTAGACTGCAACTCCTCCCTCTTTGGCAGTTCTATCTTGACGGAAAATGTTATAGTTGGGTATGGAAATCTCAGAATTTTTGGTGGCCTTCCTGAGCCAGGATTCAGACACGGCAAGGACATCAGGGTTAGCAGAGTGTGCTAAAGCAGTGAGTAAAACAAACTTAGGGAGGAGGCTTCTGATGTTGACATGCATGAAACCAAGGCTTTTTCGATCACAGAAGTCAACAAAAGAGGGTGCCTGGGGACATGCAGGGCCTGGGTTTACCTCCACATCACCCGCGGAACAGAGGAGGAGTAGTATGAGGGTGCGGCTAAAGGCTATCAAAACTGGTCGAGCGTTGGGGACAAAGAATAAAAGGAGCAGATTTCTGGGCATGGTAGAATATATTCAGGGCATAATGCGCAGACAGGGGTATGGTGGGGTGCGGGTACAGCGGAGGTAAGCCCAGGCACTATTATTCTAATAGTAAAAATAAAGAAAAACCCTTGAATGAGTAGGTCTGTCCAAACTTTTGACTGGTACTGTATGTTAAAGGAATTATTTAGTTACAGTTACAACACAGCTATCTGTTCTAATTTAAATTATTTTCTTAATGACATGTTTGTTCTAAATGGTACATGTGACTTGTTTCAGGAGGCAAATGACGCACATCACTACTTCACAGGAGCGGCATTTGAAAGTAAACATTATTTTTTTAAATCTAAATGCATTTTTTGGCAGAAATGCCTTCTGGAACATGTGAACATTCATGTGCCTTAATAACAAACTTGTATTCCAGCCATCAATAAGAGTAAAATTATTAAATTATGAGCCTAGTTGGTTTAGCCACGGAAAAAAGACAGGAACCTTCCCGCTAGCCATGATTGGCTGAGATAATGGATGGGCTGTACATGCAGAGAGATAAGTTTTGGATTGGTCTCCCATGTAGCATGCTTCTGTCTATAACATGAGCTGTTCAGTATGTGTTGACAGTCCTTTCTACCTTGCCGTTTTTGAAAGATATAACATTAGCCATCGAGAACTAAAAAAGTTTTGCTACTTTTCTCAACAACATTGAAGCCCTGAATTTAGTAGGCACTATTGACAGATCAGTTGGAAAAAGTAATGGGCTACTTTCTGCATACGCCACGGTCAGTGTGAACCGGAGTGACTTGACACAACGCTGGCCAGACAAGATGTAGCTACAAACAAAATGTAGTTAAATGGTTCCAGTCTGCCATGAAACTTTCATCCATGTATATGGGTAAGAGTCTAGCTACATTTTCAGATATAGGTTTCTAATTTTGTCAGAAAGTTGTTTTTATTGCAACTTAAAGCATACTGTTATTTAGTTAGCTAGCAAACGTTATCTTGATGGTTCGCTGGCTAACGTTACGTGTATGATCTGTGTAGTAATATTAAATCAAATCAGACATCCATTTGCATTGCTAGATATAGCCTAATGTTAGCTAGCTAAAATTTCACCTACTTTGTTAGTGTTAGCTACCTGCAGATTCATACTACAGATTTGACAATGTTTGTACCGTTTACACCTTCTGTATCTTGTGCATGTGACAAATAAACATAGATTTTATTTGATATAGCTTGTGTTTACCACATGGCCTCGTGAATCCTTAAAGAGATAGATGGGGCTAAGGCTTAAGAGGGTGTGAACGATGCTGAATGGGTGTAGACAAAGAAGTGCTCTCCAGTAGGTGTACGAAAATATTCAAGGCCATTTTATCAAAAGTGGGGTTACAAGTTTATCAAATTTCAAAGCAGAATCACTTTCCTATTGTTCCTCAACTGCAGTGTATGATATACCATTTTCTAGCTCTGAGTCTCTACTTTTATAAAATGTTAAAAAAAAACAATTTCAAATTTTCCTACATAAGATTGAATCGAGGTCGGTCACATATGTGGTGTATATTTCAAAAAGATGATAGAGTTCTCTTTGAGATGCTCAGCTATATAGAACCAATAAATGCTAATAATTTATGAGGTAGTAGAATAATTCATGCTCAAGGAGAAATCTTGCAGATTCCCATCTTTCAATGAGAAACTAATTTTAATTCGATCAGATAGGTGTGTTTAAACTTTTGCTAAAATAATTACATGAACATATTTTGTGAGAGTAGGGTGACTACCCCAGCAGGTCTCAACCCTAGGCCACCAACACCAATGACAAATGCCCTAAACACTGTCCCAATATGGGATATATTTAGGACATGTAAGTATAGGATAAGTATCATTAGGTCCTGTTCTGTTTAGAAGAAACCCAAACCCCCTCCTCCCTATGCACTTGCGTAGATCGGAAACAACACGATAGGTGTAAGGCTCTAAACCATCAGGTGTATGCACTTAACATAGCTAAGATTTACTTCAAAGTATGCTCAATATTTTTCTTTATTGATCATAGGGATTCAGGAGTATTAATAAAACAGGTTAACATTCCCTATCAGCATTAGACAATTATACTAAAAGCTCTTAAATTGCTGGAATAACTAGGCCTAAATCAAATCAATGATGTGTAGTTCGAAAACACTGTATGTTAAAAGTACAGTGTGTGAGTATTCCTTGCCAACAGACAAAGTGTTATGAACTTGAGTGAAGACCCAAAAGCGGTTTTAACAGAAAACAGAGTTCTTTAATGAAAATACAGGAATGGCATAAATCCTCTTCCAACGTTGTCAGGGGAACAAAAAGAACGTTAGTATAGTGCAGGATGCTTCAGCCAGGCAGACTCCGACAGGACAGGACAAGGTGGAAGCAAACGAGACGACAGCTTGCTTCTGGCATCAAAAAACACAAACAAGAATCAGACACTGAAAGTAGCAGGAACAGAGAAAGAAATAGAGACCTAATCAGAGGGGGAAGAGAGAACAGGTGTGAAGAGTGAAAGAGCTAGTTAGGGCAGATGTAGAACAGCTGAGGAATGAGAGACAGAGAAGGTAACCTAAAAAGACCAGCAGAGAGAGAGAATCAAGAGAAAGGACAGGAACAGACATAACAAGACATGACAGTACCCCCCCACTCACCGAGCGCCTCCTGGCGCACTCGAGGAGGAAACCTGGCGGCAACGGAGGAAATCATCGATCAGCGAACGGTCCAGCACGTCCCGAGAGGGAACCCAACTCCTCTCCTCAGGACCGTACCCCTCCCAATCCACTAGGTACTGATGACCACGGCCCCGAGGGCGCATGTCCAAAATCTTACGAACCCTGTAGATGGGTGCGCCCTCGACAAGGATGGGGGGGGGAGGGACGAGCGGGGGCGCGAAGAACGGGCTTAACACAGGAGACATGGAAGACCGGGTGAACGCGACGAAGATAGCGGGAGAAGAAGTCGCACTGCGACAGGATTAATGACCTGGGAAATACGGAACGGACCAATGAACCGCGGGGCCAACTTGCGAGAAGCTGTCTTAAGGGGAAGGTTCTGAGTGGAGAGCCATACTCTCTGACCGCAACAATATCTAGGACTCTTGGTCCTACGCTTATTAGCGGCCCTCACAGTCTGCGCCCTATTACGGCAAAGTGCCGACCTGACCCCCTTCCAGGTGCGCTCGCAACGCTGGACAAAAGCCTGAGCGGAGGGGACGCAGGACTCGGCGAGCTGAGATGAGAACAGCGGAGGCTGGTACCCGAGGCTACACTGAAAAGGGGATAGACCGGTAGCAGACGAGGGAAGCGAGTTGTGGGCGTACTCTGCCCAGGGAGCTGTTCTGACCAAGACGCAGGGTTACGAAAAGAAAGACTGCGTAAAATGCGACCAACAGTCTGATTGGCCCGTTCGGCTTGACCGTTAGACTGGGGATGAAAGCCGGACGAGAGACTGACGGAAGCCCCAATCAAACGGCAAAACTCCCTCCAAAATTGAGACGTGAACTGCGGACCTCTGTCGGAAACGACGTCAGACGGAAGGCCATGAATTCGGAAAACATTCTCGATAATGATCTGAGCCGTCTCCTTAGCAGAAGGGAGCTTATCGAGAGGAATGAAATGAGCCGCCTTAGAGAATCTATCGACAACCGTAAGAATAACTGTCTTCCCCGCTGATGAAGGCAGTCCGGTGATAAAATCTAAAGCGATGTGAGACCACGGTCGAGAGGGAATGGGAAGCGGTCTGAGACGGCCGGCAGGAGGAGAGTTCCCAGATTTAGTCTGCGCGCAGACCGAACACGCGGCGACAAATCGACGCGCGTCACGTTCCCGAGTGGGCCACCAGAAACGCTGGCGAATGGAAGCGAGCGTACCCCGAACGCCGGGGTGGCCGGCTAACTTGGCAGAGTGGGCCCACTGAAGAACGGCCGGACGAGTAGGAACGGGAACGAACAGAAGGTTCCTAGGACAAGCTCGCGGCGACGGAGTGTGAGCGAGTGCTTGCTTTACCTGCCTCTCAATTCCCCAGACAGTCAACCCGACAACACGCCCCTCAGGGAGAATCCCATCGGGGTCGGTGGAGACCTCAGAAGAACTGAAGAGACGAGATAAAGCATCAGGTTTGGTGTTTTTTGAGCCCGGACGATAAGAAATAACAAACTCGAAACGAGCGAAAAACAGAGCCCAACGAGCCTGACGCGCATTAAGTCGTTTGGCTGAACGGATGTACTCAAGGTTCCTATGGTCAGTCCAAACGACAAAAGGAACGGTCGCCCCCTCCAACCACTGTCGCCATTCGCCTAGGGCTAAGCGGATGGCGAGCAGTTCGCGATTACCAACATCATAGTTACGTTCTGACGGCGATAAGCGATGAGAGAAAAACGCGCAAGGATGGACCTTGCCGTCAGAGAGAGAGCGCTGAGAAAGAATGGCTCCCACGCCCACCTCTGACGCGTCAACCTCAACAACAAACTGTCTAGAGATGTCAGGTGTAACAAGAATAGGTGCGGATGTAAAACGATTCTTAAGAAGATCAAAAGCTCCCTGGGCGGAAACGGACCACTTAAAGCACGTCTTAACAGAAGTAAGGGCTGTGAGAGGAGCTGCCACCTGACCGAAATTACGGATGAAACGACGGTAGAAATTAGCGAAGCCCAGAAAGCGCTGCAGCTCGACGCGTGACTTAGGAACGGGCCAATCAATGACAGCCTGGACCTTAGCGGGATCCATCTTAATGCCCTCAGCGGAAATAACGGAACCGAGAAAAGGGACAGAGGTGGCATGAAAAGTGCACTTCTCAGCCTTCACATAAAGACAGTTCTCCAAAAGGCGCTGGAGGACGCGTCGCACGTGCTGAACATGAATCGAGAGAGACGGTGAAAAAAATCAGGATATCGTCCATGTAAACGAAAACAAAAATGTTCAGCATGTCTCTCAGGACGTCGTTAACTAGTGCCTGAAAGACAGCTGGAGCGTTAACGAGGCCGAAAGGAAGAACCCGGTATTCAAAATGCCCTAACGGAGTGTTAAACGCCGTCTTCCACTCGTCCCCCTCCCTGATGCGCACGAGATGGTAGGCGTTACGAAGGTCCAATTTGGTGAAAAACCTGGCTCCCTGCAGGATCTCGAAGGCTGAAGACATAAGAGGAAGCGGATAACGATTCTTAACTGTTATGTCATTCAGCCCTCGATAATCCACGCATGGGCGCAGGGACCCGTCCTTCTTCTGAACAAAAAAAAATCCCGCTCCGGCGGGGGAGGAGGAGGAGACTATGGTACCGGCGTCGAGCGAAACCGACAAATAATCCTCGAGAGCCTTACGTTCGGGAGCCGACAGAGAATATAATCTACCCGGGGGGGAGTAGTTCCCGGAAGGAGATCAATACTACAGTCATACGACCGGTGTGGAGGGAGAGAAGTGGCCTTGGAACGACTGAACACCGTGCGCAGATCGTGATACTCCTCCGGCACCCCTGTCAAATCGCCAGGCTCCTCCTGTGAAGAAGAGACAGAGGAAACAGGAGGGATAGCAGACATTAAACAGGTTACATGACAAGAAACATTCCAGGATAGGATAGTATTACTAGACCAATTAATAGAAGGGTTATGGCGCACTAGCCAGGGATGACCCAAAACAACAGGTGTAAAAGGTGAACGAAAAATTAAAAAAGAAATGGTTTCGCTATGATTACCAGAGACAGTGAGGGTTAAAGGCAGCGTCTCACGCTGAATCTTGGGGAGAGAACTACCATCTAAAGCGAACAAGGCCCTGGGCTCCCCTAACTGTCTGAGAGGAATATCATGTTCCCGAGCCCAGGTCTCGTCCATAAAACAGCCCTCCGCCCCAGAGTCTATCAAGGCACTGCAGGAAGCAGATGAACCGGGCCAGCGGAGATGGACCGGAAAGGTAGTGCGTGATCCAGAAGGAGAGGCCTGAGTAGTTGCGCTCACCAGTAGCCCTCCTCTTACTGATGAGCTCTGGCTTTTACTGGACATGAGGTGACAAAATGACCAGCGGAGCCGCAGTAGAGACAGAGGCGATTGGTGATTCTCCGTTCCCTCTCCTTGGCCGAGATGCGAATACCCCCAGCTGCATAGGCTCAGCATCCGAGCCGGCGGAGGAGGGTGGCAGTGAAGCGGCAGGTGGCAGTGATGTGGAGAGGGGAGCAACGGAGAACGTGAGCTCCTTTCCACGAGCTCGGCGACGAAGATCAAACCGTCGCTCTATGCGAATAGCGAGAGCTATTAAGGAGTCCAGACTGGAAGGAACCTCCCGGGAGAGGATCTCATCCTTAACCTCGACGTGGAGACCCTCCAGAAAACGAGCGAGCAAAGCCGGCTCGTTCCAGTCACTAGAGGCAGCGAGAGTGCGAAACTCAATAGAATAATCCGTTATGGATCTATTCCCCTGACATAGGGAAGACAGGGCCCTGGAAGCCTCCTCGCCAAAAACAGAACGGTCAAAAACCCGTATCATCTCCTCCTTAAAGTTCTGATACTGGTTAATACACTCAGCCCTCGCCTCCCAGACTGCCGTGCCCCACTCACGCGCCCGTCCGGTAAGGAGAGAAATGACGTAGGCGATGCGGGCTGCGCTCCTGGAGTAGGTGTTGGGCTGGAGAGAGAACACCACATCACACTGAGTGAGGAATGAGCGGCACTCAGTGGGCTCCCCAGAGTAACACGGCGGGTTGTTGATCCTAGGCTCCGGAGACTCGGAAACCCTGGAAGTGGGCGGTGGATCGAGGTGGAGTTGGTGAACCCGTCTTGTGAGGTCGGAGACTTGGACGGCCAGGGTCTCAACGGCATGTTGAGCAGCAGACAATTCCTCCTCGTGTCTGCCTAGCATCGCTCCCTGGATCTCGACGGCGGAGTGAAAAGGGTCCGGAGCCGCTGGGTCCATTCTTGGTCTGATTCTTCTGTTATGAACTTGAGTGAAGACCCAAAAGCGGTTTTAACAGAAAACAGAGTTCTTTAATGAAAATACAGGAATGGCATAAATCCTCTTCCAACGTTGTCAGGGGAACAAAAAGAACGTTAGTATAGTGCAGGATGCTTCAGCCAGGCAGACTCCGACAGGACAGGACAAGGTGGAAGCAAACGAGACGACAGCTTGCTTCTGGCATCAAAAAACACAAACAAGAATCAGACACTGAAAGTAGCAGGAACAGAGAAAGAAATAGAGACCTAATCAGAGGGGGAAGAGAGAACAGGTGTGAAGAGTGAAAGAGCTAGTTAGGGCAGATGTAGAACAGCTGAGGAATGAGAGACAGAGAAGGTAACCTAAAAAGACCAGCAGAGAGAGAGAATCAAGAGAAAGGACAGGAACAGACATAACAAGACATGACACAAAGAGCTATGAATGGATCAGTGGTTCACCAATCAGGTCCTTGATTAGTTTGGCAACCGTAATAAGGCGTAATGTGTAATGAAACATGTTTTTTTTGGAGAACGTTTCTTTGGGACCATCAGGCGACGTCCTGACAACTGATACACAGAAATGTTCTTGCAAAATTTCATGAAACGTGTCTGGAACATTAATATCTTATGTTCTGAGATCATGGCAACCATGTTCTGTAAATGTTTGATGTGATAATTTCTGTTTGAAATTAAGGGAATGTTCCATGCCAACATGCTAAAAAGGTTCTCCGAAAATGTTCCTCTAACTAACTAAAATGTTCCTCTAACTAACTGAAAACTGGATACTCAGACATTAGGGAAACATGAGAAACATTACAAAAAATGTTCTCTCTCCCTACAATTGTTAGCTGGGCAGGCTTTGCCACAAGGAAGGCCTTTATCTTCAATCACTGAAAACAGTTTGACCTCTTCATCATCTTGGCTTGTGTTGACATATTTCTGGACCTGGACCAATATTTTTTAGAATCACAGAATATATTGTCAATATTTACATGATACTGGGGCTCTTCGTGTGGTATGTTATGGTTTGATGGGACATATTTGATATAGATTTGAAATAGCTTTACAGTAACGTTTTGTAGGGTTACATTTTATCAATGTCATGAATCATAATAATTGTTGAATATACAGTATGTCTTTCAGATCATCATTCCCATGCTCATAAACCGTCAGATGCATAAGAAGCTCAGCTTTGGGTATGACATCGGCAAAGGCAATGTCATCGGAGAGGAGAGCATAAGCAAGAGTATTGACCCTATCTCTGATGGCAAAAGCATATCTAAGGTGTTTTTAAATTACATTTACAATACAGTACACAACAAGAGCTGTTGATCTTTCACAACATGATATCATGTTTAGACCTCTCATACTCAATAAGTATGACCTCATCTTTACCTTCAGAACACACACACACACACGTTCTCCACTGCCAAGGACACTTTAATCACATCAAACCTAACCCATACTCTGAATGATCAGCTATGAAAAGCCAACTGACATTTACTCCTGAGGTGCTGACCTGTTGCACCCTCGACAACCACTGTGATTATTATTATTTGACCCTGCTGGTCATCTATGAACATTTGAACATCTTGGCCATGTTCTGTTAAAATCACCACCCGGCACAGCCAGAAGAGGACTGGCCACCCCTCATTGCCTGGTTCCTCTCTAGGTTTCTTCCTAGGTTCTGGCCTTTTAGGGAGTTTTTCCTAGCCACCATGCTTCGACACCTGCATTGCTTGCTGTTTGGTGTTTTAGGCTGGGTTTCTGTACAGCTGATGTAAGAAGGGCTTCATAAATACATTTGATTGAATAAGTCTCAGGTACAACCCTAATGTAATATTTTCTTGCTGTTTCTGCAACACAGAGATGAATCTAGACAAATAATAACTACTCTATAACCCTATATTGTGTTGCAGAAATGTTTTATTTAACTAGGCAAGTCAGTTAAGAAAATAAATCTTATTTACAATGAAGGCCTAGGAAGAGTGGGGTTAACTATCTTGTTCAAGGGCAGAACAACAGATTTTTACCTGGTCAGCTCAGGGATTTGATCTTGCAATCTTTTGGTTACCAGCCCAATGATCTAACCACTAGGCTACCTGCCACCACCTGAATTGAGAAGTATACTGGAGAGAAACCGCAAGCAGGTTGTCTGGGAGATTTATCAGTCATGCTAAATCAAGGCAATTACTTTAAATCAAGGCAATCACTTTAACTAGGGTCACTGTGGGGTCGCCAGTATAGTATAGTTGGCTTTAACTCACCATAATGTGATAAGTTTAGTGTGCCTGTTTTGACAGCAACAATCCTTCAGTCCTATTTACATGTCAAGTATCCTACATTGAATCTCCCCTAAATGGATATAGATGAAAAAATAATTCAATGAAACATTGACAGAAACCTTCAATGGACTGATGTCGATGCTCTGGAGTGGAAGGTGTAATGTGTAATATTCTAATTGTGTACCTGGGTCAATTGATGAAAATGCACTGCTAGCCAATCATGTTTTAAAGATGTACCGTCATTTTAACTTATGCATGTAGTGGTTCTACACACCTCACTATTTCAAGTCCTGACCAGGCTTAATTGAGATTGAGAAAGAGGGAGCAGTCTGGGAGATCAAGGCTGTGTACCTTTCGAGCAACTATCTTCTTAGGTAGAACCATCAAAGGAAACGGGACACATCAGCAAATACTAATGATTGGGGGAAAAAAAGAAATGGGATGTAACTATCATTCCATTGTACCCCATAAAAGCCAGAGAAGGGATATAAGTGACTCCTCAAAGTAGGGGACCTAAATGTGTTCTGGGAGAGTACAGGGGCTCAGTAGGATACTGTGTGGTAATAATGCCTTAAGGAGGCATTATCTCAGATTCCCTGCATGCTCTCCTGCCGGAGGAAATTGATGCGTCTTTCTGGAAACTATATAACACATCTCATTAGCATTTAGAAAAAGCAGATCTGTGGTGACCTTAGGGAGTCATCACAGACACAAAGCAGGATTACACACTACAAGTGTATGTAAAACAGCTTGATTATATATTTGTGAAATAGAAATATGTAGCCCTTAGTGCATCACAACCCACTGGGGAAAAAGTGGTTGAATAAACATTGTTTCCACATGATTTCAACAACAAAAATGTTTATGCGATGATGCTAAATCAACATGGGAATATCAACATAAGGGAATTTTGTATTTTTTTCTCCCAACCGTTAACCTAAATCCAATGTCATGGTGACATTCTGTTGATTTCACATTGAATTTACATTAGTTGTCACCTCAACCAAACGTTAATCAAAGATAGACTGACGTCTGTACCCAGTGGAAAGTTCTTGTTGTTATGTGAGGGGAAGCTTACCCACAACTGTGCAAAGTTTACCACTGCCAGGAAAGTGAGTAAGATCATGACTGGTATCCCTTCTCAGGCTAGCTGCAGAGACCAATCCGAAGATTGCCATCTCAGTGAAGACCAGACAAGCCATGCGAGCCATGCGAGAGAGACGAGAGAGACGTCATCCATACACTCATCTCTGGGGGGCTCTTAGACAACTTAGAGGCATCAATACTGGAGAAAGTGCTTTCAGTTTGCTCCTCACCTGCTATTTGCAATACCTACAACTAATTTTCACATATATACTTTGTTACTTCTGACTATTCAAAGAGTGATTTTTATTATAGAAATTAATGAATGTTTAATGTTTCCCTTTGACAGATGATTGAAATAAAGATGAAGTACAGTGCCTTCAGAAAGTATTCACACCCGTTGACTTTATCCACATTTTGTTGTGTTACAGCCTGAATTTAAAATGGGTTAAATTGAGATTTTTTTGGCACCGGACGACACACCATTCCCCTTAATGTCAAAGTGGAATAATGTATTTCTACTTTTTTGTAAATGTATTAAAAATGAAAAGCTGAACTGTATTGAGTCAACAAGTATTCAACCTCTTTGTCATGGCATGCCTAAATATGTTCAAGACTAAAAATTTGCTTAACAAGTCACATAATAACTTTTCATGTGTGAAATTGTAGTGTTGAACATGATTTTTGAATAACTATCTCATTGCTGTACCCCACACATACAATTATCTGTAAGGTCACTCAGTTGAGCAGTGAATTTGTGAACACTGGTTCAACCACGAATAACAGGGAGGTTTTCCAGTGCCTCGCAAAAAAGGGCACCTATTGGTAGATTTCTTTTTTTTTAAAGCAGACATTGAATATCCCTTTGAGCATGGTGAAGTTATCAATTACACTTTAGATGGTGTATCAATACACCCAGTCACTACAGAAATACAGGTGTTCTTCCTAACTCAGTTGCCAGAGAGGAAGGAAACAGCTCAGGGATTTCCCTATGAGTCCAATGGTGACTTTAAAGTTTAATGGCTGTGATAGGAGAAATATGAGGATGGATCAACAACATTGTAGTTACTCCACAATACTAACCTAATTGACAAAGTGTGAAGAAGGAAGCCTGTACAGAATACAAATATTCCAAAACATGCATCCTGTTTGCAACAAGTCACTAAAGTAATACTGCAAAAAAATGGCAAAGCAATTCACGTTTTGTCCTGAATACAAAGTGTTAGGTTTGGGTCAAATCCAACACAACACTTTACTGAGTACCACTCTCCATATTCTCAAGCATAGTGGTGGCTGTATCATGTTATCGGTATGCTTGTAATCATTAAGGACTTGGGAGTTTTTCAGGATTAAAAAAGAAACGGAATGGAGCTAAGCACAGGCAAAATCCTAAAGGTTAACCCGTTTCAGTCTGCTTTCCACTAGACACTGGGAGAAGAATTCACCTTTCAGCAGTACAATAACCTAAAACACCAAACCTAAACCTACATAACCTAAAAGCCAAACCTACACTGGAGTTGCTTACCAAGAAACCGGTGAATGTTTCTGAGTGGCCAAGTTACAGTGTTGACTTTAATCTACTTGAAAATCTATGGCAATACTTGAAAATGGTTGTCTAGCAATGATCAACAACCACTTTGACAGTTTAAAAATGTTTGAAAAGAATAATGTGTCAAGGGATATAAGAATAAGTCAAGGGGTATGAATACTTTTTGCAGGCACTGTAAATGACCAAGTTTCCACCAATAATCCCAGCACCAAGAGCAGTGAAACGTCTGCAGAGTTTGCATTGATTGAACAAAGATAGCACCCAGATTGAGTTCATCAAGGTAGAGCACACATCTCCTAGACCCTTGCCTTAGATTGACAAGTGTTTTATTTTCTGTATTATATTATGAACATGTTACTTTCATGTTTGCAACAACAACAGAAAATGTGTTATTTCTGAGTGGCCATGCTTATTTATTTTCTTTGACTTTGGAGACACCATCACACAAGAAAATGAAGCCCTTCAAGGAATACAACTTGATTGTCTCTGGCATGGTTAATTATTTTTTTGATTTAACTAGGAAATTCACTTAAGAACAAATTCTTATTTACAATGACAGCCTAGGGACAGTGGGTTAACTGCCTTGTTCAGCGATAGAATTACAGATTTGTACCTTGTCAGCTCAGGATGATTTGATCGAGCAACCTCTTGGTTATTGTCCCAATGCTCTAACCACTAGGCTACAGGGCAGTATGTATGGTATGTACTAATGTGTACTACAAAAGGTAAGGTGTAAAATGAATAACATCTTACTGAGTTTATGTTGTGGTAATAATTGGTTAATGTTCTGAACATACATGCCCATTTTTGTATCAAGCTGGTTTGGTATATGATCAAACACAAAAAACTTGAATCATCACTGCTGAACGTGATAGTTGGGAATGTATATCAGTGGCATGACACTTCATTATTTCCATTGCAACTAAATAATGACTGACTGATCATAAGTTGACTACTACTCACCAGTAGTTTCCCAATATACTCTGTGAACTAATTACCCATCTCCGTCACGTTATAACTCTGTAGAACACAATATCAAGTATACAGTCAATGACGTTAATATGTGTAAATTACAGTTAATCACTTGTCATTTTGGTCACCCTAAAAAGTAACACAATGTAAGCTATTTCAACACATTACAGTGTGACACTGCAATTATGGGTAATTTAGAAAGGTGGGCATAATAGCCCTCTTTGTAGAGACACCTTTACTTGCCTTGTGATCTTACACTTCAATATCAGCTTTGTATGTCCATTTTCTATACCAAATTGTGTTTCTTTACCTCTGAATATAAAACTGGACTTACATGTTGTAATCAGAAAATGACATTATAAAGTACAATTGTCACATGTTTTTAAGGCAGTATAAGGCATTAGTTTCAGAACAGGAATATGATGCAATGTCAGAAACATTAATGAACATGTTTCCTAAACGTTCTTTATATTGAATTTCTCATTCGGCTGATACAGCAAGCTGAAGAATGCAACAACAATCTCAATGTCGTAAAAGAAGGGGCAGCCTGTATTGTAGTAGTGCATTAGAAAGTTAGACATTATTTTTTGTAACAGAAAGGTTGTCACATGTTTTAAGCACAAACAACCTTCACAAACAACCATTTGTTACTGTATTACCAAGTTGTCTTTTGCTATGGTTTTATAGTGCCAAGACAGGTCATTGTCACTTTGTATGAAGACAGAGTGTGTAATGAGCACTATGACTCTTGGTGAGTCATGGAGCAGCACGATGGGCATAAAAGCATATGATGTAGGCCAGCTGTCACACTTACAGACAGCAGTATCCTCTCAGAGCTCCCATCCTTATTCCCTGGGTCACATTGATGACGCTGGTTGATACTTACTCTTCAAGAGGTGTAATAACATGTACACATCACCTGCTTACATTTCTACATTGTAGTTTACATGGAACGGTTTCCATTTATTCAAATGGAAGCTGCACCTTGAAGTGTCTCTATTTCCAACTATGTTATTTGTATTATTTATGAGCCAATTTAATACCACATGCTGGTTGTCTCGAATTGTCAGCTACCCGAATCATCAAACAAGCCCAACGTCGCTTGATTGACGCTCTGTGGTCATTACCCTGTGTATGAATGTGAATTCCCATACTATACTGTATTCCAAATGACTGGAGGAAGCCCAAACATTGGAGGCAAGAGACCCAGGGAGAAGATAAGATTGACACTAGTGAGAGACTACAGGAGCTATGGGGCCATCCTGGGATAACTTTATTGTCTGAATCAGCAGCCTATGGAGATGACAGTCACCTGCAAGACAGTCACTCAGGTCTCACTACTGTTCATGTATTAAACTTTGTTCATATGAAATGTTCTGAAAATCTGAATGCAAGTGTTGGATGAACATATTCCATTTTAATCTCAAAACTGAGATTAGAACAGCTGTAATGAGAGTAGTATGGACAAAGTGGTCAATCCTACAAAGGCTCTTGCTCCTAGAACAGACCTGTGTCTGATGCAGATTTCACAGAATGACCACGTAACTTGATATCCAATGTCAGATAGTAGCTACTGGGTTTTATCTTCTTAGATACAGTGCATTTGGAAAGTTTTCAGACCCCTTGACTTTTTCCACATTTTGTTACGTTCCCTCATTAACCTACACACAATACCCCATATTGAGAAAAAGTTTAGAAAATGTTGCAAATGTTTTAAAAGTATTCAGACCCTTTGCTATGAGACTCAAAATTGATCATCCTTGAGATGTTTCTACAACTTGATCGGAGTCCATCTGTGATAAATTCAATTGATTGGACATGATTTGGAATGCCACAAACCGGTCTATATAAGGTTCTACAGTTGACAGTACATGTCAGAGCATAAACCAAGCCATGAGGTCAAAGGAATTGTCTGTAGAGCTCCATAATGAACAGGATTGAGTCAAGGTACAGATCTGGGGAAGGGTACCAAAAAAGTTCTGCAGCATTGAAGGTCTCCAAGAACGCAGTAGTCTCCATCATTCTTAAATGGAAGAAGTTTTGAACCATCAAGACTCTTCCTAGAGCTGGCCGCCCGGCCAAACTGAGCAATCGCAATTGGGGGAGAAGGGCCTTGGTCAGGGAGGTGACCAAGAACCCAATGGTCACTCTGACAGAGCTCCAGAGAACTTTCAAGAAGGACAACCATCTCTGCAGCACTCCGCCAATCAGGCCTTTATGTCAGAGTGGCCAGACAGAAGACACTCTTCAGTAAAAGGCACAACAGCCCGCTTGGAGTTTGCCAAAAGGCACCTAAAGATTCTCAGACCACGAGAAACAAGATTCTCTAGTCTAATGAAACTAAGATTGAACTCTTTGGCCTGAATGCCAAGCGTCACGTCTGAAGGAAACCTGGCATCATGCCTACGGTGAAGCATGAGGATGGCAGCACCATGCTGTGTGGATGTTTTTCAGCTTAAAATGTAATGACAGGCCTAATGGAAACAGAACATTTTTCAGTAAACTTTCCAAATGTTGACAAAAGAAAATACACTAGACAATGTGGGATTGTTTTGTTTCAGTCAAATGAATTATGCGAGAAATGTTGGTGGAAACACATTTATGTGAAAATATTTATATAATATAATTGAAATATATAGGCCTATAGCTAGTTTTCCATCCAATTGGCGACAGATTTTCATGCGAATATTCTAAAATCTGCATACGCTCATTTCCCTCCAGAGATGTTTCTTCAATCAAATTTACTGGTTGCGGATAAAAGGCTGTTGGTAATGATGTAGTGCACATAAAATACATTTTACGTCTAAATTTGCATGTACCGAAAGAAGTGAACTGTTTTTTTTCCCCACTCTACTGATGGTTTTTCACCTAAAAATGTTACATTGTATACAGGGACGAAAACTGGCGAGGGCCCAAAAAGGTGAGACTTTTTTTTGCACTGAAACATGCAACAAGTCCCTGCTAGGGGGAGGTTTTAATTATACAACAAACAATATGATCTACATGATCAGTTTGTGTGTAAAATAAAATGTGGTTCATGTGAACCTAACTCACAGCTAGAAAATGTAAGGAAAGCAATCCAATGTTATGTGTTGCCTAGACTTTACTGCAAATGACACTCAAGTCTTGAGAAAAAACAATACACTAATATTGCAGTTAGCCATGACAGCCTTTATAACAGAACGCGTGTGACCACACACATCTAAATATTGCACTTGGGGGAAAAAACATATTAAAGTAGAAACAAACAAACATTCTATTTTTGCTCTATTATAGTGGTCACTATAGTAGATATTGATCAAGTGTACAAGGCTACATGTGTGCAAAAATAACGTTCACTGAGTACAAAATATAATAATCCCCCCTCACTCACACACAAGTGTTACTGTCAAGTAACACAACAAAAGCAATATTTTTGGGCTACACTGCACATTATTACATTTGACACTTTCTGCCTGTGGTCATCTGTTCTACAATGTGCCAGCAGAGAATGATACCCTTTGTTCGCATAATTGATCTCTTTCACTGTATTGAAAAAGTCAGAAAGAGGGATAGTGTGTGGTGTTCTTTTCACCATAGTGGCATCCAGCTTAAGCCAGGCCCAGCTCCAGCTACACTTGATCCCTGAATCCACGTGTTTAACAAGCAACGCCTATTTTTCACCTAATTCTCTCATTCCGAATTATCCACATACTGTAGAGGGAAAACATTAGTGCACAGAGAGTAGTTAGTTTGTTGTTTCAATATATCCACATAATTTCCCTCCCTGATGATGCCATCTATTTTGTGAAGTGCACCAGCCCCTCCTGCAGCAAAGCACCCCCACAACATGATGCTGCCAACCCTGTGCTTCACGGTTGGGATGGTGTTTTTTTTGCTTGCAAGCCTCCCCCCCCCAAACATAACGATGGTCATTACGGCCTAACAGTTCTATTTGTGTTTCATCAGACCAGAGGACATTTCTCCAAAAAGTATGATCTTTGTCTCCATGTGCAGTTGCAAACCGTAGTCTGGCTTTTTTATGGCGGTTTTGGAGCAGTCGCCTTTTCCTTGCTGAGCGGCCTTTCAGGTTATGTCGATATAGGACTCGTTTTACTGTGGATATATATACTTTTGTACCCGTTTCCTCCAGCATTTTCACAATGTCCTTTGCTGTTGTTCTGGGATTGATTTGCACTTTTCGCACCAAAGTACATTCATCTCTAGGAGACAGAATGAGTCTCCTCCCTGAGCGGTATGACAGCTGCGTGGTCCCATGGTGTTTATACTTGCGTACTATTGTATGTACAGATGAACATGGTACCTTCAGGCACTCCCAAGGATGAACCAGACTTGTGGAGGTCAACAATTATTTTTCTGAGGTCTTGGCTGATTTCTTTTGATTTCCCCATAATGTCAAGCAAAGAGGCACTGAGTGAAGGTAGGCCTTGAAATACATTCACAGGTACACCTCCAATTGACTCAAATGATGTCAATTAGACTATCAGAAGCTTCTAAAGCCATGACATGATTTTTGGAATTTTCCAAGCTGTTTAAAGGCACAGTCAATGTAGGTGTATGTAAATTTCTGACCCACTGGAATTGTGATGCAGTGAATTATAGTGAAATAATCTGTAAACAATTGTTGGAAAAATGCACAAAGTAGATCATACACAAAGTAGATGTCCTAATCGATTTGCCAAAACTATAGTTTGTTAACAAGAAATGTGTTTAAAAACGAGTTTAAATGACTCCAACCTAAGTGTATGTAAACTTCAGACTTCACCGAATTTTGGATTAAAAAAAGGCGAATTTCGCCGAAAGGTGACTAGTTTGCATACCTGTATATAGGGAGTGTGGGGCTGTCTTTTTTTTTATATAGTAATGTATACTTCTTGTTGTTGCTCAATCTGATGCATAAACCCCTGGTAGTCATCTTGGTTTTCATTTTAAGATTAGTTTTTATCCTTCACGTTTATAACAATTTCAGACACTGGCAACTTTGTATTCGTAGTCAACTTTGTTGTGAAGTTAACAGCGGTCTATATCGGCAGTTTAGTGGAGATCTTCAGTGATTCGGTATGGAAAAAACGCATCTAACAACGTACTTCACTGTTCTGTGAGTGGTCTGAGGCAGTAGGTAAATAACGTCCGTTTTCAAGTGCAACTTTAGTAGCGATGACTTTTAATGATGCTCCTACGAAGTTGTCAACGATGAATTTAACCTTAAAATGCTTTTGCTCAATTTGGTATAGGTACAGGGTACAGCAAACAACCACTCTTAATTGTGCCTTTAAAGTGAAGTTATCGTCTCGGAATTTCTGGGATTGGACAGTGCTCCCAATCTGAGACGTGCAGCTCAGAGGAGTGGTGGGTGTTTTTCTTCTGAACCTAGCATTTCACACATTCTTACCTAGCCCTTGACTAGTGTTTCATGTGGGCTTTATATTATTGACATGTTTTAAGTACAGACTAACAACTAGCTTTACACATATTGTAAGTTAACTGACAGACTCTCCTCCACTCTCCCTGAAGCATTTAGACAAGTTTGTTTTGTCACATACAGCTGTTAAATGTAGTGAAATGTGTTTTACACGGTCAGCCATAGTAGCAGTGCGCCCCTGAAGCGAATTGGGGTTAAGTGCAGACATTTTTCCAACTTGTCTGCTCGGGTATTTGAACCAGCGACTTTTTGGTAACTGGCCCAATGCTTGAACCACTAGGCTACCTGCTGCGTGATAGATCAGGGCTGCTGAGAACAGTTTAAGTGAATGTAATGAACTAAATCTTATATTAACATTCAACTCTGACCTATTTCACAAGGAGGCGTGAGAGGATGTAGAAGTTGAGCAATACTCTTGGAGAATTTACCATTGAATAACCTTGAAAGCAAGTTGAGACAAGTCACAATTATTAATTACAGTAAGACATCAGGAGTCTCCTGACAGGAGATTAATCAAACAGTGCCCTGAGTCAATGTCATGTTAGGAGTAATTATCTTGAGATTAACACAATACAAGGTGAAATGTAATATCTGGGAAAATAGGGTAGAAAAGTGCTTATATAAATAGTTTACCCCTTTCCCATTGCTGGCACAGATACCTTTTTATTAAAAAAAAGAATCAATGGTTGATGCATGATTGAAGCAATACCAAGAATATGCATTACATCCCCATCATTTTGCAGGTAGAAAGGTTGACTTGAGTGATACGGGAAAAGTTTTAAAATGGGACCCATTTACCACGAGCCTTCAGACAGTGTTAACACTCACTAGCTACATGCAACTGGAAACCATCTTCTACAGTTATTCATCTTGGGGTTTGTACAGTTTAATGTTGTCAAGGGGGAGAGAACATGGGTGTATTCATTACGCAATCTGTTTAGTTAAGAACCAAAACAGATTAAAATGAGTTTCTATTGGACAAATTCAGGTAGGTCACTCCCCATTCCGTTAAGAAATACTTAATTTAAAAAAAGAAGTTTTGCAACAGAATCTGCGAAATGCATACACCATGTGTATGGCTCTTAGTATCATCTACCTTAATAATAAATTAAGTTAAAAACTATACCAAAGGTTTTCAAATTTTGCTCATGTTGAAAGGATACAAGAAACATTTACAAAATAATACCTGTGGCAAAATAAACTTTGAATATTTAAAAATCATTCTGAATCCCTACTAACAAGCGTACTGACAAATAGACCAACATTGGTTTCCAATTAACATTTTATGGCAGCTATTGTATTTAGTAGGAAATGTATTTTTTTGATTTTGTGCAGGAGGAAACCCTATCAAAAACAGCTTTTGGTCACACTAAGTGTTCCAATTGGTATATTTCAGTTATTCATCTTCTGTTACTGTATACATTTTTTTTATAAAATATTTTATTCATACAATCATTTTAACTATATCAACATTACTATTTAACTGAGTGGCAAGATGGACAGAACCTCATAAGAACAATAGTATATAAATGAAAAAAAAAAAAAACTGTATCCATTACATTTCGCTCTTCATTCAGTTCCAACTTTCTGTACAACTGTCTGTAATAGCCTATTATGAATATTGCTGGTCCTGATCTGTTGAAGTTAGTGCAGCAGCAGCTCTGACTGGGCTTGCACTGCCCTCTACTGGTGATCCAGGCAGAGAGCTGTGAGTTGCAGGAACAGGCTGGCAGGAACCACATATCACACCGGGCCGTTCACAGCTGCCTCTGGTGAGGTCACACTCTGCTGTGTTCTGTAGGGGTGCAGAAAGAGAGGCTGCAATGTAACATTCTGGATGACTACACTAGTTATAAGACATGCCAGACTGTGGAAATCCGCAGCACAACCTTTGATTCTAGCTGCCACTTACTTGGCTTTGTCCATTGCTGTTCCTTCTTCTAGAGGACCATTAACAGCATCACTGGAGACTTTAGATTTTTCTGTATCTGAATGTTTTGCACTGCTGAAAGGGAGGAAATTAGAGGAACTCATGAGCTGCTGGTGGACAATTAGAACAGGTACAACAGCATGTCTGAAAACAGCTCACTAGTGCTAGACCGTTCCAGTGAAGGGAGACAGTGAGTTCACTGTATGGACATGCAGCCAGACCTTGGTTTCAAACAGTTGCTGGCAGGCTGGACTGATGCAGACACACCCTTCTCTGGTGTTCTACTCTCCCCCACAGTGTACTTCGCAGATGTGTCCTCTGAGGTAGACTTCTCATCCTCACTGCAGAGGAAAGGAACACATTTACAGAGCTCTTGCCATTTCTAAATATACAGACCCCCCCCCGTTAAGACTATGGCCAGAAAAGAAGGAAGCATGCAGAATGGGACAGAAAGACCACAAAGCGATGGGGTAAAGAAAAAAAAGTGTTGAAATGTGGTTGGCGGTTAAAAATGGATGCAAGGATCATAATGTACACTAAATGGAAAGCAGCAGCAAATTCTGACCATCCACTTACAGGAGTTTACCTCTTTATGGGTGAGCTTGCTTTGAGGAGCAGAGCATGGGGTGATTATGACCGTTTTAGAAACTCACTGAATGGATCAAACTCATGTCAGCCATCAGTCTTGCTTTTTGTCATTAAACCACTGCGATTACTATGCAAAACTAATACGCACCAGGACATTATGTATTTGGGTTCTACAGCCAATGTTACATAATCATTGAAGAGGAAGTTGTAAGGTAGGCTATATAATTTAACCAGGCAAGTCAATTTAGAACCAATTCACAATAACCTGGCAAAGTTAAGTGTATTCACTAAAAACAACTACCTAGATAGCATTTTGAAGGTCTTTGATTTTTACATGCAATTTAAAAAATGAAGCTAATTTCAAGTAGAGCCGAGTTTTGCATGATAACAGGCCTACGGCTAGTCTAAGACTCATCTCTCCATTTTATTCCAGCCACAACAAATGCCATGTGCTGCGAACTGAAGCCAATGAGATACCAGCACAGGAAGGGGTGGATACATAATGAAGACCGCTTTCGCCAATCCACACAACAAAGAGAAAATGGCCAATTCAGAAAGCCTGGGAATGGCTAATCCTGAGGGCCGATGGCCATTTCATGACATCATTGACGACGAGCAATGACCAAATCATTACATCGGAGATAGACATGCACATGGAGATGGTAAAATAATTAATAATTTAAAAATAAATAAAACTAAAAAAACTCAGTGGCTGACATGAAAACAAGACACAGCAGACTTCCCCCCCCCCGATTGGCTGTACATACCGATAAGATTTCAACACTCTGAAGCCACACGCACACCAGAGAGAAAGAGGAAGCTCATGTTGTAAGTGTTGCAGTTAAAGTGAAGGACAGTTTCTCAAACAACAAAAGGACAGCAATGTAGGTTGGGAAGATTTGGTGATACGTAAATGGTACATAGATATTTATACAAGTCAACTGGAGTGTCCCTGTCTTGCCTGGCTGGAAATCACCCAGTGTAGGGAGAAAACTTGGCAAGTCACAGAGGTCAATTCCACATGCACTGTGAGGTGAATGGCTGTGTTGTAGGGGAAGGATTGGTGACAGGGGGAAAGGGGTATGGTGTGTTATCAGAAGCCTTACCTCTTGAAAACAGCCGTTTCAGTTTTGGCATCTACAGTAAGGCTAACTGTCTCCTTCATGGATCCATTGGTGACCGTCTCAGTGGTGATAGTCTCCTCCGCGTCCGAGCCTCCGGCTTTCCTTCCAGGGGAGCTGGCTGGCTGGGCTGCCTCGTCCCCTGGCCACTGGTCAGAAACTGGGACATCACACAGAGATACTCATTGATCACTGTAATGATGCTAAGAAGTAAAATGCTTATTCCTGTATGGCACTGTGGCAAAGCTCACCTTCAGGCTGCATTGGTGCGTTGACACCCAAGGGGTCTCCTGTCCCTATGCAGGTCTCCATCGCTACTGGGGAATTGTTCCTCAAAGGATCTTTGGGGCTGGAAGATCAAAAGTAAAAGGAGGTCTTTAATTTGTCCTCCTAAAATAGCCAAATTCAAATATAAAATGCATGGAAAGGCAAGGGAATAAACTCTGTGAAGGCCAGTCAAATTCTTCCACACCGATCACAACAAACCATTTCTGTATGGACCTCGCTTTGTGCAGTGGGGCATTGTCATGCTGAAGCAGGAAAAGGCCTTCCCTAAACTATTGCCACAAAGTTGGAAGCACAGAATGTCATTGTATGCTGTAGCGTTAAGATTGGAACTCGTTAGTGAGTGTTGCAACCGGGGACGGACTATTTTTAAGCGCTTCAGCACTCAGTGGTCTCGTTCTGTGAGCTTGTGTGGCCTACCACTTCGCAGCTGAGCCTTTGTTGCTCCTAGACGTTTCCAATTCACAATAACAGCACTTACAGTGGACCGGGGTAGCTCAAGCAAGGCAGACATTTGATAAACTGACTCGTTGAAAAGATGGCATCCTATGACAGTGTCATGTTGAAAGTCACTGAGCTCTTCAGTAAGGCCATTCTACTGCCAATGTTTGTATATGGAGATTGCATGACTGTGCTCGGTTTTCTACACCTGTCAGCAACAGGTGTGGCTGAAATAGCCAAATCCACTAATTTGAAGGGGTGTCCACATATTTCTATATAGCATGTACATGGGAGGATTACAATATGGAAATGTGTGTGGCAATCGTGCCACATAAACTTTTGGGACTGAGGCTGGTGGAATGAACCCTTACTTGACTGGTGAGAAGTTGCTAGAGAAGTCTGCCCAGCCTGTGGCTGTGTCAGGGGAAGCATTGGGGGAGCTCCAGCCAGCAGATTCTGGTAGGACTGCAGGGGAGGAAGGGGATGCTGTGGCAGTAGCGGTGGCTGGGGAAGGTGCTCTGATCGACGTAGAACTCCCAGTGTCCATGGGTATGTCGTCAAAGTTAGCTGTCCACACAGGCCCTGAAACGACAGGGCAACCGTCACAAAAAATACAGCCAAGACAAATCATGCAGCATTTTCTTGAGGAGATCACACCAGACAGACCTACCTAACCACCAACCCAACCGTGTCAGTCCGGGACAATCACTCACCCTCACCCGTGTCCACCTCCATTCTGTCATCAGAGCTGGCGTTGTTAGGCTCAAAGGGATCACGTTTCACATCCTCCTCCTCAGAGTCTGTGCTCTCCTCACTATCTGTACTGCCAGAGCTCCTAATGGTTCAAGTCACAAAATGAACAGAAGTCTTTAAAATCATCAGCTGGTGCCTTGAATAGGCCTCAGAAGGTAAGCCGTTAGTCATTTCAGATATTTAATTTACTTATGGCGAAAAGGCGCTGCCGTACCGAGGACATCTCTGAGCTTCAGGTGCGAAAGTGATATCTTTCTCATCCCAGATGTCCTCCTCATCAGAGCCTGCATCTTCAAACTGCTGGATCTTCTCCTTACAGCAGGCCTCAAACAGAGCTATATTTGCCTGGAAGACAACACCAGTACCAGGGTAAAGCACAAGATGCACAAAAAGACATGCTCTGTTGCTTCCACTTCATTTACTGTACATGGAGAAAAAAAAAGAAAATAAGTATGTGCATCTTTTTCATACGTGACGGAATTTCAAACATCAGCATTGGCTAATACTATGTACAGCATTATAAAAATGGTGAACGTCAATGTTTTGGGAGTTAGTGTAGCAGTTTTATTTTTACTACATCTAGCCTAGAGCACAGTTGGAAAGGGCAACTATTTCTATATAATTGTATAATACATTACATTAAAATACTTACACTTTCATTTGTATTCAAGGAAAAATTGATGTCTGATATTCTATCAAAGGGAATACTGAAATGTTAAAGAAAAGAGTTTAGTTTAGTTATATTAGTGAGACAATGACTTCACAAAATGGCTTCAGGACTCCTCCCGACAGAGGCCCAGTAACAGGTAGAAGGACAATGATGGCACACTAACTCACATTAAAAACAGCTTTTGCAGAAACCCCATCAGCCATTCTCCACAGGAACCCAAACACCAGCAGATTCCCACATAACAACAATATCCAGACAGAAGTGGCATAGAGGAGGGCAGAAGTGTGCTACTTACTCCAAACTAAAGTGAATTTTGCAATTACAAAGTTACTGTCTAGACTCTGGTCCAAGCAAACCACCAGTCTATTGACAGTGACAAGCATTTTGAACTTTACAGTCATGTATCCAATTTAATGGTAGGCCTGTATAATAACAGCTTGTTAAATGGAATCAAAGAAATTTGACTTGTGTGTTGCCGAATTCAAACTGGCATCCAATTTAGATACAGCTTTATTTCTCCACACTAGAGATATCACTATCCAAACAGTGGCATATTATTTTCATATGTGGATGTTAAATTACAAACATGTGACCTAAACCTTGTGCAGAGAAAGAAACTGGTTTGCAGTCCTTTGTTACATTAAACAGATGATATATTAGAGTTCTAGTCTCCCCAAACCCTTATTAAAAAACCACAACCAATGTAATAGTAGGTTATGAACAAAACATCATGCAGGATCAGTACTCACTCCACGACATCATCCTGATCGGCAAACTCTTCGTCATTGAAGCCAAACTGCTCAATAAAATTGGACGTCATTTGTTGCATCTGATAATCAGAAAAGGCCTGGCAAACCCAGGACCAACGATAATGATATAGTCTTGGCACTTACAAAAGTCTTCAAGTTCTACAATTCAAAACAATTGGCTAGTACTGTAGCTATTGGTTAATAGTTAAGATTAAGAGCACATGCATACTTACATGTTTAATGTTAGTTTTTAAATCATATATCAGTACTACTACGAGACATAAGTCCAGTATAATAATGTTATCAACAATTACAAACACTATAAATATGCAGATTTAGCAGTGCGTCTACAGTCTTATCCAGTTACAGACTTACCTGTTGTAGAGAGGAATCCTGGTGGAATCCGCTGTCCTTGAAGTCTACCTCATCATCACTGGATGAGTGAATATGGTGTGTGTTCACCTAGGGCACAATGCAAACAACCTTATTACTAAGAGGACAACCATTAGACCTTCTTCAAACAGCTTTGGCACTACTGGCACCTCAACTTCCAGTGTAAATACTCTGTGTACTTTGCAAACATTTTGGCATCGAGTAACAGGTGTCTGGATCAGACTTACTAGGTCTACAGTGTTTCTCTTGTTTGTGTCAGCTAGCTGACCAGAAGTGAAGGCCTCCCATCTCTCTTTGTCATCCTCTGTGAGCTCTGAAACACAAATCAAAACGAATGTTATTAGTCACAGGCACCAAATACAACAGTAGACCTTAGAGTGAAATGCTTACTTACGAGCCCCTAACTAACAATGCAGTTCAAAAACAACATAAGAAATAAAAGTAACATGTAATTAAAGAGCAGCAGTAAAACAATAGCAAGACAACACACAGGGGGGGTACCGGTAGAGAGTCAATGTGTGGGGGCACCGGTTAGTTAAGGTAATATGTACACGTAGGTAGTTATTAAAGTGACTATGCATAGATGATAACAGAGTAGCAGCCGTGTAAAAGAGGGGGAGCTCTCGATGGCACAGCTGTGGAACCTTTTGAGGATCTGAGGACCCATGACAAATCTTTTCAGTTTCCCGAGGGGGAAAACGTTTTGTCATGCCCTCTTCACGGCTGTCTTGGTGTGCTTGGACAATGTTAGTTGTGCTTGGTCCTCTTTCCTGTAGTCCACAATAATCTCCTTTATCTTAATCACGTTGAGGGAGAGGTTGTTGTCCTGGCACCACACAGCCAGGTTAGGACCTCCTCCCTATAGGCTGTCTTGACATTTTTCAGGCCTACCACTGTTGTCATCTGCATACTTAATGATGGTGTTGGAGTTGTGCAGTCATGAGTGAATGGGAAGCACAGGAGGGAACTGAGCACGCACCCAAGGGGCCCATGTTGAGGAGTTGTTGTTACCTACCCTTACCACCTGGGGGCGGCCCCGTCAGGAAGCCCAGGACCTAGTTGCAGAGGGAGGTGTTTAGTCCCAGGGTCCTTAGCTTATTGATGAGCTTTGAGGGCACTGTGGTGTTGAAGACTGAGCTGTAGTCAATGAATAACATTCACATAAGTGTTCCTTTTGTCCAGGTGTGAAAGTGCAGTGTGGAGTGCAATAGCGACTGCATCATCTGTGGATCTGTTGGGGTGGTATGCAAATTGGAGTGGGTCTAGGGTTTCTGGGATAATGGTGTTGACGTGAGCCATGACCAGCCTTTCAAAGAACTTCATGGCTACAGACGTGAGTGCTACGGGTGGGTAGTCATTTAGGCAGGTTACCTTAGTGTTCTTGGCACAGGCACTATGGTGGTCTGCTTAAAACATGTTGGTATTACAGACTCGGAGAGGGAGAGGTTGAAAATGTCATTAAAAACACTTGCCAGTTGGTCAGCGCATGCTCGCAGAACACGTCCTGGTAATCCGTCTGGCCCTGTTGGACTGTTTAAAGGTCATCACATCGGCTGCAGAGAGCGTGATCACAGTCTTCCGGAACAGCTGATGCTCTCATGCATGTTTTAGTGTTAGTGTTAAGTAGTTTAGCTCATCTGGAAGGCTTGTGTCATTGGGCAGCTCTCAGCTGTGCTTTCCTTTGTAGTCTGTATTGGTTTGCAATACCTGCCACATCTGATGAGCGTCAGAGCCGGTGTAGTACAACTCGATCTTTGTCCTGTATTGACGCTTTGCCTGTTTGATGGTTCATCGGAGGGCATAGCAGGATTTCTTAGAAGCTTCTGGGTTAAGAGTCCCGCTCCTTGAAAGCAGCAGCTCTAGCCTTTAGCTCAGTGCGGATGTTGCCTGTAATCCACGGCTTCTGGTTGGGTATGTACGTACGGTCAATGTGGGGACAGCGTCATCGATGCACTTATTGATGAAGCAAGTGACTGATGGTGTACGCCTCAATGCCAACAGAGGAATCCCGGAACATATTCCAGTCTGTGCTAGCAAAACAGTCCTGTAGCTTAGCATCCGCTTCATCTGACCACTTTTTTATTGATCTAGTCTCTGGTACTTCCTGCTTTAATATTTTTGCTTGTAAGCAGGAATCAGGAGGATAGAATTATGGTCAGATTTGCCAAATGGAGGGAGAGCTTTGTCTGCATCTCTGTGTGTAGAGTAAAGGTGGTCCAGAGTTTGTTTTTCCTCTGGTTGCACATTTAACATGCTGATAGAAATTTGGTAAAACGGATTTAAGTTTCCCTGCATTAAAGTCCCCGGCTTCTAGGAGCGCCGCCTCTGGGTGAGCGTTTTCTTGTTTGCTAATGGTGGAATACAGCTCATTCAATGCTGTCTTAGTGCCAGTCTCTGACTGTGGCAGTATGTAAACAGCTACTAAAAATACAGATGAAAACTCTAGGTAGATAGTTTTGTCTAAAGCTCATCATGAGATACTCTACCTCAGGCATGCAATAGCTCGAGACTTCCTCAGATATTGTGCACCAGCTGTTATTTACAAAAATACATAGCCCGCCACTCCTCGTCTTACCAGACACCATGGTTCTAGCAATTTCTTAGCAATTTCTTCTTAGCTAGCTACATAGCCGTCTTTGTATCAACGACAATTGCATAATTATCGTATTTCGTCGTCCTAACGTATCTGCCCAGCAGCTAGCTAAGCAGCTAGCTAACATCCACTGTCCACTAGCACTGTAGAAACTATTACACTCAACTGAACGACTCGATTAGCGTAGTGTCAGCTAGCTACATAGTTGTCTTCGCTGTCTTCGTATCCAAGATAATTGTGCAGTTTAGAGTGTGTAGACTTAGAGTGATTATCTTAATTTACCGAGGTTAGCTAGCCAGCTATTTGTCGTCCTTAACGTAGGAAATGCTGCTAGCTAGCTAGCCAACAGCTAGTTGAACTCCAACTACCCGGTCAACATTCCGCGTCGCTCCACAGGTAGTATCACATTTTCATTTCACTTCATTACAGTACAACGGTTTGATTTGTTTGATCGTAGCTAGCCAGCTACATAGCCGTCTTTGTATCTAAGACAATTGTGTAGTCTATTTTCTAGGTTAGCTGGCCAGCTATTGTCGTTCTTTTAACGTAGCTAGCCAGCTAGCCCCCGAATAGCAGCACTGTAGTAACTATTACAGTACAACGGTTTGTTTTGTTTGATCGTAGCTAGCTAGCTACATAGCCGTCTTTGTATCTAAGACAATTGTGTAGCCTAGAGCGATTTTCTAGGTTAGCTGGCCAGCTATTGTCGTTCTTTTAACGTAGCTAGCCAGCTAGCCCCGAATAGCAGCACTGTAGTAACTATTACAGTACAACGGTTTGTTTTGTTTGATCGTAGCTAGCTAGCTACATAGCCGTCTTTGTATCTAAGACAATTGTGTAGCCTAGAGCGATTTTCTAGGTTAGCTAGCCAGCTATTGTCGTTCTTTTAAGGTAACATAACGCAATCAACCTGCTAGCTAGCCAGCTAGCCCCGAATAGCAGCACTGTAGAAACTATTACACTCGACGGAACGACTTGATTAGTGTAGTGTCAACATCGCAGCCACTACCAGCTAGCCTACTCCAGCAGTACTGTATCATTTCAATCATTTTAGTCAATAAGATTCTTGCTACGTAAGCTTAACTTTCTGAACATTCGAGACGTGTAGTCCACTTGTCATTCCAATCTCCTTTGCATTAGCGTAGCCTCTTCTGTACCCTGTCAACTATGTGTCTATCTATCCCTGTTCTCTCCTCTCTGCACAGACCATACAAACGCTCCACACCGCGTGGCCGCGGCCACCCTAATCTGGTGGTCCCAGCGCGCACGACCCACGTGGAGTTCCTGGTCTCCGGTAGCCTCTGGAACTGCCGATCTGCGGCCAACAAGGCAGAGTTCATCTCAGCCTATGTCTCCCTCCAGTCCCTCGACTTCCTGGCACTGACGGAAACATGGATCACCACAGATAACACTGCTACTCCTACTGCTCTCTCTTCGTCCGCCCACGTGTTCTCGCACACCCCGAGAGCTTCTGGTCAGCGGGGTGGTGGCACCGGGATCCTCATCTCTCCCAAGTGGTCATTCTCTCTCTCTCCCCTTACCCATCTATCTATCGCCTCCTTTGAATTCCATGCTGTCACAGTTACCAGCCCTTTCAAGCTTAACATCCTTATCATTTATCGCCCTCCAGGTTCCCTCGGAGAGTTCATCAATGAGCTCGATGCCTTGATAAGCTCCTTTCCTGAGGACGGCTCACCTCTCACAGTCCTGGGCGACTTTAACCTCCCCACGTCTACCTTTGACTCATTCCTCTCTGCCTCCTTCTTTCCACTCCTCTCCTCTTTTGACCTCACCCTCTCACCTTCCCCCCTACTCACAAGGCAGGCAATACGCTCGACCTCATCTTTACTAGATGCTGTTCTTCCACTAACCTCATTGCAACTCCCCTCCAAGTCTCCGACCACTACCTTGTATCCTTTTCCCTCTCGCTCTCATCCAACACTTCCCACACTGCCCCTACTCGGATGGTATCGCGCCGTCCCAACCTTCGCTCTCTCTCCCCCGCTACTCTCTCCTCTTCCATCCTATCATCTCTTCCCTCTGCTCATACCTTCTCCAACCTTTCTCCTGATTCTGCCTCCTCAACCCTCCTCTCTTCCCTTTCTGCATCCTTTGACTCTCTATGTCCCCTATCCTCCAGGCCGGCTCGGTCCTCCCCTCCCGCTCCGTGGCTCGATGACTCATTGCGAGCTCACAGAACAGAGCTCCGGGCAGCCGAGCGGAAATGGAGGAAAACTCGCCTCCCTGCGGACCTGGCATCCTTTCACTCCCTCCTCTCTATACATTTTCCTCCTCTGTCTCTGCTGCTAAAGCCACTTTCTACCACTCTAAATTCCAAGCATCTGCCTCTAACCCTAGGAAGCTCTTTGCCACCTTCTCCTCCCTCCTGAATCCTCCTCCCCCTCCCCCCTCCTCCCCTCTCTGCAGATGACTTCGTCAACCATTTTGAAAAGAAGGTCGACGACATCCGATCCTCGTTTGCTAAGTCAAACGACACCGCTGGTTCTGCTCACACTGCCCTACCCTGTGCTCTGACCTCTTTCTCCCTCTCTCTCCAGATGAAATCTCGCTTCTTGTGATGGCCGGCCGCCCAACAACCTGCCCGCTTGACCCTATCCCCTCCTCTCTTCTCCAGACCATTTCCGGGGACCTTCTCCCTTACCTCACCTCGCTCATCAACTCATCCCTGACCGCTGGCTACGTCCCTTCCGTCTTCAAGAGAGCGAGAGTTGCACCCCTTCTGAAAAAACCTTCACTCGATCCCTCCGATGTCAACAACTACAGACCAGTATCCCTTCTTTCTTTTCTCTCCAAAACTCTTGAACGTGCCGTCCTTGGCCAGCTCTCCCGCCATCTCTCTCAGAATGACCTTCTTGATCCAAATCAGTCAGGTTACAAGACTAGTCATTCAACTGAGACTGCTCTTCTCTGCATCACGGAGGCGCTCCGCACTGCTAAAGCTAACTCTCTCTCCTCTCATCCTTCTAGACCTATCGGCTGCCTTCGATACTGTGAACCATCAGATCCTCCTCTCCACCCTCTCCGAGTTGGGCATCTCCGGCGCGGCCCACGCTTGGATTGCGTCCTACCTGACAGGTCGCTCCTACCAGGTGGCGTGGCGAGAATCTGTCTCCTCGCCACGCGCTCTCACCACTGGTGTCCCCCAGGGCTCTGTTCTAGGCCCTCTCCTATTCTCGCTATA
Source organism: Oncorhynchus masou masou (assembly GCF_036934945.1). Classification (NCBI taxonomy): domain Eukaryota; kingdom Metazoa; phylum Chordata; class Actinopteri; order Salmoniformes; family Salmonidae; genus Oncorhynchus; species Oncorhynchus masou. The sequence continues at coordinate 80,540,435 of NC_088242.1, read as the reverse complement.
CACCAAGTCACTTGGCTCTGTCATAACCTCACATGGTCTCTCCTATCATTGCTATGCAGACGACACACAATTAATCTTCTCCTTTCCCCCTTCTGATGACCAGGCGGCGAATCGCATCTCTGCATGTCTGGCAGACATATCAGTGTGGATGACGGATCACCACCTCAAGCTGAACCTCGGCAAGACGGAGCTGCTCTTCCTCCCGGGGAAGGACTGCCCGTTCCATGATCTCGCCATCACGGTTGACAACTCCATTGTGTCCTCCTCCCAGAGCGCTAAGAACCTTGGCGTGATCCTGGACAACACCCTGTCGTTCTCAACCAACATCATGGCGGTGGCCCGTTCCTGTAGGTTCATGCTCTACAACATCCGCAGAGTACGACCCTGCCTCACACAGGAAGCGGCGCAGGTCCTAATCCAGGCACTTGTCATCTCCCGTCTGGATTACTGCAACTCGCTGTTGGCTGGGCTCCCTGCCTGTGCCATTAAACCCCTACAACTCATCCAGAACGCCGCAGCCCGTCTGGTGTTCAACCTTCCCAAGTTCTCTCACGTCACCCCGCTCCTCCGCTCTCTCCACTGGCTTCCAGTTGAAACTCGCATCCGCTACAAGACCATGGTGCTTGCCTACGGAGCTGTGAGGGGAACGGCACCGCAGTACCTCCAGGCTCTGATCAGGCCCTACACCCAAGCAAGGGCACTGCGTTCATCCACCTCTGGCCTGCTCGCCTCCCTACCATTGAGGAAGTACAGTTCCCGCTCAGCCCAGTCAAAACTGTTCGCTGCTCTGGCCCCCCAATGGTGGAACAAACTCCCTCACGACGCCAGGACAGCGGAGTCAATCACCACCTTCCGGAGACACCTGAAACCCCACCTCTTCAAGGAATACCTAGGATAGGATAAGTAATCCTTCTCACCACCCCCCTTAATGATTTAGATGCACTATTGTAAAGTGGCTGTTCCACTGGATGTCAGAAGGTGAATTCACCAATTTGTAAGTCGCTCTGGATAAGAGCGTCTGCTAAATGACTTAAATGTAAATGTTCTATCCTGCCAGTGCAGCAAATAACCAGCCAGCTGCATGTTGATAGTGTCGTCGTTCAGCCACGTCTCCGTGAAGCATAATATATTATAGTTTTGAATGTCCCTTTGGTAGATTCATCTTTTGTGTAGGTAATTTTATTGTCCAAAGATTGCACGTTTGCTAGCATAACCGAAGGCAGTGGGGGTTTATTCGATCGACTACGAATTCTCAGAAGGCAGCCCGTACTCCAGCCACTTTTCCTCCGCCTCCTCTTCACGTAAATCAGAGATCTGGGCCTGCTTCCGATAAAGCGGTATATTGTTCGCGTCGGGCTTGTCAGACTCGTTAAAGGAAAAAAAGGATTCTGTCAGTCCGTGGTGAGTAGTCGCAGTCCTGATGTCCAGAAGTTATTTTCGGTCATATTTTCGGTCCATGAAAAAATAATTTGCAAATAAACTAACAAAAAAACAATCGATTGGGGGCACGTAAAAACGTCAACCTTCTCCAGCGCCATTTTATGAGTCACACATATAATTAACACAAGATTAGTCTATTCCACCTCAATACAGTAACTCATTTTAGGAGCTCCAACTTAATTTCTGATGGGACATGACACCTTAAAGCACACTCACCTGAGATGAGCTGCTGTATCTTTGCACCATTGGGGCCCTTGTCGCTGTTGTGCACTATTGAGTTGGCTATTCTGGTCAAGTGCCCCATGTAGCCCCGTCTACGTCCACCCTCAGCCCTGAAACAGGAAAAACACGCGTATTAAAGCCTATATGAACATTATGGTGACATTTCTTACACTACATTGATACTTGTTAAGGGTAAAAACCAAACAGCTCACAAGAGAGTTAGAAAAATATGCAAAGTCCAGTGGTCTAGTAACAACAGCATTATGGTCTAAATTCATAGTGGAATGAGAAAAAAAGACAACAGTACTTACTGCTCCTTCTCATTGGAGCTCCATGCATCAAGAATTCTCTGGATAAACTGGCACTTCTGAAACAGCTAAAACACAGAGCAAAACGCAGTTAATTGACTTGTCTGACATGAATGCCATCGATGTAAAGGGTGATAAAGCCTCACGTGTTTGATGAGGTGGCTTTCTCTGACAGGCTCTTGGTCCTGATCTCTGTTGATTTCGGGGTTTTCACTTTGGGCTGGGGGCATTGCTAGGATCATCGCAGTGCAGATTTCAACTTGTATATGCAGGAAGTTATTCCATATATAGTTGAAGTACATGTCCTGAGAATAAATGGAGAAAGACAGCCATTAATTACACATCCCAAATCTAGTTGTTGAAATGCTCATCATTCCTGTTGACCTTGGTTATGAGATGGGGGTAGTAAGGGAACCAGTGTCAAAAGAAAGTGAAAACCCTGCGCACAGCATTAAGTCTAGATCATGGTGCTGGTTTTGGTAGGAAAAACTAGTACACCAAAACAAGTAAAAAACACAAAAAGACAGGCAACTGACAAGTATGACTCCAAGAGTGTTGAGGTTGATCAGCTCCATGTTGATAATATGAGTGTTGGTCTGCAGGAGGCTGGCCACAAGACGGACCACACTCAACCGGGTGTTGCCCACTGGGGGGTCCAGCATGCCCCATGTGGTTTTCATGATATTCTTCTGCAAATGTGGGGATGAAAGGAACAATCAGGGTCTCGTTCAGTCTATATTCATTTAACTTGGTAATGCAAATAAAACCACCATTGGAATGCACATGTAGAGTAAATTAGAAGGACCACCCACTGAAGATAAATATGACTCAAAGTTAAAAACCTTGAGATAGCAGGATCACACAAAAAAAAAAATCTAAGACAGAAATGTAGTATAAGTTTATTGAAAATATTGTGGTAGTTATATTTCACTCAAGTGGATAGCAAGGAGGACAACCTACTCTACTTAGCTTATTAATCTAAGAAATGTGTGCACTTTTTAGTGTGTGTGTGTGTGTAACACTATAGGTATGTTAAGTATTACCTTTGGGGGTTCCAGCAGCAGTTGATGGAAGTCTTTGAGCCTGGGCCTGACAGCCTCCAGAATGCTCTGATTGACTGAGAAGGATGGGTGGCTCATACCAGGGGGACAGATCTCCAAATGGCCTTCGAACCTGTACATGACAAATAGTATTTAGTATTTTAGTAGGATCCCCAAAGCCACAGCTACTCTTTCTGGGGTCCACATAACACATTAATAGACAAGTGCATCACAAGGACAGAACTATGTGCATTTAAAAAAATACACAATTTCATACATTTATGCCATCATAATAATAATAATAATAATAATGTGATTCATAGACACTACTGAATGCAAGTGTAACACACAAAAACGGAAATGCAATGAGGTGGTGCGTTGTCAAAACGGCAGACACTTCTCGTTAGATTCCCGACGTGAATAAAGCCACCTTGTTTCTATAGTAACTGGGTCTCCAGGGGTATTATAGACTTTACAGTTATCACCCGCAATGTGTTTCAGGTAACATGTAATCTCTTAAACTTGAAAGCCTTTTGTTACAGTTACCACCCGCTATGGGTATCATTAGGTAAAATGCAACATTCATGAACATGCAGAAATAACCAGGACTTGAACAAAAGAGCAGCATATCAGACAAGTCTAACAACTCAACACTAATAGTATCTTAAAACACTATACCACACAACCAAACCAACATTAAAACCAAAACAGGACATTGTGAACTTACGCTGGTCTTCGTGTCTCAAAGAGTGTCAGGAGAATCTGAATTACACTGACTATGGCAGAGTCATTTTTCTCTTTGTCAAAGATGTTGGATAGCAACTGCTCCACAGTCTCTTGTCTGAGAAATGGGAGGGGGATAAAATATCATGCTTTTGCCAGGACAATTAAGTCATACTTTGGATATCATGATAGCAACAAGTTTTCTTCACTGAAAGAATCAAGCAGAGGTTGTTGATTTACTTTTCCAGTGTGGCCAGTAAGGGATCAGGCTCAGAGCAGCCCTGCACTTGGAACATCTGATCTCTGCTGAGGCGGATTATTTCACACAGAGACTGGGATGCGTTGGAGTGCCTCTGCGTGAGGAGAGAGAGAGACTTGTAAAAACACTGTCTGAAGAAACAGTACTCCACACAAATGGTTAATGAAATGCAACTTACATCCTCATCCTGAGAAGGTTGGACCATATCAACAAGCCTCTGGATCACCTTCTCCTCATTCAGCCACTGTGGATGAATAAGTTACAGGTTGATGATGATTGATCATTAAGAAAATGGACAAAAACTTCAAAACTAAGAAAACTCCAACACTCACATTTAAGACATCTTGTCTGAGCTGCTGTGGTTCAATGCAGGTCAGCATTCTGAGCAGCAAGTCCATGATGGCGGAGGTCCCTATGTGTTTAATCATTAAGTCCACAAAGTCTTCCCTCTTCCGCAGAAACTCCACAATCTACAAGAGATAGAAGACACCCTTCTTCTCAAGCTTTAACAAGACACTGCAGCATGTCATAAACTCTTCAAAATCACACTGATTATGACTAGCGGTGTGTACTGATCTCACCTGTTCTGGTTTCCTGCCGATGAGGATGCTAAGGACCTTGCTGAAGAAGCTGGCCAGTAAAGGGTTGAGTGGAGAGTCCCTTTGCAAAAATCCATAAAGTTTCATTAGCAAACTTTCATCTTCTCCCAGTCTGTCATTGATCTGTCCAACGTCCGAGGTAAGGAGTTCACACGATATGTTGGGGTACCTGCAAATAGCGCAAATACATAATTTGGTGATTTACCCAGTACAGCTGGCCAACCACACAAAACAAAGTTCTTGTATAATTGACAGCCTAGCAAGTCTGGCTTGCCCCCTAGGGGCTGTAAGGGTATTCCCTTATGACGTAAACACATGAACGCTGAAAGAAATTCAGAATCATTCTCAAAACCGTGTGTGTGAATCTCACTCACTTGTACTTGATCTTCTCCTCTACATCATCACTTGGCTCCTGTGTGATGTAGGTGACCAGGTCCACCATGCACTGAGGCCGCACCAGGAAGTCCACCAGCTTGTGGTTCTGGGCCTTGCACTCCTGCAGAACATCCTCCTCGTCCATCACCTCAGTCAGAGTCACATCCTCCTTCTCCAGGAGGGTGTCAATGTGAGACGTTGTGTGTAGATCAAACTTCCAAAACATGATGCTTCTGCAAGGAAGGAAAATGGTCATAAGGCAAATGGGGAAAACAATCAGTGACTAAAAGTACACGGCGCAGGTTGAGAGGAGGTAGTCAAATGGAAAGTAGGTGGTCAAACTGATAGCTTCACAAACATACCTGACTGGGGTAGAGTCCGCCCAGAGGTTAAAAATAAAATAATGCTTGTGCTCTTTGGGAGATCTGGCCCATTACAGGCTTCACAGACAACAGTGACGAGAGACCTTTGGACACAGGACACATGCAGCAGAACGACCACCTCGGCCTCAACAGATCAACGCACACCTGAAAGAAAGAACCAAATTTAGCCATCAGAGCATATTACTCCCTGCACTGGAAACAACGTTTGGTATTTACTATGTGAGATTTATTATGTTAAATATTAAGTGCTACTGAAACAAGTAGCAATTTAAGATATGTAAGCCAAAATTAACATTCATTTCTAAAATAAAATAATATGATAAACTGCTGAAAACAAATATTTAGCCTAGGTCATAAGACAAACAAAGCCCTAGGAAAGTATTTGGGCCGGTAAACCATGGTTTTTCCATCATTGTAGGAAAAGACTGCACTTCCTTGTCATCATCCCAACAACTTTGCCCAAAACAGAAGGTGTATGCACTTTTTGTTTAAACTTAAAAGCATTAAGAGAAGCTCTACTCAGCAAATCTCTCCTCGTGCAAACATACTGGCAACGTCATTGCTTGCACAGAACTTGGTCAAATCACTGTCACATTTTAAAGGAAAATACCACTCAAACACCTATTGGTACCCCCAACCCCCAATTAGTTGATAGTCATCATCAGTCCAATATCTTATCTTGACATGCAACAACCTTTGACTGTTAACAGCGGACTACTGAATACTACACCAAACGGTAGTTTGAGCGGAAACAAAGCAAACTCTCCTCCACTGTTTCGGTAAAGGACAGAGGGATGGGGCATGAAAAATGTAACAGTCAAATTCAGAGAGCTTTGGATGCATGGACTGACCATGATGATACCAAAATCAGTTTTAATCATGTTGAGGCTATATAGTGTTTGTTTACTTTGATTACAAACATGGGAGTTATAAGCACACACATATACACATACACACATACATTACATACGGTTCTGATGGGGTACAGCAGTTGAATTAATCTCATGAAGCATTTAAGTTACATTCTTCAAGAATAAATGTGTACAAAAAAACAAATTTATAAGTAAAAAAAAAAACTGATACAGCAACTGCTTATTTCCCCTTTAAGAGGCACCATAACACTGTGTCAAGAACTCGCTGTAGGAACCATGCAATGAAATATGTTCAATGTACACAATAGGCATATGACTCAAAATAAACAGATTTTCCGCTGTGTACACATGGCCCTCAGTACACTCCTCCATACAGATCTTCTCCAGATCCTTCAGGTTTCGGGGCTGTCACTGGGCAATACGGACTTTCAGCTCTCTCCAAAGATTTTCTATTGGGTTCAGGTCTGGAGACTGACGAGGCCACTCCAGGACCTTGAGATGCTTCTTACGGAGCCACTCCTTAGTTGCCCTGGCTGTGTGTTTCGGGTCGTTGTCATGCTGGAAGACCCAGCCACGACCCATCTTCAATGCTCTTACTGAGGGAAGGAGGTTGTTGGCCAAGATCTCGCGATACATGGCCCCATCCATCCTCCCCTAAATACGATAGAGTCGTCCTGTCCCCTTTGTAGAAAATCATCCCCAAAGGAGGATGTTTCCACCTCCATGCTTCACGGTGGGATGGTGTTCTTGGGGTTGTACTAATCCTTCTTCTTCCTCCAAACACAGCGAGTGGAGTTTAGACCAAAAAGCTCTATTTTTGTCTCATCAGACCACATAACCTTCTCCCATTCCTCCTCTGGATCATCCAGATGGTCATTGGCAAACTTCAGATGGGCCTGGACATGCGCTGGCTTGAGCAGGGGGACCTTGCGTGCGCTGCAGGATTCTAATCCATGACGGTGTAGTGTGTTACTAATGGTTCTCTTTGAGACTGTGGTCCCAGCCCTCTTCAGGTCATTGACCAGGTCCTGACGTGTAGTTCTGGGCTGATCCCTCACCTTCCTCGTGATCATTGATGCCCCATGAGGTGAGATCTTGCATGGAGCCCCAGACCGAGAGAGATTGACTGTCATCTTGAACTTCTTTCATTTTCTAATAATTGCGCCAACAGTTGTTGCCTTCTCACCAAGCTGCTTGCCTATTGTCCTGTAGCCCATCCCAGCTTTGTGCAGGTCTACAATTTTAACCCTGATGTCCTTACACAGCTCTCTGGTCTTGGCCATTGTGGAGAGGTTGGAGTCTGTTTGATTGAGTGTGTGGACAGGTGTCTTTTATACAGGCAACGAGTTCAAACAGGTGCAGTTAATACAGGTAATGAGTGGAGACCAGGAGGGCTTCTTAAAGAAAAACTAACAGGTCTGCGAGAGCCGGAATTCTTACTGGTTGGTAGGTGATCAAATACTTATGTCATGCAATAAAATGCAAATTAATGACTTAAAAAAATCATGCAATGCAATTTTCTGGATTTTTGTTTTAGATTCCGTCTCTCACAGTTGAAGTGTACCTATGATAAAAAATTAGACCTCTACATGCTTTGTAAGTAGCAAAACCTGCAAAATCGGCAGTGTATCAAATACTTGTTCTCCCCACTATAGGTATGCACGTCAGCTTCGACATCGGTGTTAAACTAGACACCGGCCCAAAACCAATGTTGGCATTTTTAGCTAATGTCGGCCAATTCCCCCCCAAAAAATCACAGATATTGTGCATCCTTAATTCTAACCATGGCCAGAGGGGTATATTACAAATAAGGATAAATGAGCTAGCTGGCAAAGTTTCCTAAATATTCTGAAATAACTTTCTAAATTTTAGAAAGAAACTTAAAATAGGCATGGTGCAATTGCCTCAACCAAAAACAGACATCGACATTGAACAAAAATATAAAACATGTGAAGAGTTGGTTCCATGTTCCATGAGCTGAAATAACAGATTCCAGAAATGTTCCAAACACACAAAATTCTTACATTTTACATCACTGTTAGTGAGCATTTCTACTTTGCCAAGATAATCCATCCACCTGACAGGTGTGACATAGCAAGAAGCTGAATAAACAGCATAATCATTACGCATGTGCACATTGTGCTGGGGACAATAAAAGGACACTAAAATGTGCAGTTTTGTCACAACACAATGCCAAAGATGTCTCATGTTTTGAGGGAGCGTGGAATTGGCACGAGAACTGTTGCCAGAGAACTTAATGTAACTTTCTCTACCATAAGCCTCCTCCAACGTCATTTTGGAGAATTCGGCAATACATCCAACCGGCCTTCCAACCGCACACCCATGTATGGCGTTGTGTGGGCGAGCGGAGTGCCCAATGGTGGCGGTGGTGTTACGGTACTGGCAGGCATAAGCTACGGACACCGAACACAATTGCATTTTATCAATGGCAATTTCAATACACAACAATAAAGTGACGAGATCCTGAGGCCCATTTTTCCCCCCGGTATGTGACCAACATATGCAGATCTGTATTCCTGATCATGGGAAATCCATTGTTTAGGGCCAAATTAATTAATTTAAATTGATTTATTTCCTCTGTAAAATTATTGCATGTTGAGTTTATCTTTCCACTATTAGCGCCAGATATATATTCTGGACATTTTCTAAAATTACATTGTAAACCTTTTTTAAATTCCTGTATAGCACCTTAAAGTTCAACTTATACTGAACAAAAATAGTGTTGCACAGTATTACTTACCTGCCAGTGTTGTGGTTGTCTGTGATATTCATTGTACTATCTAGTTGATAGACCAAAAGTAAAAGGCTGAACTCACACTTGAGCCTTTTACTTTTGGTTTTGATCCACCAGCTTCAAACAGCTGTAAAATCAGCTATTTTTGGTAAATGAAAATATATTTCACAGCGATTTAGATGGTACAATGATTCCCCACACTAGTTAGTGCTTCTTTTCTCAAACTGAAATTGAGCGAACAGCATAGAATTTTAGCAACCAGGAAATGACAGCGATTCCCACTAGATAAAACAGCTAGTCAAACCAGCTTTAGTATTTTGACAGATGCCATGCCAGCAGGAGAAATCAATAGGTGAAATATCACAACACTGGCAGGTAAGTAATACTGTGAAACACTATAATTCTACTATTATCGCCAGATATATTGTTACAATGCAACCCCCCCCCAAAAAAATCCTGTGTAGCACTATTGGTGAACCAGATTATTTATCAAAGTTAGCTGGCTAACTTATTGATCCTGCTTTGTAGTAGCCCTCTGGTATGGCAAAAGTGTTTGCTCTCCTTGGAAAACAGCAGCTACTGAGAAGGCATATGAGAGCACTTAATTCCAATTTCCATAATTTAAAAGCTACAATGTGTAACTTTGTGGGGGACCACACCAAATTCACATAGAAATGTGAGTTCTAACAGATCTACCACCTCTTAGAGCTGCTTTCAACGGGAATAAAAGGTATGTGTACTATTTCTATGCTGAAGTTTCATTTTTGCATCTTTTACTTTTGGGTTTTGTACACCAACTTCAAACAGCTGAATATGAAAACTATATTTCACAGGTTTTTTTAAATTTATTTTACCTTTATTTAACTAGGCAAGTCAGTTAAGAACAAATTCTTATTTTCAATGACAGCCTAGGAACAGTGGGTTAACTGCCTGTTCAGGGGCAGAACAACAGATTTGTACCTTGTCAGCTCGGGGGTTTGAACTTGCAACCTTTTGGTTACTAGTCCAACGCTCTAACCACTAGGCTACCCTGCCGGTTTAGATGGTACAATGATTCTCTACAAACTTAAACTAGGCAAACTATTACAATTTTAGCAACCAGGAAATGGCAGAGCGATTTATGCATGGTGCATATTTAAGACATAACCCCATCAGACCCAGTTGAAAAAGACAGGACACTCAAAGAATACAGGATAGCCAATCACCAGTGGGCGAAAACAAAAACTTGCAATATGTCAAATAAATCATAACTGTACAAAACAATGTATACTCAGTCAAACATCCATGTATGCCTATTCCAGTGACAAGTGTAAAACTGAACCTTAGGGCTTACCAAAGGAAACATATTTTGTTTCATTGGCTACAGATTGGTGTACAAAGATGGTTGGTGTCCATTAATGGGTGTTACAGGAATGCCCCATACAAACATCCATCATAGATTTTTCAACTAACCTGTCCTTGGAAATACTTTTTTTTTCTTCAATGAATTGAGAACTAGGAAGTATCTTTGAAAATGTCTGTCTACAACTGCATGTGAAAAATGACCTTTCCAAGAATTTCAGTTCTATCCCCCTGGGGGGGAGGGGAGGGGGCAAAGTATTTGCAATAGTTTGTTCTGAATAGAACCATTTTAAATTTTCTTCGTTCCACTGTTGCAACCAGCAAAATAAAAGTTCTGAACCATTTCGAACCAAAAACAAGTACCGGTTTATATGTTTTTGTTATTTTTTTTTACTGTTATTTTTTATTTATTAATCATATTGTTTTTACATTTAGCTACACAGACTCGGTGCCCCCTGTATATAGCCTCATTGTGTAACTTTTTTTACCCACTAGTTTATTTTATAAATATTTTCTGAAAACTGCATTGTTGGTTATGGGATTGTACGTAAGCATTTCACTCTAAGGTTGCATGTGACAAATACAATTTGATTTGAAATTAAATTACTTCACCCATCATGCAGTGCAGATAGAGCAGCTTGCTATGGAACAAGCAAGCTATAGCTCAGTGAGTTGTTTACATGGATGATGGACAGACAAGTAAGTGTAGGGTGCGAGATGCAACTGAAATTTTGCAAGTGGGGAGTGAGTGAGAGGATGAATGAGGCTGGGCTTGAAGCACTGGGCATCTTGTGAGGACACACTGAATAAAGCCCACAGAATTATACCAACGGAGGAGCGGCTTCAATGGAGGAACTTTGAATGTCTTTGAACTTCAGTTGTCTTAATGTTGTACCAGAGCTAGCTATCTAACAAGCTTGTGTGTGCAGAGCGGCACCAGAGATAAAACCACGTCTTACCTTTTTGTGGTTAGCGAGGCCAATGTGAAATGTGATAACTATAGTATCCCTAGCTAGCATTCAAAAAGTTAATACATTGTCTAATTAAAAACCTCTTCTTATTATCTGAATAACATCAGCTACCTGTCCCTCCTTCGGAGGACAGGTTAGTTAAAAGAATCTATGGTGGCGGATTGTATGGGGCTTTCCTGTAACGCCCAATGATGGACACATTATCAGGTGTACAACCTGTAGCTACTGTTCCATGTAAACTAAACTAGAACGTGTCATCTAACCTAGGTAATGTGTTTTGCTATAGGCTTAGTTTTGTTTGCCAAGTGTAATACATTGCCCAGAGCAAAGGGCTACATATACGTTACATTGCTGTTTTCCCTAACAAGTGGGGCTAATTACTGTTCAGTGTTCGTACTGTACACTACTTTTAAGAGTCTGCTATCAAGCTAGGGAACTTAACTAATATAGAGATATAACAGGACAAGCTGGAACTAGCTAGCTGGTTATGTAACGTTAACTATTGGAATCAGAAACTGAACTATCTAAATGCAATACTTCGCGTGACTTGGAGAATCTTAAAACAATTCAAAGACGACTTAGCTAGCTACATACAAAACATCAATAGACCGCTAATTGATAGCTAGCTAGCCAAGTTGGCTAACTGGATTTTGAGAACAAAACAACAAGTTAGCAAAATACAAAGTGTTTTCCCGGTATCTCCAAACTTCTAACTAGTTACCTAGCTAACTACTTCAAAGCATATTTACCCGAAAAGCAAACGCTAACTAGCCAACACACATTAATGTTACCCACCTAGCCGGATATTGGTTAGCTAGCTAGGTAACATAGGTGTCAACAAGGTTGTTATTTTGGAAGACTTGACGCTCCAACTATCTACTTTAGTTAGCTAAAACATACCAACATCTGTAAAGAGGAAAGAGGTATAAACACTGTTGGATAACATGCAAACTAGCTAGCTAACTGGTTAGCATTTTCGGAAGTACCCTAACAAGAGCACAGGCCAAACCAAACGGTGTCGAACACTAAAATACGGCTAACGTTAGCTAACAATAGTGTATTTCAATCGACCCCAGTCGACTTTCAGTCCCACATAATAACACCAACTTACCTTAACTATTGACTACAAGATACAACAAGTGAAATACATCGGTGTAGCAACGTTACCGGGAGCTAACGGGAAAATGCTAAAGTTAGTGTTGCTCCGGTTAGCGAGTTAGCTGTTCGTGTCTCCTCAGAACTGCATGGAATAGCAAGCAAGTACGTACCGATAAACAGCGGTATATGGCGAGTCCCCGGCATGTAGCTTATTGATCCATCAGCCTAAAGTGTTAAAAGAGAGGAACATTCAAATCCTAAGAAAAAAAATAATGTTTACAAGTGATTCTGACAGGCGCGAAAAGGTAGACCATCAGAGGGCACTTTTCAAGATGGCGGTTCCATCAACTTCAACGACCCCTTCCCCCACCACAACTGAAGTATCTACCTGTCAATCAAACATACTGGTGGCGCTCTATTGGCTATGAATTACGCCAATTAGACCTACTTCTAGCGAGTTCAGTCTTGTGATTTGGTACTGTACACTGCATACTGTCCACTCCTTTGCGGTAAAAAACATTGCCGCGTCGAGAAACTCCCATTTTCCGCAGATAGAGGAGGGTGGAACGTGTGAAAAAACAAGGAAGGGATTCGATTATGTGGGAGGAGTTAACACTGAGTGAAAAGTGATTTCTTAGGTTTTGGAGCTGGACTGCAGGGATGCAAACTCGTCACCTTTCGGCGAAATGTGCCGCTTTTAATAAAAAAAATTCGGTGACCTATGTGATTCGTGTAGATCCGATGAGAACAGTTTTGGGGGAAGAGGCTTTGAATCACTACTGGCTGTAAGCGAACGAGTGATGCGCGTTTGGAGCAATACTGGCTGTTCCCAAGGCTCAGCCAATCGTTCACATAACAGAATGCAGCACGAAGAGATAAGAGACAGGCAATTTGCTAGTTACAGTATCAGCGTGCACTCTGGAAAGACAGCGGAAAGCCGTCAGTTTGCCAGCCACAGGCCCCTGAACGATAACGAAGAGGTTGGTGAGAAGGTGATGAAGTGTAAAAACAACTGGCAAATAGAAAGTTTTAGGTGAGGGAGGACGTGTGGTGGAACAAGTATTGTTAGCATTGATAATTAAGTATCTTGCTAGCTGGATCGAATTATCCGTTCGCTAGCCAGAGAAATGTGGAGCAACATTAGCCAACTTAACTGATCAAATATTTGAGTTTATTGTGTGAAAATTAGCTGGCTAATAAAGTCAGACAGCACAACATCAGATGAGCTAACGTTAGTAACATAAACAATTCGCTATAGTATTAACGTAAACTGGTATAAGACTCCTTACCGTTCGAATGCCTTAGTTGCTTATTGGACCCAGGCAACCTGTTTGAAATGTTAACTAACAAACTAGCTAACAATGAGGTTTCACTCTCGCCAAAATTGGACGCAGCTGCAGGGAATAGCGGGACTTTTTCTCAACACATTGCAGAGGTAAATATAGTTGATGGGTTTGTTTTGGTAACTGATCTACAACGTTGAATTAAACTAAACTATAGTTTAGCACGCCCTTATGTTGGAACATTCTTCGAACACACAGTAGGCCTTGCTTTGAGTGGGACACACATAATTGTATAAGTTGCAGGATGATTTGAGACTAAATATATGCATTATATTAAGTTAAAATAAGTGTTCATTCAGTATTGTTGTAATTGTAATTATTTATTTATATATATATATATATATAGCAGATACTTCTTTTTTTTGGTCCTCCAATAATTGGTATCGGTGTTGAAAAATCAGTCATTCGGGCGGTTTGAAAATGTCATTGGCTTTGATACACAAACGACTTCAGTATTTGAAGTATCAGTGTATGTCGTGAATGACAGTGCAGCGGAAGAATATCGTGTGAGATAATCTGAGGTGTATTTCCAAAAGTATCCTACATCAAACTACATTGTATAATTTCTCAGTGTGATGAGATTGATGGGTGAAACCCGGTGCCAGGAGAGTTGCTTATCTTTGCATCTAGAGGATTTAGGATTTTGAAGTTAATGTCTTGGCTAGCCAAGTTTTTCTCAACTCCAAGATGTACCTCACGTCATTGGAGTTGAGCGGAGTTGACTGGGCGGACTGAACCTCAGACTACATCGAGTCACTATCAGTCGGTACTTGTGCAATTTTGAATTCTTACATACACCCTAAGAGTTTAAGTTTTCCTTCTGCAGCTGCATACCTTTCTATGTTTGCTGAAATCCCTACTTTTTAATAAAACTAGTCAAATACAACCACCAACTGTTTCCTCGTATCGAATGACAGCGACTCGATGTAGTCGGAGCTACACTTTTCACACAGTCGTCGCAACCCAACTCAATCCGAGGCTGGCGAGGGGAGGATGGCTCATAATAATGAATGGAATGGAGTAAATGGAATGATATCAACACATGGAAACCAGGTGTTTGAGACAATTCCATTTATTCTGTTCTAGCCATTACTATGAGCTCATCCTCCCCATTTTAAAGTGCCACCAGCCACCACTGCGGAGATGTACATATCGTGGAGTTGAGAAACCCAGATATCTCTCGGAATGAAGCAAAAATAATCTGTCAGTGTTAAACCATATTATTGTGCAGCATTTTTAACTGTTGTGTTGTCCCTGTGGTTATTACCACTGTAAAGTGTTGGTGTCATGAGTATTCTGAATAGTTTCTCTTATTGTGACATTACAACCTGTAACCATGAGGTCTGAAGATGGAAATTACCTTAAACTGAACATTGATGTATTGCAAGCCTACAGTATCGGCATGTTACAAATGCACAGAGTGCCAAAGATGTTTTGCAGACTACAGTCTACGTGTGATCATTTTTGAATCAATAGGAGTTGGATCAAAATCCTGTAGACACTGGCCCTCGATTGCCAATATGGGTCTCCCCTGTCTTTTGCTATTACTCCCCTGATAACGTTGAGTTATTTAATAATAATAAAAAAATCATTGTTAACATTAGGGATTGTAGCAAGTGAAAGTAGAACTTTGTCGGAGATGGAAGACATCCAAACTAAATGAGCAAAACAAAAAACGTGATGTGAGGGGTTTTCCAGTTAAGGCCTGTCATTACAGGCCTGCACTTGAGTAACTTCACCTGAAGAGTATAGAGGTCCTCTAACAGTGAATGGAGAGCAGTTTAGTAATCTCTAATGCCAGCCACCAAATGCAATACTCTTATATCGTTGTTTGTTCTCAATCAACCTGCTCAAAAGTTTCACAGGAATCTTTCACGCATGCACAACTATTTCTGCAATGTACTGTACACCAAAATAGGAACGTCAAAGACATTGAATAGCTATGTTTCCTCATACGTAGTTTTCTTTTGTTTTACATACCCAAGGCATGAGAGTTGCAAAGTTTCAAGGAGTTTTCCATGTCCAGTCTGTAATCCTTCCTAATAGGGGTCACATTGACAGCAGCTTTTATACAGGTTGTTATTGTTTGAGGTTGACATACCACACTGGCTCAGCATTATTATTTGAACTGCAGACTGATGTGCTAGGCTGGAGAAGTTTGTAAGCAGCAGCAATTGCTTTAGGGATGTCTTTGGGTCAGCCCATACAACACGTATTCAGTCCTCACTCAAAATATTCTGGCCATAACTATACTTTACTGGGGTAGAATTATATTTTTTTGACATGATGTCCATTTGTAAAAAAAAAAAAAAGAGACCTGAAAAAATAGATAAGGATGACGTTCCAACTTTTCTACACGTGGTGGCAGCATTTAGCTATGATTCACTCGCATAACCAGTGCAGTTAATAGTATCGCAATAGAAAATGTGAGCCCTATTTGGATCACCAAAAACATTTTCCATGCAACAAATTAATTACTGTATATACAGTACCAGTCAAAAGTTTGGACACCTACTCATTCAAGGGTTTTTCTTAAAAAAAAAAACAACTTTCTACATTGTACAATAATAGTTAAGACATCAAAACTAGGAAATAACACATGGAATCATTCAGTAACCAAAAAAGTGTTATCAAAATATTTTTGATTCTTCAAAGTAGCCACACAAGTATTCCTTAAAATAGAACCTTTATTATATAAAAATGCTTTTGATACAAAAATTGTCACAAGTGTAAATAACACAACACAGGTTTGTTTGGGGAGCATCTACATACTGGCACAATGAAGTACAGCTGGAGTTGTCCCTGTCCAGTAAGGACATGGCTTGAAATGGGCTGGGCAGCAGGTTGTGTTGTGGAGGTCTGAGGAACCTGTACAACCTCTCCACTAGAAGCCAGAGGTGTCCAACATACAGATGGAAGCCTGACACTTTTGATCATATGATTTAATTTCACTTGTCAGCACCATGGTTAATTGCCTATATACAAATGGCAGAGAAAAAGCTCAGAAAACAAGCACAAGAGGTATGAATTAAAAATACATTTCCCTCTTTATGTAATTTTACATTCACTATTCACATTTCTTAACTGGTTGGATAGTTCATTTAAGGAAGTGCTCAGTTTGACAATGTTGCCAATCTTCAAAGTGAGACAATATAATAGAGCCATGATTTTACAGGTGCATGATATTCACCACTCTGATGAAATTCAATCTATAAGTTGAAAGGTATGTGAAGATAGTGAGGGTTTCACTACAATTGAATCATTACAGTTTTCAAACATTGTTTACAAAAGATGGAATAGCTTTTACTAAACTACAGACATTTGTCTCATTGATAAAAGCTGAAATATCAACAGTTATTGTTTCAATAAATGGAAATAGTCAGTCTAGTATGTCACATGGACATTGCATAAGATATTCATGATAGAGTTAAGGTTGTGCAAAACCTTGTCATTTCTGGTTGATAACTGCATCAACGATGAAGCTGCTCTTATGAGTTATTCCATAAGGACTCCTTCAAAACAATTAACATGTATACATACTGTTCTACACAAAAAAATAATGTTACTAACTGAAACAGCTTAATGATCTATTGTCTAATTGTTTTGTTGGATGTTCTCATAATTCAGAGTAAAGTATATATGTACAGTAGCAGCAAACACATTTTTGGTAAACTCCAAAACAAAGACATGCTCAGGACCATTTCAATTAATAAGAGCATTTCATGGCTGTTGTGAAACATTTCTTATTTACTTAATTACAAATATTTACAATTTGTTTTGTTAATGGTAATGTGGTTGGCCACATCACCAGTGTAACATTTGAATGGAGTATTTTCTCAAACCAATATTGGTGACAACCTTGTTCAAATTTCACTATAAATTGGTACGTTTGAAGGAAGTTCTAAAGTACGTTGCTGAAAAAAAACGAAGAATTCTCAAAGACCAATAGAATAGTCAAATTGATACTCCATCTGAAACGAGGGTGGGAAACATGAAAAAAATAGACAAGTGATACAATTCACTGTACAACAACGTCACACTTGATCTGGCCCTATTCCATCCCCACCTTAACCCATGGCAATCAGTGGAAATGAATAAAATATAATTCTCATTTGTTTATATTAAATTATTTACAGACATCGCTATTTCCCCGGGTGTCATGAAGAGTCAGTGCATGGTGATGGGGGTGGGGGACAGAGGTGAAAGTAACTGCGCTCTGTGGATGGAGAAGGGGGGCAGCTCTCCTCTGCTGATAGGTACTGGCTCCGGGGAGTGGGGGGAGGAGGGTAAGGGTCAGAGTCTGAGTTTAGGTCCATGTAGTACTTGTTGCTCTTCCAACGACTTGTGGTGTAGTCGCTGTCACAGACGTCAGTGCTGCATGGGGTGGTGGGGGGTGCCACACCGCGCATTAGATAAGGCCTTTCAGGAGCAAGCATGGAGAGAGAAAATTATTTTTTATTTCACAACAGCAAAGAGGTGCCAATTTGCATCAAGCTGACTGTTGCATAATACAAAGAGAGAAACTGATCAAGTGTGCCTCATCTCTTACCTGTAAGACCTGGTGGTGGAGGGACTGTTAGAGGAGTAGAAGATCTCTGCATTATACAGGGAGCGATCCGTGGCTGGAGAGGGAGGCGGGTTGAGCATCTGCAAATACAAACCCGTACCCATTCAATTACAAACTTAAGTTTTGAGATCATCCAGTGTCCAGTAAAGTTCAAACAGGAGAAAATGTACATTCCCCCGAGTTTTTAGAAATAATGTATGAGAGACACCGCAGAGAGGACAGGTGTTGTGTTCCTAAGAGAGGGCAGAGAAGTTGGGTACATACCTGTGGATAAAAGGTTCCCTTAGTGCTGGAGGAGCTGCTGGAGGAGGCCCCTGTCACATGGTTCCTGTCATAGAGTGGCGCCCCACTACAGCTGCTCCCCATCAGACTGACAGAACTCATCATAGACTTCCCACACGAGATACCTAAGAAACAACAAAACAGTCAAATACAGTGACAACAACTACCTGCTTCAGCATGTAAATACTATCCTTTCAAAGTACAGGCCATATCTATACACTCACCCATTTGATCTTTAGTTTTCAGTGTTGTGTAATAGCCAACCTTTACCTGTGAAGGTTCCGTGCTGTGAGCTGCTGGGTGCGATGAAGTTGAGGGGTACGTGTGAGGTGCCACTGATGTAATCGTGGGGGAAGGCTCCGTTGGGACCTTTGTAACGGCGGCACATCACCCGCTGGCACACAAAGTACATTCCTCCCATCACAAACACTGACAGGATGATGCCAATGACTGGGCCGATGGTGCTGGTGTGAGATGGTGATTGAACGTCGCTTGACGGGGGGGTGAGGAATTCTACAAGACGGGCAAAGACATTACAACAGGTTTAACGGACTGCTGCCAAGGAGTAGTCGGTTAAATCAATGTGATATTGTAGATGGATTGACTGGTTTCTCCTTACTGAAAAATATGACAATAGTGTAAATTCTGAACTCCCTTGATTTTCTCAAGTGACTGAGTGAAGTTAAACACACCACAGAAGAGCTCGTCAGAGTTGTCAGCACAGTCATTGTAGGAGTCACACTGCTGTTTCTTCAGGATGCACTGCTTGTTGTTGCAGCGGAACTGGTTGGGCAGGCATATGGCTGAGGGGAAGAGAGCAGAGCAAAGTCCACATTACAAGACTTGGCATGGCTTAACATCAAATCAGTACAAACAAGGTTGCTGGTGGTGGTGATAGTACAATCTCCCAGTATTAAAGGTCAACTGCCCTTTAGGCCATTTAAATTCAGAGAAGTTGATTCTATGTGGCATCTATGAAGCATAAACACATTTATTCTAGTGTAAAAATGAACCACAAAGTGTAAATAGCATCATTTGTCAGTCCATCTTGTCCAAAACTGAGTTTTGTGAGTTTGTCGCGACTTACTGGAGGGTTGGGTATGCCCACTAACACGAGAGAAGCAGCTGTGTGCACTCCAACCATAGCAGCCAGAACTTCCAGACAGCGAGACAGACCTGCCCATTACACAGCGCCTCTGACTTCTTTACATAAGACAACACGTTGCCAATGTTATGTTGAAATAACTCTTGGCCCTAAGCCCTTTATGGAGTGGCCACATGCTGATGTGTTTGACACTGTCAATCACTAACGCCTGCCAACTTTTGGGGCAAAATGAGAATTGAGATGATCAAAGCGCATTTGTATCCCAACTGCAACTTGTCAATATTCCAAAACCCACTGACTAGTTTTCCATGCACATTTTTTTTACTTGAGAAACACTGGACCAAACACCTTAGCTAGATGTAAATTGCACAACTAAGCTAAAATATCAAAATTAATTACAGATTTCTCTTAGATTTAATTAAACTTATTTTGAGGAAGTGGCTGTTGCTACGGTGACTCAGGAGGGACAAACAACAGTACCTGCAAGGGTACGATATGGGAACATAACACGCCCACATCCAAGATAACTATCATTTGGCTTTAGTCATGGCAGCTAGCATTTCTTAATGAGCAATCTTCAAAACGAGGTCAAATCAGGAAGTGCAGTCGCCCTTTAATCCCTATGACATTGGTGTATGTTTTACTGAACTGGAAGTGTTTTTATTTATTTTATTTCACCATTATTTAACCAGGTAGGCCAGTTGAGAACAAGTTCTCATTTACAACGGCGACCTGGCCAAGATAAAGCAAAGCAGTGCGACAAAACAGCGTACAGTCAATAACAATATAAAAATCTGTATACAGTGTGTGCAAATGAAGGAGGTAAGGCAATAAATAGGCCTGTGGCAAAGCAATTTACACTAGAGTGATAAATGTGCAGATGAGGATGTGCAAGTAGAAATACTGGTGTGCAAAAGATCAGAAAAACAAATATTGGAATAGTTAGTAGTTGGATGGGCTATTTACAGATGGGCTGTGTACAGCTGCAGCGATCGGTAAGCTGCTCTGACAGCTGACGCTTAAAGTTAGTGAGGGAGATATCTCTCCCTATATATACAGTGGGGCAAAAAAGTATTTAGTCAGCCACCAATTTTGCCATTTCTCCCACTTAAAAAGATGAGATGAGAGGCCTGTAATTTTCATCATAGGTACACTTCAGCTATGACAGAAAAAATGAGAAAAAAAAATCCAGAAAATAACATTGTAGGATTTTTAATGAATTTATTTGCAAATTATGGTGGAAAATAAGTATTTGGTCAATAACAAAAGTTTCTCAATACTATGTTATATACCCTTTGTTGGCAATGACAGGGGTGAAATGTTTTCTGTAAGTCTTCACAAGGTTTTCACACACGGTTGCTGGTATTTTGGCCCATTCCTCCATGCAGATCTCCTCTAGAGCAGTGATGTTTTGGGGCTGTTGCTGGGCAACACAGACTTTCAAATCCCTCCAAAGATTTTCTATGGGGTTGAGATCTGGAGACTGGCTAGGCCACTCAAGGACCTTAATGCTTCTTACGAAGCCACTCCTTCATTGCCCGGGCGGTGTGTTTGGGATCATTGTCATGCTGAAAGACCCAGCCAAGTTTCATCTTCAATGCCCTTGCTGATGGTAGGCTTTGTTACTTTGGTCCCAGCTCTCTGCAGGTCATTCACAAGGTCCCCCCGTGTGGTTCTGGGATTTTTGCTCACCGTTCTTGTGATCATTTTGACTCCACAGGGTGAGATCTTGCGTGGAGCCCCAGATCGAGGGAGATTATCAGTGGTCTTTTATGTCTTCCATTTCCTAATAATTGCTCCCAGTTGATTTCTTCAAACCAAGCTGCTTACCTATTGCAGATTCAGTCTTCCCAGCCTGGTGCAAGTCTACAATTTTGTTTCTGGTGTCCTTTGACAGTTCTTTGGTATTGGCCATAGTGGAGTTTGGATTGTGACTGTTTAAGGTTGTGGACAGGTGTCTTTTGTACTGATAACAAGTTCAAACAGGTGCCATTAATACAGGTAACGAGTGGAAGACAGAGGAGCCTCTTAAAGAAGAAGTTACAGGTCTGTGAGAGTCAGAAATCTTGTTTGTTTGTAGGTGACCAAATACTTATTCCACCATAATTTGCAAATAAATTCATAAAAAAATCCTACAATGTGATCTTCTGGATTTTTTTTTCTAATTTTGTCTGTCATAGTTGAAGTGTACCTATGATGAAAATTACAGGCCTCTCTCATCTTTAAGTGGGAGAACTTGCACAATTGCTGGCTGACTAAATACTTTTTTGCCCCACTGTATATCCATATATATATATATATATATATATCCAACTTCAGCAGATGTTTTATTTTTTGCAATTTGTTCCAGTCATTGGCAGCAGAGAACTGGAAGGAGAGGCGGCCAAATGAAGTGTTGGCTTTGGGGTTGACCAGTGAAATATACCTGCTGGAGCGCGTGCTACGGGTGGGTGTTGCTATGGTGACCAGTGAGCTGAGATAAGGCAGAGCTTCACCTAGCAAAGACTTGTAGATGACCTGGAGTCATTGGGTTTGGCGACGAATATGTAGCGAGGACCAGCCAACGAGAGCATACAGGTCTCAGTGGTGGGTAGTATATGGGGCTTTGGTGACAAAACAGATTGCACTGTGATAGACGGCATCCAATTTTCTGAGAGAGTGTTGAGTGTTGGAGGCTATTTTATAAATTAGTCAAGGATCGGTAGGATAGTCAGTTTTACGAGGGTATGTTTGGCAGCATGAGTGAAGGAGGCTTCGTTGTGAAATAGGAAGCCAATTCTAGATTTAATTTTGGATTGGAGAAGAGTTTAGTCTAGCCAGACACCTAGGTATTTATAGTTGTCCACATATTCTAAATCAGAACCGTCCAGAGTAGTGATGCTAGTCGGGCGGGTGCGGGCATTGATCGGTTGAAGAGCATACATTTCCTTTTACTAGCATTTAACTTCTTAGTGACAGGGCAGTATTTTCACGTCCAGATGAAATGCATGCCCAGATTCAACTGCCTGCTACTCATCCCCAGAAGATAAGATATGCATATTATTAGTAGATTTGGATAGAAACACTGAAGTTTCTAAAACTGTTTGAATCATGCCTGTGAGTATAACATAACCTATTTAGCAGGCAAAACCCAGAGAACAAACCATTCAGATTTTTTTTTTTGAGGTCACTCTTTTCAATGGGTTTTCATTGGGAATCCAAATTTCTAAGGGACCTTCTTGCAGTTCCTATCGCTTCCACTGGATGTCAGTCTTTAGAAATTGGTTGAGGTTATTCCTTTGTGTAAGGAAGAAGTACGGCCATCTTGAACGAGGGTCACATGAAGTGTACTTTTAGAGTCGCGTGACCAGAAAGCATGCTTCAGTTTGTTTTCTTCCTGTATTGAACACAGATCATCCTGTCTTCAATTTGATCGATTATTTACATTAAAAAATACCTAAAGTTGTATTACAAAAATAGTTTGAAATGTTTTGGCAAAGTTTTACAGGTAACTTTTGAGACATTTTGTAGTCACGTTGAGCATGTTGGAACCGGTGTTTTTCTGGATCAAACGCGCCAAATAAATGGACATTTTGGATATATATCGACAGAATTAATCGAACAAAGGGACCATTTGTGATGTTTATGGGACATATTGGAGTGCCAACAAAAGAAGCGTGTCAAAGGTCGGCATTAATTATTTTTATTTCTGCGTTTTGTGTCCCGCCTGCAGGGTTGAAATATGCTTTCTATTTGTTTACTATGGTGCTATCCTCAGATAATAGCATTGTTTGCTTTCGCCGAAAAGCCTTTTTGAAATCTGACATGTTGGCTGGATTCACAACAAGTGTAGCTTTAATTTGCTATATTGCATGTGTGATTTAATGAAAGTTTGATTTTTATAGTAATTTATTTGAATTTGGTGCTCTGCATTCTCCCTGCCTTTTGGCCAGGTGGGACGCTAGCGTCCCGCATATCCCAGAGAGGTTTTAAGAGCAGTTAGAGGTGTTGTATGGCATTGAAGCTCGTTTGGAAGTTTGTTCACCTCTCTGGGCAACCCGACGCGAAAGCGTCCCACCTTGCCAACAATAAATGCAAATGCGCTACGCCAAATGCTAATAGCACTCGTTAAAACTCAAACGTTCATTAAAACACACATGCAGGGTACTCAATTCAAGCTACACTCGTTGTGAATCTAGCCAACAAGTCAGATTTTTAAAATGCTTTTCAGCGAAAGCATGAGAAGCTATTATCTGATAGTATGCAACACCCCGAAATACTTGAAGGGGACATAAACAAAAGAATTAGCGTAGCCGGCGCTACACAAAACGCAGAAATAAAATATAAAACATTCATTACCTTTGACGAGCTTCTTTGTTGGCACTCCTATATGTCCCAGAAACATCACAATTGGGTCTTTTTTTTATTAAATCGGTCCTTGTATACCCAAAATGTCAATTTATGAAGACTGTGTGATCCAGGAAAAACAGTTTCTAAACGCAACGTTATTTTTTTAAATTAAAAAAGTTGCCTATAAACTTTGACAAAACACTTCAAACTACTTCTGTAATCCAACTTTAGGTATTAGTAAACGATCAAATTGATCACGGAGCGATCTGTATTCAATAGGAGCAAGTTTGGAAAACGTAGTCCACTTTCCCCCTTCCATTTCTTCCTGCTGTGTACCCGACGAGAGGATGTGCCTATTACTCATATGACCAAGGATTTACCAGCATAGAAATCACAACACTGGCGACATCGTGTGGAAGCTTTAGGAACTGTAAGCCGGTCGCTATCTATTATACCTTGCAATAGACAAAACAGAGACTGGCGGATTGATTTTTTCTTCGTCGATTTTGTGATCAGGTTTCCTTGCGATTTTGACCACGAAACACGTTCTGGTATATTCACAGACATCATTTAACCAGTTTTAGAAACTTCAGTGTGTTTTCTATCCACAAATACTAATCATATGCATATACTATATTCCTGGCATGAGTAGCAGGACGTTGAAATGTTGCGCGATTTTTAACAGAATGTTGAAAAAAGTAGCCCGATCTCTTAACAGGTTTTAACAGGGTCCAAAGAAGGGCTAGATGTATACAGAATGGTGTTGTCTGTGTAGAGGTGGATCAAAGAATCACCCGCAGCAAGTGCGACATTATTGATATATACAAAGAAAAGAGTTGGCTCAAGAATTGAACCCTGTGCCAACCCCATAGACTGCCAGAAGTCCGGACAACAGGCCCTCCGATTTGCCCCCCTGAACTATCTGAGAAGTAGTTAGTGAACCAGGCAAGGCAGTCATTAGACAAACGAAGGCTGTTGAGTCTGCAGATAAGAATACAGTGATTGACCGAGTAGAAAGCCTTGGCCAGATCAATGAAGATGGCTGCACAGTACCGTCTTTTATCGATGACGGTTATGATATTGTTTAGGACCTTGAGCGTGGCTTAGGTGCACCCGTGACCAGCTCTGAAACCAGATTGATTAGCAGAGAAGGTATGCTGGGATTCGAAATGGTTGGTAATCTGTTTGTTCACTTGGCTTTAGAAAGGCAGGGCAAGATGGATATCGGTCGAATCTCAGACGATACGAAAGATAGGTTGAAGAGACTAGTATTAGGGGCTGCAACAATGGCAGCAGCTCATTTTAGGAAGAGAGGGTCCAGATTGTCTAGCCCAGCTGATTTGTAGGTATCCAGATTTTGCAGCTCTTTCAAAACATTTGGGTGAAGTGGGTGGGGGGCTTGGGCCAGTTGCTGTTGGGTTAATTTATTTTCAAACCCGGGGGGGTGCAAAGCTGTTGGCCGGGGTTGGGTCAGCCAGGTGGAAAGCATGGCCAGCCATAGAGAAATGCCTATTGAAATTCTCGATTAACATGGATTCATCAGTGCTGACAAGTGTTTCCTAGTCTCAGTGTAGTTGGCAGCTGGGAGGAGGTACTCTTATTCTCCATGGACTTGTGTCCCAAAACTTTTTTGAATTAGTGCTGCAGGATGCAAATGTCTGAAAAAGCTAGCCTTTGTTTTCTTAACTGACTGTGTGTATTGGTTCCTGACTTCCCTGAGAAGTTGCATATCACGGGGACTTTTTGAAGCTAGTGCAGTACTCCACAGGGTGTTTTTGTGCTGGTCAAGGGCAGTCAAATCTGGAGTGAACCAAGAATATTATCTGTTCTTAGTTCTACATTTTTTTGAAAGGGGCATACTTATTTAAGATGGTGAGGAAAGCACTTTTAAAGAACAACCAGGCATCATCTACTGATGGGATGAGGTCAACATCCTTCCAGGATACCCGGGCCAGGTCGATTAGAAAGACCTTCTCGCAGAAGCATTTTACAGTGACGAGGGATCGTTGTTTGACCGCGGACCCATAACGGACGCAGGCAATGAGGCAGTGATTGCTGAGATCCTGGTTGAAAGGGTCCAGGCCAATTGGCAAGAGAGGTATTGTAGTTGGTGTACTTTGTTTGCTTGCCGGGAGATGGGCCTAGCTCGAGGCTAACTGGTGCATGCTTCTGGACAAGGGCGTTCGCTACAATAGCCACTCCGTAGCAACTAGCTCGCTGCGAAGATCCGGTGTAATGGTCCAGAGATGGCAGCAGGAATCCGGTGATGTAGTGGGAAAAAAAAGAATGCTGATATTTCGCTGTACAGACTGGCAAGTATTATCCGGGCTAAAGCGTCTGGAGTCCGGGCTAAAAGGTAAAGACCGCAAGCAGTGGCTAACAATGACTAAATAGCTAGTAGCTAATTAGCTGGATAGCTGCTGATGGAGGTTCCAGTTATAAGGTCTAAAAAATAGCACATCCGTACCACATTGGGTGAGGCGGGTTGCAGGAAGGCATATTTAATTTGAAAATGTAAAAAAAAGAGTGAAATGTATACAAAAACCAAAAGACTATATTTACATTGGACTAAAACGTCTTACATACTTCCAAGATGGTGCAGCAGTATGTGTCAATATTGTGCATAAAGTCAGTTGAGTGAACATACTGTCACAGTCATGTTCATCTGAGTTGTCTGCGCAGTCTGGCTCTCCGTTGCAGCGTAGCTGAGCATCCACACACTGGCCCTTGTCACACTGGAATTGGATTGCCGAGCACACGGGGCAGTTCTCCTCGTCACTGTTGTCATCACACTCAGCAACGCCGTCACAGCGCCATGCCATGGGGATGCAGTCAATGTCGCCCGTGGCACAGGTGAACTGCTCTGTGGAACAGGTGGGTGGGTCTGAAGTGGGAGGAGTTTAGATTCAGAGCCAATGCCTGGTGTAAAACTTGACTTATTGTGTATCGCACATCATTATTGAATGTGTTACAGCAGCAGCTGTACCTCCACAGATGAGCAGGTTGGGCAGCAGGACCAGGTGCATGGGACAGGAGCAGCGAGGTGTCCGGTCTCCTTTGGCAATGCAGATGTGTGAGCAGCCACCGTTGTCATGGGAACAGGGATGAGAAGCTGTGGAGAAGAGGAAGGAGAAGACGTGGACATTGAGTTTTTGCCCCTGGAGAGTAACGAAACTCTGTTGTAGTAAAGCACTGCATCACACATTGTTTTCCAAAAGAATTGGTATCTGCTGAGGCAATAGGAAGTGGCTAAGCACAGGCTCCTTTTGGTGCCTTACCAAACTCTGTAGGGTCCATGTCTTCCACAGCGTGAATGCTGGTGAGGTAGGCAATGCGGCCCTGGATACGGGTCCTCTTCTCCCCAATCAGCTTGTCCACCCTCTCGATCATCTGCTGCTGTCTGTCGATCCAGTACAGGTGCTCCCCCAGCACTGTCAGACCCATGGGCTGCAGGATGTTAGAGTCCTGGAGGACGATCCGATTGGCTCCTGGGAGAAGGAAGAGGAATGACCTCGGAACAAGGGAGTATACACCAAACAATATATATCCTATATCTCAAATCAAAGACGGTGTATATTTTTCAAAATATCACAATTCCATCCACTCCACAGCCTACAGTAACAAACTAATAAAAATGCTATTGTGTTCTTCATAAACACAACCAAAGTATTATTTTCCCGATAGCATACATGAAATTGTATTCATTAGTATGTTGAGTCCAAATGACTCCTCATTGGCCTGAAGGGGGGTCCAAAGAGGCCAGGCTTTTCTAGTGTGAAGATGTAGGCTTTCAGACATATTAGGAAGATGGGCAGACTATTTTAGACCACAAATTGTGTTTGGACTCGAGGAACATTGTGTCATTTTCCATGGTACTGCTGTGTACTACTGAGAATGAGAGATGTAAATAAATGCGGTCAAAACTGATAAACCATAGCAACAACAGCTTTTCAGATGATCAGCAGTGTTTGAGTGCTGACGTTCTGGATCTAGAATGGCTGTCCACACTTCTTTAGCATTGGGACTCACCAGTGAGGTCACTGCTCTCAATGCGTTTCAAGTCAGCGTCCACCCAGAAGAGTTTCCCCAGCTTGTTGTCCAGGGCCAGGGCTACAGGCCGGATCAGACCCGTGGTGAACAAAGACTCCCGCTCTGTCCCATCCAGTGACGCTCCCTCAATCTTAGCAGAGCGATCCTGCATGGTCGTGAAATACATATACCTACAGGAGAGATGGAGGCAGTAAGAAAAAACAACGAAAAGCATACTGACAGACATTTGAACAGTTGCTGCCCAAACCTTAAACCACCAACTGTGTACAGGATTTTAGACATTAGTCAACATTGATATATATATTAATCACACTACAACATGGAAATCAGTCAGAGAGATTTACTGATAGACGGGAGATAAATAACAGTTGAGATATGTGTTTTGATGAGTGGGCAGGGCAGCCTGTATTGTACTGTGCTGGGTGTAGACAAGAGCGCAGGGCTGTTAAGTTGGCCCCCCTCTCAGAGCCTGGAGGAGTAGAGGCTATTATCGGGCTTACGTCTCACACCAGCTTCTATCAGCTCTGATAAGAACCTCCCTTAACACCTGTTTTGACAGACTTGAAGGAAGAAATGCTATTGCGCAAACGCTCGTCTGTTTGTAATTTGGTTCTGCTTCTTCAAGTCAAAAGGGAACTATTTAAAAAAAATATCAGTCTGAGTGTAATCAGTTGAAGTATTAATGTAATAACATAATGCTTTGAGGAAATGTAGAAGCCGTCACTTCAAGGGAAAGTGGGAGAAAACAAATGAACCCCACAGCTCTTCAACCTGTCTGTAACCTTTTGAGACTGTCTGTACTGAGCTCAACCAAATATCTTCAATGTCTATTTAGTGCTTTCCATGCCCATGGAGAGACAAGCAACTGAATGCAACTTTCAAATTGGATAAAAACAACTACAAGACCATGTCAAATTATCAAAATTGTCAAGCTGATTGCCAACAATATTCAGTTTGAGATTTTTGGGATTAAACGTCTCATGTTGATTAGTTTACTCCGGGTCACTCCTATGAGAGAAGTCACCTCCGCCACATCCAAGCCAAACCACATAGGAGAGCCCCAAATAGAACGGAACATGGAGGACTGCCGCATCAACAATGAGCATCACAATTACAGTGCAGCCTGCCAGGCCCTGACCTACGGCCCTGACCATACTACTGCACCACTGGAGAGGAGAAAGTAGTGCAGGCAGAACAGTAAACACAACCATCTGCTGCACACATGACCTGACATTCTCAGCCTCGTAGTTACTTGGGGCTGTGGTTCCTTCCCTGCCCTATCGAAGGAAAATAAACACTGTTCCAGAGTCTCCTATGTCAAATTGTCAACACCACATCACTAAACACCTGATCACCCACTAATTACTCTGCTGCTTGGAGGAGTGCCACACCCAGTCCCTGATCTGCCCGCCAGCCAACTGCTATATTTACACACATACAAGTGGCATCGCTCACTTGAAAATATTTCATAAGGGGACACTGAACTATTTTGGAAGTCCTGTTTATTTTCAAAAGCTTTCAAGTGAGTGAGGTCCCTCGGTTTTTCATTCTCAAGTCCACCACAATCGGGGTAGATTTGAAAACCGAGCCTGGGAGATTTGAAATAGAAATGTTGCCATCCCTAAATCCAGTTATTGAGTCAGTCTGCCTCTATCTGCACAAAAAACAGTTGCCTCGAGCTGTAACAGTATGAACCAGGCAGCACTTTGTTTTCCAGTCTCCTCTTTGATACAACACTCCCCCCTTCCCTCCTCACCCTTTTTCGGCGTTGACTACAATGGCTCTGGGTTTGTCATGTTCATCTCGCAGCACCACGCCCACGGCATCTCCATCCAGGCGCTGGAGGTTGATGGTATTGGTGGCCTCACAAGTCCAGTAGACAGTACGGCTGTAGGTGTCCAGGCTCAGGTCGTGGGGCTGTTTGTCAGGCTGCTGCTGGTGGGTGGAAGTGGTGGACACCACCACTGACGACTTGGAAGAGGATGAAGGAGATAGATATTAAATTAGAGAAAGGGCCTATAATTGTGAAAGGTTTCACTGTCGACAAAAGATATGCGAGTGTTCAAACAAATGTATTTGTGCATGATGGCTGCACTGATGTCAATTAAATTAAGTTCTATAACTCCCTCAACTTTATATGCATGTAAACTAGAATCTAATTGAAAAACATTAATATACACAATATACTATATGCATCTTAAGTGTGTATGTAAATATATGGTCCTCTTTATCAGCATGACTCACCTGCGTGCCATCGTCGCGGGCCCTCCTGATGTTCTGCCGCCCGTCCACCCAGTAGATCAGGTGGTCTAGGGGGTCGTAGCTGATGGCCCGGACGTTGCGGAGGACGTGGATGGGAAGGATGATGTCGGGGCTCTGCTCACCCAGAACCATGCGGCTGATTGAGGCCTTCTGGCTGAACAGGAGGAAGCTTGAGGGGGCTGGAGGGAGGGAGGGGTCAGAGGTTAACAGGCCCAATCCAAACATTTGAATCTCTCCATCTCGCTCACTCTCTCTGTCCCCTCCCTCTACATCTCTTCCTCCCTCTCTCCTACCAACCTTTCCATGACTCAGGATGTTGTAATCAGTGGTCCCCAGAGGCCAGGGAAGTATGCAGCAGTAAGAAAGAAAAAGACATGTAGGAACATAGGGCCTTCATCCCATGCCAAGACCAGAGGAATGCTCAGTCTGTGATATGTGCACAGCAACCTCCTTTCTAACACTTGTCCACATCAGGCCTCAGTGAAAGTCTGAGGTCAGCTCATGGTATGATTCAGACAGACACGTGTTATGAGGTTTTGCATGGCCAAGGGCTGTAGACACACCTGGATTTGATTAAGACAATACATCCTTCTAGAGCAAAGACGTTGTAAAATATACTGACTCGCCTACTCTTAACAGAGAGATTCAATTTCCAACTTACAGTAAAATGTCCACAGGAGATTAGAGCATATGTCTCAAAACAGAATAAACTGACTGTACCAACACACTAAATACAACACTGAACCAAACTAAAAACATAAACCCAACAACCCCCTGTTAATGCCGGCCCTGGTTGTTTCTCTACTCACAGCTGCAGTTCCTGCTGTTTGAGTCCAGGATGTAGTGGGAGGCACAGCGGCACTGGGAGCCGGAGGGCGACGCCAGGCACAGGTGGGCACAGTTGCCGTTGTTCTGGGAGCAGTCATTGGCACCGTCCTGGCGAGAGGAGTGGAAGACCAGGATGTCCATGACGTACTCCAGGTGTCCCTGGACCATGGTGCGGTTCAGCCCAGAGCGCTTGTCGGCCCGCTCGATGCTGCGCAGGTTCCAGTCTGTCCAGTAGATGTAGTCCCGGTACTGGGTCAGACCGAACGGATGAGGGAGGTCGTCAGCCACTATCTCCCTCTGCAGACCTGGATGAAACATGATTATCAAAAAATGGATTATTGAAGATCTGAGGATATAGATGTTAACCACAGCAATATGATATATTTGTACAGTAATATTGGGTGGAAAAGGAGTATGGACATGAATGAATATTGCTGTCAACCACAGCAATATTACAGAGTTTTATGCTCATCATGTATCATCAATCATAAACAACAGAGGGGTTGGAGAAGAGCTTGACTACTGTATGCGTTTACCTTGCATGTTGGTTGACTCTATCATACAGGTGTCCAGGTCGGTCCAGTAGAGTCTCTGGTCGATGTAGTCGATGGTGAGGCCGTTGGCTCTGCCCACTTTGTCCACTAGGGTAATTATGTTGCTGCCGTCCATGTGGGCCCTGGCGATCCTGGGCTTGCCTCCCCACTCTGTCCAATACATGTAGCTGAGGAGACACACAGAACTGCTTTATACATAGTAGAACGAGCCCATATTAGAGGTCGACTGATTAATCGTAATGGCCGATTATTTATTGCAGATTTCAAGTATTCATAATAATCTGTAATTTTTGGACACTGATTATGGCTGATTACATTGCACCCCACAAGGAATCTGCGTGGCAGGCTGACCACCTGTTACACGAGTGCAGCAAGGAGCCAAGGTAAATTGCTAGCTAGCATTAAACTTATCTTATTAAAAATCAATCTTAACATAATCACGAGTTAACTACACATGGTTGATGATATTACTAGTTTAACTACTTGTCCGGTGTTGCAAATAACCAATGCGGTGCCTGTTAATTTATCATCGAATCACAGCCTACTTCGCCAAATGTGTGATGATTTAACAAGCGCATTCGCGAAAAAAAAGCACTGTCGTTGCACCAATGTACCTAAACATCAACGCCTTTCTTAAAATCAATACACAAGTATATATTTTTTAAACCTGCATATTTAGTTAATATTGCCCGCTAACATGAATTTCTTCTAACTAGGGAAATTGTGTCATTTCTCTTGCGTTCTGTGCAAGCAGAGTCAGGATATATGCAGCAGTTTGGGCCGCCTGGCTCGTTGCGAACAGTGTGAAGACCATTTCTTTTTAACAAAGATGGTAATTAATTTGCCAGAATTGTACATAATTATGACATAACATTGAAGGTTGTGCAATGTAATAGCAATATTTAGACTTAGGGATGCCACCCGTTAGATAAAATATGGAACAACCTAGAACTTGTTACCTGGGAATATTGAAGACTCATGTTAAAAGGAACCACCAGCTTCCATATGTTCTGAGCAAGGAACTTAAACATGAGCTTTTTTACATGGCAAATATTGCACTTTTACTTTCTTCTCCAACACTTTGTTTTTGCATTATTTAAACCCAATTGAACATGTTTCATTATTTTTTTGAGACTAAATTAATTTTGATGTATTATATTACGTTATATATAAAATGACCAAGAAAAGCCGATACCAATTAATCTGACAATTTTCGGTCCTCCAATAATCGGTATTAATCATAATCGGTCGACCTCTAGCCCATATATCCCCAAACACTTGATGCCAGCCAAGACTATGTCTGCATTCCCAAACTAATTCAATATGGACTGGTAAATTGGTAAATGGCAACAGCCCCAGCAATGGGGACAATACCTGTAGAACTCAACCCAGTTCAGTATCTGAGAAAGGAAACCGTGCTGAGGGTTAAGGCTAGGTGGTAAAAATGCATCAGAAGCCACAAGCATGACTCTTGACAGCTCCAGGACATGACTTCATCCTGCAGAGTGACATGTAAAAGCTGTGACATGTTGGCACACATGTATCGACTAACAACTCCTCACATGGAGGAGAAGTCTCCGTCTGTAAGGGTAGGGTAGGCAACATCACATTCGCAACGCTGACTCTCAACATAGGGGCTCCACAGGTGTGTGTGCTTAGTCCCCTACTGTTCACCCACGACTGCATGGTCACGCACTACTCCAACATGATCATCAAGTTAGCTGACGACACGACAGTGGTAGGCCTTTTCACAGGCGGTGATGAGACGCCTACAGAAAGGAGGTTAGTGACTTGGCAATGTGGTGCCAGGACAACAACGTCAGTAGAGACCAAAGAGCTGATCGTGGACTACAGGAAACGGGGAGGAGCTGATCGAGAGCTGGTTGAGAGCTTCAAGTTCTTCAGTGTCCAAATCACTAAAGTACTTAAAATGGTCCGCACACAGTCATGAAGGCGCAACAGTACCTCATCCCCCGAAAGAGGTTGAAAAGATTTGGATTGGACCCTCAGATCCTCAAAAAGTTCTACAACGGCACCATTGAGAGCATCTTGACTGGCTGCATCACTGCTTGGTTTGGCAACTGCACTGCCCTTGATCATATGGCGCTACAGAGGGTGGTACGGACAGCCCAGTACGTCACTGCGGCCCAGCTCCCTGCCATCCAGGACCTCCAAATCAGGTGGTGAAAATTGCTAAAGACACCAGCCACCCAAGCCAAAGACTGTTCTCTCTGCTTACGCACGGCAAGTGGTACCAGAACAACAAGTCTGATACCAACAGGCTCCTAAACAGCTTCTATTCCTAAGACTATCTGCATTGACCCTTCTATTTTATTTTTGCACTGACTCTGTGACTATACACTCACACACTTAAATGTATTCACACACATTCATAATGACTCTACATACACACATCACGCATACACACTGCTGCTACTACTCTGTTTATCTTATCTTCATATCCTTTATCATATCCGGATGCCTACCGTAATTGCTGGACTATTAAGCGCACCTGAATTTTTGACAATGCTCCACGCTGTCAGGACCCACTGGCAGACTTGACCATAAGTTGCTCTTCGCATGTTTTAGTGAAGGATTTCTCCCCACTTGTCATCCAAGCCTCCCACTGAACAAGGAGTGCCACCTTAAATGTACGATTTACACTGATGTCGAGTGGCTGCAAATACTTTGGACCATCTGCTTTTCTTCCTTCTGAAAGCTTTTGTTGTCTTTTTGCACTGAGTCAGTTCCTCACGCTGCTGTTTCCAACGTCTTATCATCGACTCATTAAGGCCAAGCTCCCGTGTAGCAGCTCTATTTCCTTTCCCAACAGCCAGATCGATCGCCTTCAACTTGAAAGCTGCATCATATGCATTTCTCCGTGTCTTTGCCATGATGAGGGTGACAAAATTACTACCGTAATCAGAATGACGGGAAGTTTGAGTGCGCTCGATTTACGTCACAAAATGTGACGGTGCTCAGTTTTTGGCGGCATGAATCTTGTAAAAGCGGGAAAAATCCATAAATTAGCCGCGTCATTTTATAAACCGCGGGGTTCAAAGCTTGGGAATAAAGTAGCGGCTTATAGTCCGGAAATTATGGTAGTCACCTTACCCCAATACATGTCTACCTCTACCACACCTGCTCATTGTAACTATGGTATTGGCACGGACCATGAACTGACCCTGTATATAGCTTATTTGTGTTCTTCTTATTTCTATTTCTCGTGTGTTTTTGTTCGGCTATATTTTATAGTACTACTGATATTGATTACTGCATTGTTGGGAAAGAGCTTGCAAGAAAGACATTTCAATGTACATGTGCACGTGACTAAAACTTGAAAGCCGCAGTGCTGTGCCACTGATGCAACCTCACTACACTCCCTGCCTAAGAAAGTCAGAGGGAACGAATCATGCGAAGGGGATTCATCCAGCCAGACAGTCATCTCTATGGGTACTGGTGAACAGATGACGTCAGCCTAGCCTGGTTTCAGATCCGTTTGTACCGCCTTGCCATTCCAACTCCTATGGACATTCTCACACGTTCAAAGCTGGCAAGACAGCTCAAACCAATCTGGGACCAGGCTTATGCCAGTCAGACAGGTCTGTGAGTTGTGTCATGCAGATGAGCTGGATTCCAGTCAATCTTACCCATTGGCAGGGTTAAGGGCCAGGGAGCGAGGGTTGTCCAGGTCCTTACACACCAGGACCTGTCGGTATTGTCCATCCAGCCGGGCCACCTCTATGCGGTTGGTCCCTGTGTCGGCCCAGTACACGTTCCTGCCCATCCAGTCTACTGCCATGCCTTCTGGGTAGTCCAGCCCAAACTCGATCACATGCTCCACAGAGCTGCCGTTCATGAAGGCCCTGCTGATGCTCTGAGGGAGGGAGGACAGTGGAGTAGAGTCAGACACTTGTACAGTCAGGCACTGAGCTCAATATGAACCAAAGAAGACTGGAGCTTAAATATAAATAAAACATCCCGATAGCTAAATTAACCCAGATGAAACAAAACAAACCCCCAAAATTTGAATGGAAACCCTAAAACGAATGACTAGAATGACAGAGAAAAGGAGTCATTCTCACCTTGGTGCTGACGTCAGTCCAGTAGATCCTGTTCTCGGAGACGTCAAAGTCGAGGGCGGAGGCCTCCTTGACCCCGGTGAGGGGGATGGCAACGTCATTAGAGTTGGTCCCAAGGGAGATGGAGCGGATGTCAGCCCGGTTGGTGAAGAGCAGGAAAGCCTCGGGCACCACGCATGTCCTCATGTCACTGAGGAGCTCCAGGCCCATGGGACAGTCACAGCGCAGACCCTGGGGCCGGTGGAAACACAGGTGGCTGCAGCCGCCATTATCCTCCACACAGCCGTTTGTGCCTTTATGAGGGAGAGAGGGACAGAGAGAGACATGGTCAGTTTAGCTGCAGCAGACCAGGAGGTCTGGTACTGTCCTCTTTAAGGACTGTTTACAGCTGTCAGTTGTGATAATACATCATACATAAGAAAACATTTACCTTAGTAGTACTCAGAATTATTGCATACTTAATACTGTAGAACTTTAAAATAAAAAATAAATATTGAACCTTTATTTTAACTAGGCAAGTCAGTTAAGAATAAATTCTTATTTACAATGACTGCCTACCCCGGCCAAATCCTAACGATGCTTCGCCAATTGTGCGCCACACTATGTCACTACCTAAACTCGGCAAAAAAAGAAACGTCTTTTTTAGGACCCTGTCTTTTAAAGATAATTCATAAATATCAAAATAACTTCTCAAATCTTAATTGTAAAGGGTTTAAACACTGTTCCATGTGTGTTCAATGAACCATAAATAATTAATGAAGATGCACCTGTGGAACGGTCGTTAAACACTAACAGCTTACAGATGGTAGGCAATTAAGGTCAGTTATGAAAACTTAGGACACGAAAGAGGCCCTTCTACTGACTCTGAAAAACAACCAAAAGAAAGATGCCCAGGGTCCCTGCTCATCTGTGTGAATGTGCCTTAGGCATGCTGCATAGAGGCATGAGGACTGCAGATGTGGCCAGGGCAATAAATTGCAATGTCCGTACCGTGAGACGCCGAAGACAGCGCTACAGGAAGACAGGACGGACAGCTGATCATCCACGCAGTGGCGGACAATGTGTAACAACACCTGCACAGGATCGTTACATCCAAACATCACACCTGTGGGACAGGTACAGGATGGCAACAACAACTGCCGGAGTTACACCAGGAACGCACAATCCCTCAATCAGTGCTCAGACTGTCCGTAATAGGCTGAGAGTGGCTGGACTGAGGGCTTGTAGGCCTGTTGTAAGGCAGGTCCTCACCAGACATCACTGGCAACAACATCGCCTATGGGCACAAACCTACTGACGTTGGACCAGACAGGACTGGCAAAAAGTGCTCTTCACTGACGAGTCGCGGTTTTGTTGCACCAGGGGTGATGGTCAGATTCACGTTTATAGTGGAAGGAATGAGTGTTACATCGAGGCCTGTACTCGGTGGTGGAGGGTCCGTCATGGTCTGGGGCAGTGTATCCCAGCATCATCGGACTGAGCTTGTTGTCATTGCAGGCAATCTCAATGCTGTGCGTTACTGGGAAGACATCCTCCTCCCTCATGTGGTACCCTTCCTGCAGTCTCATCCTGACATGACCCTCCAGCATGACAATGCCACCAGCCATACTGCTCGTTCTGTGAGTGATTTCCTGCAAGACAGGAATGTCAGTGTTCTGCCATGGCCAACGAAGAGCCCAGATCTCAATCCCATTGAGCACGTCTGGGAAACTGTTGTATCGGAGGGTGAGGCTAGGGCCATTCCCCCCAGAAATGTCTGGGAACTTGCAGGTGCCTTCGTGGAAGAGTGGGGTAACATCTCACAGCAAGAACTGGCAAATCTGGTGCAGTCCATGAGGAGGAGATGTATTGCCGTACTTAATGCAGCTGGTGGCCACACAAAATACTGACTTACTTTTGACCCCCTCTTTGTTCAGGGACACATTTTTCCATTTCTGTTAGTCACGTATCTGTGGAACTTGTTCAGTTTATGTCTCAGTTGTTGAATCTTATGTTCATAAATATTTACATGTTAAGTTTGCTGAAAATACACACAGTTGACAGTGAGAGGATGTTTCTTTTTTTGCTGAGTTTAAATGAAACACACTTCTTACACTACTACAGCTGTGTACATCCAAATAACAATAAAACCCCATAATTTCCTCTTTCTCTTACCGGAGACCTCAGTGACTCTGGTGGCTTTGAGTCCCATGAGATCAGGCAGTTGGTCAATGATGATCTCTCGGATGGCGTTGGTCTTGTGGACCCTCTCGATGCTCCTCCTCTGCCAGTCCGTCCAGTAGATGTAGTCGCCCAGCAGCGTGAAGCCAAAGATGTGGGGTAGCTTGTCCTCCAGTAGGGTCATCCTATTGGAGCCGTCCACATCAATCACCTGGGTTTACGGAGAGGAGGGGGTTTTAATATTGATGGGCAACCCAAGCAGTATCTTTTGCCAAGTATGAGCAAAAAAGTTTGTCATTTCAGCACCCGTGGAGCAGTTGGGTGCTTTGCTCAAGGGCACAGTGGTAGGAAACGGCAACTGATAGGCATTTGTCTGATTAGGCATAAGCAATTGTCCAAGCAAAAGTTTGTCCTCAGGCTCTTGTTCTGTAACACACAAGCATCTACCCACACCCATAGATCAGGATTCCCCAATTGGCGGAAAGAAACTGGTGGGGATTTTATTTGGCTGCCAAAGTTTACTGACCAAACAAATCTTTTTTTGTAAAAACAATAGCAAATCAAGTGATTTAATTTCAGAAATGTTCCACAGTATTCCCAAGCATAATATTGTATACAGAAGTTAGCAAGGTTTGAAATTATTATGTTTTAGTCAAATATATCTGTCCGGGCTTCTTGCGGTCAATTTGCAAGTGTACAAATTATTTGGAATTATGTCATGTCGTCGTCCCCGTCGTCGTCGACCCCCCCCCGGACCATCCGCTCAAGATAATAAAAAAAAGTATTGCGCCTGAATCTAGTTGATGATCCCTGCCATAGATGCTGTAGGCGTCAATATGAGTTATGACAGTAATTCTTGATAACCTGAGGTAAGGTACAATTTAAAACACACAAACAGGTCAGAGCAGGTTACCTACACTGGATAGAATGCACTGACAATGACAATAGTATTTCATAGAGTTGTTGAGAGCACTAATTTCAAGACTGTTTCAAAGCCAAATCATGGAGACATTTAAAATCAATAAAACTCAATATGTAACTAACTGCAAACTGACAAGCTATTTATATTCAAAGATCACCATTAACTGTGGAGCATGACCGTCAATATCGCTATCTGGGGAAAAACACAACTTCTGCTAAGTGGGAGACCACACAAATAATCCTTATTCACGCAGAGTATATCATATTTAAATGAATAAATGTGACAGTATAGGATTCCAGTCACAAGGGTTGCATTAGAAAAATGAAGTAAACGGATATAGGGAGTGGTGCCAAAGCATGCCTCTGTCTTATGAGGAGCAGAAAGAGAGAGCTGAAACTGAGTGTTCCTTACTGGGAACTTAACTGCTTATTTCTGAAAAGGCTGCAATTACACTCGACACGAATCCTAGCCGACCCGGCATTACTATTACACAAAACTGTGCCACTGAAAATAGACCTGTGTTTTTTATTTTAGCAAACTGGTGTAAGTTCCAGGAAATATTTCAGTCTGACTGGAGTGTGGCATCATATTATGGCTACTCCTACGTGACATGATGAGCATATTCTACTCTAGGAGAAACTGAGCACTACACAGATCAGCACTGTGTGCTTGTCCCATTACAGTTTACATGGAGGTATCAGTGGATTCACGTGGGTGTTAATCACTCCATACAACCAACCAACCCTAGGTCTTTATTTTGGTGGGAGACAAGCCGAAGTGGCTCGGACACAAAAATGATAATGAAAAGTTGACTTCTCTGGATGAAAACAAAGCCTTCCACAAGCACTTTACAAAACCCTATAGGAACTGAGCAAAGGCACCAGTACACTTGCATATCCTGTTTACAGCAGGTATTTAACAATGGCAACTTGAATTTCTAAGATCTGGTATGCTTACAGATGACTTTGGATCGCTCTAGTGAATACAAAACTTCGGCCCTTCCGACAGATATCGGCTGATGTCTAAATACTACCTACGCATTCACAGACGGCTCTGCCAGTGACGGCCATATTAGTGTGGCATGTTGTTTTGCCGAGAAGTTCTTAAAACAAAGACTTTCTGTACGGTGTGGTTCCCATCTTGAGCTCTTCCTGTGTGGCCAGGTTAGCTTGGAGGAGTGTGCAGACGGAGATGGGGCTGAGGCTGCTTCCAAGGGCTGCCTGCCCTGGAGGGGTGTCCACTTGATTAATTTCTGTAATTCAGTACCTCGCTTCCTACAGCTGATGGAGCGACTCACTGACTTCCTCCCGCTCTCCCAATATGAAAATAAATAAATTATTGGCACATTGTTGGGTGAAATACTTTTTCTCTTCACAAACACTGCAGACAGCACAATATGAAGGGGACAGGCAGAATTTCACACCACAGAAAAATGGTGTCGCTTTTGAGGAGAAGGTGAGATGGAGGATAATCCAGCTCACTAAACTGCTCTGACCACATGGCTAAGAGAGAGAGACTAGAGGGGTGGACTGGGTTCACACCGAGCATTCTTTATGGAACATTATACCTGTGTGTCTGTTAGGATAAAGACACTAGATAAAGACATTAGGAGAAAGAATATAGCACTGACTAAGAAGGCTAAGCACAACTCAGTGGAAAGTCTTAAAGGGGAACATGTAAGATATTCAGAAAGGTTTGCAGTAACACACTGAGGGGGAGAGGGTAGGTCATAATGCTCAACAAAACAGCAGCCATAGTTTCTATAGCAGCCCCAGCTAGCAGAGATATAATACCTCAACTGGACTTCCCTGGAAGCTTCACACAACTTGTGTGGTATGCCATGAATGTTAGGATTCCCTGTTTTAGGGAAATTGACCGTTTTAAACACTTTTTCCTGACTTTGGAATGCAAATATGTTATTTTGCAGTTAGGCCTAATTAGAGCGTTATCTGTGACCCAATTAAAATATGGATGACCAGTTGTGCTTTGGAAGCAGACTTCCACTTTAATATTATTATAACACAATCTTGGGAGCGTGGTTGAACATAGGATGGGCTGGAGTTGATCTTTTTCGTCTCATGGTTACGTAGGAGTAAGGCATGAATTCTTTCCACTGGTGTAATTAGACCTTTTTATTGGATGGCATACCTTTCAAACATCTGTTTCCCCTTGCATTTATGCTTTCAGTGGACTATAGGACATTGTTTGACTGCTCACCCGAGTAACCACCAAAAACCCCAGCTATTTTTACCAGCAATGGAGAAAATCTCCAACTCTGGCATTCCTTCCCTCTCCATTTCTTTTGTAGTCTAATCCAGGTAAGATTACTGCTCTTTCTATGGAGTCATGTTCCTCCACATCCTGACAATTCCACATACACCGCTCGCCTTGCAGCGCAGCACATCAAAGGACTAAGTGTGCAGCTGGTTGATTTTTGGATTTTCTGGATTCCAGCCATGGTGCGGCCACACTTTCTCCAGGTTAACTCTTTCTGGGGCTAGCCTGGGAGTGGAGGGGAGGATGGAGGGAAGTGGGGGAGGGGAGGCCCTAGACTGCAGGCACGGGTAAACGCATGGCTGCCAGCACACACTGGACCCTCTGTGCTGTTAAGAACACGCCAGCTGCCTAGGCTAATTAGTCCAGAACAAACCTAAGCA
Organism: Oncorhynchus masou masou; assembly: GCF_036934945.1. Lineage (NCBI taxonomy): Eukaryota > Metazoa > Chordata > Actinopteri > Salmoniformes > Salmonidae > Oncorhynchus > Oncorhynchus masou. The sequence continues at coordinate 80,498,908 of NC_088242.1, read as the reverse complement.
GGCCTCTGAGGTCATTAAAACATATAATGCCACAGGGGGGAAAAAAAGAAAAGTGTTGACGGAATTTACCTCCCCTTCTACCAAAAAGGAAAATCTTGGAAACAAAACACAAAATGGACTCAAAATTTAGGACCAACCAGGAAAACAAAAAAACAGCACTTTGATGGCCATCCTATCAGCAGGAGTCTATCCCCCTCCCTTACAGACGTTCTATTCATGTTTTACTGAGACAATTAGACATGGCCCTCGCCACTGAAAGATGGGTGCACCATTTTTTCTCCCTGCTCTTTTTCACTGGGAGTATTTTTTTTTTATAGTGTGAGAACCCTTTTCTTGACCGAGGAAAAGATAAACAAAACAGAAAACACAAAAGTCTCATCAGTAATTCAGGGAAAAGTCAAACCTCGGCAGGCTTCAATGCCAGCCAATTGTAAACGTCCTCTTTGCGCCTCAGTGTCATTGAGATGCCTTACAAATTCAATCTGCAGGCCAGGGCAGTGTGACGGAAGAAGGCTGCATGGCCCTCAAAGCCCAGTCTTAGTTTCTACTAGCTAGCAGCTTATAGTGGAACTGACAGTGTTTTAACTACTTTGTAAATATGAAATAAACAGACAATGATAATATCAGTCAAAAATATAAAATTGACAGTTTATGCTTCAAAACCAACTTCATAAGAGGTTTTACAAAAGAGGTTATATTTGACAAAAAAATGTCATGATGTAGAGCTGGAATGGGCAACTTTCATTGGGATGGGAGCCACACAAAAAACTGAACTCACCATGAGGGGCTGCAGTGGCTCATGGGTTTGCGTACCCACATCCATACCACTCCCCCTTTGCGAGCAAAACATTTTAAAGTTAATTTCCTGCAATTCCACACATTTGTCCATGGTGTGTAGAAAATATGTAGCTATTTGTTTGGCAAGCTAAAACCACAGAGCCTAGCTACCTGCTGGAAGGATGTCGTGTCATTGGATGGACGAGTGGTTGAGTGGCAGACTTTCCCCCCATTTCGTTTTTTGGTGGCTACAGCTAGAGATGCAGGTGTCATTTGGTAAGCTAGCAAAAAATGTGAATCACTTCCCCTAAAGTAAATTGAACTTGGCAAAGTTAAATAATTTCTCCGGTCTACACAATAATAAATACAATCCTTCAAAACCCTACACCAGAGAAGATGATTTAGCCACAGAGGATCATTAGCTTTGGATTGTTTTAAAATCACAAGGTCATGGCAAAACCAACAGTCTGGAAGCTTTCTATTTGGACAGTGCGAGCAGCATATGAAATAGCTGGTTGTAAGTGAAAAGCATCTATAATGGACCTAGGCCTACCGCAATATTTCAAAATACAAAATCGCTGGAAAAACACAAGAGGATAAAGAAAAAAAAACCTGTCTTTTGCTACGCTATCAACATTCTCAACTCGCAATAGTTTATTGAGTGAACAGTAGTTCATCTTATTGGCACTATAGCGAAGAGCATCGGCCATATCCCGGTGAGTGCTCATATTCACTGTCTTTATCATTGGGTGTCTCCGTGCTCCTTGACAGTTTCTTAGAACAATAATTTCCTCCTCCAAGACGAGGTCGCTTTCATTTACCTCAGTTTGTCAGTGTCAGCAGAGTAGCCTACCCTGTAATTTTTGGGGTATTAAAGATTCTACTAGTGTTTCCAGTTGAAGGTAAAGAGTCGTAGAATTGAATGAAATATGTTTATAAAAAGGCAAAAATAGTTAATCCTGCTCGATTCGATTCCTGCTCCGTGCCGACAAATCTACTGATTGTACTTATAGAATCGCAACGCTTGTAAGTGGACAACAACTTAACTTTGAGCCAATCAGAAAGCATGAACCCCCAAGTGGGGGAGCCAACAAAAAGAAAAAAAGGTGCATTTTGTCCTTACATCCACAGATGAGCCAGTCACACTTCATATGCAATGTTGGCTATGGGATGGTAGCTAGCTAGGTGCAAAGACACAATGCACACAACACTAAAAATATGTCCTCCAATCAAGCTAACCATTGTAGCTAGTATTGAATCACAATGGATCAGCTAGTTTCCATGAAAGAGCTGCCTGTGTTAGCTGCCGAGCTTGCTGGCTACCTAGCTAAACATTTGGCTATGGGCTGACACTAGCAGTATGGGATGAGTGAATTATAGGATGTGAATTAAATTGTTACAGTTGAAGTCGGAAGTTTACATACACCTCAGCCAAATACATTTAAAAACTCAATTCCTGACATTTCGTCCTAGTAAAAATGCCCTGTCTTAGGTCAGTTAGGATCACCATTTTATTTTAAGAACGTGAAATGTCAAAATAGTTGAGATAATTAATTATTTCAGCTTTTATTTCATTCATCACATTCCCAGTGGGTCAAATACACTCAATGTGTATTTGGTAGCATTGCCTTTAAATTGTTTAACTTGGGTCAAACGTTTTGGGTAGCCTTCCACAAGCTTCCCACAATAAGTTGGGTGAATTTCGGCCCATTCCTCCAGACAGAGCACATAATTTTCCTACCTCATGATGCCATCTATTTTGTCAAGTGCACCAGTCCCTCCTGCAGCAAAGAACCCCCACAACATGATGCTTCCACCCCCGTGCTTCATGGTTGGGTGTTCTTCGGGCTTGCAAGCCTTCTTCTTTTTCCTCCAAACATAACGATGGTCATTATGGCCTAACAGTTCTATTTGTGTTTCATCAGACCAGAGGACATTTCTCCAAAAAGTACAATCTTTGTCCCCATGTGCAGTTGCAAACCGTAGTCTGGCTTTTTTATGGCGGTTTTGGAGCAGTGGCTTCTTCCTTGCTGAGCAGCATTTCAGGTTATGTCGATATAGGACTCATTTTACTGTGGATATAGATACTTTTGTACCTGTTTTCTCCAGCATCTTCACAAGGTCCTTTTCTGAGGGTTTGGGGAATTTCTTTCGATTTTCCCATGATGTTAAGGAAAAAGGCACTGAGTTTGAAGGTAGGCCTTGACATACAGCTACACCTCCAATGGACTCAAATTATGTCAATTAGACTATCAGAAGCTTCTAAAGCCATGACTTAATTTTCTGGAATTTTCCTAGATGTTTAAAAGGCACAGTCAACTTAGTGTATGTAAACTTCTGACCCATTGGAATTGTGATACAGTGAATTTATAAGTGAAATAATCTGTCTGTAAATAATTGTTGGAAAATTTACTTGTGTCATGCACAAAGTAGATGTCCTAACCGACTTGCCAAAACTATAATTTGTTAACAAGAAATTTGTGGAGTGGTTGAAAAACAAGTTTTAATGACTCCAACCTAAGTGTATGTAAACTTCCGACTTCAACTGTAGGTAGTTATCTAGCCGTGGCCATCTGGCTTGTATCAACAAAGGCTTTCTTCAAAATATCATTGAAACATTACATAGAAAGCTTGGAATCTTGATCATAAGCAGTATGCACGGATATGCATTGTCAAACAATGCTACTCTGCCACCGTCTGGTTTGAAGTATTTTAACAAGGCGGCGAGGCTGACGACTTCCAAAGTCTTTGGTGTGTGTGAACACAAAAGAGTTTGTCTGCCGACATTCTGTTCAGAGGTGCCAAATACTGTCGGCAGGCAAACGTTTGACAATCCTACCAGTGTGTTGGAGCCCTTATAGCAGGTGTATCCCAACATGTTCCTTGACAGCTCCACTCCTGTAGGTTTTCGCTCCCACCCCAGTTGTCACTAACTTGGGTCAGCTTATCAACTAGCTAATAATTAGAATCAGGTGTGCTAGATTCGGGTTGGAGTGAAAACCTACAGGAAGGTAGCTCACCAGGAACAGGGTTGGAGAGCCTTAAATTACAATGCCAGGGCATAACCAACAGTCAGGAAGCGTGCTATTTGGGCAGCGCGAGCAGCATATGAAATAGCTGATTGTTAATTTGTGGTTGTAAGTGAAAAGCATCTATAATAGACCTAGGCCTGTTGCAATATTTCAAAATACAAATCGCTGGAAAAACAGAGGATAAAGAAAAAAAAACTGTCTTTTGCTAGGCTATCAAAATTTGCTCAAACCCCAGTTGTAACTAACCTGGTTCAGCTGATCAACTAGCTAATTGTTAGAATCAGGTGTGCTAGAGTCGGGTTGGAGTGAAAACCTACAGGAAGGTAGTTCAACACGAACAGAGTTGGAGAGCCCTGCCTTTGAGGCAACAGAGAGAGAGAGCCTACCTGTTCAGGGTTGTTTGATCAATAGGACTGTTAAGTTCCCAAATATAAGAGGATGCCCGTAGTATTTATTTGCATTTTAGCAGAAAACCATTCATGGGTATTTTGTGGTTTTTGACAAACACTTTCTAATGATCTAAAGTTGAGCTAACGCTACAGTCTGTAAACACACAGTCCAGTTCAAAGTGTATGATGGCAGGCACATGTGGCAAATGGCTTAGTTACATATATGCCTACACAAGTTCTGATTGGTTATGGCGCACCGGTCTGTGTAGTCTGGGCCTGAACAAAACTGGCACGTTTTTATTAGGTTTTATCTACTGCAGTGGCTATTAATTGTCCAAACGCATGGCTGTATTTTTTATTTATTTATTTATTTTTTATACAAGTGCCTTACTCTACGCCATTCCCAAACATTCTATGAAAATGACTCTGTGCTCGCTTGTCAGAAAATATAAAAAACATTTTATCAAGATTTCCTTTTTGCTAAAAAGCCGTCGGTTCCACTTTAAAGCTTCTCTGAGGAAAATGACGGAGGCCTGACCAATGCTCTACACAGACAACAGAGGAATGGCACACACAGCATTTATGACATAAATAACATGTCTTTTTTTTTACCACCGTCTCAAAATTACAGAACATAATTCCAAAGACCTTTTAAAATATCAAGCACTAGTTTATCCTATTTCATCTGAATTAAAAAGCATGTAGGCTATAAAGTCAATGTCCTTAAAAAGTTAGATATTTGTAGTTGTGGGATCTGGGTATTTTCCTGGGTTTGTGTTCCTACCTGCCCTTCATATCATTGGGCAGGTAGGAACACAAACCCAGCATATGGCCTGTTGGCTCAGTTTGGGGATCACCATGAAGATGCACATAACCTGGTGGACTGCATTACCTCAAGTAGTTCAGGAGAAGCGCACAAATTAAATCTCCACATGAGCATTCCCCAACCCCTTTTACCTGGCAGATTTGATCATTTACACCCCCCCTCCGCTTCACACCAAAAAACCTTCCAATTCACAATTGGCTTTGAAATGTTATAGGGTTTGGCCAGTTCTTCCGAGGGCCCGACTCGGCAACAAATTATATTATATTTTTATCTGCCGAGAAGAGCGCTGCCTTAAGTCAAACAGAATGTCCATACTGCTTTTCTTTTCCCCTCCAATCCTCCATTATCCTCCCAATCCATCTCAATGTTCCGTGCACTTCCCCCCCAACCCCCTCAGTCCCCTTTCAAGCCTCCCTCTCTCTTTTCTTTCTCTTCCTCCCTTCTGAGGGTCGACCACCTCCACAGGAAATAAGCAGGAAAGGAGAAAAAACGCTATATTCTCAAATAACGTTCAAACTATGTCACCCAATATAAAATGTTTCTACTGTTTGAATCCTTTAACAAAACTGTGGTTTAAAGACTAGACTATTGGCTGTATGATCAAATTCTTCTAGAATATGTTTTACTGGCTTGCTCCTACATGTTGATGTTAGTCTTCACAGACCAATCTTTAAAAATAATTGGTGGATCTCATGAGCTCCTGTATCCTGTTTACAAAATATCAACATCCTACTGCAATACATATTTATATTAACATAATCGTAGCCCTCCTCTGGAACTCAACATGAGCCTAATATGATGCCAAACTCCCCCCTCAGAGCCTGGGTAAACAGCTTTTCCTCACATAGTACAGTAACAGGCTTATTGCTAGAAAACTATATATAAAATACAATCATTTGGTTATAAAGGCATACCTTCAAATGGTAGATGATTGAGTTATTTCCTGGCTGAAGGAGACATTTTAGCCCCACAGGATCAAGTTGATATACTGGGATTTATAATGTATGGCATGAATATTTCCATACAAAAACCTGCCCAAATTCCACTGTACCATATGGACAAACTCCAGCACAGACAGACAGACAGACACAGACAGACAGACAGACAGACAGACAGACAGACAGACAGACAGACAGACAGACAGAACCAGAAGCAGAGTGGGTCTAGCTTAGTATTTCCCAAACTCAAGACCCCAGGGGGTGCATGTTTTGATTTTTGCCATAGCACTACACAGCTGATTCAAATAGTCAACTAATTAAGCTTTAATGATCTAAATCAGCTGTGTAATGCTAGGGCAAAAAAACGAAATGTGCACCCCTTTGGGAAACACTGGTCTAACTGTTGCTGAACATAATCTCTCTGGATAAGAGCGTCTGCTAAATGACTTAAATGTAAAATGTAAATAATAATTATTGATCCATGGAACTCCATCTTCTCCTGAACCAGACACCTTCCCGGGAGATATGGATATAGTGTCTGGAGAGATTCACTCACAGTCAATCTCATGCACCAGTCTATAAACAGCCTTGTATTCGCCTACCAGGCCTGCCAACAGTATGTCCAGCATAGCCAAAACATTATTACACTTACATGGTGTTGCAGCTTTCACACTCAGACAATCCTGCTGATCCAGGAGGCATGAGTAAATACATAACTTGGGTAAGAAGAGCTTTGGGGCTCATTTAGGCTGTTCATTCAGAATCATTACAGCACAGAGTACTGTCAACAGTGTACAGAACCAGTATACAAAACATTATTTAGCCTATATTTACCATGTCAGTCAATCGTTGAGCCCACCTGCACACACACATAACTTAGGCAAAAGTGATGGGGAAATCAACCCTCCAAGCAACATATTCAAGGAAAATGTAGACTTAATGTTAATGTAGCTAGGAACTATCAGAGTTCATTCCTTTCTTCTCAACTGGGTTTTCAAAGAACAGGCTGGATGTCTCAGCAACTTCTTTGAATGCCACTCAGGCCTATTTGCCTGTAAATTCCAACACAATGTGGTATTTAGGATACATATGGGCTGCATTGTGAACAGACAAGTCGACAACTGCCGGCAACTCCTCATCACAACACTGCTATAGAACGAGGGGTAGCCACGGCACAATCATGTTAAGCCACAAACATAGCCAGAACAGGAGCAGAGGAACCGTGCAGCACGGAGCTGGGACTGCCTTTCTGGCTGAACACTATGAGAACAGGCAGGCTCATAGCTGAAGCTAGGGAGAAGAGCCAGACAGCACTCTGTACAGGTATTAACCTTTGAAGAAGCCGATCACGTCCTCCCATATAGCAGGGCTGTAACGTCAAAAAGAAAACAGACGTTCTTGTTGATTCAAGAGCCTACTCTCCAAACTATCTTTAGTTTTTATTTGTTATTTACAAAAGGTGCACCGCTATGAGCCATCAAGACGATGATGATGAGCGTTTACCGGCGAGGTATCTTGGAAAATTGTGGCAAGACACCTGAAACAGGTAATAGCTAATAGTTCTCTTCCTGTAAAAATGTATTGGAAAACCTCCATCTGGCCTAATTATGTGAGACACATTGGAGTTTAATAGGTTTAAGCCAGCTCTTAACCATCAGTCTGGGCAGCCATCTTTAAAACACTAACTAACCTCGATGAATGCACTCAAAGAGCTGCACTTGCCACTAATGAGTCTTTCAGATACCTAGAGATGTGTTTTCTAAAACATCCTTGTACATGATGCCTGCTACCGACCCCCCTCAGCTCCCAGCTGTGCCCTGGACACCATTTGTGAATTGATTGCCCCCCATCTAGCTTCAGAGTTTGTTCTGTTAGGTGACCTAAACTGGGATATGCTTAACACCCCGGCAGTCCTACAATCTAAGCTAGATGCCCTCAATCTCACACAAATCATCAAGGAACCCACCAGGTACAACCCTAACTCTGTAAGCAAGGGCACCCTCATAGACGTCATCCTGACCAACTGGCCCTCCAAATACACCTCCGCTGTCTTCAATCAGGATCTCAGCGACCACTGCCTCATTGCCTGTATCCGCTACGGTGCCGCAGTCAAACGACCAACCCTCATCACTGTCAAATGCTCCCTAAAACACTTCTGTGAGCAGGCCTTTCTAATCGACCTGGCCCGGGTACCCTGGAAGGATATTGACCTCATCCCGTCAGTTGAGGATGCCTGGTCATTCTTTAAGAGTAACTTCCTCACCATTTTAGATAAGCATGCTCCGTTCAAAAAATGCAGAACTAAGAACAGATACAGCCCTTGGTTCACTCCAGACCTGACTGCCCTCGACCAGCACAAAACATCCTGTGGCGGACTGCAATAGCATCGAACAGTCCCCGCGATATGCAACTGTTCAGGGAAGTCAGGAACCAATACACGCAGTCAGTCAGGAAAGCTAAGGCCAGCTTCTTCAGGCAGAAGTTTGCATCCTGTAGCTCCAACTCCAAAAAGTTCTGGGACACTGAAGTCCATGGAGAACAAGAGCACCTCCTCCCAGCTGCCCACTGCACTGAGGCTAGGGAACACGGTCACCACCGACAAATCCATGATTATTGAAAACTTCAACAAGCATTTCTCAATGGCTGGCCATGCCTTCCGCCTGGCTTCTCCAACCTCGACCAACAGCTCTGGCCCCCCCGCAGCTCCTCGCCCAAGCCTCTCCAGGTTCTCCTTTACCCAAATCCAGATAGCAGATGTTCTGAAAGAGCTGCAAAACCTGGACCCGTATAAATCAGCTGGGCTTGACAATCTGGACCCTCTATTTCTGAAACTATCCGCCGCCATTGTCGCAACCCCTATTACCAGCCTGTTCAACCTCTCTTTCATATCGTCTGAGATCCCCAAGGATTGGAAAGCTGCCGCAGTCATCCCCCTCTTCAAAGGGGAGACACCCTGGACCCAAACTGTTACAGACCTATATCCATTCTGCCTTGCCTATCTAAGGTCTTCGAAAGCCAAGTCAACAAACAGGTCACTGACCATCTCGAATCCCACCGTACCTTCTCCGCTATGCAATCTGGTTTCCGAGCCGGTCACGGGTGCACCTCAGCCACACTCAAGGTACTAAACTACATCATAACCGCCATCGATAAAAGACAGTACTGTGCAGCCGTCTTCATCAACCTTGCCAAGGCTTTCGACTCTGTCAATCACCATATTCTTATCGGCAGACTCAGTAGCCTCGGTTTTTCGGATGACTGCCTTGCCTGGTTCACCAATTACTTTGCAGACAGAGTTCAGTGTGTCAAATCGGAGGGCATGCTGTCCGGTCCTCTGGCAGTCTCTATGGGGGTGCCACAGGGTTCAATTCTCGGGCCGACTCTTTTCTCTGTATTTATCAATGATGTTGCTCTTGCTGCGGGCGATTCCCTGATCCACCTCTACGCAGACGACACCATTCTATATACTTTCGGCCCGTCATTGGACACTGTGCTATCTAACCTCCAAACGAGCTTCAATGCCATACAACACTCCTTCTGTGACCTCCAACTGCTCTTAAACACTAGTAAAACCAAATGCATGCTTTTCAACCGATCGCTGCCTGCACCCGCATGCCCGACTAGCATCACCACACTGAATGGTTCCGACCTTGAATATGTGGACACCTATAAGTACCTAGGTGTCTGGCTAGACTGCAAACTCTCCTTCCAGACCCATATCAAACATCTCCAATCGAAAATCAAATCAAGAGTCGGCTTTCTATTCCGTAACAAAGCATCCTTCACTCACGCTGCCAAGCTTACCCTAGTAAAACTGACTATCCTACCGATCCTCGACTTCGGCGATGTCATCTACAAAATTGCTTCCGACACTCTTCTCAGCAAACTGGATGCAGTTTATCACAGTGCCATCCGTTTTGTCACTAAAGCACCTTATACTACCCACCACTGCGACTTGTATGCTCTAGTCGGCTGGCCCTCGCTACATATTTGTCGCAAGACCCACTGGCTCCAGGTCGTCTACAAGGCCATGCTAGGTAAAGCTCCGCCTTATCTCAGTTCACTGGTCACGATGGCAACACCCATCCGTAGCGCGTGCTCCAGCAGGTGTATCTCACTGATCATCCCTAAAGCCAACACCTCATTCGGCCGCCTTTCGTTCCAGTACTCTGCTGCCTGTGACTGGAACTCACGCTCTTCTTATTTATGCCAGTTAGGCTCTACACCCCTTGTAAAGTGGATTAATATGCTTAATTTTAAGATGGTATTTGGCCACTATTTAGTTGTGATACAAACCTTATCAAAAGATAAGGGCTAGGCTACATGAGGTGTGCGACTATGATTTGAAAAAGTTGTAAAAAATAAGGCGCCAATGTTTCTTACTTTATGCTGGGCATCATTCACAAGTGATGGTATATAATTCAAAAATGATAGGCTTATATTGTCACCCATGAGACTTTATATTCTTTATTTAATCTTGTCTTTACATATAATAAATACTGTGTGAAATTGGTTTTGATTTAGAATGGACCATTATCATGCACCTGTCTCGAAACATGTCAGCCAGGTAGGTTATACTCCTGTGGTAAAGATAAGCAATATGCCTAATATTAGGAAAGTTGAGATATAAATATAGTAGGCCTAGCCTATAGAACGCTGATGGGATCCTCCTCTTTTTAATAGAGGCCATCACTCTGTTTCATCGCACAATTGCAAAGCCTATAAAAATGTTGCTGCTCTCATGAAGTGTTTGATTGAATTTTCTATTACATTTACATTGATGTCAGAGTGATTAGAGGGACAATTATAGTGCTGTGTACCAGGCAGTTGGCAAGTTTGGTAGGCTACTAACAACCATCAGCAGCATCACAACTTTGAGAAGCCTAATTACCATAACTAAACGGTCACGTGGAATTTGACTGCCTTCATGACTAGTGACTGCTAGTGTGGTGGTAATACGATTACAGCCTTACTAGAGGCTAGCTAACCTATTCCCTGCACTAGTAAAGCAAGCTAGCCAGGTAGCTACCGGTAACTAGTAGCAACTGTAGATAATTGTTTCCAATGTTGTTCCAATGTTGTTTCAATCATAGGAATGTCTGTCACTATGCTAGCTAGCTACCATTCTACTGTTTTTCTTTATCTGAGGAGTAATGGTTAGGTAGCTACTAACTACTGTACTCAATGTAGTTAGCTTACTAAACAACAACTGAAATGACCTAGCTGTAATGTTTACATGTATCTCCACTAGCTGGTTATTAGATGACCAATATAACAGTTGGCCCTAAATCTTTTTTTAGTGAGGAAAGCAACTAAGGAAAGCAACTCTTGCCTGTATGTATCAGTAATGGACAGTAGCTAGAATGTGTAACGCTAACAATACTATTAGAAATAGGCCACTACCAACACAGTATGCCAACTTCTTGCACATTGTTGTGTTGAGCCGGTGCCCTTAGAATAAGGTTGTCACTTGGTCAAATATGAATTAATATTCTTTACAAATACATTGCATATCAATAAACATCATACAATGTATGCATACCATGTAATCCTACTGTATGTTCCTTTTGTATTAGCAAACTTCATCCAGATATTACACTGTTGATGTGTATGGAGTAGTGCTGCAGCTCTCTGCCCCCCTGATTGCTGAATCATTAACCCATATTTTTAACCTGACAATTATATCTGGTACTATCCCCAAGGTTTGGAAGGCAGCCCATGTACTCCTCTTCAAAAAAGTGGTGACCCCTTGTGAACTAAATAATTATCACCCTATGTCTAAACTTTCTTGCCTAGCTAAAATAATAGAATCCTTTATTAATTCTCAGCTAAGATCTTTCTTATCTTTGAAATGTATTCTAAATGTACATCCGTTGGGTTTTAGACCAGGTCATAGCACTCTCTGCTGCATCCCTAATTATAAATGATGTGGTTACCTGCATGGATAAAAGGCAACATTGACCTGTCAAAGGCTTCCGATAATGTTGATCACTCACTGCTAATTCAGAGGCTTTCCTCAATTCGCTTAGACCAGGCTGCATGTAACTGGTTTAAAAATTACTTGACAGATAGAACTCAATGTGTATCTACTTAAAATCAGGTTTCCTGGAAATTACGAAAGGTGTTCCGCAGGGGTCAATTTTGGGTCCACACATTTTGGGTCAACAGTACTTTTCTTTGCTGACGGGCTACCAAGTAGGCCTATTCCTTTTCCCGAGATACAATGGAGTTTGAAATGGTGATTGGCCTAGAGTCCACTGCCTCCTTTTCTTTTAAACGTGCTGCTGAAAGCCTGGTTTTGAATACGGTCCAAGATCATCCCCTTTCATCTTGGGACTCGCACGTCTGAAAGAAGGCTAAATTATTGGCACTCTGATTAGCAGGTTTTTCCTTAAACAGTAAGGGAATTGTGGTCTTTTATTTGTCTCTCTTTGTATTTTTGCCTCTTTTTGAGGAATCTGACTCCCTCTGCAGCCGCGCCACCCCCACCTCCCGGTGAAAGCCTCTGATGTTGCCGCACACCCCCTCTTTCACCCCATCACTGGTGAGATCCTGAGGATAACTCATTTGACTGATGTGCTAGTCCTCTATACAGAAACTCCTGCTTTGTTGTACAATTATGCAGATTCTCCTTCGGTGGAGCATTTAGTCACCCTTCATTGCCGTGTGTGTGCGGCGGGGTTCCATATGGTACATTCGAGGGAAATAACAGGGGGCAGTGATGGAATTTCCTCCTGTAAAATATGAGAGGAATGAAAAATATATCCAGGAACTAGGTGTTAGTTCTCAGAAGTGGTCTGAACCTCAAAGACCTCCTGTGATCTCAACAGCTAGGCCTATACCCATCTCTACGTGCTGGTGAGAAAAGAGTAGAGGCAACTTTGAACCCATGTGTGAAAATAACACTTTTCCTTCTATGGCACTCTGCTGAGCCATGAATCTCATTAAAATAACTAAGATTAAGGCCTCCCAAGTGGCACAGTGGTCTAAGGCACTGCATCGCAGTGCTAGCTGTGCCCCTAGAGATCCTGGTTAGTCCCCCCCCAAAAATAACTACGATTAAATTGACAAAAATAGATTCTAAATTGCCTGTTTTTATGACAAATAAATCATTATGTGAAGTGGTCTAGTTCTATTTTTTTTAAGTGGAGAAAGTGCACGAGCAACAATGAGTAATTGAGTGCATTTGATTACTTGAGTTGTTTTCTGTGCTTCAGTCAAAGTAGTGGCATCCAGGCCTTTTTCACCACCACAATGAAAAGCCTTGCTCTGAAAGGAAGTCTTTATTTGGGCCTGAGAGCTGAGTCTGGCCAGCTGAAGGCCCTGGTGCTGATGGATGCTGGCTGAAACCCCTCTCGTCTGAAAGGATCAATAATGTTTTCTTTAAAGTTCCTCCGAAGCGTCGCTCAGGTGGCCTCGCCACATTGTTGTGTCTTGAGCCGTGAAACTTAATTTGTGGAGGATTTTCCAACAAGGGGCCTCTCTCTAAAACATTGGCCATGCTAATGACAGCTTTAGTCTCAGTGTAAGTGGCCCGTCCAAGCCTCTTCACATTCAGGACGGTGGGTAGGACAGTAGCTGAGTAAGCCATAGAGCACTCAACACGTACATAGCCCTCTGATCGGTCAGTCTCAACTGCTCATCAACAGGTAGACTCACTCTGCTTATGCCTGTCCGACCACTCCCACAGTCAGTAAACTCAAACCGCCAACTTCTAGGAAAAAAGTTCAAAAACTCCCATTCCCCTATGGATTCCTTTGTCCATCATAGTCAATTCTGCGTTTTCGTTCAGTAAGACTTTTGAGGGATTAAGTCTGGCCCAGCATCAGCTGGGATGTTCCCCTCTTCCTACAGGCTATCGAAAGGCTTACTATGGAAATCTGTGGCTTTTATTAAGAGGGAAGGGGGGGTGATGGCATGTGTACCTCATGTTCAGAGGTGTCCAATAAGACATCTTTGTACCAGCTTGTTGTGCTGGCCTTGTTGGCTTGTTTTGTTTGCACTGCTATGTCTTATAGCTCAGTGTAGCCTAGTGGTTAGAGCAGTGGACTAGTAACCGAAAGGTTGCAAGTTCAAATCCCCGAGCTGACAAGGTAAAACAGTTAACCCACTGTTCCTAGGCCGTCATTGAAAATAAGAATTTGTTCTTAACTGACTTGCCTAGTAAAATAAAGGTAAAAATAAAATAAACTTGTCACCGCATCTGGACCGAATAGTTTGGCTTCCGTTGCCCTTTGCTTTAAATTACACAAAAATAAATGACTGGCCTTTCTCCCTGAAAGAGTCTGCTCTCATTTAACAGTGCCTTGATAAATTATACTTTTTTTGTGGAGACTTCAGTCAAAACCCAGATTTCTTTAAAAAGCCCCTTGTCCAAGAAGCCAAGAAGTTAATTGCCTGGTAACAGATTGTTGCTGTTTTTTGCTTTATACAGTGAGGTCTTAAATCATTCATGTGCCAAGCTCTGAGGAAGGATGCAATGTTTGAGGAGAATAAAAGACACTTGACTTTTGTAATGATTCTTCACAAAAAAATACAGTTTTATATCTTTATGTTTGAAGCCTGAAATGTGGCAAAAGGTCGCAAAGTTCAAGGGGGCCGAATACTTTCGCAAGGCACTGTATGTAATTCTAAGCAATTCTTGTCTGCTAAATGAACTAGTGTAGCCCACAGCCATATGGCATAACCAGATCAGGACCTAACACAAGGACAACTCAGAGTATGCTATTCTGTTCTTTTGAAATATGCATTTTCTTCATATCTGTCACATCTTCTCCTGCTCCTCACCTCCGGCGTGCAACATTGCCAGAATACTAATCACTGGTCCTGGGATTCCAGTGGATAGAATAAGCCGGCTCTTCTCGTCCTCGGGGTTGTCCCTCTGGTCGGCGTCGTCCTGCGGCTGGAGCAGCGCATCGGGGGTACTGTCACGTCTTCTCCTGCTCCTCCCCTCTGGCGTACGACGAGGTCCTTGGATTCATCATTATTATATCATTACAGCCAGGAGATGCTAAATGTGTTTGTGAATTAACGGTCAATTCCCGCCTGACTGACAGTTATTTGCTTGACAATCACAGGCTGACGAAATTGTGACAGCCACAGCCCTAGCCTCTAGTTTCGCCGGTAAAACTCCAGTACATGCTAAACTCTATTCATCCTTGATCATTCAATTACGTTGCAGAAGATGGATCCTTTAATAGTATTGTAACTTCACTTCAGAAAATGTATTAAGATAGACAAAGAAAAACAAATGATATTTACAAAATGTACTTAATTGAAAGTGTCTGACTTACTCTAGACTATATACTCAACAAGCAAGCAATGGAAAATGCCGACTGAAACGTGTCTCTTCCAGCATACTCTGAAAGCTTGCTACCTCTGGAGATGGAAATGGTGAATTGTAAGCCATAATTATCTTTAAAAACTAGAGTAAAAGTGGTATTTTATACGAAACATCCCCTGAGAGACACTCTCAGCCACATTGGATGATGTAAATTGGGTCAGAGCCACACATGCCAGTGCATGAAAGCTATGCTATGTGTGAAGATGAAAAACATTTATTGAAGATCTAACCCCTCACACATGAAACATTTATAATGGAAATGTATTTGGACACAAAAGCAATTCACTTTGAAACAGAAAGGAAGAAAGAAATATATTCTCAGACAGGCTCCTTCAACAGCACAGAAAATAGAAAAAGGGGGATGGAAAGAGAGGCTGGGAGGAGGGCTAAAAAGCCTCCAGACCTCTATTTATAACCATTCAGCCAGTGAACTGCCACATTCCAAATGCCAGAAGGCACTTTTAAAAACTTTTCATTCAATGCCTAATGTTGTTTTCATCTAAAAAGAAAAAGGTTAAAAAGAAAACAGTAACAACTAAATTAACACTTCTTTCAGGAAAGAATAGTATTGGACAGCCATTACAAAAACACAAAGGGGAATTAAAAACAAGTGCTGCATTCTGTAAAAAAAACTTTAATGAGAAATTGCTGATGTCTGAGCTGCACGTGGATTCCCCCCATTAGCACTTCAAGCACTACTGTCCCTTTCAGCAGCTAAGTGGATCTGTGGGAGAATGGCCCGGGCCTCCATTAGGTGAAGCTGAAAAACCCTTGTGAAAAGAGCAGAACAAGACACACTTGTCAGCTGCTGGGAGCCTCTGGAAGCAGGGCTGCCACCAAAGTGTGCATCTGGTTCAGGGGTGGGGGCTGCTGAGGAAGACTAAGGGCCAGCCCCGCCACCATTCTATGCTGCCATTGTCAGGTCCAGTGCAGGGGTCACGGTAGAGCACATGGGCGAGGGGCTCCCCTTGTCAGTCAGCACATTGGTTAGGTGTGTTGTGAGAGGAGAGGCAGTGCTGCCCAACCCCCTCCTCTCTGAAGCGCTCCACCACTAGTCCTGCTCAGTTTCTGTTTCTCCCCCATCTGCTCTACACAGACAGAGAGAGTCAAGCAGGGGGGCTCTGGGCTACAGGGTCCAGACTACAGACAAAATAAACAACTCTTCACCAGACAGAAAGTTAAGGAATGTAAGACTTCTGGCAACACTAGTGTGTGATGCTTATAGAAATTTGGCACTTAAATTAAACAGGTTATTACTTCGAATTAAAGTAACTGTCCAGTGAAAATTTCACTTTTAAAAGTTTGCATTCGGTTAACTTATACCCAAATAATGTAGTGGACTCGCCCTATTCTCATATTTCTGACCAAGCATAAAGTGGGAGAAATAAAAGACCGAACTCAAACAGACAGTTTAAAAAAGATGTGTTTTCACATATAGTGCTCTTTAAAGTAACATATACATTTACATTACATTTAAGTCATTTAGCAGACGCTCTTATCCAGATCTCAGTCCTCTTTAAAGTGAACTCTGGGGTAAAAAAAAGAGCTAAATATCATTTAGTAAAAAAAACGATACTGTTAACATGTAAATATTAGAAGAATAATATCAGAAGAATAACTGCAGATTAATTAATGCTGTAATTGAAAATTGTACATCCAATATAGTCTACTGCCCCTTTAAGAGCTAGAATAAATGTTCTACCCTGTGTTGTGATCTCACCAAATACTGTATGTTTGTGTTTTCACACTATTCAAACCCCACAATCGACTAAACAGTATATGAAGCCCTCTTAGCCTATAGATCACACATTGCAAACAAATAATCTGAACTAAAAAACGCCACACATACAGTTGAAGTAAGAAGTTTGCATAAACTTAGGTTGGTGTCATTAAAACTTGTTTTTCAACCACTCCACAAATTTCTTGTTAACAAACTATAGTTTTGGCAAGTCAGTTACGACATCGACTTTGTGCATGACACAAAGTCATTTTTCCAACAATTGTTTACAGACAGATTATTTCACTTATAATTCACTGTATCACAATTCCAGTGGGTCAGACGTTTACATACACTAAGTTGACTGTGACTTTAAACAGCTAGGAAAATTCCAGAAAATTATGTCATGGCTTTAGAAGCTTCTGATAGTCTAATTGACATATTTGAGTCAATTGGAGGTGTACCTGTGGATGCATTTCAAGGCCTACCTTCAAACTCAGTGCCTCTTTGCTTGACATCATGAGAAAAATCAAAAGAAAATCAGCCAAGACCTCAGAAAAAAAATTATAGACCTCCACAAGTTTTGTTCATCCTGGGGAGCAATTTCCAAATGCCTGAAGGTACCACATTCATCTGTACAAACAATAGTACGCAAGTATAAACACCATAGGACCACGCAGCCGTCATACCACTCAGGAAGGAGACGCATTCTGTCTCCTAGAGGTGAACGTACTTTGGTGCGAAAAGTGCAAATCAATCCCAGAACAACAGCAAAGGACCTTGTGAAAATGCTGGAGGAAATTGGTACAAAGGTATCTATAGCCACAGTAAAACGAGTCCTACATCGACATAAACTTAAAGGCTGCTCAGCAAGGAAGAAGCCACTGCTCCAAAACCGCCATAATAAAGCCAGACTACGGTTTCCAACTGCACATGGGGACAAAGATTGTACTTTTTGGAGAAATGTCCTCTGGTCTGATGAAACAAAAATAGAACTGTTTGGCCATGATGACCATCGTTATGTTTGGAGGAAAAAGGGGGAGGCTTGCAAGTCGAAGAACAACATCCCAACCGTGAAGCACGGGGGTGGCAGCATCATGTTGTGGGGGTGCTTTGCTGCAGGAGGGACTGGTGCACTTCACAAAATAGATGGCATCACGAGGTAGGAAAATGATGTGGATATATTCAAGCAACATCTCAAGACATTAGATGTTAGACATTAGTCTTCCAAATGGACAATGACGCCAAGCATACTTCCAAAGTTCTGTCAAAATGGCTTAGAGTGGCCATCACAAAGCCCTGACCTCAATCCCATAGAAAATGTGTGGGTAGAACTGAAAAAGCGTGTGCGAGCAAGGAGGCCTAAAAACCTGACTCAGTTACACCAGCTCTGTCAGGAGGAATGGGCCAAAATTCACCCAACTTATTGTGGGAAGCTTGAGGAAGGCTACCCGAAACGTTTGACCCAAGTTAAACAATTTAAAGGCAATGCTACCAAATACTAATTTCGTGTATGTAGACTTCTGATCCACTGGGAATGTGATGAAAGAAATAAAAGCTGAAAGAAATAATCTCTACTATTATTCTGACATTTCACATTTTTTAAATAAAAGTGGTGATCCTAACTGACCTAAGACAGGGAATTTTTACTAGGATCAAATGTCAGAAATTGTGAAAAACTGAGTTTAAATGTATTTGGCTAAGGTGTATGTAAACTTCTGACTTCAACTGTATTTTGGAATCTCTGTGCATCCTGGACAATCGCTAATCAATAGGCCTATCCAGAAACAGCACGCATTTTTTCCAATGGGAGAAGGTTTATGGCAGGGGAAACGGTGTTGCAGTAGTCTAGTGTGTGGTGCGGGAATAATGACAAGCAAACCCGGGGAGCTTTGTGTTCACATTGCCCTATAAAAGGTGGTCTCAGCTTGGTTCGCTTTGGGGGACTCTTTTGAATTGAGCAAAATTCAGTGAACCACCTTCACGAAAATTGTCTGGAAGGGACAAAGTGTGAAAACACCCTAAAATATTTGTAAAATACCTATTTTTGAGTTTCAATTGACAACACTATAACTGACCCAGAAAAAAAACTATAACTGGTATTTTTCATTTAGTTGACTAAAACCAGACTAAATTATCTCTGTGACTAAAATCTGACTACTAAGTGGACTGGACAATAATTTTTGGAGAGATTGAGAGCTTTTCAGCGATGACTTCAATTGATATGTGCAGCATACATTATACAAATCGCGCAGGCGACTCTTGCTTCCCCATAGCTAACCAGTCACCACCAACCAGCCTTATAGTTTTGCCACACTTGCCTGGTTAAGAAACAAGCTGCTTTACAAAATTAAAAACAGCCCAGCTATGTTTTCTTCCCCCCCTTGAGTATAGAAAAGTAGTCTGTACTTGAATTTGTACCCTCCCACTTTCCCCACTTAATTTCATAGCCAGGTTCCATTGCCACGACACCCTCTTTTCCCCAGAAAAAAACTGCTTGATTCTAGCCAATACGTTCAAAAGATGTGACCCCAATACCGGCACAACGTTTTTCTTTTTCTTCTATCGTGCATTGGTGAGATGCATTTTACCATCATAAATCAAGTCCAAGTTTATTGGTCACGTAAACAGGTTTTGTCACGTTCTGACCTTAGTTCTTTTGTTATGTCTTTGTTTTAGTATGGTCAGGGCGTGTGTTGGGTGGGTTGTCTATGTTAGTTTTTCTATGATTTGCTATTTCTGTGTTTGGCCTAGTATGGTTCTCAATCAGAGGCAGCTGTCAATCGTTGTCCCTGATTGAGAACCATATTTAGGGAGCCTGTTTTCTATTGTGTTTCGTGGGTGATTGTTTTCTGTTGTGTGTCTGCACCAGCCAGTACTGTTTTCGGTCGTTTCTCTTTGGTATTTTTGTTATTTCTGTGTTCATTTTAATAAATATGGACACATACCACGCTGCACCTTGGTCCTCACCTTCTTCCACCAACAACGGCCGTTACAGATTTGCAGATGTTATCACAGGTGTAGCGAAATGCTTGTGTTTGTAGCTGCAACCGTGCAGTAATACCTTGCAATAATACTTTTAAAAAACATACATGTAATCCAGAAATTATATTTTTTATATATGAGGAGTGCCTGGATACAGCCCTTAGCCTTGGTATATAGGCCATATACCACAAACCCCTGAGGTGCCTGATTGCTATTATAAACTGATTACCATCGTGGTATTGTTTTGCTATTGCTATGGCATCGAGTATCATTATACTAAACCTGGTACCGAAGTCAATATTCTGGTATCGTGACATGTGGACAAGTCTATGGCCTCTTAGTGAGCTCAATATCTCAGCGGGAGCTCCCTAATCCCTGCTCATTCATCTCAGCCTGCACGTCTGACCCCCTTAATGAAAATCAACAGCTTCAGAGCATTTTAGCTAGGTAGTTCAAAATGATGTACAGTTCAACCAAGAGTTTGAGTGAATCTGTAAATGGAATGTCTTCTCCCTAGCCACCCCTTTCCCCTGCTGCCCTTCCAACTCTGGAGCTAGGGGCAGTTCATGCTTTCAGATACTGTGAACAATGCCCCTGCAGGGTGCTAGGAGACTGAAGCGAGCTAGGAAAACTATTCCCTGGGTTAACTTCCAAAGACTGATGGGGTCAGTCAAACATACTGCTCCTAAACAAGCAGAAACTAAAGGGAGTTCAATAGCCACTGGTAAAAGCATAGTTATGATGAGGGGAATATTCAACCAACAGGACACACACACACACACACAAACACACACACACACACACACACACACACACACACACACACACACACACACACACACACACACACACACACACACACACAGAAGGAAAAGGAAAACAAACTTATTTCCATCAAGTCCTGTGTTCAACCTCATCTGGGAGGAGGCTCCGGCTCATCCTGTATTTACATATTATATGGAGCGTGTGACTGGAGAAAATTGGCCACCATGGTATTCAACACCCAGGGAGCTGTGCATGCAGGTAGACGATAAATCATACAATACAGTCAGAAACCTTGAAGACACACACAGCTATTCCTCTAAAGATATGATCACCCACCGCGCTCTCACATAGGAGGGGCCTAGATCAGTTTCTATCCTCTTCAAATAATTCTGTCCTTCACATGGCCCCCCAAAAATAACAATATTGGGCAATATCAGTGTTTCAAAAAAGTAGGCTTTAAACAGAGGCAGTCAGGAAAGGTGTACAGTATAAAGTCCTAGCCGTAAGAATACAAAAAACGATAAAACTGCAGTGCATGTCTGACAGGAAATCTAGTGTTGCCTCTCCCGGTATTACATAAGAGCTCTCTCTCTGACATTCCTCTGTCGCTCACATGGGATCAATGGTCAGATAAATATCAGGCCACGACTGCCTCACCTCATCTAAGAATGTGCTCCTGAAGCACTTCTCAACCTCCACAGGCAACACAAACACACCAGACAACCTCAAATGAGGAGAATGAATGAGAGAACAACAAGTCCTAGGGAGATCTAAACTCAACTGCTTCCACAATCAACAGCATCAAACCATGATAACTACAGCATCAAACCATACACAACTATTTGATGCATAAGAAACACTTTTTTTTCTTTTCTTTTTTCTTTACTTACTTCAATTTTGTCCGTCTTGGCATCGCCCCAGTATAGTTTTCCTGCTTCATAGTCGATGGCTAAACCGTTGGGCCAACCCAGCGAGGTATTGAGCAGCACGAGACGGTCCATTCCATCCAGGTTAGCACGCTCTATTTTAGGCTTCTCTCCCCAGTCTGTCCAGTACATGTAACTGTGGAGAGAGTCCAGCACAGAATTAAAACCAAACAAAAATGCTTTAACTTCTTCGATATAGGGGGCGCTCTTTTCATTTTTGGATAAAAAAACGTTCCCGTTTTAAACAAGATATTTTGTCACGAA
Organism: Oncorhynchus masou masou; assembly: GCF_036934945.1. NCBI lineage: Eukaryota > Metazoa > Chordata > Actinopteri > Salmoniformes > Salmonidae > Oncorhynchus > Oncorhynchus masou. Next base: position 80,476,946 of record NC_088242.1, on the reverse strand, counting down.
AAGATGCTCGACTATGCATATAATTGACAGCTTTGGAAAGAAAACACTCTGACGTTTCCAAAACTGCAAAGATATTGTCTGTGAGTGCCCCAGAACTAATGCTAAAGGCGAAACCAAGATGAAATTTCATACAGGAAATGCCCCAGATTTTGAATGCGCTGTGTTCCAATGTCTCCTTATATGGCTGTGAATGCGCCAGGAATGAGCCTACACTTTCTGTCGTTTCCCCAAGGTGTCTGCAGCATTGTGACGTATTTGTAGGCATATCATTGGAAGATTGACCATAAGAGACTACATTTACCAGGTGTCCGCTTGGTGTCCTCCGTCGAAATTATTGCGCAATCTCCAGCTGCGTCCACTTTTCCATTAGGTTCAGAGGAGAAAGGCAACTGCCACGAATGATTTATCATCAAATAGATATGTGAAAAACACCTTGAGGATTGATTCTAAACAACAAGTTAATTTGGAAAAAAGTTGTAATGACCGAGTTTTCGTTTATTTTTTTTCTTAGCCAAACGTGATGAACAAAACGGAGCGATTTCTCCTACACAAATAATATTTTTGGAAAAACTGAACATTTGCTATCTAACTGAGAGTCTCCTCATTGAAAACATCCGAAGTTCTTCAAAGGTAAATTATTTTATTTGAATGCTTTTCTTGTTTTTGTGAAAATGTTGCCTGCTGAATGCTAGGCTTAATGCTATGCTAGCTATCAATACTCTTACACAAATGCTTGTGTAGCTATGGTTGAAAAGCATATTTTGAAAATCTGAGATGACAGTGTTGTTAACAAAAGGCTAAGCTTGTGAGCCAATATATTTATTTCATTTCATTTGCGGTTTTCATGAATAGTTAACGTTGCGTTATGCTAATGAGCTTGAGGCTATGATTACACTCCCGGGTACGGGATTGCTCGACGCTAGAGGTTAACCTCTTGAAACTCTGGGGGCGCAATTTCATTTTTGGATGAAAAACATTCCCGTTTTAAACAAGATATTTTGTCACAAAAAGATGCTCGACTATACATATAATTGATAGCTTTGGAAAGAAAACACTCTGAATTTTCCAGAACTGCAAAGATATTGTCTGTGGGTGCCCTAGAACGGGAGCTACAGGCAAAACCAAGATGAAACGGCATCCAGGAAATCAGCAGGATTTTTGAGGCTCCGTTTTCCATTGTCTCCTTATATGGCTGTGAATGCGAGAGGAATGAGCCTGCCCTTTCTGTCGTTTCCCCAAGGTGTCTGCAGCATTGTGACGTATTTGTAGGCATATCATTGGAAGATTGACCATAAGAGACTACATTTACCAGGTGTCCGCCCGGTGTCCTCCATCGAAATTGGTGCGTCTTTTTCAGCTGCTGGTATTTTTCCATGCGATTCTGAGGGGAAAGCAGGCTTCCACGAACTGCATATCAATGAAGAGATATGTGAAAAAACACCTTGAGGACTGATTCTAAACAACGTTTGCCATGTTTCGGTCGATATTATGGAGTTAATTCGGAAAAAGTTTGACGTTTTGGTGACTGAATTTTCGGTTCGTTTCGGTAGCCAAATGTGATGTACAAAACGGAGCGATTTCTCCTACACAAAGATTCTTTCAGGAAAAACTGAACATTTGCTATGTAACTGAGAGTCTCCTCATTGAAAACATCCGAAGCTCTTCAAAGGTAAATTATTTTATTTATTTGGTTATTTGGTTTTTGTGAAAATGTTGCGTGCTAAATGCTACTCAAAATACTAAGCTAGCTTGCAATACTCTTACACAAATTAGTGATTTGCTATGGTTCAAAAGCATATTTTGAAAATCTGAGATGACAGTGTTGTTAAGAAAAGGCTAAGCTTGAGAGCAGGCGCATTATTTTCATTTTATTTGCGATTTTCAGAAATGCTAATTATGCTAGTTATGCTAATGAGCCTGAGGCTTTATTCACGATCCCGGATCCGGGACGGGGAGTATCTTAAGTGAGAATGGAACAAAAAAAAACAAGTTTGGGTTAGTACATACGGAAAAGCCATTTGAATATAAATGGATCTAAAATGGATTAACTATTTTTTTTCTTCTTCTCAGCAACCTACACACAATACCCCATAATAACAAAGTGAAGACATGTTTTTAGACATGTTTGAAAAAGCAGAAATACTATATTTACATAAGTATTTAGAACCTTTGATATGAGACTCGAAATTGAGCTCAGGTGCATCCAGTTTCCATTGATCATCCTTGAGATGTTTCTACAACTTGATTGGAGTCCACCTGTGGTAAATTCATTTGATAGGACATGATTTGGAAAGGCACACACCTGTCTATATAAGGTCCCACAGTTGACAGTGCATATCAGAGCAAAAATCAAGCCATGAGGTCGAAGGAATTGTCCGTAGAGCTCCGAGACAGGATTGTGTCGAGGCACAGATCTGGGCAAGGGTACCAAAAACATTCTACAGCATTGAAAGTACCCAAGAACACAGTGGCCTCTATCATTCTTAAATGGAAGAAGTTTGGAACCATCAAGTCTCTTCCTGGAGCTGGCCACCACTGAGCAGTTTGGGGAGAAGGTCCTTGGTCAGGGAGATGACCAAGAACCCGATGGTCACTCAAACAGAGCTCCAGAGTTCCTCTGTGGAGATGGGAGAACCTTCCAGAAGGACAACCATCTTTGCAGCACCAAATCAGGCCTTTATGGTAGAGTGGCCAGACAGAAGCCATTCCTCAGTAAAAGGCACGACACCCCCGCTTGGAGTTTGCCAAAAATAATCTTAGACCATGAGAAATTAGATTCTCTGGTCTGATTAAACCAATATTGAACACTTTGGTCTGAATGCCAAGCATCACGCCTGGAGGAAACCTGGCACCATCCCTATGTTGAAGCATGGTGTTTGCAGCATCAAGCTGCGGGGATGTTTTTCAGTGGCAGGGAATGAGAGATTAGTCAGGATCGAGGCAAAGATGAACAGTGCTAAGTACAGAGAGATCATTGATGAAAACCTGCTCCAGAGCACTCAGGACCTCAGACTGGTTAGAAGGTTCACCTTCCAACAGGACAACAAACATAAGCACACAGCCAAACCAACACAGCAGTGGCTTTGGGACAAGACTCTGAATGTCCTTGAATGGGACGGCCAGAGCCCGGAGTTGAACCCGATCGAACATCTCTGGAGAGACTTGAAAATAGCTGTGTAGCAACACTCCCCATCCAGGATCTGCACAGAAGAATGGAAGAAACTCCCCAAATACAGGTGTGCCAAGCTTGTAGCGTCATACCCAAGAAGACTCGAGGCTGTAACCCCTGCCAAAGGTGATTCAACAAAGTACAGAGTAAAGGGTTTGATTACTCAATTACATTTTTATTAAATAATAAATTAGTTTGACACTGTTTGTAAGCTTTTAAATTATATCAAACTCAACCATTAATCTTTTCCAGTAAAGCAGACATGGTTGTCTCATGGTATGGTGGGTCAACTTTAGGCACCTTTATCTCCTGAATGTTTTGGCATTCAGGTCTAAAGTCACTTTTCTGATCACTTCTTCAATGGGCACATATGTATGGAAGGTTTTGTTGAAATCAAAAGGAATGCTGTAAAAAAGTTACTGAGTTCAAATACATTCATTCAAATGTTTTGCTGAAATTAGTTAAATTGATTACCGTGATGAAGTAAGAAAAAAGCCACAAATCTACAGTGGACACACGTACCCATTGACAGGGTCCAGCACAATGGCCCTTGGTTCATCCAGGTTCTCTGAGATCAGAATGCGGCGCGAGGTTCCGTTCAGCCTTGTAACCTCAATACGGTCAGTACCCGTATCCGTCCAGTAAAGGTTCCGGGCCACCCAATCCACCGCAATGCCATCTGGGTGGTTGATCTCCGTGGTGACCAGGGTCTGGGCCTCGGTGCCGTCAATGCGGGAGCGGCGGATGGCTTTAACCTCGTCGTCTGTCCAGTACACATATCCATCCACAGGGTCATAGTCGATGGCGATGGCATGGCGGATGTCGTCCACTTGCAGAACGATGTCAGTGAAATCTGGGAGGTCCAGAGAAATCCTCCTCAGGTCAGTCCGCCTGGCCAGCAGTAGAACCTGCTCCGCACCTAGGATAGAGAAGTGTATATAATTGGGAATGAGTGGGGAGAGAGCATAACATTCAACTAGCATGTGAAATAACAGCTTATTGGGGAATTATCTGAGGTTCTACATAGCCTTACCTGACAAGCATAAATTAATATGTTTTAGTAAAGAACATTTCAGGGGGCAATTTATAGTGTAACTTTAAAATATTGATTTTATATGTATAGCTTATGAAAATTAAAAACGTTATCACTTCTTCATTAAAAAAAGTGAGAATAGGCTTAAGACAAGAGTTTGAAACAAAGCCAAAAGACCAGATCTAAATATCCATTTCAAATGTCTTTAAGTTTAGCCTTTATCTAAAAGTGTATAAAGATGTTTTCCTTAGGGGAATCGTAGAATGGCTGAAATAGCAGCTGCATTTGGTCACTGGGGCCACACTCTGCAGAGGCAATTAGGTCCAATTTTTCCTTGCCTAATCTCCTGTTTTAGCCATTTACGCTCCAGTACCCTTAAAACCAGCTGCAGACTACTGACACCCAATCAGAAGGGTCATCCATCAGGGGTGACACCAATCAGTAATGACAGTGAAAAAATAGCCCTTTGTTTTCTATCAAGAAGAGAACAACGCCACGTCTTTGATTTAAATTCGCTCCTCGGTCTGCTTCACATTTGACAAAGTAACCAGATGTCCCCTAAATCCACAACAAATGCCCTCCATTTAGCCACCCAAGTTAAACAAATGAGGAGCGTGTATGCGTGCTTTAAAAAAATATATATACACAGCCCCCCCACACACACACACACACACACACACACACACACACTCACTGCTTTCCTCCTAATCAGAGCTGATACAATGTGGTATTGTCTTACATTCTGTTTAGCTGTCAACACTGCTGGAGGTCTGTTTAATCCTGTAGTCACTGAATACATATATGTTCTATCAGGCTGGGATAACTAACCCTCCGCTACCCTAACACACACACACACACACACACACACACACACACACACACACACACACGCACGCACGCACGCGCACACACACACAGGCCCTCTCTATGTTTTACTTGTGCCTCTGGAATGAAGGCTAAAAGAATAAGACTCATTGTTTCCTGGCCTGGGAATACACCGCCTCAATTTGAAAGAGTTATAAATTCAAATAGAGGCTCCGCTGCATCCCTGGCCTGGGAGAGGAGAGTCCTTTTGGGGTAATGAATGGGCTGTCGTTAACAGGACTGGTGCACATAGACAATAGTGTTTTCTGTCCCCTGCAGAGAGGGATGGGAACCAGGACTATGACAGCCTGAACCTGGGTTTCAGAATTAGGACTACCTTGGCTTGACGTTTAACTGGTACATCCCAACAAATAAAATGACATTGTCACATGCGCCGTAAACAACAGCTGTAGACAAACAGTGAAATGCTTACTTACGTGTCCTTAAAAAAAATGCAGAGTTAAAGATAAACTAAAAAAACAGGGCAGTATCGTCACGACTTTGGCCGAAAGTCGATGCCTCTCCTTGTTCGGGCGGTGTTCGATGTCGCCGGCCTTCTAGCCATCGCCGATCCATTTTTCATTTTCCAATTGTTTTATCTCATTGTGCCATGTGCTTTTGGTTCGCCTGAATAAAAGGCTCCGTGTGCTACCAAATACCTGCTCTCCTGCGCCTGACTTCCTTGTAGCCACTTACGCACACCTGACAAGTAAACCCGGGTAAAACACCCTCCAATCAGGGCTGTCACTCCACAAACAAGGGTTGACCAAGAAAACCGCAACAACTCAGTTTTTTTTCTATCACCTTTATACACACGAGGAGGGTTGTGGGTGGGGCCTCTCCTTAAGGCATCTGCGTGCTTCGGTTTAGCTGGTTCGGTTCGATCCGAACTAGTGTGCTCGCATACACCCATTGCTTGAAAAACGAGAAATAAGCGGAAAAATTAGCGTTTGTCCTTCTTGAGACGCCATAGCCAGTATACACTTCCTCAAAATTGTCAGAACTTCTCTTTTGCCGAGCACATCTTAGTCATGCAATTTTACATCTAACTAAGATGTTTGGTACAGTATTTCTCAAGTGAAAAATGTACATTAAAACAAGTCATCTCACGACCACAGACTGAGGCTGGCACAAAGACAGCATTGAATGAGCTGTATTTCACCATAAGCAAGCAAGAAAATGCTCACCCAGGGGCGGCGATCCTAGTAGCCGTGGACATTAATGCAGAGAAACTTAAATCCGTTTTACCAAATTTCTATCAGCATGTTAAATGTGCAACCAGAGGGGAAGAAAACGACGGACCACCTTCACTCCACACAGAGACGCACACAAAGCTCTCCCTCCCATTTGGCAAATCTGTCCATAATTCTATCTTCCTGATTCCTGCTGACAAGAAAAAAATTAAAGCAGGAAGCACCAGTGACTAGATCGATAAAAAGTGGTCTGATGAAGCAGATGCTACGCTACAGGACTGTTTTGCTAACACAGACTGGAATATGATCCAGGATTCCTCCGATGGCATTGACGAGTACACCACATCAGTCATTGGCTTCATCAATAAGGGCATCGATGAAGTTGTCCCCACAGTGACCGTACGTACAGTTGAAGTCGGAAGTTTACATACACTTAGGTTGGAGTCATTAAAACTAATTTTTCAACCACTCCACACATTTCTTGTTAACAAACTATAGTTTTGGCAAGTCAGTTAGGACATCAACTTTGTGCTTGACATAAGTAATTTTTCCAACAATTGTTTACAGACAGATTATTTCACTTATTTACTGTATCACAATTCCAGTGGGTCAGAAGTTCACATATACTAAGTTGATTGTGCCTTTAAACAGCTAGGAAAATTCCAGAAAATGATGTCATAGCTTTAGAAGCTTCTGATAGGCTACCTGACATAATTTGAGTCAATTGGAGGTGTACCTGTGGATGTATTTCAAGGCCTACCTTCAAACAGTCCCTCTTTGCTTGACATCATGGAAAAATCCAAAGAAATCAGCCAAGACCTCCACAAGTCTGGTTCATCCTTGGGAACAATTTGCAAACGCCAGAAGGTACCACATTCATCTGTACATACAATAGTACGCAAGTATAAACACCATGGGACCACGCAGCTGTCATACCACTCAGGAGGAAGACGTACTCTGTCTCCTAGAGATGAACGTACTTTGGTGCGAAAAGTGCAAATCAATCCCAGAACAACAGCAAAGGACCTTGTGAAGATGCTGGAGGAAATTGGTACAAAAGTATCTATATCCACAGTAAAACAAGGCCCAGATCGACATAACCTGAAAGGCCGCTCAGCAAGGAAGAAGCCACTGCTCCAAAACCGTCATAAAAAAGCCAGACTACGGTTTGCAACTGCACATGGGGACAAAGATTGTACTTTTTGGAGAAATGTCCTCTGGTCTGATGAAACAAATAAAGAACTGTTTGGCCATAATGACCATCTTTATGTTTGGAGGAAAAAGGGGGAGGCTTGCAAGCCGAAGAACACCATCCAAAACGTGAAGCACGGGGGTGGCAGAGTCATGTTAGTCATGTTGTGGGGGTGCTTTGCTGCAGGAGGGACTGTTGCACTTCACAAAATAGATGGCATCATGAAGCAGGAAATATTGAAGCAACATCTCAAGTAGAGGTTGACCGACTATGATTTTTCAACGCCGATACCGATTATTGGAGGACCAAAAAAAGCAGATACCGATTAATCAGAAGATTTTATTTATTTATTTGTAATAATGACGATTACAACAATACTGAATGAACACTTATTTTAACTTAATATAATACATCAGTAATTTAGCCTCAAATAAATAATTTAGCATGTTCAATTTGGTTTATATAATGCAAAAACAAAGTGTTGGAAAAGAAAGTAAAAGTGCAATATGTGCCATGTAAGAAAGCTAACGTTTAAGTTCCTTGCTCAGAACATGAGAACATATGAAAGCTGGCGGTTCCTTTTAACATGAGTCTTTAATGTTCCCAGTTAACAAGTTTTAGGTTGTAGGAATTATAGGACTATTTCTCTCTATACCATTTGTATTTCATTAACCTTTGACTATTGGATGTTCTTATAGGCAATTTAGTATTGCCAGTGTAACAGTATAGCTTCCATCCCTCTCCTCGCTCCTACCTAGGCTCGAACCAGGAACACAACGACAACAGCCACCCTCGAAGCAGCGTTACCCATGCAGAGCAAGGGAACCAACCACTCCAAGTCTCAGAGCGAGTGATGTTTGAAACGCTATTAGCGCTCACCCCGCTAACTAGCTAGTCATTTTACATTGGTTACACCAGCCTAATCTCCAGAGTTGATAGGCTTGAAGTCATAAACAGCTGCTGGCAAACGCACGAACGTGCTGTTTGAATGAATGCTTACAAGCCTGCTGCCTACCATTGCTCAGTCAGACTGCTCTATCAAATCATAGACTTAGTCATAATATGATAACACACAGAAATACGATCCTTAGGTCATTATTAATATGACCGCATCCGGAAACTATCATGTCGAAAACAAGACGTTTATTTTTTCAGTGAAATACGGCCATGGAAACCCATTTCATGAAGCTCCCGACGAACAGTTATTGTGCTGACGTTGCTTCCAGAGGCAGTTCGTAACTTGGTAGTGAGTGTGGCAACCGAGGACAGACACTACGCGCTTCAGCACTCGGCGGTCCCATTCTGTGAGCTTTTGTGGCCTACAACTTCACGGCTGAGCCATTCCTGCTCCTAGAAGTTTCCACTTCACAATAACAGCACTTACAGTTTACCGGGGCAGATCGAGCAGGGCAGAAATTTGACCAACTGACTTGTTGAAAAGCTGGCATCCTATAACGGTGCCACGTTGAAAGACACTGAGCTTTTCAGTGAGGCCAGTCTACTGCCAATGGAGATTGCATGGCTGTGCACGATTTTATACACCGTCAGCAACGGGTTGGCTGATATAGCAGAATCCATACATTTTGAAGGGGTGTCCACATACTTTTGTATATATAGTGTATGAACAAACTGTTTCAGATGGGAAACATGTGGATGCCTTAAGTCATGGGCAGGAGGGGTTAAGAGATCAGACCCTCCAGAGAGAGAGCAAGACCATAGCAGAGGGAATGTTAAACACACCCTGGGGCAAGTCAAATAAACAGGTTTCATGAGCCCGGGCCGTAACCACTACACACACAAACGGAGCAGTGACCTGATTAGGCCTGGCTACCTATGTATTGTCTCTCTGCCCAGAAGCAAGGCAATGAGATTGGAGTAGCAGAGCAAGGAGAATGACAGCAGCAGAAACATAACAATGCAAAAAAAGAGGAGGTCCAACCTTCCTGAATCTCAGTCTGTCTCATATGTGGTCTTTGGTAAACTCTGGAAAGTAGGGAATGTGCAGAGAGGAAGGGTGGAGTGCTATGCTTCTAGCCTAAATGTAGCTGTCTGTATGTGAGAGAAATAGAAATGAAGAGCAAACGGCAGGGTAAATTGTGCATTCAGAAGCTTGCCATCTGTCAGAGATTAGGTCTCTGTCATGGCTCTCAGGTTAGGCATGCTAATGTTTTGACGAGGAACAGGATGCCAATGCACCCAAGACAAATATCTCAATTGAACGACTGTATACATTTTTTTTCTCCACAAAATGTTATGCTTAATTACATAGTTATGAAATTAAAAGTCGAGCTTTGTCTTATTTCCTAATCTAGTTAAAGAAAATGGGACAAAATGACATTTGACATGATAACATGAAATTATTAAGAGCAGCTCTGCAGTTCAATAGGCCTAATGCAAGACGGTCCAAAACTAAAATCACCTCAGGAATGTCAATAATGTCCCATACACCAGATGGGAATGTCTGTGAAACCACAACACATGTACAGTAGCATAAGCAAAGGGAGTTATCACTGAGGGGGCACTGTATGGACCGAGTCTCAAATGGCACCTTATTTCCTATATAATGCACTACTTTTGACAATTCAGGGCCCATAGAACTCTGTTCGAAAGTAGTGCAGTGTATAGGGAATAGGGTGCCATTTGGGACGCATAGTGCCCCCTATAAAAGACTGAGTAGCTAGTAACCCACACCAGATGATGGTCTAGATGGTTACAGACAGCTTGTCTCTTACCTGGGCGACAGGTCTTCCCATCCTCCTTGAGCTTGACTCCAGTGGGGCATGCACAGCTGTAAAAGGGTTGCATGGGCGACAGCAGGCACAGGTGGGAGCAGCCTCCATTGCTGTCGCTGCATGGGGTATGGACTGTGGGTGCAATGAGCAATGTCAGAAGAGATAACACAGATGGGGTCCTTTCAGTTTCACTGACTAAAACTGAAATCCACACTGCAAACACCCATCAGTCCCTCCAGAATTTTGTTTGGATTTTTTGTGATATTTGTGGGAAAAGTTAAGGACTTTGCTGCATCAATTTTTACATTTTTAAATTATTTTGTCCAAATTCTCACGAAAATCCACTGACTAGGGAAAGTTGATGTGTTGCCTGACTAAAACATATGCGATTGGTTAAAATTGCAAGCCCTCTTTTTGTACTGCGGTGATGGGTCAGTTTTAGGCGATTATTGTGATGATTTGAATGTTTTATGCGGAAACATTGCAGTGATTGGTCAAATTTGCAAGCCCACGCATAATATGCAGGAAATTGATGATTCAACAAAAACAATTCTATCACAGAATTGCATAATCCTGGAGGGTCTGATCTAGTCATATGCATTGGTGTATATTCAGAGAACCATTTTCACAACATAACAATTGATGGAGAACTTGGAAAGACTAAAAATAAAACCAAAGAAAAACATTTTCAAACAAGACCAACATTGATATTTCCCTCCACAATAAAATCACTGCTTGGACAATAGCTGTGCCATAAAGTTTGATATCATGTGGTGAGATTTTCCTTGTCTACTCTCAGCATGGCACTACAGAGCTACAGAGCCCAGTGGCTGGCACAGCAGAGCAGCAAACAACAACCCTCTCCCCTTCACACAGCACTACAGGCTGATTACAACAAGGCTACATTCAAACTACTCAAACTCCTCTTACACGCAGTCTACAAAAAGCCAATACATTTTTGGATTTGATTTATGGAGGCTTGATATACAGGTAAGGTGATGATTTATTGGCCAATGTTTATAAAAAAAAATTAAATTTTATTTAACTAGGCAAGTCAGTTAAGAAAAAAAATTCTTAATCACAATGACGACCTACCAGGGAATAGCAGGTTAACTGCCTTGTTCAGGGGCAGAATTACAGATTTTTATCATGTCAGCTCCGGGATTCAATCCAGCAACCTTTTGGTTACTGGCCCAACGCTCTAACCACTAGGCTACCTCCTCAATTTCCATGTCATTTACTCAAAAAATCGAACCCTTCTTTCTCTACATCCCCTGCCCTCCCCACACTCCTGGAGAGAAGCAAACCACCATAATGGTGGAGTTCTTTATCATTCATTCCCCAAACAAACACACACAATAACTGGCGCACCAATGTTTACACACTGCCAAAGTAATCCGTTTGTCACTTCCAGTCTCAACACACACCCACGCACGCATACACACATGCCACGGAGATGGGAATCATAGCGTGCTGGAACATCTCTGTTTCTGCACAGCACAGACATTTATTTGTCCAGCCAGGAATGTCAGACATTTGAAAATGTTCATTTCTTGACAGATTAATTGTACACCATGACCCCATTTTACTGTGTATGGACACTAACTGTCCATCAGGTCAGTCTAAAAAATATCCTTACAAAACAAAGGCAATCTGTTATGTTGTGCATAAGAAAACTAAGAGTACTGGGGGGACATTAATGTGTACTTAACATTAACATATTGTACAGATTGGACTGAAAAGGCACTACATACTGTCTGGTTGTCTGATTGATTTTATTGTTGTGTCATGCATCTTTACAATGCCCAGCCCACATGCGCTTATTAAACATGATTTGCTTTATCCAAACAAGATGATCATACATGAACACACACATTTATGTAGGCTGTCTAATAGGACACATCATTAGTTATTGTCTGGCTGGCTGTCTATCTGGACCCAGCACTAGTTACTGTCTGGCTGGCTGTCTATCTGGACCCAGCATTAGTTACTGTCTGGCTGGCTGTCTATCTGGACCCAGCACTAGTTACTGTCTGGCTGGCTGTCTATCTGGACCCAGCACTAGTTACTGTCTGGCTGGCTGTCTATCTGGACCCAGCACTAGTTACTGTCTGGCTGGCTGTCTATCTGGACCCAGCACTAGTTACTGTCTGGCTGGCTGACTATCTGGACCCAGCACTAGTTACTGTCTGGCTGGCTGTCTATCTGGACCCAGCACTAGTTACTGTCTGGCTGGCTGACTATCTGGACCCAGCACTAGTTACTGTCTGGCTGGCTGACTATCTGGACCCAGCACTAGTTACTGTCTGGCTGGCTGTCTATCTGGACCCAGCACTAGTTACTGTCTGGCTGGCTGACTATCTGGACCCAGCACTAGTTACTGTCTGGCTGGCTGACTATCTGGACCCAGCACTAGTTACTGTCTGGCTGGCTGTCTATCTGGACCCAGCACTAGTTACTGTCTGGCTGGCTGTCTATCTGGACCCAGCACTAGTTACTGTCTGGCTGGCTGTCTATCTGGACCCAGCACTAGTTACTGTCTGGCTGGCTGTCTATCTGGACCCAGCACTAGTTACTGTCTGGCTGGCTGACTATCTGGACCCAGCACTAGTTACTGTCTGGCTGGCTGTCTATCTGGACCCAGCACTAGTTACTGTCTGGCTGGCTGTCTATCTGGACCCAGCACTAGTTACTGTCTGGCTGGCTGACTATCTGGACCCAGCACTAGTTACTGTCTGCCTGGCTGTCTATCTGGACCCAGCACTAGTTACTGTCTGGCTGGCTGTCTATCTGGACCCAGCACTAGTTACTGTCTGGCTGGCTGTCTATCTGGACCCAGCACTAGTTACTGTCTGCCTGGCTGTCTATCTGGACCAAGCACTAGTTACTGTCTGGCTGGCTGACTATCTGGACCCAGCACTAGTTACTGTCTGGCTGGCTGTCTATTTGGACCCAGCACTAGTTACTGTCTTGCTGGCTATCTGTCTGTCTGGACCCAAAATGAGTTACAGTCTGTATGGACCCAGCATTAGTTACTGTCTAACTGTCTGCCTGGACCCAGCATTAGTTACTGTCTTGCTGGCAATCTGTCTGGACCCAAAATGAGTTACAGTCTGTATAGACCAAGCATTAGTTACTGTGTAGCTATCTATCTGGACCCAGCATTAAAAAGCCACACAGTAACTATCTGGACCCAGCATTAGTTACTGTCTGTCTGGACCCAGCATTAGTTACTGTCTATCTGGACCCAGCATTAGTTACTGTGTGGCTGTCTATCTGTCTGAACCCAGCATTAGTTACTGTGTGGCTGTCTATCTGTCTGGACCCAGCATGAGTTACTGTGTGGCTGTCTATCTGTCTGAACCCAGCATTAGTTACTGTCTATCTGGACCCAGCATTAGTTACTGTGTGGCTGTCTATCTGTCTGAACCCAGCATTAGTTACTGTGTGGCTGTCTATCTATCTGGACCCAGCATTAGTTACTGTGTGGCTGTCTATCTGTCTGAACCCAGCATTAGTTACTGTCTGGCTGTCTATCTGTCTGAACCCAGCATTAGTTACTGTCTGGCTGTCTATCTATCTGAACCCAACACTAGTTACTGTCTGGCTGTCTATCTATCTGAACCCAACACTAGTTACTGTCTGGCTGTCTATCTATCTGAATCCAACACTAGTTACTGTCTGGCTGTCTATCTATCTGGACCCAGCATTAGTTACTGTCTGGCTGTCTATCTACCTGAACCCAACACTAGTTACTGTCCGGCTGTCTATCTATCTGAATCCAACACTAGTTACTGTCTGGCTGTCTTATCTATCTAGACCCAGCATTAGTTACTGTGTGGCAGTCTGTCTGGCCCCAGCATTAGTTACTGTCTGGCTGACTATCTATCTGGACCCAGCATTAGTTACTGCCTGGCTGTCTATCTATCTGAACCCAAAACTAGTTACTGTCTGGCTGTCTATCTATCTGAACCCAACACTAGTTACTGTCTGACTGTCTATCTATCCGAATCCAACACTAGTTACTGTCTGGCTGTCTATCTATCTGGACCCAACACTAGTTACTGTCTGGCTGTCTATCTATCTGGACCCAGCATTAGACACCGTCGTGTTGTTTGTCAGGACCCAGCATTAGATGCTGTTTGTCAGGACCCAGCACAAGTTACTGTCTGACTGTCTATCTATCTGGAACCAGCATTAGTTACTGTGTGGCTGTCTGTCTGGACCCAGCATTAGTTACTGTCTGGCTGTCTGTCTGGACCCAGCATTAGATACTGTCTGGCTGTCTGTCTGGTCCCAGCATTAGATACTGTCTGGCTGTCTGTCTGGACCCAGCATTAGATACTGTCTGGCTGTCTGTCTGGACCCAGCATTAGATACGGTCTGGACCCAGCATTAGATACTGTCTTGTTCTCTGTCTGGACCTAGCACTAGTTACTGTCTGGACCCAGGATTAGTTACTGTCTGGACCCAGCATTAGTTACTGTGTGGCTGTCTGTCTGGAGCCAGCATTAGATACTGTCTTGTTGTCTGTCTGGTCCCAGCATTAGTTACTGTCTTGTTGTCTGTCTGGACCCAGCATTAGTTACTGTGTGGCTGTCTGTCTGGACCCAGCATTAGATACTGTCTTGTTCTCTGTCTGGACCTAGCACTAGTTACTGTCTGGACCCAGGATTAGTTACTGTCTGGACCCAGCATTAGTTACTGTGTGGCTGTCTGTCTGGACCCAGCATTAGATACTGTCTTGTTGTCTGTCTGGACCCAGCATTAGTTACTGTCTTGTTGTCTGTCTGGTCCCAGCATTAGTTACTGTCTTGCTGTCTGTCTGGACCCAGCATTAGTTACTGTGTGGCTGTCTGTCTGGACCCAGCATTAGATACTGTCTTGTTGTCTGTCTGGACCCAGCATTAGTTACTGTCTTGTTGTCTGTCTGGACCCAGCATTAGTTACTGTGTGGCTGTCTGTCTGGACCCAGCATTAGTTACTGTCTGGCTGTCTGTCTGGACCCAGCATTAGATACTGTCTGGCTGTCTGTCTGGACCCAGCATTAGATACTGTCTGGCTGTCTGTCTGGACCCAGCATTAGATACTGTCTGGACCCAGCATTAGATACTGTCTTGTTCTCTGTCTGGACCTAGCAGTAGTTACTGTCTGGACCCAGGATTAGTTACTGTCTGGACCCAGCATTAGTTACTGTGTGGCTGTCTGTCTGGACCCAGCATTAGTTACTGTCTTGTTGTCTGTCTGGACCCAGCATTAGTTACTGTGTGGCAGTCTGTCTGGACCCAGCATTAGTTACTGTCTGGCTGACTATCTATCTGGACCCAGCATTAGTTACTGCCTGGCTGTCTATCTATCTGAACCCAAAACTAGTTACTGTCTGGCTGTCTATCTATCTGAACCCAACACTAGTTACTGTCTGACTGTCTATCTATCCGAATCCAACACTAGTTACTGTCTGGCTGTCTATCTATCTGGACCCAACACTAGTTACTGTCTGGCTGTCTATCTATCTGGACCCAGCATTAGACACCGTCGTGTTGTTTGTCAGGACCCAGCATTAGATGCTGTTTGTCAGGACCCAGCACAAGTTACTGTCTGACTGTCTATCTATCTGGAACCAGCATTAGTTACTGTGTGGCTGTCTGTCTGGACCCAGCATTAGTTACTGTCTGGCTGTCTGTCTGGACCCAGCATTAGATACTGTCTGGCTGTCTGTCTGGTCCCAGCATTAGATACTGTCTGGCTGTCTGTCTGGACCCAGCATTAGATACTGTCTGGCTGTCTGTCTGGACCCAGCATTAGATACGGTCTGGACCCAGCATTAGATACTGTCTTGTTCTCTGTCTGGACCTAGCACTAGTTACTGTCTGGACCCAGGATTAGTTACTGTCTGGACCCAGCATTAGTTACTGTGTGGCTGTCTGTCTGGAGCCAGCATTAGATACTGTCTTGTTGTCTGTCTGGTCCCAGCATTAGTTACTGTCTTGTTGTCTGTCTGGACCCAGCATTAGTTACTGTGTGGCTGTCTGTCTGGACCCAGCATTAGATACTGTCTTGTTCTCTGTCTGGACCTAGCACTAGTTACTGTCTGGACCCAGGATTAGTTACTGTCTGGACCCAGCATTAGTTACTGTGTGGCTGTCTGTCTGGACCCAGCATTAGTTACTGTCTTGTTGTCTGTCTGGACCCAGCATTAGTTACTGTCTTGCTGTCTGTCTGGACCCAGCATTAGTTACTGTCTGTCTATCTATCTGGACCCAGCATTAGTTACTGTCTGGACCCAGCATTAGTTACTGTCTGTCTATCTATCTGTACCCAGTATTAGTTACTGTCTGGACCCAGCACTCGTTACTGTCTGACTGTCAGACTATCTGGACCCAGCTGTAGACACTGTCTGACTCTCTAGCTGGACCCAGCAATAGTTACTGTCTGGCTGTCATTCTATCTGGACCCAGCAGTAGATACTGTCTGGACTGTCTATCTGGACCCAGCAGCAGTTACTGTCTGGGCTGTCTATCTGAACCCAGCAACAGTTACTGTCTGGACTGTCTATCTGAACCCAGCAGCAGTTACTGTCTGGACTGTTTATCTGAACCCAGCAGTAGATACTGTCTGGACTGTCTATCTGAACCCAGCAACAGTTACTGTCTGGACTGTCTATCTGAACCCAGCTGTAGTTACTGTCTGGACTGTCTATCTGAACCCAGCAACAGTTACTGTCTGGACTGTTTATCTGAACCCAGCAGCAGTTACTGTCTGGACTGTCTATCTGTACCCAGCAGCAGTTACTGTCTATCTGGACCCAGCAGCAGTTACTGTCTATCTGGACCCAGCAGCAGTTACTGTCTGGACTGTCTATCTGGACCCAGCAGCAGTTACTGTCTGGACTGTCTATCTGGACCCAGCAGCAGTTACTGTCTGGACTGTATATCTGAACCCAGCAGCAGTTACTGTCTGGACTGTCTATCTGGACCCAGCAGCAGTTACTGTCTGGACTGTCTATCTGGACCCAACAGCAGTTACTGTCTGGACTGTCTATCTGGACCCAGCAGTACTTACTATCTGGCTGTCTATCTGAACCCAGCAGTAGTTACTGTCTTGACTGTCTATCTGGTCCCAGCAGCAGTTACTGTCTATCTGGACCCAGCAACAGTTACTGTCTGGACTGTCTATCTGGTCCCAGCAGCAGTTACTGTCTATCTGGACCCAGTAACAGTTACTGTCTATCTGTACCCAGCAGCAGTTACTGTCTGGACTGTCTATCTGGACCCAGCAGCAGTTACTGTCTATCTGGACCCAGCAGCAGTTACTGTCTATCTGAACCCAGCAACAGTTACTGTCTGGACTGTCTATCTGGACCCAACAGCAGTTACTGTCTATCTGGACCCAGCAGCAGTTACTGTCTATCTGAACCCAGCAACAGTTACTGTCTGGACTGTCTATCTGGATCCAGCAGCAGTTACTGTCTATCTGGACCCAGCAGCAGTTACTGTCTGGACTGTCTATCTGGACCCAGCAACAGTTACTGTCTATCTGGACCCAGCAACAGTTACTGTATATCTGGACCCAGCAACAGTTACTGTCTATCTGGACCCAGCAACAGTTACTGTCTCGACTGTCTATCTGGACCCAGCAAAAGTTACTGTCTGGACTGTCTATCTGGACCCAGCAAAAGTTACTGTCTGGACTGTCTATCTGGACCCAGCAACAGTTACTGTCTATCTGGACCCAGCAACAGTTACTGTCTGGACAGTCTATCTGGACCCAGCAACAGTTACTGTCTATCTGGACCCAGCAACAGTTACTGTCTCGACTGTCTATCTGGACCCAGCAACAGTTACTGTCTATCAGGACCCAGCAGTACTTACTATCTGGCTGTCTATCTGGACCCAGCAACAGTTACTGTCTATCAGGACCCAGCAGTACTTACTATCTGGCTGTCTATCTGAACCCAGCACTTGGATGTCCATGGGGGAGTAGATTCCACTGAGTATCTCCCTCCTCTTGTCTCCAGTGTGTTTGTTGCAGGCATGGATGGAGCGGGTCTGCCAGTCTGTCCAGTAGAGAGTCTCGTCTGACAGGGTGAGGGCAAACGGGTGGGTGAGGGTGCCCTCCACCACAGTCTCCCTGTGAATTCAACATATGTTTACAGATCAGAATACCGTTTTTATCTTTAATGCATGACAGTTCAAAACTAACCACCCAAAAACAACCGAGAGCCCCTTGGTTGGGATCTCTGTGAGATTCTAAAGCAGATCTGTTAGAACACGTAGCTTTCAGGAGCCGCTTCAAGCCTTTTCCAGGAGGAAATAAAACTAATCAGGTAGTCAGACTTTAATGGAGCATCTGGTACACTCTTTAGAAGGGGAACGGTTGCACTAATGGTACAG
This sequence comes from Oncorhynchus masou masou, assembly GCF_036934945.1. NCBI lineage: Eukaryota > Metazoa > Chordata > Actinopteri > Salmoniformes > Salmonidae > Oncorhynchus > Oncorhynchus masou. The sequence goes on along the minus strand of NC_088242.1, from coordinate 80,458,370 downwards.
CTGTCCTGATTCAGAAAGGAAGTCAGTCAGAGCAGAACAGCATAGTGCAACCCCCTCCACTAGTACTGCACTCTGCTCCCTTCTGCTCCAGCAGACAACACAGTCAGGCCGGTGACTACATACAGTTGAAGTCGTAAGTTTACATACACGTAGGTTGTCATTAAAACTCGTTTTTCAACCACTCCACAAATTTCTTGTTTGTTAACAAACTATAGTTTTGGCAAGTCGATTAGGACATCTACTTTGTGCATGACACAAGTAATTTTTCCAACAATTGTTTTTAGACAGATTATTCCACTTATAATTCCCTGTATCACAATTCCAGTGGGTCAGAAGTTTACATACACTAAGTTGACTGTGCCTTTAAACAGCTTGGAAAATTAGAGGTATTATGTCATGGCTTTAGGAGCTAGGACCTCCACAAGTCTGGTTCATCCTTGGGAGCAATTACCAAACGCCTGAAGGTACCACGTTCATCTGTACAAACAATAGTATGCAAGTATAAACACCATGGGACCATGCGGCCGTCATACCGCTCAGGAAGGAGACGAGTTCTGTCTCCTAGAGATGAACGTACTTTGGTGCGAAAAGTGCAAATAAATCCCAGAACAACAGCAAAGGACCTTGTGAAGATGCTGGAGGAAATTGGTACAAAGGTATCTATAGCCACAGTAAAATGAGTCCTATATCGACATAATCTGAAAGGCTGCTTATCAAGCCATAAAAAAGCCAGACTACGGTTTGGAACTGCACATGGGGACAAAGTTTGTAGTTTTTGTAGAAATTTCCTCTGGTCTGATGAAACAAAAATAGAACTGCTTGGCCATAATGACCATCGTTATGTTTGGAGGAAAAAGGGGGAGGCTTGCAAATCGAAGAACACCATCCCAACCGTGAAGCACGGGGGTGGCAGCATCATGTTGTGGGGGTGCTTTGCTGCAGGAGGGACTGGTGCACTTCACAAAATAGATGGCATCACGAGGTAGGAAAATGATGTGGATATATTAAAGCAACATCTCAAGACATCAGTCAGGGAGTTAAAGCTTGGTCGCAAATGGGTCTTTCAAATGGACAATGACCCCAAGCATACTTCCAAAGTTGTGGCAAAATGGCGTAAGGACAAAGTCACGTTATTGGAGTGGCCATCACAAAGCCCTGACCTCAATCCCATAAAAAATTGGTGGGCAGAACTGAAAAAGTGTGTGCGAGCAAGGAGGCCTACAAACCTGACTATGTTACACCAGCTCTGTCAGGAGGAATAGGCCAAAATTCACCCAACTTATAGTGGGGAGCTTGTGGAGGGGCTAGCCAAAATGTTTGACCCAAGTTAAACAATTTAAAGGCAATGCTACCAAATACTAATTGAGTGCATGTAAACGTCTACCCCACTGGGAATGTGATGAAAGAAATAAAAGCTGAAATAAATCATTCTCTCTACTATTATTCTGACATTTCACATTCTTAAAATGAAGTGGTGATTGATCCTAACTGTCCTAAAACAGGGAATTTATACTAGGATTAAATGTCAGGAATTGTGAAAAACTGAGTTTAAATGTATTTGGCTAAGGTGTATGTAAACTTGGTTGGTAAGGGATCCATTTTCAGAGGGATAGAGGGTGACAGCATGTTCTCCCCAAAACGTTGATAGAATTTGAAGAACTTGGTTGGGAGAGAAGAAATATATTACATCCCGATTTCACAGCTATTTCGCATTTGACGTACTTGGAAGTTGGACATGTGTGTGTTTGAAGCCATTTAAAACATACTGCAAACTGCTCCATTAATCAGACGTCTCAAGAATGTGCACATGAAAAGCAAAACCTCTCGCTTTAACAGAGAATAGGTAAATGCTAACAGAAACTACTTCTGGGATGAAGTTTACATTTCTCCGTAAAAGTGCTTATGATAATTCCAACCAACTTCAACAATGGAGTACCATTACTGGAGGTCAATTATGCAATTCAACTGTCTCTTTCTAATTGGAAAATTCTACCATGGTGCATCTTATTCGTATCCTCAATCTCAAATTGGGAAATCGTTTCCTGAGCAACTTATACACAAACTCTAAGTGCAATACAACTGCATTGGTCATGAGAAAACAACCTCTCTCATTCTACATCCTGTTGAAAGTGGTCTATTGTCTAAACAAGAAAAGGTAAACATGCCATACCTCTTTATTAATATTGCCATTAAACCTCAATTACACAAAGAAAAGTCAATCTTTGCCCCGAGGGCCCCAATCACAACCATAATGCCAAGTCAGATAGGGTTACAACAGTATGGCGGAGATGTAATTTCCAGTTTATAGAACCACACAGAGGGAGGGGTCACAACTGGGCCTACGTGCAGAGCCGATGTTTGGATTGGGGCTCCAGATTCAAATGTGTTTGGATTGGAGGTTTCATCCATACCATCCTCTGAAATTAAGTTCAGCCCAGTGCCATAGTTCAGTCTGGGATCCCTGGCTGTTTTTCAACTAAGGGTGTAAAAAACAATAATGAGAAGAACAGGGAGAGAGGGAGAAAATGTGTGCTCGAGAGAGAGAAGACCAACTAACCGTGAGGAGCCGTCCAGGTTGGCTCTGTGTATGAAGCTCAGCTTGGCGTCTGCCCAGTACAGTTTCTGTTCGTCCAGGTCAATGGTGAGGCCATTGGGCCAATAGATGTCCACCTCCACGATGATCTTCCTGTTGCTTCCGTCCATCCCCGCCCTCTCGATGCGAGGCTCCTCCCCCCAGTCTGTCCAGTACATATAGCTGGAAAATAATTGTGTCAAAATCACAACTAATCTGATCAGGCCAAACAAACCCACCCACATAACCACATCTGATACCTATGAAAGAAAAGTCCGACAAATGGTAGGGTTTTATTTTTACTGGGCAAGTCTTGTGGTTGGAGCCAAATGCAGCTGGAAACAAACTAGACAAAACACCCAGCAAAACACAGAGTGAGTCTTATCAGTGGTGCTCTACAAAGGGCTTGAAAGTTGAAACCTTTTTTCTACTTATCCTCATTTTAAAACCACAGATGCTCGCGAACATACGCATGCACAAACACACACAAATTCACATGTCTACAGGTCCTCTGACAAAGCCAGATATATATCTTAAAATTCGCCAGATCTCCAAGCTATCTGCATGTTGTGCCCAGAATAGCTACAGTCGCTTCAATGTGCACTACATTGAAAGCAGGCTTAATTAGGCATGCTACATTTCTATTCGTAGACAGCTATGGAGGTGGATGGGCGGGGAAAGCCACCAGCAAATATAACAGATCTAGGTGTGGGCCCTAGGTTCGGTTAAATTGACAGAATCAAAATGGTCTAAGAACTGAAAAGCGATTCTAAAATAACCTAACCAGACACAAACAGAATTTGTGAACAACATATGAGCTGCCTCCTGGTTTTCCAATTGTCCTGGTCTGTGGTTCACAAAATGGCGAGAGAAGGTGTTGGTAGGACTGGGCGATATGGCCAAAATATCATCACAATATTTTTCACATTTTTGACAGTATGACATATTTGAAGGTATTTTAGTTTTTTTAATAATAAAAGTTCTAAATATACTTTATGAGTAGTGCATGACCCTAGGGTGGCAACACATACAGTACATTCTAAGTGTTTTAATTGGGGATTTCTCCTTGTATAAAACAAACTTCAACCAAAACTTGGGATATTGTGGGCACATTGAATTCAATGCTGTTTGACATGACAATGAATGAAAAAGCCAGGGAGGAGTTATTGTGACAGGGCTGGAACCAAAGTGTTGGTCAGTGTTTCCCAGTGGACGCTAATTAGATGTTACATTAAATGTTATATTGCTTTATGTAGCTTGTGTGTAGCTGTGTGTCTAAGACAAGTTTTCCCTTGGAACATTAAAGTTAATTCTATCATCTGATGCTTCTAAAATATTAATGCTTCGCATATTCTTCCGATTTAAAATATACCGTTGCACACACATGCTGATCTAGGTCTACACTGAACCAGAATCTGGTCTTACAGGAGAATATGGCGATTCTCCTTCAAGTCCAGGAAGCAGCCATTCAACTGGCCTTTCACCAGCTTTCAAGCTTAATAATGTCAAAGTTTGATCGGTGCCTACCAAATAATGGAGTTTCGCAGAGCAACTATCGTCATTACTGCCATTACGGCCGGTAAGTACTTCCATAAAAGGTCTAAAGAAGTTACATGCAACCGAAAAAATGCCTTGTCTGGAAGGAATCTAAGTATTGTTTTTGACCAAGTGCCATATCTACCTCTTCTGCACCATCATTAAAATCAAAATGTGAATTTGTGGAAGAATGGATCATTGTTTTACACTCTACACCCTTTTAACCTTTGTTTCGTTTTATAACCCCAAGTTAATAAATTGCAAAACTCAGGTTCTTGAGGTTTGAAGTTTTTTTCACAAAACCATACATGTTAAAAAATAGCACCAAATCCACTACATAAAAAAGGTATTACTGCAGTACTTTCCACTGACTAGAGTGAAATTATACTGACTCAATAATGCTAACAATGGATACACATCCTTAGTCCCCAACATATAATTAGAAACAGTGCCCTATGAGAGAAGAGTAGTCAACTCCAGAGGATCTACGCAACACAACAACAGGAAACAGACCCAGCTGAAAAGCAGGTTTTCCACCATCTCACTCAACCAACAGATGCATATATGAACCATAAATACACATGGATGGAAGGGGCTGCTGCTGTGGATACATCACCAACGTCCCAGTCAGGAGAGAGAGAGAGGCCAGGGCAGAGACTCACCGGTGGGCTGGGTTCAGGGCGATGGCCCTGGGCTGGTCCAGGTCCAACCAGAATAGCACCTTGCGAGAGGTGCCATCCAGGTTGGCTACCTCAATGCGATTGGTCTCCGAGTCGGTCCAGTATAGTTTACGGCCCAGCCAATCACAAGCTAGTCCGTCAGGGGAGTCGAGACCCGACACAACAACCGTTTGCCTTGTCCCCAAGGCCTCTTTCAGAGCTGAAAACAAAAGGCCAAAATTTCAGTAGGAACACTTATGTCTAAACTTCCATATCAATATCCCTCCATTAATAGTGACATTCTGCAGTTATTTTCTAGATGTATCCATAGGTGTTGGACCTTTCTTCAAGTTTTTCTGTTTTACAGAATAAATTGTTTTTCGATTATATTTGCACCAAACTTAAAAACAACGAAATATCTAACACACTTAGAAATGTAAGACAACAACGTAAGAACCGTCCCAAACTTGGATGTAGCAGTGTGAAGCTTACAGTTGGTGGACTGATTGTAGTAGGTTTGCTTGATGGCCTCCTCGCTGACATCGGTCCAGAAGATGAGTCCTTCAGAGTAGAGGAAGTCCACAGCAGCAGCATCCTCCAGATCACTGACCACCACTGCTGACTCTGGCCTTCCCATCTCCACATCCACCAGCCTCACATCCCGCCGGTTGGCAAACAGCAGCAAGGGGGATCCTGAGGAAAATTAGAAGAAATACATTACATTAAAGAAAAGGTACACAGCCATACACCCTATTCTCATTTAGTGCAGCCACCTACCAAGGTTGAAAAGTAACTAAGCAGAGAATTCCATGATAGTTCATGTTAGTTACATTTAGAATCAAGTTAGATATTCCGCAATGAGAGTGAAAGCCAATAGCCAAAGGCTGGATTGCATAATGTGCCACCCAGTAAGTAAGTGGTGCCTCAGTGACTTTTGAGTGGGATGGAGGCATTGGATGCATGCACACAGACTGATGTCATCACATGCAGAGAGTGCTGACACAATGCCTGCAGAGAAAAGAGCTGGGCTGTGGGTTAGGTGTGCCACGCTGTGGTTTACCAGCATGCCAGGTAACTAAGCACCAAAACACCAGACAAGAGCCATCTTTGGTTTCCACCACAGCACAGTGCCTCACTGGGACAGTTACTCCAATGCATCAGTTTAATATATGAATAAGATTGAGTGGCATAGTAATAGAAAACTTATGGTGTCAACTCTCTGCCACTTGAATAGACTTTTGTTAAAGAGCATAAAAATCTGTACTTGGCCTAATAGAGTTTTAAAAAAGTATTTCCATCTAAAAGGACCCATGAGCACCAACATGTGAAGTTCATCGTAGCCAGGGTTTCCGTTGGCTGGCAACTAGCAGCTTTTTCCTTTTTTTTCCTATTACTGAACTAACAAATTGTTTACGGACAAAATGACCAGCAGAAAAAAAATCCCTTTGCAAGATAATGCTTTTTATTCATCGATGGAAATACGTTTGACAGTCATGCTTATCAGTTGATAGGTTATTTGTGTGTATTTTTGTTAGTCATCGTGTATCTTATTTATCCAACACAACTATCACACGCAGACAGCATACAGAGAGCGTATTTTGAGTGGGATTTCTCCTCCTGTAGTAAAACGTGCTTTTATAAGAACATTCATTGCGCAACAATTCTAAATGGAATCGCGTGTTAAAAAAACATTTTGGTGCATGATTAAAAATAGCTACAATTTTATTTCTTTTTTTTAACTGGTAATTGAAGCCCGCATGTATAAGAGATTTTCATCTCGGTCACATACGGAACAGGAGTTGCACGTTCTGTTAAAATGCATTGCCATAATCTAAATGGGATTTCTGTCATTCTGAGCAATGCATATGGGTCCGGTAAATTTATCAAATGGCCGTTAAAAATTTTAATCTTTCTGGTCATGTTGTCCGGCGCCACATTTTCAAAGCGGAAACACTGACAAATGTCAATGTAGGTGTCAAATGAAAACTAAGAGTCAATTTTATTATAAAGGATCGCTTTTTTATACCATTTTCCATCCAAATAATTAGGAAAATGCAAAGTCTTTGATTTCTGGTAAAACATCTTACCAGAAAATAAGTGTTAAAATGCAGAAGAAATACACTGCTCAAAAAATAAGAGGGAACACTTAAACAACACAATGTAACTCCAAGTCAATCACATTTCTGTGAAATCAAACTGTCCACTTAGGAAGCAACACTGATTGACAATAAATGTCACATGCAGTTGTACAAATGGAATAGACAACAGGTGGAAATTATAGGCAATTAGCAAGACACCCCCAATAAAGGAGTGGTTCTGCAGGTGGTGACCACAGACCACTTCTCAGTTCCTATGCTTCCTGGCTGATGTTTTGGTCCCTTTTGAATGCTGGCGGTGCTTTCACTCTAGTGATAGCATGAGACGGAGTCTACAACCCACACAAGTGGCTCAGGTAGTGCAGCTCATCCAGGATGGCACATCAATGCGAGCTGTGGCAAGGTTTGCTGTGTCTGTCAGCGTAGTGTCCAGAGCATGGAGGCGCTACCAGGAGACAGGCCAGTACATCAGGAGACGTGGCGGAGGCCGTAGGAGAGCAACAACCCAGCAGCAGGACCGCTACCTCCGCCTTTGTGCAAGGAGGAGCAGGAGGAGCTCTGTCAGAGACCTGCAAAATGACCTCCAGCAGGCCACAAATGTGCATGTGTCTGCTCAAACGGTCAGAAACAGACTCCATGAGGGTGGCATGAGGGCCCGACGTCCACAGGTGGGGGTTGTGCTTACAGCCCAACACCGTGCAGGACGTGTGGCATTTGCCAGAGAACACCAAGATTGGAAAATTCGCCACTGGTGCCCTGTGCTCTTCACAGATGAAAGCAGGTTCACACTGAGCACGTGACAGACGTGACAGAGTCTGGAGACGCCGTGGAGAACATTTACATTTAAGTCATTTAGCAGACGCTCTTATCCAGAGCGACTTACAAATTGGTGAATTCACCTTCTGACATCCAGTGGAACAGCCACTTTACAATAGTGCATCTAAATCATTTAAGGGGGGGGTGAGAAGGATTACATTATCCTATCCTAGGTATTCCTTGAAGAGGTGGGGTTTCAGGTGTCTCCGGAAGGTGGTGATTGACTCCGCTGTCCTGGCGTCGTGAGGGAGTTTGTTCCACCATTGGGGGGCCAGAGCAGCGAACAGTTTTGACTGGGCTGAGCGGGAACTGTACTTCCTCAGTGGTAGGGAGGCGAGCAGGCCAGAGGTGGATGAACGCAGTGCCCTTGTTTGGGTGTAGGGCCAGCAGAGAACGTTCTGCTGCCTGCAACATCTTCCAGCATGACCGGTTTGGCGGTGGGTCAGTCATGGTGTGGGGTGGCATTTCTTTGGGGGGCCGGACAGTCCTCCATGTGCTCGCCAGAAGTAGCCTGACTGCCATTAGGTACAGAGATGAGATCCTCAGACCCCTTGTGAGACCATATGCTGGTGCGGTTGGCCATGGGTTCCTCCTAATGCAAGACAATGCTAGACCTCGTGTGGCTGGAGTGTGTCAGCAGTTCCTGCAAGAGGAAGGCATTGATGCTATGGACTGGCCCGCCCGTTCCCCAGACCTGAATCCAATTGAGCACATCTGGGACATCATATCTCGCTCCATCCACCAACACCACGTTGCACCACAGACTGTCCAGGAGTTGGTGGATGCTTTAGTCCAGGTCTGGGAGGAGATCCCTCCGGAGACCATCCGCCACCTCATCAGGAGCATGCCCAGGCGTTGTAGGGAGGTCATACAGGCACGTGGAGGCCACACACTACTGAGCCTCATTTTGACTTGTTTTAAGGACATTACATCAAAGTTGGATCAGCCTGTAGTGTGGTTTTCCACTTTAATTTTGAGTGTGACTCCAAATCCAGACCTCCATGGGTTGATAAATTTGATTTCCATTGATAATTTTTGCATGATTTTTTTTGTCAGCACATTCTACTATGTAAAGAAAAAACTATTTAATAAGAATATTTCAATCATTCAGATCTAGGATGTGTTATTTTAGTGTTCCCTTTATTTTTTTGAGCAGTGTATATCAAAACACAATGTTGAAGAAAAGACCCCTGCCAACTAATATCAACACATTTTTTGTTTTGGAAATTTCCTTCTGTAAGTTTCAGGAACATTGCCATACATTGTAATTGTGTTACCAAAAACCCACATGTCTTTAAGATATTTGTTAATTTCTCTTACTAATGAAAAGGGAGGATTATGAAAGTTCACAGAAGTAACAAGTAAAGGGTAGACCTACCAATTAGTTAGTGTTAATGATGTCAAGTTTGTTTATGAATTATTAAGTGATTAAAACTCAATGCTTTTACAAAATCGGTAATGGAATTAATGCAATTGAATTGGCTACAATGGGAAATCATCGTAGTCACAAACCAGTTAGTTGAGTCACCTCATAATGTCCTCCCTTCCACTGCCATACAGTTATGTTCAACTCATAAGTTATTTTGACATCTGGTGGTCAGAGTACAGTATAATGTACTGTACATATCTTGTTTGGGGGGGGGGGGTTACAATAATATCCAGTGTGTAGAATAATACCCTAATATGAACAAGAAGGATATTGCACATTTCAACCTTTGTGTACCTATTCAGGATACATCACCATGAAGAGAATGATATTCATAAATTAGGCATTTATGTACAGCACAGATCAGGGACCCATGATGTAATTCCATTACTGTACTTCCGTTACTGGATGTATAGTGCCTTGCGAAAGTATTCGGCCCCCTTGAACTTTGCGACCTTTTGCCACATTTCAGGCTTCAAACATAAAGATATAAAACTGTATTTTTTTATGAAGAATCAACAACAAGTGGGACGCAATCATGAAGTGGAACGACATTTATTGGATATTTCAAACTTTTTTAACAAATCAAAAACTGAAAAATTGTGCGTGCAAAATTATTCAGCCCCCTTAAGTTAATACTTTGTAGCGCCACCTTTTGCTGCGATTACAGCTGTAAGTCGCTTGGGGTATGTCTCTATCAGTTGTGCACATCGAGAGACTGAAATTTTTTCCCATTCCTCCTTGCAAAACAGCTCGAGCTCAGTGAGGTTGCATGGAGAGCATTTGTGAACAGCAGTTTTCAGTTCTTTCCACAGATTCTCGTTTGGATTCAGGTCTGGACTTTGACTTGGCCATTCTAACACCTGGATATGTTTATTTTTGAACCATTCCATTGTAGATTTTGCTTTATGTTTTGGATCATTGTCTTGTTGGAAGACAAATCTCCGTCCCAGTCTCAGGTCTTTTGCAGACTCCATCAGGTTTTCTTCCAGAATGGTCCTGTATTTGGCTCCATCCATCTTCCCATCAATTTTAACCATCTTCCCTGTCCCTGCTGAAGAAAAGCAGGCCCAAACCATGATGCTGCCACCACCATGTTTGACAGTGGGTATGGTGGGTTCAGGGTGATGAGCTGTGTTGCTTTTACGCCAAACATAACGTTTTGCATTGTTGCCAAAAAGTTACATTTTGGTTTCATCTGACCAGAGCACCTTCTTCCACATGTTTGGTGTGTCTCCCAGGTGGCTTGTGGCAAACTTTAAACTACACTTTTTATGGATATCTTTAAGAAATGGCTTTCTTCTTGCCACTCTTCCATAAAGGCCAGATTTGTGCGATATACGACTGATTGTTGTCCTATGGACAGAGTCTCCCACCTCAGCTGTAGATCTCTGCAGTTCATCCAGAGTGATCATGGGCCTCTTGGCTGCATCTCTGATCAGTCTTCTCCTTGTATGAGCTGAAAGTTTAGAGGGACGGCCAGGTCTTGGTAGATTTGCAGTGGTCTGATACTCCTTCCATTTCAATATTATCGCTTGCACAGTGCTCCTTGGGATGTTTAAAGCTTGGGAAATCTTTTTGTATCCAAATCCGGCTTTAAACTTCTTCACAACAGTATCTCGGACCTGCCTGGTGTGTTCTTTGTTCTTCATGATGCTCTCTGCGCTTTTAACGGACCTCTGAGACTATCACAGTGCAGGTGCATTTATACGGAGACTTGATTACACACAGGTGGATTGTATTTATCATCATTCGTCATTTAGGTCAACATTGGATCATTCAGAGATCCTCACTGAACTTCTGGAGAGAGTTTGCTGCACTGAAAGTAAAGGGGCTGAATAATTTTGCACGCTCAATTTTTCAGTTTTTGATTTGTTAAAAAAGTTTGAAATATCCAATAAATGTCGTTCCACTTCATGATTGTGTCCCACTTGTTGTTGATTCTTCACAAAAAAATACAGTTTTATATCTTTATGTTTGAAGCCTGAAATGTGGCAAAAGGTCGCAAAGTTCAAGGGGGCCGAATACTTTCGCAAGGCACTGTAAATACACTTCACTTATTGTAGTTTAATAACCAAAATAGACGTTTTAAAACTCAAGGTGTCATGTCATAGCTGACAGCCCATTCTTTCTGCAGACATCACTGAATCTTAATTCGGGGGAGACATTTTTGAGATTTTTGGTTGCATAAAACAAAAACTGAGGGAGATTTTACCATGATTATGTTATCCAACTTTGCACCTGCACAGTTCTTCCAGTAAATGTTTTGTGAAATTGTCTTTGTAAATTGATAGCCCTTGTGCATGGAGTTGTATGGTTTGTTGTAACGGTTTTCTGTAGGCAAAAGAGAGTCGGACCAAAATGCGGTGTGGCTATTGCGATTCATATTTTAATGAAACAAGGAAAACCACGAATCAATACGAAAACAACAAACGTAACACAAAAAACGAAACAGCCTATACTGGTGCAAACTAACACACGACAGAAATAAGGACAATCACCCACGAAACACTCAAAGAATATGGCTGCCTAAATATGGTTCCCAATCAGAGACAACAATAAACACCTACCTCTGATTGAGAACCACTTCAGACAGCCATAGACTAAGCTAGAACACCCCACTAAGCTACAATCCCAATACCTATGAAAAAAAAACAAGACAAAACACACCACATACAAAAACCCATGTCACACACTGGCCTGACCAAATAGACAAAGAAAACACAAAATACTAAGACCAGGGCGTGACATTTGTTAAACTTTGAAATCAATGTTTTTTGATTGGTATACAAAAATCTGAGTAAAAGCATAATTACGTTACAGTGGAATTGCCCATAAGCAAACAATTAGCCTAGTCAGCAATGTTTGTTTTACATAAAAAGGTGCCCAAAAAAATGCTCTAACATTCTCTGGGGTATAACCACTTGCTTCAATCCCCTTAGGTCCATACCTGTGATCTTCTAATCATAGGCCATGTTGGAGTTGTGAAGCTGGCATGGACATCAGATTTGAACATGGTGGAGCCAGTCAGACAGTCTGCTGCTTGATGCTGCTTATGAGGACTTCCTCCCCTGAACAGGGTAAAAACCCAGACTAATCACAATGTACTGCCCGTCTATCTACACATCCTCAGAACACGACTCCTCATTCTTGACTACAAAAGAGTTGGGAGGCAAATTAACAGATGAGCTACACATTTTAAACGCCAAACTTTAGTTTCTACCCTCCCCATACATAGACTTCAATGTCCAACATAACCTTGTTTAGACCATGATTTTATTGCAGCATAAAATCTGGATTCCACAAACACATACCATATGTCTTTGTAGTGTGGTGCAGCTGCTAGACAGTGAGAGAGACACTGAGAAGACTGCTATCATACAGGTACTTGTGAAGAACAAGGGAGAAGAAGCTTGACATGCTGACCACACCGCTCGTGTCACATGCACAAGTGTTGCTAAATAAATGTACACATACATGTTATACAATCGCTGCAAGTCCCTCTTCTCCCGCCTCCACATTGCTTTTTAGGAGCATATACCCACATGGGTAATTGAAAGATGAACTGAGGTTCACACTCAAGTCCAGTTGGTAGTGCACCTTCAAGTTGGTTGCCAACCGCAATATAAAGTCCAAGGAACAAGAAGCCTGGAGGAGGAGAGATTACTAGAAACAAACTTTTACCCTTTTATCTGTGGATTAATTGTCAGAGTAGAGGACCATGTGCATTTCAGGTAAAATAGCAACCCAATGTTAATCTAGCTAGCTAGCTAAATTCACATGTTTAATGCTTTTCGACCTGTCCCCAAATGAATATAGTTGTGTCAGAGTTCGTTTTGATATTTCAACCTGCGTGTCCTGATCGCGTCTGGTGTGGGTGGACAAAATCAACATGCGACAGGACAGCAGTGGAGAAGGTGGAAAGTTTTAAGTTCCTTGGCATACACATCACGGACAAACTGAAATGGTCCACCCACACAGACAATGTAGTGAAGGCACAACAGCGCCTCTTCAACCTTAGGAGGCTGAAGAAATTTGTCTTAAAAATCCTCAAACTTTTACAGATGCACAATTGAGAGCATCCTGTCGAGCTGTATCACTGCCTGATACGGCAACTGCACCGCTCACAACCGCAAGGCTCTCCAGAGGGTGGTGCTGTCTGCACAACGCATCACCGGGTGCAAACTACCTGCCCCCCAGGTCACCTACTGCACCTAATGTCACAGGAAGGCCAAAAAGATCAAGGAAAACAACCACCCGAGCCACTGCCTGTTCACTAGAAGGCGAGGTCAGTACAGGTGCATCAAAGTAGTGACCGAGAGACTGAAAAACAGCTTCTATAACAAGGCCATCAGACTGTTAAACAGACATCACTAACACAGAAAGGTTGTTGCCTAAATACAGATTTGAAATCATTGGCCACTTTGACAAATGGATCAATGGTCACTTTAATAATGTTTACATATATCTTGCATTACTCATCTCATGTATATACTGTATTTTCATACCATCAATTGCATCTTGCCTATGCCACTCTGTCATTGCTCATCCATATATTTACATTTACATGTATATACATTCTTATTCCATTCCTTTACTTAGATTTGTGTGTATTAGGTAGTTGTTGTGGAATTGTTAGATTACATGTTAGATATTGCTGCACTGTCTGAAGGAGAAGCACAACCATTTCCCTACCCTCGCAATATCATCTGCTAACCATGTGTATGTGACCAATACAATTTGGTGTTAGATGTAAAGCCACAAGTCATAGCCTAATTCTACCATAAGGCCATGTGTGCCTCTTTCCTTTCTTCCCTGAATCACAGGTTCATAGGTCAAAACTGAAAGAGGATAAGTGAGACAGAGGAACATAGGAACACAAGAACACAATGAACACAGTATCAATCCCTAAAAAGGTACAGGAGAACTAGACCTATGCTCTAGAAAAGCTACAATCACAGAAACGCTGCCTCTAGAAAATAGGCATACTCAACACTTGGCATACAACAAGTAGCCTACATACTTCTTATGAGATCTCAAGGATGTAGTAGTGTAGAAGAAGTCCTAAGTGGTTGTGTGTATTGGCGTGTTAAAAATAAATATGCAGCACTGGTAATCCAAAGGCATTCCTAACAAGACAGCAGAATGTGGAGGCCCAGGGAGAGACCAACGAAAGCCATCAGTGAGGATTCTTGACACCTCAGCCCCCAGTGCATACATAACAGCGGGGATTACAAAGATCAATCTCTCCACAACAGCTGATCTTTTTATGAGAACAGAGCAGAGGCAGCAGCCAGGCCTGTCCACTCCACATTCTGCAAAGCAGTCGCACTCTGTCTCTGCCACAACCCAAGAGGCAGGGCCAAGGAGAAGCCAGTCTCACTACAAGAAACAATGCCAGCTCTTTCCTAAACATCCATGACAGGCCTCTGGGCACGATCATTCACTCAGAAGAATGTGGTTCCTTATTTTACCATCATCATGTTCAAGTGGCTCCACCAGCAGGATTATCCAGCTAATATATACATGGAAACAAACAGCCTATGGGCCACATTTTCATTTGGTGTTGTAGCTAATAAGGCTGTAGCTTAACTCAGCACTAACATCTTGGTCTAACCGGTGAGGGTTAACTCTCTATCAACTCTATATACACTAGAACAGGGATCATTAAATACATTCACCCGGGGGACTTATTTCTCGAGCGGATTGCCGGGGGGCCGGAACATAACTACAAATAATTTGTAGAGGGACAATTGACTGCAAGAAGCCGAAACAGATACAGTTGAAGTCGTAAGTTTACATACACCTTAGCCAAATACATTTAAACTCTGTTTTTCACAATTCCTGACATTTAATCTGAGTAAAATTTCCATGTCTTAGGTAAATTAGTCAGAATAATAGTAGAGAGAATGATTTATTTCAGCTTTTATTTCTTTGATCACATTCCCAGTGGGTAAGAAGTTTACATACACTCAATTAGTATTTGGTAGCATTGCCATTAAATAGTTTAACTTGGGTGAAACGTGTCAGGTAGCCTTCCACAAGCTTCCCACAATAAGTTGGGTGAATTCTGGCCCATTCCTCCTGACAGAGCTGGTGTAACTGAGTCAGGTTTGTAGGCCTCCTTGCGCGCACACACCAATTTTCTATGGGATTGAGGTCAGGGCTTTGTGATGGCCATTCCAATACCTTGAATTTGTTGTCCTTAAGCCATTTTGCCAGAACTTTGGAAGTATGCTTGGGGTCATTGTCCATTTGGAAGACCCATTTGCAACCGAGCTTTAACTTCCTGAATGATGTCTTGAGATGTTGCTTCAATATATCGACAATTTCCCTCCCTCATGATGCCATCTATTTTGTGAAGTGCACCAGTCCCTCCTGCAGCAAAGCACCCCCACAACATGATGCTGCCACCCCCATGCTTCACAGTTGGGGTGGTGTTCTTCGGGCTTGCAAGCCTCCCCATTTTTCCTCCAAACATAACAATGGTCCTTATTAGAGATCGACCGATTACACGGAATGGTCGATTTCAAATTTTCATAACAATCGGAAATCTGTATTTTTGGACACCGATTTGTCAGATTTTTTTTATCCCTTTATTTAATCTTTATTTAACTAGGCAAGTCAGTTAAGAACACATTCTTATTTTCAATGACAGCCTCGGAACGGTGGGTTAACTGCCTTGTTCTGGGGCAGAACAACAGATTTTTACCTTGTCAGCTCGGGGATTCAATCTTGCAACCTTACAGTTAACTTGTCCACCGCTCTAACCACCTGATTACATTGCACTCCACAAGGAGCCTGCCTGTTACACGAATGCAGTAAGCCACAGTAAGTTGCTAGCTGGCATTAAACTTATCTTATAAAAAACAATCAATCATAATCACTAGTTAACTACACATGGTTGATGATATTACTAGTTTATCTAGCATGTCCTGCGTTACATATAATCGATGCGGTGCGTATAGTTGCTCCAATGTGTACCTAACCATAAACATCAATGCCTTTCTTAAAATCAATACACAGAAGTATATATTTTTAAACCTGCATATTTAGCTAAAATAAATCCAGGTTAGCAGGCAATATTAACCAGGTGAAATTGTGTCACTTCTCTTGCGTTCATTGCACGCAGAGTCAGTCTATATGCAACAGTTTGGGCCTCCTAATTTGCCAGAATTTTATGTAATTATGACATAACATTAAAGGTTGTGCAATGTAACATGAATATTTAGACTGATGGATGCCACCAGTTAGATAAACGTAACGGTTCCGTGTTTCACTGAAAGAATAAACGTCTTGTTTTCGAGATGATAGTTTCCGGATTCGACCATATTAATGACCTAAGGCTCGCATTTCTGTGTGTTATGTTATAATTAAGTCTATGATTTGATAGAGCAGTCTGACTGAGCAATGGTAGGCACCAGCAGGCTCATAAGCATTCATTCCAACAGCACATTCGTGCGTTTTGCCAGCGGCTCTGCTGTTTATGACTTCAAGCCTATCAACTCCCGAGATTAGGCTGGTGTAACGATGTGATGTGAAATGGCTAGCTAGTTAGCGGGGTGCGCGCTAATAGCGTTTCAAACGTCACTTGCTCTGAGACTTGGAGTGGTTGTTCCCCTTGCTCTGCATGGGTAACGCTGCTTCGAGGGTGGCTGTTGTCGTTGTGTTCCTGGTTCGAGCCCAGGTAGGAGCGAGGAGAGGTACGGAAGCTATACTGTTACACTGGCAATACTAAACTGCCTATAAGAATATCCAATAGTCAAAGGTATATGAAATACAAATGGTATAGAGAGAAATAGTCCTATAATTCCTACAACCTAAAACTTGTTACCTGGGAACATTGAAGACTCATGTTAAAAGGAACCACCAACTTTCATATGTTCTCATGTTCTGAGCAAGGAACTTAAACGTTAGCTTTCTTACATGGCACGTATTGCACTTTCTTCTCCAACACTTTGTTTTTGCATTCTTTAAACCAAATTTAAAACATGTTTCATTATTTATTTGAGGCTAAATTGATTTTATTGATGTATTATATTGAGTTAAAATAAGTGTTCATTCAGTATTGTTGTAATTGTCATTATTACAAATAAAAATAAATTTTAAAAAACTGTCCGATTAATTGGTATCGGCTTTTTTTGGTCCTCCAATAATCAGTATCGGCATTGAAAAATCATAATCGGTCGACCTCTAGTCCTTATGGCCAATTAGTTCTATATTTGTTTCATCAGAAGAGTACGATCTTTGTCCCCATGTGCAGTTGCAAACTGTAGTCTGGCTTTTTTATGGCGATTTTGGAGCAGTGGCTTCTTCCTTGCTGAGCGGCCTTTCAGGTTATGCCGATATTGGACTCGTTTTACTGTGGATATAGATACTTTTGTATCCGTTTCCTCCAGCATCTTCACAGGGTCCTGAAAGGAAAGGTAGAAGGCCTCCATTGCTCTAGCACTGTGCCCAGCTTGAGAAGTGATTCCCTAACTCTTCTTTTCTTGTATTGTTTTGTTCTGGCTGGAAGGAAGACCAACTCCAAAGCCTTATCAGCGCTGTGCAGTGTCTGGGTGTGTGGAGTTGAGGACAGAGGAAGAGTAGGCCTAGGTGTTGGGGAAAGGAGTGTGGGAGAACCAGGGGAAATCAAGACAGCCTGCTACTGAGTAGACTTTCCAATTAACTTCCTCTCTAAATCCCCAGATGAAATGAAACCAATAACCTACTTGTATTTCAAAAGTTTTAAAAAATGGAAAAAAATGTAATCCATAGCTATACATTCTTCACCCATGGAATTGAACAACATCCACACCTCAAGACAAGCTACTTTTTCCATACACTGCCATGCTTTCTTTTAAAAGTAGCCAAAATTCAGATCTATTGTATAAATAGTGTAGGTATGAAAGGATTGATTAATGATAACATGCAGTTGCAAGAAAGCAACACAATTACATAACATGGTCCAACTTATTTTTTAAATGTTAAACACTGAAGTGATCTAAGGGCTGAATCTTACCTGGGATGTGTAATGTGAGTGTTTAATAAAACTTTTATAAAATAATACATAAAATATATTGGCTTATTTTTTAAATAAACAGTGATTGATACATGTCACAGGGCAATATAGGGCTTCTCTCTACACACAGCACTGCGTGTTTGGCTTGACTGGTGTTTAATGACACTTGTTTTGTGTTTTAGCCTGTGAGTGTATTACATCCGCTCACCCCCTCCCTAAATTCTGTCAAAGTCACACACTGAGATTCTCTCAGGTTGATACACACTGCTTATACCGTAGCAGTGACCCATGGGTGTAACTAAATTAACAGTTCATTCATCAGAGTTGGCGAAAGACAGTATTTCATGATAACACACTCGATATGAAAATTCACCCAGATCAATGCCATGAAAATGGATCAACAAATTCATTGTGGGCTTTAAAGACATGTCCTAATCTGCCATTTTCAACTTGAAAGAAGAACGGCCATTAAACCGAAAAAGATTCTATTTCAACTTCTCCAACTTTTGGAAATTGTCTACTGCACTTGATGTGCAGGCCTAATCATGCAAGTACACTGCATACAGAAAGACTTGATTAATTTATTCCTAGACATAGCCAGCCTAGGTATTTGATCAAAGATTAACTAATTGTATCCATACAGTCCATTCATCTATAGTGCAAACTCATCCATAGTCAACCTATTGGAAACAGCTGTCTAATAGTGCATACAAATATTTGTATGGGACCTATAACAGTGTAGTAGACAAAAGATTAACCAAAATAACCAGGAACTCTATAGACCTAGTCCCACTTGTAGACTTGTATTAGATATGGAATGTAATTGGTGAAAGGTTTGTTATGCATTTTGCTAGTGGTTTACATCTTACAAAATAACTAAATTGTATATTTGTATTCAGAAATATTTGTGCACATCAAGACCAACTGTCTCACCTATCTCATTGGGACATTCTGTAGGCCTATATTTTGCTACTCCAAAACAAAGTGTGTGGAAAGAAATCAGAGAAATAACGTCGTTCCTTTCCACAAACCTTACACACTTTCAAGCAGAAACGGTGTCCTTATGACACCCGACACCGGCGATCAATCGCAGTGCATTGAGGCCTCCGAGTATAGGCTCTAAAATGAACTTTTGCTGTACCCCGCAAGAATTAAGTAAAGTTGGGATAAATAGTAAAAATTCCTATTTTGAAAAATTTCACTTATGATCAATTGAAAACGCGAGAAAGTTTAGACTTGAGTGAACTCCTGCGATAGCCTTGCCACGGAGTGAGTATTCAACTTGTAAAGAAAAGGCTCAAACGTATATTTAAAGAAAATATACGAAAATACATATCCATTTGTGTTTTAAAGTTAAATAGGCAACTTAATTATGGCTATTATAACTACCGACCTCGAGCGAGACACATTCACGTAACTAAAGTCACATTGCTTCCCAGTGTTTTCTAAAAAACATATTAAAACTTTGTAAACTCGGAGCAAAGTCCGAACAATAAAAGTCTCTACTTACCATTAACTACAGAGAGCAAGCTACTATAAAACAGTAATTCCACGAGAAAAACGTCCATTGCAATTGCTCGTAGCTTTAATTCCATAACTCCGACTCCATTCTTCTGGTTATTTGTGCAAAATAAAGTTATAATCCGAGCGACTGTCTTGGTCGATACTTTTGTTGGAACGCTACTCCCGCCTGCCTGCCTGCCCTCATCGTGGAGGCACAAACGAGAATGACAGCGGAAAAAGGACGACGTCACTAGACATACTGTTATTTTATGCCCGTGGTGATTCACTTGATAGTTTTTAAATTATAGTTGCACCTTTAAAAAAAGCACATATCTAATGTCACATTCATTTACAATCATTGAATTCCAAAGCATTCAATGACAAGAGCATTGCTACATCTAAATATTTTCTAAGAAAAACATGGATAACTTAATTAAGGCTATAAGGGGCCCGAGTGGCGTAGCGGTCTAAGGCACTGCATTTCAGTGTTAGAAGCGTCACTACAGACCCTGGCTCGATTCCAGGCTGTATCACAACCGGCCGTGATTGGGAGTCCCATAGGGCGGCGCACAATTGGCCAGGCGTCGTCCGGGTTCGGGTTGGACCAGGGTCGGCCATTATTGTAAATAAGAATTTGTCCTTAACTGACTTGCCTAGTTAATTTTTATTTATTTTACAGGTACAAATATATATATATATAGATATAAATAAATAAAGTATGTGCCACCCCTTTCAAATTAGTGGATTTGACTATTTCAGCCACACCAGTTGCTGACAGGTATATGAAACAGAGCACACAGCCATGCAATCGCCATAGACAAACATTGGCAGTAGAATGGCCTTACTGAAGAGCTCAGTGACTTAACATAGCACCTTCATAGAATGCCACCTTTAGAACAAGTCAGTTCTTAAAATGTATGCCCTGCAATAGCTGCCCCGGCCAAGTGTAAATGCTGTTATTGTGAAGTGGAAACCTCTAGGAGCAACAACGGCTCAGCCACAAAGTGGTAGGCCACACAAACCACTGAGTGCTGAAGCGCATAGCACTTAAAAATCATCTAGTTGCAACACTCACTTCCCGAGTTCCAAACTGCCTGTGAAAGCAACTTCAGCACAATAACTGGTCAGCACAATAACTGTTCATCAGGAGCGTCATGAAATGGGTTTCCATGGACGAGCAGCCGAAACATGTTCTCTGAAGTGATGAATCATGCTTCACCATCTGGTAGTCCGACGGACAAATCTGTGTTTGGTGGATGCCAGGAGAACGCTACCGGCCCGAATGCAGTGTCAACTGTCAAGTTTGGTGGAGGAATAATGGTCTGGGGTTGGTCTGTTTTTCATGGTTCGGGCTAGGCCCCTTAGTTCCAGTGAAGGGAAATAAACACAACAGCATACAATGACATTCTATAGGATTCTGTGCTTCAGCATGACTATTCCCCTGTACTCAAAGTGAGGTCCATAAAGACATGGTTTGTTGAGATCAATGTGGAAGAACTTGACTGCACAGAGCCCTGACCTCGACTCCAACAATCACCTTTGGGATGAATTAGAATGCCGACTGCGTGTCAGGCCTTATCGCCCAAAATCAGTGCCCGACCTCACCAATGCTTGTGACTGATGGAAGCAAGTCCCCACAGCAATGTTCCAACATCTAGTGGAAAGCCTTCCCAGAAGAGTAGAGGCTGTTAGAGCAGCAAAGGGGGGACCAACGCCATAATAATGCCCATGATTTTGGAATGAGATGTTAGATGAGCAAGTGTCCACATACATTTGGACATGTGGTGTTCTGTCAAAAACTAGATTGATATACTGTCAAATATTGATTTATATAAAGTAGTAAATATTAAAATGATTTCTTCTTAGCTTAAAAACACAAAACAACTTAAAGTGAGAATAATTTTGACTTCATAAATATATTGTGTAGGCTACAGTGGATGTGAAAACAAAGTGACAAATTGAGTCCTTTTTGGTCCAGTGTAGGAAGATTGATCGGAAGACTAACATCCGCATCTCAATAAGGGTAGGCTATAGGGGTGTACACTTCCTTTACAACAAATGGCCATGTAGGCTTTACTCCATCCTCCCAGAGGATATTTGGCATGCTTAACCCTTTATTTTTTTAGCATTACCTATTCTGCACATCTATCACTCCAGTGCTTAATTGCTATATTGTACTTATTTCACCACTGTGGCCTATTTATTGCCTTATGCCCCTTATCTTCTCTCTTTTGCACGAACTGTATATATACACTTTTTCCATTGTGTTATTGACTGTACAGTGAGGGGGGAAAGTATTTCATCCCCAGCTGATTTTGTATGTTTGCCCACTGACTAAGAAACGATCCGTCTATAATTTTAATGCTAGGTTTCTTTGAACAGTGAGAGAGAGAAAAACAAAACAAAAATCCAGAAAAACACATGTAAAAAAATGTTATAAATTGATTTGCATTTTAATGAGGTAAATAAGTATTTAACCCCCTCTCAATCAGAAACATTTCTGGCTCCAGGGTGTCTTTTATACAGGTAACGAGCTGAGATTAGGAGCACACATAAAGGGAGTGCTCCGAATCTCAGTTTATACAGGTAACAAAAGACACCTGTCCACAGAAGCAATCAATCAGATTCCAAACTCTCCACCATGGCCAAGACCAAAGAGCTCTCCAAGGATGTCAGGGACAAGATTGTAGACCTACACAAGGCTGGAATGGGCAACAAGACCATCACCAAGCAGCTTGGTGAGAAGGTGACAACGGTGCGATTATTCACAAATGGAAGAAACACAAAAGAACTGTCAATCTCTCTCAGCCTGGGGCTCCATGCAAGATCTCACCTCGTGGAGTTGCAATGATTATGAGAATGGTGAGGAATCAGCCCAGAAATACACAGGAGGATCCTGTCAATGATCTCAAGGCAGCTGGGACCATAGTCACCAAGAAAACAATTGGTAACACACTACGCCGTGAAGGACTGAAATCCTGCAGCGCCCACAAGGTCCCCCTGCTCAAGAAAGCACATATACATGCCCATCTGAAGTTTGCCAATGAACATCTGAATGATTCAGAGGACAACTGGGTGAAAGTGTTGTGGTCAGATGAGACCAAAATGGAGCTCTTTGGCATCAATTCAACTCGCCGTGTTTGGAGGAGGAATGCTACCTATGACCCCAAGAACACGATCCCCACCATCAAACATGGAGGTGGAAAAATGCTTTGGGGGTGTTTTTCTGCTAAGGGGACAGGACAACTTCATCGCATCAAAGGGACAATGAACGGGACCATGTACCGTCAAATCTTGGGTGAGAACCTCCTTCCCTCAGCCAGGGCATTGAACATGGGTCGTGGATGGGTATTCCAGCATGAACACAAAGCCAAAACACCTAGCCAGTCTCCAGACCATAATCCCATAGAAAATCTGTGGAGGGAGCTGAAGGTTCGAGTTGCCAAACGTCAGCCTCGAAACCTTAATGACTTAGAGAAGATCTGCAAAGAGGAGTGGGACAAAATCCCTCCTGGGATGTTTGCAAACCTGGTGGCCAACTACAAGAAACATCTGACCTCTGTGATTGCCAACAAGGGTTTTGCCACCAAGTACTAAGTCATGTTTTGCAGAGAGGTCAAATACTTATTTCCCTCATTAAAATGCAAATCAATTTATAACATTTTTGACATGCGTTTCTCTGGATTTTGTTGTTATTCTGTCTCACTGTTCAAATAACCCTACCATTCAAATTATAGATGGATTCTTTTTTTGTCAGTGGGCAAACATACAAAATCAGCAGGGGATCAAATACATACAAATACGTTTGTTTATTTCATGTGTAACTCTGTGTTGCACTGCTTTGCTTTATCTTGGCCAGGTCGCAGTTGTAAATGAGAGCTTGTTCTCAACTTGCCTACCTGGTGAAATAAAGTTGAAATAACATTTATAAATATATTACCTAACAGTATCAGTCTCCAAATTTGTGTTGCACTTTGATTTGCCTAGCTGACACTACACTTAGCCCATAATGTCTTCACTGACATTTTCAATCTCTCCCCGAGTCTATAATACCTACATGTGTCAAACAGACCACCATCGTCTCTATGCCCAAGAAATCGAAGGTAACCCGCCTAAATGATTACTGCCCCGTAGCAGTCAGTAGCCATGAGGTGCTTTGAAAGGATGGCCATGGCTCACAACACCATCATGCCAGAAACCCTAGACCCACTCCAATTCACATACTGCCCAAACAGATCACGCGATCTCAATCGCACTCCACACTGCCCTTTCCCACCTGGACTAAACACTTCCCTCTGCTACTGGATCCTGGACTTCCTGATGGGCCGCCCCCAAGTGGTAAGGGTACGCAACAACACATCTGCCACGCTGATCTTCAACACTGGGGCCCCTCAGGGGTGCGTGTCCCCTCCTGTACTCCATGTTCACCCCACAACTACGTGGCCAAGCACAATTCCAACACCATCATTAAGTTTGCAGACGACACAACAGTGGTAGGCCAGATCACCGACAACAATGAGACCGACTATAGGGAGGTCAGAGATCTGGCAGAGTGGGGCCAGGACAACAACCTCTCCCTCAATGTGAGCAAGACAAAGGAGCTGGTCATGGACTATAGGAAAAGGAGGGCCGAACAGGCCCCCATTAACATCAACGGGGCTGAAGTGGAGCGGGTCGAGAGTTTAATGCTTTGGTGCCCACATCACCAACAAATTACCATGGTCCAAACACACCAAGACAGTCGTGAAGAGGGCACGACCACACCTTTCCCCGCCAGGAGACTGAAAAGATTTGGCATGGGTCCTGGTTGCATCACCGCCTGGTATGGTAACTGCTCGGCATCTGACCGTAAGGCGCGACAGAGGGTCATGCGAACGGCCCAGTACATCCCTTGGGGCCAAGCTTCCTGACATCCAGGACCTATATACTAGGCGGTGTCAAAAACTCCAGTCACCCAAGTCATGCACTTCTCTCTCTGCTACTGCACAACAAGCGGTACCGGAGCACCAAGTTCAGGACCAAAAGGCTTCTTAACAGCTACTAACTCCAAGCCATAAGATTGCTGAACAATTAATCAAATGGCCATCCGGACTATTTACTGATTTGATAATGTGTCTGAAGCCGCAGGGTGTAAAAAATAAAAAGCAAAAAACATTTTAAAACAATGGCACACTTGGTCTCTACTCATGTTCTCTATAATATACAATAACAGAAAAGTTACTTTTATGATATGAAAGAATGAAGGGAAAATTGTATAAGACACCAGGCATTGTAAACACTGAGGATTAAGCCATAGTCCTGGCAGAAAAAGCACTCCTCGGGTTGAATGCTAAGGTTCTCCAACTGGCATGAACTCGAAAGGGGGAAAAGTAGAAGCAGATGTCCCTCTGTGTATGAGTGAGGCAGGCAACCATTCCCAGCCCAGATAAATATGCCATAATGAAACCTGTCTTTATAGTCACCTGCACCATATAGCCGTCGGCATTCCCTTTGATCCACTGGGCCTTATCCACAAAAAAATTAAAATCATTGGTCTTTGTTGCTTCTAAATATTGTTTATCCCAGTAATATCCACACTACAGTGTAACAAAGTCCATGTGGAACAGGCTCTCTCAAAACAAAAGGCTTATACAGGCATGTCAGTGAGCTTATCACTAACCCCCCCTCACTCTCTGCTTCTCACCAGATATTCATATTGCAGATATTGAAATCGCATGTCCTGGAGGCTGTGATTTCCTGCTGTCTCTGATCTGACAGTTAGAGCTCAATAATGGGAGCAAACACACAACCAGAGCAAATACAGAATATTGAAGAAAAATATGAATCAGGTCTTGGCAGCAATATATTGGGGAATTGCAGAGGGGTGATAAATTATCAATGACAAATACTATAGCAACCAATTGTTAGTTATTTTTTTACTAAATGCAATATTCTTTGGCAAGGGTCAAAAAGGTTATTTTATTGCTAACTATTCCAGGAAATGGGAAACTAGAGCATGTGTGGACCAGGAAGTTCCCAAGAGAACTGTGTGTGGAACAGGGATAAAGTCCAAGGTAATAGATGTCTGAACAAGGACATTTTAGAAAGCACTGGAATGAAGAGAGCTAAGCAGAAACGCAGCAGAGAAACACCATTTAAAGCTGCCTCGAGGTACCAAAAGTTGTTTTTTTAAATGTTACAATTGGAATCCATGTGGTTTTCCCTTTTAGTTTTTCCCCCAAAAATAAATGCATCACTGGTGAGTGCATTGTTAAGGTGTCGGACCACCTCCCTGCTCTCATTACTTTCTTCTGTCAATTAATTCCTAGTCCACACCTTCAAACCTTCTCAACAGACATTACATGTGCATCACATTCCCAGGAAGTAATTACTGGGCTACAGATGTGGGATATTTATGTGCACCACCTTGAGTACACCCAGACTGATTGATATGCCCTTGTAATAAACATCAATATATCTCCCTGCCTGGGAAACACAGCATATACTGTTCACAGGCCTGCAGAAATCTTAAGTCTTACAACAGTTGAAAGACTAGCAGCCTACTAATGCATATTGCTAAAGTGCTGATTTACCCCTACTGCCATTTTATCAAACTTTCTTTTAAGAAATATGAAAGGAAAATGTATTTTATTCTTACTTTTTCCCCTTTACTGCAAATACTATAATTTAACAGTGCATTAGTAAGACTTAAAATTGGCACATAACAGGCCTTCATACCCATTTCCACCCTTGACAGAAGTTCCTCTGCCTTGGAAAGTCTCTTTTGGTCATCATACAAACTGTTCCTCCTCCTTCATAAATGGCTAGACAATTCCCTTGGCTTCAACGTAAATGTGCTTCAGTGATCAATTTGGCATTCAATCTTAATCCAAGGAGAGGAATGGTAACAAAGGAAATATGCTAGTCATGAACAAAGGAAAAAAAGGCATGAAAAATGACATACATACACAACGGATACAAACAAAATGATAACCACCGCACATATAAACCTTTTCACCCTCTTTCCCACAACAATCCAAATGACATTCCGTAGGAAAAAAAAAAAAAAAAAAAGTACTTAACCATATATATATATATGTCTTTCGTCCTATGGGTTGGGGCTGGAAGCATTTGCGTAGAAATGTAAGACAGAAATATAGGACAAACAAACCACTGTTGCGATACTTTGGCCCTTGGCCTGATAACCAAGAGGTGCATTTGTTGGCCCTTCGTAAGAGGTTAAGGCCTGAATAAAACCACAACAGTCCTGGAGCAATTTATACATACAGTAGCTGAAGAAAGAAAATCTATGAAATTGGCATGAGTACCATTAAGACAGAAAAATTTTACAATACTACAGAAAAGGCTGGTGCAAAATTGGCAATCTGTTAACTCACAAGTTATTAATCCTGTTCCAATAAAGAAATTAGATAAACAAACACTCAACTGTCACTTTCAAACCCCTGAATCAGAATACATTCCATTGATGAGGTAGTCCACCTGGGTGTAGTCTTTCGTCCTGTAGCTCTCATAGGCCTGTGTGAGGAAGATGACAACCATAACCAGGAAGAAGACTAGGCCAAACAACAGGACAGCCAATAGGATACTTGTGTCCACCAACTGGCGTGTCAGAGGCCCCCCGGCAACCACGTCTATAATGGCTCTGTTGGTACCTCCATCAAGCCTTTTTGTGCTGACCTCAACAATGAAGGTCGAAGGGACTATGGCATTTCTGGAGGTAGCTTGAGAGCTGGGGACCGCCGGAATGGTTGGTGATGGATTCCTCTCCACAACTATAGATGAGTCTATGGTGGTAGGGGTGGTTATGTTTGGAATTGTTGTTGGTGGTGGTATTGCTGTTGTGGTGGTAGTTGATGTTGGTGGTATTGCTGTTGTGGTGGTAGTTGTTGGTGGTGGTATTGCTGTTGTGGTGGTAGTTGTTGGTGGTGGTATTGCTGTTGTGGTGGTAGTTGTTGGTGGTGGTTTTGTTATTGGGTGTGTTGTGGTGGTGGTAGTTAACAGCATTGCTACTGGTACTACAGTGGTGATAGTAGTGGTATTTGTTGTTGATAATGCTGTTGTCGTCATCTGTGGATTGGCTGGTGGAGGGGTCAGGGCTGAGGGAGTCGTTGTAGTTCTGGGTTCCTGCTTTACTGAAGTGGTTGTCTCAGAGGTTTGGACTGTTGACTTAGGGGGTATGTCAGGTACTGTAGTTCCTCTGGAGGCATTGCTAACAGTCTTACTTGGAATGAAGGTGTCATTCTCAGCGGCTGGCATGGGTGTTGCAGTAATGGTAGTAAATGCAGTGGAGATGGGGGCCTGCCCATTATCCTCACGAAAATGCAAGGTAGAGTCAGTCTCATTGAGGGCAGAGGTGTCTGTACTTTGATTGGCATTATTGCTGGCTGTCAATTCAGGAGCAGTGGGGTTTTGATAGATTTCTGATGAAGTTATGGAACTGGAACTTGAAGACTCAGTGGTAGGTCCAGCGTCACACTTAAGACCACTGATGTTTTTATCTGGGGGGAAAAAACTGATTGTAAAGTCTGACAATTGTAATTGCATTACATGATATGCATTACAAATCACAAAATAGATTGTTAATTTACAAACTGAAAGAACGTTAGATTTATCAATTACACTGAACAAAAATAAAAATTTCTAAGATTTTACAGTGTTAGTTCATAAAAGGAAATCAGTCAATTGAAATAAATTCATGTATGTGAAATCCATAGATTATGGCCTAACTGGGAATAGAGATATGCATCTGTTGGTCACAGAGACCTTAAAAAAAAAAGAAAGTCAGCATCTGGTGTGACCATCATTTGCCTCATGGGCATAGAGTTGATCAGGCTGTTGATTGTGGAATGTTATCCCACTCCTCCTCAATGGCTGTGTTAAGTTGCTGGATATTGGCGTGAACTGGAACACTGTCTTACACGTCGAACTAGAACATCCCAAACATGCTCAATGGGTGACATGTCTGGTGAGTATGCAGGCCATGGAAGAACTGGGACATTTTCAGCTTCCAGGAATTGTGTACAGATCATTGCAACATGGGGCCGTGCACTATCATGCTGAAACATGAGGTTATGACGGCGGATGAATGGCACGACAATAGGTCTCAGTAGCTCATTCACGGTATCTCTGTGCAAACAAATTGCAATCACTAAAATGCAGAAAAATAAATAAAATCAGATAAATGCTTGCCTGGTACAGTTGAAACCGGAAATCTTCCGTAAAGAGCACACTTCTCCAGCATGCCAGTGGCCATCGAAGCAGAGCATTTGCCAACTGAAGTCAGTTACGATTCCGAACTGCAATCAAGTCAAGACCCTGGTGAGGACGGCGAGCACGCAGATAAGCTTACCCGATACGGTTAGTGCAGAAATTCTTTGGTTGTACAAACCCAGTTTCATCAGTTGTCTGGGTGGCTGGTCTCAGACGATCCCACAGGTGAGGAATCCAGATGTGGAGGTCCTGGGCTGGCATGGTTACACTTGGTCTGTGGTTGTGAGGCCGGTTGGACATACTGCCAAAATCTCAAACGATTTATGGTAGAGAAATTAACATTCAGTTCTCTGGCAACAGCTCTGGTGGACATTCCTGCAGTCAGCATGCCAATTGCACACTCCCTCAAAACCTGAGACATCTGTGGCAGTGTGTTGTGTGACAAAACTGCACATTTTAGAGTGTCCTTTTATTGTCCCCAGCACAAGGTGCACCTGTGTAATGATCATGCCGTTTAAATCAGCTTCTTGATATGCCATACCTGTCAGGTTGATGGATTATCTTGGTAAAGGAGAAATGCTCACTAACAGGGATGAAATGTGCATATGGAACATTTCTGGGATCTTTCATTTCAGCTCATGAATCCAGCACTTTACATGTTGCATTTATATTTTTGTTCAGTGTAATAATATTTATATTGATGGTAATAAGTTATATTCTGAACATTACTAACAATGAGTACACATGTGCATGTGTTTAAATATCGCAGCATTTGTATACCTTGTATCCTTATCAGGTCATCGACGGAGATATCATTGCAGTTAGTGCCATTGGGACACTTCAAGAAAAAGCATGTGTAGTTCTCTTTCCAAAAGACAGAATGATCACAGGTCATATGGAGTAAGCCTGTGGAATGAACACAACAAATTAAAAGAAACTCTTGCATGCAGTCAAAATCTTATATTAAACCATCGCCAAATAAGTAATTGCTCAAAAGAAATTGTCCCCCTTTATGCTTCATTGTGAGCAAGATTCCTGGCACCATGACAATCTGTACATCTCAAATGAATTCAGTAAATTTTCCTGCCATGAATCAAATCAAACTGAACAGCAGCATGAACCAAAAGCATTTGTTATGCAGGCAACATCAATGTTACCTCTTCACCTTTGGGCTCCAGAGTGGCACAGCGGTCTAAGGCACTGCATATCAGTGCTTGAGGTGTCACTACAGACACCCTGGCTCTTTTCCAGGCTGTATCACAACCGGCTGTGATTGGGAGTCCCAAACAGCGGCACAATTGGCCTAGCGTCGTCCAGGTTTGGCCGGTGTAGGCCGTCATTGTAAATAAGAATTTGTTCTTAACTGACTTGCCTAGTTAAATAAAAAAGGTTAAATTATATTTAAATACAAAAATATAGCTGGTCAACAACTTATCCAAACATTTACCATCCTTAAAAATAAAATAAAAAGTTACCACAATTAGCCCTGGAAATTTCTTACATTTTCACCACAGCACTATTGTTTTTACTCTATTTTTTTGTGCAACTCATATTTTATTTCATTCCTCTCAGCAACCACTGTCAGGGCTTTTTCAGGAGACCTGGGATCCATTACAGAAACAGATGGGAGAAAAACAGGCCTGTTTACGCCTCCTTTGATCCCTGCCAAACTTTGTGTGTGACTGAAGAGGTAGCTCCAGAACACCTCAGCCTCAACATCCAGCAGTGCCCGCCTGGTGTCTCTTCTCCCACTGCAGAGCAGACCTACTGATGAGGACAAAAGGTGGGGGAAATATTCAGACCAGAGGCAGCCTTGGGCCTGGACCGAAGGAGAGCTAGCCCGTTAGGGAGTCAGTGTGAGAGATAGCAGAGCTAGTTGTGAGACCTCATGTCACACTCCTCCCCGGCCTTATTTTGGAGCTGCTGCTAGGCACTGAAGCATCAAAAGTCCTTTGTGGTTAAAAACTTCAGGTGAAATGGCGTAGAGAGCCATTCCTGGTCAGTGACGGTAAACTAATTGGAAGGCCAGACACTGTTTTAAATTATTCTGCAGCTGTTCCAAATGGGATGGGAAAAGAGTGGAGGGTTGGGAGTTGGGGAAAGCAGGGTCAGTGGGTTTGAAAATCAAAGTTGCAGAGGGCCCCTCTCTCCCCTCCCTCTTAAATTACTAGGGGTCATCCTATGCTAGGGGCTTGACGTGTACCAAACATACAGGTCTCTAAGCTGGAATGCTGAATGATTATGTATTTATAGCGCTTTGTCATACCACACATTACATGCTTCCAGATGGTAATACCAACCTTATTTTCATGCCCTACTACTCAACCCACATTGCATCGTATGCCTCTCAGAAAAGCTGTCACTTGTTTATAGTGGATCATGTGGTGGAACTGGAAGAGGGCTGGGCCATTTACAACTAACTCCTCCCGATAAATACTGCCTGGGGTACATGCATGTACTTGCTGCATGCATCTGACCACTCAGGTGGTGCAGCGTGTGCGGCAAAAGTATTGTAAGATTTAATTAAAGAACATGTCATGACAAAGACTCACCAAAGCAGGGCCAGGCTCATAAACACAGCAAGGCCTAAGCATCCCTTTCATCTTAAATCTGAAACACATGGCTTCTTTGAAATTATGTCCTTTAGCAGAGATGTGATTTGAAAAAAAAACAAAAAAAAAAAAAACACATGGCTTTGCTTTTAACAAAAACGATATTCCACAGACTATTCCCATATCAGTTGTGTTCCTACATCATCCAAGAGGTAAACTTTTAGAGGTAGGGAGGTACAGTTGCTGCCAAATACATTGGCACCCTGCACTTTTATTAAATTAAACAATTTCCTATTTCTTCTAGAATAAGTATTTTTAAATGGATTTTCAACATTGCAGAACACATGTTACTTTAGTAACCTTAAGTTTAAATTGAGAGAATAAAGGCAAATGGCATGGACAAAATTACTGGCACAAATGTATTATAATCCCTAATAATCCTGTTTACACAGACACATTTGAAATCAGGCTACTTGACGGGACTTTTGATAAATGCAGAAGCATACTTTTCAGTTGTTCCTGAATTTATGCCTTGATCACACCGACAGTGTCATTTTGGTACATCAGAAGTACATTAATTTCCAATGGGCCGCTGCATTTGTGTTGCAGAGGCATTTGCAGTATGTTCTGTGTTGTACATAAGTCGGATTTATCGAAAGTATGCATCAAACTGTATATGCACACGGCATGACAGAATTGGTAGTATAAGGTGAATGTTTAACTTTAGATGTACACATATCCAAATGATGCTGCGTACCATTTTGCGCAATGGCGCAGCATTTCTTTTTCTTTTTTTTCAGCTGCGACCTGGCCAAGATAAAGCAAAGCGACACATACAAAGTAACACATGGAATAAACAAACAGACTTTTTCTGTGTTATTGACTATATACAGTGTGTGTACATGAGGTAGGATAAGGGAGGTAAGGCAATAAATAGGCCACAGTGGCAAAATAATTACAATATAGCAATGAAACACTGGAGTGACAGATGTGCAGAATATGAGTGTGCAAGTAGAGATACTGGGGTGCAAAGGAGAAAAATAAATAAATAACAGTATGGGGATGAGGTCATTGGATAGCCTTCTGTAAATAGTCTATGTACAGGAGCAGTGATCTGTGAGCTGCTCTGACAGCTGGTGCTTAAAGCTAGTGAGAGATAGGACTCTCCAGCTTCAGTGATTTTTGCAGTAAGTTCCAGTCATTGGCAGCAGAGAACCTGAAGGAAAGGCAGCCAAAGTAGGAATTGGCTAGGGGGTGACCAGTAAAATATACCCGCTGGAGTGTGCTACGGGTGGGTGCTGCGATGGTACCAGTGAGCTGAGATAAGGCGGGGCTTTACCTAGCAAAGACTTGTAGATGACCTGGAGTCAATGGGTTTGGTGACAAATATGAAGTGAGGGCCAGCCAGCAAGAGCATACAGGTCGCAGTGGTGGGTAGTATGAGGCTTTGGTGACAAAACGGATGGCACTGTGATAGACTGCATCCAATTTGCTGAGTAGAGTGTTGAAGGCTATTTTGTAAATGACATCGCCGAAGTCAAGGATCGGTAGTCTGCGTAGAGGTGGTTTAGAGAATCACCAGCAGCAAGAGCGACATCATTGATGTGTACAGAGAAGAGAGTCAACCCGAGAATTGAACCCCGTGGCACCCCCATAGGCTGCCAGAGGTAGGTGAGGCAGTCATTTGAGAAACCAAGGCTGATGAGTCTGCCGATAAGAATGTGGTGATTGACAGAGTCAAAAGCCTTGCCCAGTTCAATGAATACAGCTGCACAGTATTGTCTTTTATCGATGGCGGTTATGATATCGTTTAGGACCTTGAGCGTGGCTGAGGTGCACCCATGATCACTCGGAAACAAGATTGCATAGGGGAGAAGGTACGGTGGGATTCAAAATTTTCCGTTTTTTCACTTGGCTTTCGAATACCTTAGAAAAGGCAGGGTAGGATAGATATAGGTCTGTAGCAGTTTGGGTCTAGAGTGTCTCCCCCTTTGAAGAGGGGAATGACCGCCGCAGCTTTCCAATCTTTGGGGATCTCAGACGATACAAAAGAGGTTGAACAGGCTAGTAATTGGGGCTGCAACAATTTCGGCTGATAATTTTAGAAAGAGGGTCCAGGTTGTCTAGCCCGGCTGATTTGTAGGGGTCCAGATTTTGCAGCTCTTTCAGAACATCAGCTATCTGGATTTGGGTGATGTAGAAATGGGGGAGGCTAGGGCAAGTTGCTGTGGGGGGGGTGCAGGGCTGTTGACCGGGTTAGGGGTGAGATGGCGAGGAATGCACTTTTAAAGAATAACCAGGCATCCTCTGATGGAATGAGGTCAATATCCTTCCAGGATACCCGCGCCAGGTTGATTAGAAAGGCCTGCACGCTGAAGTGTTTTAGGGGGCATTTGACAGTGATGAGGGGTGGTCTTTTGACCAGACCGTTTACGGATGCAGGCAGTGATTGCTGAGATCCTGGTTGAAGACAGCAGAGATTTATTTAGAGGACAGGTTGGTTAGGATGATATCTTTGAGAGTGCCTGTGTTTACAGATTTGGGGTTGTACCTGGTGGGTGCATTGATAATTTGTGTGAGATTGAGGGCATCAATCTTAGATTGTAGGATGGCCAGAGTGTTAAGCATGTCCCAGTTTAGGTCACCTAACAGCACAAGCTCTGAAGCTAGATGGGGGGGCAATCAATTCACATATGGTGTCCAAGGCACAGCTGGGGGCAAAGGATGGTCTACAGCAAGCGGCAACAATGAGAGACTTGTTTCTGGAAAGGTGGATTTTCAAAAGTAGAAGCTCAAATTGTTTGGGCACAGACCTGGATAGTAAGAGAGAACTCTGCAGGCCATCTCTGTAGTAGCTTGCAACTCCGGCCCCTTTGGCAGTTCTATATTGTTGGAAAATGTTATAGTTAAGGATGGAAATTTCAGGGGTTTTGGTGGTCTTCCTAAGCCAGGATTCAGACACAGCGAGGACATCCGGGTTGGCAGAGTGTGCTAAAGCAGTGAATAAAACAAATTTAGGAAGGAGGCTTCTAATGTTAACATACATGAAGCCAAGGCTTTTACGGTTACAGAAGTCAACAAATGAGAGCGCCTGGGGAATGGGAGTGGAGCTAGGCACTGCAGGTCCTGGATTAACCTCTACATCACCAGAGGATTGGAGGAGTAGGATAAGAGCATGGCTAAAGGCTATAAAAACTGGTCGTCTAGTACGTTCGGAACAGAGAGTAAAAGGAGCAGGTTTCTGGGCACGGTAGAATAGAGTCAAGGTATAATGTACAGACAAAGGTATGGTAGGATGTGAATACAGTGGAGGTAAACCTATGCATTGAGTGATGAGAGAGATATTGTCTCTAGAAACATCCTTTAAACCAAGTGAGGTCACCGCATGTGTGGGAGGCGGGAACTAAAGGTTTAGCTAAGGCGTATTGAGCAGGGCTAGAGGCTCTACAGTGAAATAAGGCAATAATCACTAATCAAAACAGCAATGGACAAGGCATATTGACATTAGGTAGAGGCATGCGTAGCCGACTTGACTCGCACATAATGCCTCGATCACACCTGCAGTGTCATCGCGCAAAGTGGACTGTAGCATCATCTGGATACGTGTGCAACAAAAAAGTTGAACATTTACCTTCTGCTACTATTTCTGTCAAGTTGTCCATGCATTGAATTTGATGCATACTTTCGATAAAGCCAACGTACGCGCCACACAGAACGCACTGAAACGCAATGCTGCAAGACAAACGCACCGTTCCACTAATGTACTTCCGGTGTTTAATCATTTTTTATTTAACTAGGCAAGTCAGTTAAGAACAAATTCTTATTTACAATGACGGCCTACACCGGACAAACCCGGAAGATGCTGGGCCAATTGTGCGCCACCCTATGGGACTCTCAATCACGGCTGGTTGTGATACAACCTGGATGTACCAAAATGCAATCTTCCAAACGTTTTATTTTTAATACATTTATCAACGTCTTATTTATTTTTTTCCTCGCGTAACTTTTTACCCCAGACACTAACCACCACCAGCCGAAAAAGCTAAGTAGTAACATTAACACTATGCCATCTAATTGCAGTCACTGTACTCATAATATACAGGAGAACTATTGCCTTATAGTGAGGATAGCCGTGTTGCAAGCACAGCTTCAGATGCAATCATTAGGCAAGGGCAATTTAAGTGAAGGAAAGGATGAAACAGAATCTGTGTCACCAGTAAGTACAGATAATAGCATAAATCCACCCCCCCAGAGCCATCATCGACTCAGTGGGTTTTGTCCAACATGTCTCCAGACCTACTTATTGCCACAGTCATACCCTGGATCTAGTTGTCCCGTGGAATACATATTGTGGATCTAAATGTTTTTCCTCATAATCCTAGATTATCAGACCACCATTTTATTACATTTGCAATCGCAACAAATAATCTGCTCTAACCCCAACCAAGGATCATCAAAAGCTGTGCTATAAATTCATTGGACAACCCAAAGATTCCTAGACGCACTTCCAGACACCCTCCACCTACCCAGGAATGTCGGAGTACAAAAATCAGTTAACCACCTAACTGAGGATCTTAATTTAACCTTGCACAATACCCTAGATGCAAAAAAAAAAAAACATTTGTCACAAGAACCTAGCTCCCAGGCATACAGAAAATACCCGAGCCCTGAAGCAAGCTTCCAGAAAATTGGAACAGAAACGGTGCTTCCCCAAACTGGAAGTCTTCTGACTTGCTTAGAAAGACAGTACTGTGCAATATCGAAGAGCCCTCACTGCTGCTAGATCATCCTATTTTTCCAACTTAGAGAATAGGAAGAATTCTACATTTATTTTTGATTCCGTCGCAAAGATAACTAAAAAAACAAACGTAATTCAACGAGAGGTTAGCTTTGATAGCAATGATCAATTCATGAACTTCGATGAAAAGATCATGATTATTAGAAAGCAAGTTACGGACTCCACTTTGAATCTGCGTATTTCTCCAACGCTCAGTTGTCCTGAGTATGCTGTTGCGCAGCAGCTCACTGAAGACAAATAATGTATATGAAATGATTGTCAGTTTTTTATCATAGAGACTGCACTCATGAAGCTGGTAAATTACCTTTTAATGGCATCAGACGAAGGTTCTGAATCAGTCCTCGTGCTTCTAGACCCTAGTGCTGCTTTTGACACCATCGATCAGCACATTCTTTTGGAGAGATT
The DNA here is from genome assembly GCF_036934945.1 of Oncorhynchus masou masou. Lineage (NCBI taxonomy): Eukaryota > Metazoa > Chordata > Actinopteri > Salmoniformes > Salmonidae > Oncorhynchus > Oncorhynchus masou. Next base: position 80,421,793 of record NC_088242.1, on the reverse strand, counting down.
AGAAACACTAATTGGTCTACACAGACAAGTTCTTGCCTGGTTAGGATCTTATCTATCGAAAAGATATCAGTTTGTCTCTGCGGATGGTTTGTCCTCTGACAAGTTTCACTGTCCCTCAAGGTTCCATTTTAGGACTATTGTTTTCACTATATATTCTACCTCTTGGTGATGTCATTCGGAAACACTATCAACTTTCACTGCTATGTGGACAACACAAAGCTGTACATTTCGATTAAACATGGTGAAGCCCCAAAATTGCCTACCCTGGAAGCCTGTGTTTCAGACATAAGGAAGTGGATGGCGGCAAATGTTTTACTTTTAATCTTGGACAAAATAGAGATGCTAGTTCTAGGTTCCAAGAAACAATGATCTGCTGTCAGATCTGAAAATGAATATTGATGCTTGTACAGTTGTCTAAAATAAAACTGAAGGACCTCTGCGTTACACTGGACCCTGATCTCTCTTGACGAACAAATCAAGAATATTTCAAAAACTGCTTTTTTCCCCCCATCTTCGTAACCTTGCAAAAATGACAATCAGTTTAAAATAAAATTATTTGTGTGCATGTAAACATAACCATTGATGGCTACAAAAATAATTTGTTGGCAGTTCTTAGCCAAAGGCTATGCAACCAAGTACTAGCTCCGGGGTGCCAATAATATTTTCCATGCCATTTGTCGTCATTTTATAAATTACAATTGTAAACTTACGTTTACAAATATAAAATTGGTTGCGCAATGCTGAAAATCCAATAACAAGGTATGGTGAGCAATGTATATTTTAAAATAAATGGGGAATAATTTATGAAAACTGCATGGGTGCCAATATATTTGGATGCAACTCTAGGTAGCATACAGCATAGCTTATCTTCTAAATGAGTTTAGACACCTTATGAACAAATACCATTTCCACAAGCAGTACGACAACGTAACAAAAATTACTTAATTAACTTCTGTGAACAGGATGTATGTAGGCTACATTGAACAACAAGCTATTTTATACGTTTACAGTCAAATCAATTGTTTGAGTTTTAGGTGCGTTTTCAGTGGGACAACTCACTGCAATATGGCAGTAACACCTGATTTATAGGCTGACTCAAACTTACATACATCCAAGCATTGGGTTTGATTTGTCATTTTCAGGCTGGCTATAACACAGGACTCGCTGATAACATGAGATGACAGACAAGGCAGCAAAAAGAGCCCCAGGACCAGGAGAAGATGCAGGGTCATGGTGAAATGGTGGCACACACTGGGCAGGGAGACAGAGGTGGTGGACAGGAGTCACAATGAAGGCAGGGAACACACCACCATCACAGCTCTAAAATCTACAGGACACAGGCATAGAAAACGGTTTTAAATAAGGTGTTTGCAGTTGTCATCAGCCCATACAAATTCATAGGCCTACTTGACTTTATTTATTTTTTTAACTTGCATTTCATTACATTTTTTCAATAGAGCAGCAGTTGGAATATATTATAACCATGTCAATTCTAGTTTATTCAAGACACATGTATAAAAATAATTTGTCAATTTTGACATCCGTAGAGCGAAATAAAACAGTCGATGTTTTGCTGTAGGCGTCTGCCCTGAGTAACGGGACCTGAGCAGTTTAGAATCAAAGTTTGACTCATGAGCACCATCTAGCAGGATTGCACGGAAACTGCAAGGTGGGACTTTCGTAATTTATTAATCTCGGGTAATGAGGAACTAAAATCTCACGCAATTGGTTTCCATAGTATGTCCAAGATTTTATAATTGTATGGACTATTACACAAATTATACATGAGGTTACAGTTCTAAGATCTAGCTAGCCTGAAGACCAGAGAGCAAGTTAAGCTTGCAGAAAGGCACAAAAGTTGATGTTGTACAGGGCAATACCAACCATTGTTAACTATTCTGGCCTTCAGGTACAGGTTTTATGTTGAGGCACTATAATTGTGATACAATAAATATCAACACGTATACAGGTCAGACATTCAACTGAGTAGGCCTCAAAGCAGTTCTTGAATTCCAGAGTCCTGTTCATTCTTTCTGGACACTCACTGCTTGTAGACAATGCTCAAGTTTACAAAAGGCAAACTCAAGAACACTTTTTCAGAACTCCTGTTGGCTCTACCCTAAATATAATCAGCATTGAGCTGAGCAAATTGTCACAGTTCACTACGATACATGTATGCCAAAGTGGCGATCATGTGATGGGCTCAACAATGGATTTGCTCCACTTCACTCCACAACTGGACAAACGACCAGTTTACAGAGTATGTGTATGAAACACACCAGAGCCTTCTGGCTAGGTATTTATTACACATGTTTAACCCATTGTGCATTCATTTGGCACTAAGGTTTTAACCATATACCGTTGCAGCTAAACCTGCATTACTTTTTCATAAACATACAAGCATCTGTCTTCAGACCTCTCCCTAGCTGAGTTTACTCAACGAGATAGATATCCATTTTTTTAAACACAGGGAGCTGAACTAGAACGAACCTCTCCCTTGCCCAGTAATTTGGCTAGCCGCTAACTAATAGCCAACACTGCGTTGCAATGCAGGTTCATCACACTAACGTTAGTTTGTTAACGTTCGCTAGCTAGTTACTTTATTAGCCAATTGGACAGTTAACTAACAGTTAGTACAGGATAGTTTTTTACTTCGCTAGTTCCTACCACATCCACCACAGCACAGGTCCAAGTAAGTTGTTAGTAGTAACAAACAGAGACTGTAGTAGAGAAATAACCCCATATCTCTGGTAGCAAATGATACTCAACAGTCAATACCCACTTCAATATTATTTGGTAGTAGCTAGGTAGGGGAGCCAGCTAACTAGCTAGTCGCCTAGCTGGATAGCTAGCTAACGTTAGTTGAACACCAAATGAAACTCACCCAGGCAGGAGGCTAACAACACACACCTTCAGTCAACTTATGTCTCTGTTCTTGTAGCTAGAAAACACCATAGTAGTTGACAGTCTATAGACAAACCAAAGACGTGTCATCTCATGTCAACCAACATCAGCAAAACATCCCACTTTCCAACACAGGTGGAGCTAACTGAAGTAGCTAGCTGGCTCAGCAAACAACTACTTAAAGGTCGTCATCACTAGTTACCACAATCACAAAGTCAGAAGGTCCGCCTACTCGACCAATCATATGAGGGAGTGTGATGACGCGTATGCCGGCCGGCTTGCAGGGACATGCGAGAGACGTGTTTACTTAAAAATCATACAATGTGATTTTCTGGATTTTTGTTTTATATTCCGTCTCTCACAGTTGAAGTGTACCCATGATAAGGTTACAGACCTCTACATGCTTTGTAAGTAGGAAAACCTGCAAAATCGGCAGTGTTTCAAATACTTGTTCTCCCCACTGTATATTACTATTGGAATGAAATGCTTGCAGCGGTCTAAGGCACTTTGCAGTGCTAAAGGCATCACTACAGGCCCGGCCGTGATCGGGTGTCCCATAGGGCAGCGCACAATTGGCCTAGTGTCGCCCGGGATAGGGGAGGGTTCCAGGAATTGTGTACAAATACATGCGACATGGGGCCCTACATTCTCAGGCTAAAACGTGAGTTCATGGCTGCAGTTGAATGGCACAACAATGGGCCTCATCATCTCATCATGGTATCTCTGTGCATTCAAGTTGCTGTTGATAAAATGCATTCGTGTTCATTGTCCGTAGCTCATGCCTGCCCATATCATAACCCCACCTCCACTATAGGGCACTCTGTTCAGAATGTTGACATAAGCAATCCGCTCGCCCACATGATGCCATCTGCCCAGTACAGTTGAAACTGGGCTTAATCTGTGAAGAGCACGCTTCCCTAGTGTGCCAGGGGCCATTGAAGGTGAGCATTTGCCCACTGAAGTCGGTTACAACACCGAACTGCAATCAGGTCTAGACCCTGGTGAGGACGATTAGCATGCAGATGAGCTTCCCTGAGATTAATTCTGACAGCTTGTGCAGAAATTCTTCGGTTGCGCAAACCCACAGTTTCATCATCTGTCCGGCTGGCTGGTCTCAGACGATCCCGCAGGTGAAGAAGCCAGATGTGGAGTTCCTGGGCTGGCTTGGTTACACGTGGTTTGCGGTTGAGGCCGGTTGGACGTACTGCCAAATTCTCTAAAATTATGGTAGGGAAATTAATTAATTAATTCTCTGCCAACAGCTGTGGTGGACATTCCTGAAGTCAGCATGCCAGTTGTGTGACAAAATTGCACATTTTAGAGTGGCCTTTTATTGTCCTCAGCACAAGGTGCACCTGTGTAGTGATCATGCTGTTTAATCAGCTCCTTGATATGCCACACCTGTCAGGTGGATGGATTATCTTGACAAAGGAGAAATGCTCACTAACAGGGATGTAAAGAAATATATGCTCTAAATTTGAGAGAACTAAGCTTTTTGTGCGTATGGAACATTTCTGGGATCTTTTATTTCAGCTCATGAAACATGGGATCAACACTTGTTGCGTTTATATTTTTGTTCAACATATTTTATATGAGGTGACAGTATAGAATGTCACGTTTTATTGAGGACATTTTCATACAAATCTGTTTTACCATTTAAAAATTAAATAACTTTTTGTATCTAGTCCCCCATTTGAAGGTGTTAAGTATTTGTACAAATTCACTTATAGTGTATTACATTTAATCAAAGTCACTACAGACCCTATTCGATCCCGGGCTGTTAAATAAAGGCTAGATTTTTAAAAATTGAAAAAAATGCTAACCTCGCCTGTTATTGGATTTAGGTTCTAATTTCTGGTGCAATCATCCAGACAGATCAAGACAAACTCAAGCTAAATGTATTCACCATACTGGGTGTTCCTGCTGCATAGCATGTATACAGTCACACAAGCACATATATTTATACCTTCCGACTAGGCCCTCCACCCTTCTATGTCTAGGATGGACAATCTGTCTCTGTTCTTCCTATTGATTTTATCGTGTCCCAACCTGAGTTCAGAACCTTTGTACTCCTCTGTGCCTTTCATGGATCTTATCAGTCAGGAGAGGCCTTGAGTTATTGGGAGTCCACATTCCCACATTCTCCTGAAGTCCACTAGATAATTGCACTTCTCATACACAAAGAGCTTAAACCTAACACTACTTTCAATCTCAAAGAATATATAAAAACTGTATATTCATACTAAGAGTACATAATGATAGAAAACAGTAAAGACCTAAGACAGTGTTATAGAATAGTAATTACGATCTATCAGCTCCAACCCCAGAGATATGGCTCCTATTCAAGTCTTATAGAATAATTATTGCACTTAGCCTTTGTACTTTCTCTTTGCCCAAATGCCACACACACTTTCAACTCAGTCATCAAGTTTGCAGATGACACAACAGTAGTAGGCTTTACTAACAAATGGGGCAGCAGGTAGCCTAGTGGTTAGAGCGTTAGACTAATAACCGAAAGGTTGCAAGATCGGATCCCCGATCTGACAAGGTAAAATCTGTCTTTCTGCACCTGAACAAGGCAGTTAACCCACTGTCCATAAGCCATCATTGAAAATAAGAATTTGTTCTTAACTGACTTGCCTAGTTAAATAAAGGTAAAAAAAAATAAATGCAAGACAACCTACAGGAAGGATGTGAGGTCCCTGGGAGAGTGGTGCAAGGAAACTAACCTCTTACTCAATGTCAAAAAAACAAAGGAGCTGATTGTGGACTTCAGACAACAGCAGAGGGAGCACACCCCTATCCATATCAACAGGACCACAGTGGAGAAGGTAGAACATTTTAAGTACCTCTGCGTACACATCACTATTTCAGCATACACATCTGAAATAGTCCACCCCCACAGACAGTGTGGCGAAAAATGTGTATCAGCACCTCTTCAACCTCAGGAGGCTGAAAAATGTTGTCTTGGCCCCTAAAACCCTCACAAACCTTTACAGATTTCCAAATGAGAGCATCCTGTCGGGCTGGTACAGCAACTGCACCACCCGCAAATTTAGGGCTCTCCAGACTGTGGTGCGGTATGCCCAACACATCACTGGGGGCAAACTACCTGCCCTCCAGGACAAATACAGCACATGAAGTCACAGGAAGGCCAAAAAGATCATCAAGGACATCAACCACCCGAGCCATGGCCTGTTCACCCGTTATCATCCAGAAGGCGAGGTCAGTACAGGTGTTTCAAAGCTGGGACCATGAGACTGAATCGTCATCCAACTCAGATTTCCAAGTGGGGAACTATGGCCTCTTTCGAGAGTTCAGACTTTCTGTAATTATGGTAGCATCCAAGTGTTCAGAAACATATATTCTTATTTCCAATAAAAGTGACTCCAAATAACATAATACAATATTTACTATTAATTTCTATTGGCCCTCAAATAACAGGTAACATTTTGTACTGTTGCCTCCTATTGAACCATTTTATCTCATATCCAAAATGCTGGAGTAAAGAATCAAATTAAAAGTTTTAGCTTCACTCTGTCATGCCTCGGTCTTAGTATTTTGTGTTTTAGTTAATTAGTTAGTCAGGCCAGGGTGTGACATGGGTTTATTGTTTGTTGTATTCTTAGTGGGGTTTTTTAGTTATTGGGATTGTAGCTGATTAGGGGTGTGTGTTACATAGGTTTGGCTGCCTGAGGCGGTTCTCAATCAGAGTCAGGTGATTCTCGTTGTCTCTGATTGGGAACCGTATTTAGGTAGCCTGGGTTTCGCTTTGTATTTCGTGGGTGATTGTTCCTGTCTCTGTGTTAGTGTTCACCAGTCAGGCTGTAATAGGTTTCACGTTCCGTTTTGTTGTTTTGTATTTATTAGTTATTTCATGTATAGTTTCGTTATCTGTTTCACTAATAAACATGAATAACAAACACGCTGCATTTTGGTCCGACTCTCTTTCGACAAACGAAGAACGTTGTTACAGAATCACCCACCTGACACGGACCGAGCAGCGTGTCAACAGGCAGGAGCAGCCCAAAGAGGAGCAGCCCAAAGAGGAGCCGCGTATTAAGGATTTCTGGACATGGGAGGAAATCCTTGACGGGAGAGGACCCTGGGCTAAACCAGGGGAGTGTAGCCGCCCAAAGGTGCAGCAGGCGAAGAGGAAACAGGAGCTGGAAGGAAAAGGACCCTGGGCTCAGCCTGGTGAATATCGCCGCCCTAAGGAGGAACTAGAAGCGGCTGAAGCGGAGAGGCGCTGGTATGAGGAGGCAGCACGGCGACGTGGATGGAAACAGGAGCAGCCCAGAATGGAGTACAGTATGGATATTACGACGTGGGAAGAAATAGACAGGTGGGCGGCCGGCCCAGAGAGAGTGCCGGAGCACGCCTGGGATTCGCTGGAGCAGTGCGAAGAAGGCTATAGGAGAATGGAGTCGGAAAAAAGACACGGCGGCGCAGAGCGAAGCCCCAAAAAGTTCTTGGGGGGGCTATCAGGGAGTATGGCTGCCTCAGGTAGGAGACCTGCGCAAACTCCCTGTGCTTATCGGGGGGGCTAGAGAGACCGGGCAGGCACCGTGTTATGCAGTGGTGCGCACGGTGTTCCCAGTGCTGGTGCATAGCCCGGTGCAGTATATTTCAGCTCCGCGTATCGGCCGGGCTAGTTTGAGCGTCAACGTCTCCTTGGGCCGGCTTACATGGCACCAGCCTTGCGCTCGGTGTCTCCGGTTCGCCTACATAGCCCAGTGCGGGCTAATTCTCCTCACAGCACTGGCAGGGCAACCGAGAGTATTCAACCAGGTAAGGTTGGGCAGGCTCGGTGCTCAAGAGCTCCAGTGCACTTGCACGGTCCGGTCTATTCAGTACCACCTCCACACCCCAGCCCTCCGGTAGCAGCTCCCCGCACTAGGCTTCCTGTGCGTGTCCTCGGCCCAATACCACCAGTGCCAACACCACGCATCAGGCCTTCAGTGCGCCTCGCCTGTTCAGCGCAGCCAGCGCTTTCTCCCTCTCCTGCGCTGTCGGAGTCTCCCACCTGTTCAGCGGTTCTAGAGCCTTCCTCCTCTACAGCGCTGCCGGAGCCTCCTGCCTGTATGGAGCAGCTAGAGCTGCCAGTCTGCATGGAGCAGCTAGAGCTGCCAGTCTGCAGGGAGCTGCCAGTCTGCATGGAGCAGCCAGAGCTGCCAGTCTGCATGGGGCAGCCAGAGCTGTCAGTCTGTTCGGAGCAGCCTGAGCTGCCAGTCTGCATGGAGCAGCTAGAGCTGCCAGTCTGCAATGAGCTGCCAGTCTGCATGGAGCAGCCAGAGCTGCCAGTCTGCATGGAGCAGCTAGAGCTGCCAGTCTGCAAGGAGCTGCCAGTCTGCATGGAGCAGCCAGAGCTGCCAGTCTGCATGGAGCAGCTAGAGCTACCAGTCTGCAAGGAGCTGCCAGTCTGCATGGAGCAGCCAGAGCTGTCAGTCTGCATGGAGCAGCCAGAGCTGCCAGTCTGCATGGAGCAGCTAGAGCTACCAGTCTGCAAGGAGCTGCCAGTCTGCATGGAGCAGCCAGAGCTGTCAGTCTGCATGGAGCAGCTAGAGCTGCCAGTCTGCAAGGAGCTGCCAGTCTGCAAGGAGCTGCCAGTCTGCATGGAGCAGCCAGAGCTGCCAGTCTGCATGGAGCAGCTAGAGCTGCCAGTCTGCAAGGAGCTGCCAGTCTGCATGGAGCAGCCAGAGCTGTCAGTCAGCATGGAGCAGCCAGAGCCGTCAGTCAGCATGAAGCAGCCAGAGCCGTCAGTCTGCCAGGATCTGCCAGATCAGCCAGACTCTTCCAGATCTGCCAGTCAGCCAGACTCTTCCAGATCTGCCAGTCAGCCAGACTCTTCCAGATCTGCCAGTCAACCAGACTCTTCCAGATCTGCCAGACAGCCAGACTCTTCCAGATCTGCCAGACAGCCAGACTCTTCCAGATCTGCCAGTCAGCCAGACTCTTCCAGATCTGCCAGTCAACCAGACTCTTCCAGATCTGCCAGTCAGCCAGACTCTTCCAGATCTGCCAGTCAGCCAGACTCTTCCAGATCTGCCAGTCAGCCAGACTCTTCCAGATCTGCCAGTCAACCAGACTCTTCCAGATCTGCCAGTCAGCCAGACTCTTCCAGATCTGCCAGTCAGCCAGACTCTTCCAGATCTGCCAGTCAGCCAGACTCTTCCAGATCTGCCAGTCAGCCAGACTCTTCCAGATCTGCCAGTCAGCCAGACTCTTCCAGATCTGCCAGTCAGCCAGGATCTGCCAGTCAGCCAGGATCTGCCAGATCTGCTAGTCAGCCAGGATCCGCCAGTCGGCCAAGATCTGCCAGTCAGCCAGGATCCGCCAGTCAGCCAGGATCTGCCAGATCTGCTAGTCAGCCAGGATCCGCCAGTCGGCCAGGATCCGCCAGTCAGCCAGGATCCGCCAGTCAGCCAGGATCTGCCAGATCTGCTAGTCAGCCAGGATCCGCCAGTCGGCCAGGATCCGCCAGTCGGCCAGGATCCGCCAGTCAGTCAGGATCCGCCAGTCAGCCAGGATCCGCCAGTCAGCCAGGATCTGCCGGATTCAACTGCCTGGCTGGGCTTCATCTCAGTACTGGGCTTCATCTCAGTACTGGGCTTCTTCTCAGTACTGGGCTTCTTCTCAGTACTGGGCTGCCTCTCAGTGCTGGGCTGCCCCTCTGTCCCGAGCTGCCCCTCAGTCCCGAGCTGCCTCAGTCCCGAGCTGCCCCTCAGTCACGAGCTGCTCCTCTGTTATGTAGGGTTCTGGTTGAGGACTATTCGGCCATGGTCGGCGGCGAGGCTGGATCATCCCAGGACGCGAAGGGGAGGAACAATGACATTTATGAAGTGGGGTCCACGTCCGGAGCCGGAACCGCCACCATGGACAGACGCCCACCCGGACCCTCCCTATGGTTTTGAGGTGCGTTCGGGAGTCCGCACCTTTGGGGGAGGGGGGGGTTTCTGTCACGCCCTGGTCTTAGTATTTTGTGTTTTAGTTAATTAGTTAGTCAGGCCAGGGTGTGACATGGGTTTATTGTTTGTTGTATTCTTAGTGGGGTTTTTAGTTATTGGGATTGTAGCTGATTAGGGGTGTGTGTTACATAGGTTTGGCTGCCTGAGGCGGTTCTCAATCAGAGTCAGGTGATTCTCGTTGTCTCTGATTGGGAACCATATTTAGGTAGCCTGGGTTTCGCTTTGTATTTCGTGGGTGATTGTTCCTGTCTCTGTGTTAGTTTCACCAGTCAGGCTGTAATAGGTTTCTCGTTCCGTTTTGTTGTTTTGTATTTATTCGTTATTTCATGTATAGTTTCGTTATTTGTTTTCACTAATAAACATGAGTAACCAACACGCTGCATTTCGGTCCGACTCTCTTTCGACAAACGAAGAACGTCGTTACACACTCTCCAAATAAATACACATGTGAGTGTATGAACATACATAATAAAGTGTAACCAACGTTTCAGAAACAATATATAGAACATTTAGCAATTTTATAACAAATTTCATGCAATTCTACTAATTTTGCCATGGAGCAAAAAGAAAGAATGTGCTGTTTCACAGCTAATTTCCTGCAATTCTACCTTTTTTGCTATGGGGTGAAGAGAAAGTTTTGCAGTTTTATACATTTTGATATGACTTATCCCATGTTAATATGATGTCTGAGTGAGAAGGACAAACAAAATTAATGGGCACTCGCTGGAGGTCAGGATCCTTGGGTATGTGCTTGGTCAGTATTCAGCGAAGTTTAGATAGCTGGTTAGACTAACTACATGTCACGACTTCTGCAAAGTCGATGCCTCTCCTTGTTCGGGTGGTGCTCGGTGGTCTTCTAGCCATCATTGATCCATTTTTAATTTTCCATTGGTTTTGTCTTGTCTTCCTACACACCTGGTTTCAATCCCATTCATTACCTGTTGTGTATTTAACCCTCTGTTTCCATGCATGTCTTTGTCAGAGATGGTTTCTTGTTTCAGTTTTGTGTTGTTTGTATTTGGTGCGCAACGGGTCCTCGTACCCAATTTGTTTCATTTATGGTTTTATGAGTCATGTTTTGTTTTATTAAAAACTCAATTTACCAAGTTTATTATCCTGCGCCTGACTTCCCTGCCACCTATACACACGTTTGTGACAGAATCTCTGACCACCAATGAAGTCAGCAGGAGAAGGTACCCCGACCATGGAGGTGGAGGCGCGCGTCATGGTACATACAGCAATGATTTCCAAACTGAGTGTCGCCATGGATCGTGTTGTCCAGAATATGAACCACTGGGAGACACAGGGAGTTTTCCCAGCGCCTCCACTAGCACAACTGGGGTCTCCCCTGAACGCCTCTTTCCCACCTGAAACTAACAGGATCCAGCTATCCATGCCACAGAGATACGACGGAGATGCTGCAGGGTGCCAGGGTTTCCTTCTTCAACTAAGCCTGTACCTGGCCACGGTCCACCCAGCTCCATTGGACCGTGAGGAGTTTCGTCCCCTTCTCATGCCTCACCGGGAAAGCCCTGGAGTGGGCCAACGCTGTGTGTGGAGGGGGGATGCAGCGTTGGACGATTTTGAGGAATTCACCCGCTGTTTCCGGACAGTATTCGACCACCCACCTGAGGGCAGAGCAGCGGGTGAGCGCCCCTACCATCTGAGGCAGGAGAAGAGGAGCACCCAGGAGTTTGCACTGGAGTTTAAGACCCTGGCTGCCGGAGCTGGATGGAGCAACCGGGCCTTAATCGACCATTACTACTGTAGTCTACATCAGGACGTGCGTCGGGAGCTGGCTTGCAGAGACACCACCCTCACCTTCGACCAGCTCGTGGACCTGTCCATCCGGCTGGACAACCTGCTGGCTACTCGCGGACGTCCAGATCAGGGTCTGGTTGTTCCATCCTCCCGCACACCCTCTCTGATAGCTAAGGAGCTGGGAGGTGCAGTGCACAGGGAGAAAGGAGGGGGTTCCCGCTCGTGCACCATATGTGGCCACAGAGGTCACACTGCTGGTCGGTGCCGGGTTGGTTCCTCTGGGTATCGAGGCGACAGGCAGGGCACTCTGGCGTCACCCCAGGTGAGTAGGCACCATTCTCATCCAGAGCCCTCTGTTGCAAATATGTTTGTCTCTGTTACCTTTCCTGAATTTTCCCCGTGTTCTCAGCATAAGGCACTAGTAGATTCAGTTGCGGCTGGGAATTTCATTAATAAAGGATTCGCTCATAGTTTAGGGATTCCCATTGTTCCTGTCAATATGCCTTTCTCCGTTCATGCTTTAGATAGTCAACCATTAGGGTCAGGGTTTATCGGGGAGGCCACCGCTCCTTTGAGAATGGTAACGCAGGGGGTCACAGAAAAAAAGATGAGTCTTTATCTTATTAATTCTCCTGCAAATTCTGTGGTGCTGGGCCTACCTCTTATCGCTACGATGATTGAGTCAATGCACGGGGCGTGCTTCTTCACTAAACTGGATCTCAGGAGTGCATACAATCTGGTGCATATTAAGAAGGGAGACAAGTGGAAGACGGCATTTAGTACCATCTCAGGGCATTATGAGTACCTAGTCATGCCGTATGGGTTGATGAATGCTCCATCAGTCTTCCAATCATTTGTGGACAAGATTTTCAGAAACCTGCACGGGCAGGGTGTAGTGGTGTATATCGACGACATTCTGATATACTCCGCTACACGTGCCGAGCATGTGTCCCTGGTGCGCAAAGTGCTTGGTCGCCTGTTGGAGCATGACCTGCACATCAAGGCTGAGAAATGCTTGTTCTTCCAACAGTCCATCTCGGATTTCCACATCAGAGGTGTCGATGGAGAGTGATCACATTGCAGCCGTGCATAATTGGCAGTCTCCCACCACGGTAAAGGAGGTGCAGCAAATCTTAGGGTTTGCCAACTACTTCCGGAGATTTATCGGGGTTTTGGTCAGGTTGCTACTCCCATTATCTCACTGCTAAAGGGGGGCCCGGTGCGCTTGCAGTGGTCAGCTGAGGCAAACAGGGCTTTTAGGCACCTGAAGGCTCTGTTTACCTCGGTTCCTGTGTTTGCTCATCCGGATCCCTCTTTGCCGTTCATAGTGGAGGTGGACGCATCCGAAGCTGGGATATGAGCAGTGCTCTCTCAGCGCTCGGGTGCGCCACTGAAGCTCTGCCCCTGTGCCTCATTTTCGAAGAAGCTCAGCCCAGCGGAGCGAAACTATGTGGGGGACCGGGAGCTGTTGGCTGTCGTCAAGGCCTTGAAGGCGTGGAGACATTGGCTTGAGGGGGCCAAATACCTTTTTCTCATCTGGATTGACCATCGCAATCTGGAGTACATCCGGGAGGTGAGGAGACTGAATCCTCGCCAGGCAAGGTGGGCCATGTTTTTCACCTGTTTTGTGTTTACCCTCTCTTACAGACCAGGCTCCCAGAACGTTAAGGCAGACACATTGTCCCGGCTGTATGACACGGAGCAGTCCATGGATCCCACTCCCATACTCCCAGCCTCTTGTTTGGTGGCGCCGGTAGTGTGGGAGCTGGACGCGGACATTGAGCGGGCGTCACGTGCAGAGCCCTCTCCCCCTCAGTGTCCAGCTGGGTGCCTATACGTTCCGTCTGCTGTCCGCGACCGACTGATCTATTGGGCCAACACGTCACCCTCCTTTGGTCATCCTGGGATAGGTCGGACGGTGCGCTGTCTTGATGGGAGGTACTGGTGGCCCACTTTAGCTAAGGACGTGAGGATTTATGTTTCCTCCTGCTCAGTGTGCGCCCAGAGCAAGGCTCCTAGACACCTGCCCAGAGGTAAGTTACAACCCTTATCCGTTCCACAACGGCCGTGGGCACACCTGTCGGTGGATTTCTTAACTGATCTTCCACTTTCACAGAGTAACACCATGATCCTGGTCGTTGTGGATCATTTTTTAAGTCCTTGCCCGGTCTGCCTACGGCCTTACAAACTGCGGAGGCTCTGTTTACAGGGGTGCCTGAGGATATAGCGTCTGATCGGGGTCCCCAGTTCATGTCAAGGGTCTGGAAGGCATTCATGGAACGTCTGGGTGTCACACCCTGACCATAGATTACTTTGTATGTTTCTATGTTTTGGTTGGTCAGGGTGTGATCTGAGTGGGCATTCTATGTTGGATGTCTTGTTTGTCTATTTCTATGTCTGGCCTGATATGGTTCTCAATCAGAGGCAGGTGTTAGTCATTGTCTCTGATTGGGAACCATATTTAGGTAGCCTGGGTTTCACTGTGTGTTTGTGGGTGATTGTTCCTGTCTCTGTGTTTTGCACCAGATAGGACTGTTTTAGGTCTTCGCATGTTTGTTGTTTTGTTAGTTTATTCGTGTACATTTTTCTTTATTAAAGTACAATGAATAACAACCATGCTGCATTTTGGTCCGCCTCTCCTTCTACAGACGAAAGCCGTGACACTGGGGGTCTCGGTCAGCCTTACCTCAGGTTTTCACCCCGAGAGTAATGGGCAGGTGGGCAGAGTTAACCAGGATGTGGGTAGGTTTCTGCGGTCTTATTGCCAGGACCGGGCCGGAGGAGTGGGCGAAATTCGTGCCCTTGGCAGAGATGGCCCAGAACTCACTACGCCACTCCTCCACTAACCTTTTTCCTTTTCTATGTGTATTAGGGGTATCAGCCGGTTCTGGCTCCATGGCATCAAAGTCAGAACGAAGCTCCTGCGGTGGACAATTGGTTAAGGCGCGCAGAGGAAACCTGGGAGGCTGCCCACATCCACCTTCAGCGCGCCATACTGCGCCAGAAAGTTGGCGCAGACCGTCACTGTAGTGAGGCCCAGGTGTTTGCACCAGGGGACAGGGTCTGGCTCTCGACCCGAAACCTGTCCCTGGGAAGGGTACGGTCCGGAGGAGAGATGCTGGGTTCCTGTGGATGACGTATTAGATCCTTCCATGCTGCGAGAATTCCACCGTTTCCATCCGGATCGCCCTGCGCCCCGCCCTCCGGGTCATCCCAGAGGCCGGTGTTGTTGCGCTGCTGGAGCCGTGCGTCAGGGGAGGGGTACTGTCACGACTTCTGCCGAAGTCGATGCCTCTCCTTGTTCGGGTGGTGATCGGCGGTCGACGTCACTGGTCTTCTAGCCATCGATCCATTTTTCATTGTTTTTGTCTTCTCTTCCTACACACCTGGTTTCAATCCCATTCATTACCCGTTGTGTATTTAACCCTCTGTTTCCCATTATGTCTTTGTCAGAGATTGTTTCTTGTTTCAGTTTCGTGTTTGTATTTGGTGCGCGATGGGTCCTCATACCCAATTTGTTTAATTTATGGTTTTATGAGTTTTGTTTTGTTTTATTAACTCCATTTAACAAGTTTACTCTCCTGTGCCTGACTTCCCTGCCACCTATACACACATTTGTGACACTACAAATCTATTTATGTTGTTGTTGCTGAAATGGCTAGTTGAGTGACTGACAGACATAACAAGAGAAGAATTGCTGATGCACAACCAAATTTCTAAATTCCACCTGGTGTATTGTACTTTATACAATGGGTGGGTCTAATCCTGAATGCTGATTGGTTAGTGAATTGCGCAGTCAGCTGGAACAGAGTAAATAGGCATTTTAACGTCAGAGATTTAGCCGGTGGTAACTTGTGGAACAGAACCAGCTGGAAAGCGAAGTTACCACCGGCTAAAAATATGCCGTTAAAATGCCTTCTGGGTTGGATGGGCACTCTGTCAAGAAGCAGTGTGGCTTGGTTGGGTTGTGTTTCAGAGGACGCATGGCTCTCGACCTTCGCCTCTCCCGAGTCCGTACGTGAGTTGCAGTGATGAGACAAGACTATAACTACTACCAATTGGATACCATGAAATTGGGGAGAAAAAAAGGGGTGAAAAATACACACAAAAAAATAATTACTCTCAATAGTAAGTTGAGATCTTGACTGAGTTCCCCCCAAAATAATTGAATAAAAAAATATAATACAAATGGTTGGAGGCCGGCACTGCCTGTCAATTCATGTACATTCTTCGTAACTACTTTGGATATCAATGTTTGGATAACATTCCCAAGCCATTGCATTTATCAGGAGTTGATCACAACAATTTGAAGTAACCAGAGATAATGAGGGCTATTATGGAATATTATTAACACTTGGGTAAAGCCTATTAGTAGATAACAAAGGAGTACCCTCCAAACTCGTCATTAAGCATGGGTCTCGACCCTGCCCTGTGCAACTGGGTTCCGGACTCTGACGGGCCGCCCCCAAGTTGTGGAGGTAGGAAACAACACCTCCACTTGGGTGCTCAGCCCCCGCCTGTACTCCCTGTTCCCCCATGACTGTGTGGTCATGCACACCTCCAACTCAATCATCAAGTTTGCAGACAACACTACAGTGGTAGGGTTGATTACCAACAAAGAAGGCCTACAGGGAGGAGGTGAGGGCCCTTGGAGTGTGGTGTCAGGAAAATAACCTCACACTCAACGTCAACAAAACAAAGGAGATGATTGTGGACTTCAGAAAACAGCAGAGGGAAATTATCCCCTATCCACATCAACAGGACAGTAGTGGAGAAGGTGGAAAGGTTTAAGGTCCTCTGTGTACACGTCACTGACAAACTGAAATGGTCCACCCACACAGACAGCGTGGTGAAGAAGGTGCAATAGCGCCTGGTACGGCAACTGCTCAGCCCACAACCGTAAGGCTCTCCAGAGGGTAGTGCTGTCTGCACAACGCATCACCGAGGGCAAACTACATGCCCTCCAGGACACCTACATCACCCGATGTCACAGGAAGGCCATAAAGATCATCAAGGACAACAACCACCCGAGCCACTGCCTGTTCACCCCACTATCATCCAGAAGGCGAGGCCAGTATAGGTGCTTCAAAACTGGGACCGAGAGACTGAAAAACAGCTTCTAGCTCAAGGCCATGATACTGTTAAACAGCCATCACTAACACTGAGTGGCTGATGCCAACATACATACTCAAATCTCTAGCCACTGTAATAATTAATAATTTGATGTAATAAATGTATCACTAGTCACTTTAAACAATGCCATTTTATATAATGTTTACATAACCTACATTACTCATCTCATATGTATATACTGTACACTATACCATCTTCTGCATCTTGCCTATGCCGCACGGCCGTCTCTCATCCGTATATTTATATATACATATTCTTATTCATCCCTTACACGTGTGTATAAGGTAGCTGTTGTGAAATTGTTAGATTACTTGTTATATATTACTGCACTGTCGGAACTAGAAGCGCAAGCATTTCGCTGCACTCACGTCAACATCTGCTAAACATGTGTATGTGACCAACGCATCCAAGATGGCGTAGCAGTCAGATGTCTTTGTCCTTCGTCTTGTTGTGTCCCATGTATATATATTTTTAGATATTTTTCTTCGCATATCTTTTTGATCTTTTTCTAAACATCAACTTCAAAATACACTCCTTCAACCCGCATCACCCAATGTGGTGTGGATCTGTTTTTTTCTAAAGTATTGTTATCTGCCTCTGAACCGGAATCCCCCAACAGAAGCTAGCCAGCTCACTAGCTACTAGTTAGTAGTCAGCTAACCACTGCTAGCAGTCATCAGCGAGCAGTAAGCTCGGAAAGCTCTCGCCAGTTTGTACAACCCGATTCAAACCAGAGAATACCGGACCTATTTTCTCTCCATATCCCCAGATTCCTACCACAAGCTCTGAACCTTTTTACGTGGATCATCACAGCTAGCTATCTGCAATCCGAGTGACAACACCTGGCTAACGTCTCTGTCCCGAAGCAAGCACCAATTAGCTTGGAGCTAGCTTTTGCTAGGCCCATCTCCCAGCTAGCTGAAGAGGCCCATCAGCCAGCCACTCCTGGGCTACAATACTTGGACCCCTTCTACTGCCGGTACGGGGAACGGAACCCCGCCGATCCTTCACGACTGGACTACCGACGTAATCTGCTCAAGGGGGTACTCAACTGGCTCCTACATCGCGACGTGCCCTGAATGCCAATCTGCTAGCCTGCTAGCCGTGGCCCGCTAACTGTCTAGAGCATATCAGACTCTTAGCTAATAGGCCCATCGGCCAATTTTTCGGGCCACTATACCTATTTTGCCAATTGGCCTGGGCCCCTTTTACTCAACGAAACCCTGCTTATCCATCACGACTGGACTACCGACGTAATCTGCCCAAGTTTTTTTTCTCCAAAAGGCCCATCCGTCGCGACATCCCTCTAAGGCCCTTCTGCTAGCTTGCTATCCCCGGCCTGCTAGCTGTCTGAATCGCCGTGTCTCAAGCCAACCCAACCACTCACTGGACCCCTATGATCACTCGGCTACGCATGCATCTCCCTAATATCAATATTCCTTGTCCATTACTTTCATGGTTAGTGATTATTGTCTTATTTCACTGTAGAGCCTCTGGCCCTGCTCAATATGCCTTCACCAACCACTTAGTTTCACCTCCACATATGCGGTGACATCACTTGGTTTAAATGTCTCAAGAGACAATATCTCTCTCATTATTACTCAATGCCT
This sequence comes from Oncorhynchus masou masou, assembly GCF_036934945.1. NCBI lineage: Eukaryota > Metazoa > Chordata > Actinopteri > Salmoniformes > Salmonidae > Oncorhynchus > Oncorhynchus masou. Next base: position 80,403,417 of record NC_088242.1, on the reverse strand, counting down.
AGGGTTACCTCCAATGTACTCACATCCTACCATAGCTTTGTCTGTACATTATGCATTGAATCTATTCTATTGCGCCCAGAAACCTGCTCCTTTTACTCTCTGTTCCGAACGTACTCGACGACCAGTTCTTATAGCCTTTAGCCTTACCCTTATTCTACTTCTCCTCTGTTCCTATGGTGATGTAGAGGTTAGTCCAGGCCCTGCAGTGCCTAGCTCCACTCCTATTCCCCAGGTGCTCTCAATTGTTGACTTCTGTAACCGTAAAAGCCTTGGTTTCATTCATGTTAACATTAGAAGCCTCCTCCCTAAGCTTGTTTTATTCACTGCTTTAGCACACTCTGCCAACCCGGATTTCCTAGCCATGTCTGAATCATGGTCTAGGAAGACCACCAAAAACCCTGAAATTTCCATCCCTAACTAAAAAAAATTCCAACAAGATAGACCTGCCAAAGGGGGCAGTGTTGCAATCTACTGCAGAGATAGCTGGCAGATTTCTGTCTTACTATCCAGGTCTGTACCCAAACAATTCAAGCTTCTACTTTAAAAAATCCACCTTTCAACCAGGAACTCAGCGATCACTGCGCCCGTAATGGGTCTGCGGTCAAACGACCACCCCTCATCACTGTCAAACGCTCCCAAAAACACTTCAGCAAGCAGGCCTTTCTAATCGACCTGGTGCGTGTATCCTGGAAGGATATTGACCTCATCCCCTCAGTAGAAGATGCCTGGCTATTCTTTAAAAGTGCCATTCTCACCATCTTAAATAAGCATGCACCATTCAAAAAATTTAAAACCAGGAAAAGATATAGCCATTGGTTCTCTCAAGACCTGACTGCCCTTGACCAGCACAAAAACACCCTGTGGCGTTCTGCATTAGCATCGAATAGGCCCTGTGACATGCAACTTTTCAGGGAAGTTAGGAACCAGTATACACAGGCAGTTAGGAAAGCAAAGGCTAGCTTTTTCAAATAGAAATGTGCATCCTGTAGCACAAACTCAAAAAAGTTCTGGGACACTGTAAAGTCCATGGAGAATAAGTGTGGCTCAGTCGGTAGAGCACGGCGCTTGCAACGCCAAGCGTCGTGGGTTCGATTCCCGCTGGGACCACCCATATGTAAAAGTAGTGGCCCCAGCCGACTTGTAAGTCGCTTTGGACAAAAGCGTCTGCTAAATGGGATATATTAAGAGCACCTCCTCCCAGCTGCCCAATGCACTGAGGCTAGGAAACACTGTCACCAATGATAAATCCACTAATATTGAGAATTTCAATAAGCATTTTTCTACGGCTGGCCATCCTTTCCACCTGGCTACCCCTACCCCAGTCAACAGCCCTGCACCCCCCACAACAACTTGTCCAAGCCTCCCCAATTTCTGCAAATCCTGAAAGAGCTGCAAAATCTGGACCCTCTATTTCTAAAATGATCTGCCGAAATTGTTGCAACCCCTATTACTAGCCTGTTCAACCTCTCTTTCGTATCGTCTGTGTTTCCTAAAGATTGGAAAACTGCCACGGTCATCCCCCTTTTCAAAGGGGGAGACACTCTAGATCCCTGCCTTTTAAGGTCTTCGAAATCCAAGTTAATAAACAGATTCCCGACCATTTCGAATCCCACCGTACCTTCTCCACTATGCAATATGGTTTCAGAGCTGGTCATGGGTGCACCTCAGCCACGCTCAGGGTCCTAAAAGATATCATAACCGCTATCGATAAGAGATACAGCCGTATTCATCGACCTAGCTAAGGCTTTCGACTCTGTCAATCACCACATTATTATCGGCAGACTCAACAGCCTTGGTTTCTCAAATGACTGCCTCGCCTGGTTCATCAACTACTTCTCAGACATCGGAGGGCCTGTTGTCCGGACCTCTGGCAGTCTCTATGGGGGTGCCACAGGGTTCAATTCTCGGGCCGACTCTCTTCTCTGTATACAGTGCCTTGCGAAAGTATTTGGCCCCCTTGAACTTTGCGACCTTTTGCCACATTTCAGGCTTCAAACATAAAGATATAAAACTGTATTTTTTTGTGAAGAATCAACAACAAGTGGGACACAATCATGAAGTGGAACGACATTTATTGGATATTTCAAACTTTTTTAACAAATCAAAAACTGAAAAATTGGGTGTGCAAAATTATTCAGCCCCCTTAAGTTAATATTTTGTAGCGCCACCTTTTGCTGCGATTACAGCTGTAAGTCGCTTGGGGTATGTCTCTATCAGTTTTGCACATCGAGAGACTGAAATTTTTTCCCATTCCTCCTTGCAAAACAGCTCGAGCTCAGTGAGGTTGGATGGAGAGCATTTGTGAACTGCAGTTTTCAGTTCTTTCCACAGATTCTCGATTGGATTCAGGTCTGGACTTTGACTTGGCCATTCTAACACCTGGATATGTTTATTTTTGAACCATTCCATTGTAGATTTTGCTTTATGTTTTGGATCATTGTCTTGTTGGAAGACAAATCTCCGTCCCAGTCTCAGGTCTTTTGCAGACTCCATCAGGTTTTCTTCCAGAATGGTCCTGTATTTGGCTCCATCCATCTTCCCATCAATTTTAACCATCTTCCCTGTCCCTGCTGAAGAAAAGCAGGCCCAAACCACGATGCTGCCACCACCATGTTTGACAGTGGGTATAGTGTGTTCAGGGTGATGAGCTGTGTTGTTTTTACGCCAAACATAACGTTTTGCATTGTTGCCAAAAAGTTCAATTTTGGTTTCATCTGACCAGAGCACCTTCTTCCACATGTTTGGTGTGTCTCCCAGGTGGCTTGTGGCAAACTTTAAACAACACTTTTTATGGATATCTTTAAGAAATGGCTTTCTTCTTGCCACTCTTCCATAAAGGCCAGACTTGTGCAATATACGACTGATTGTTGTCCTATGGACAGAGTCTCCCACCTCAGCTGTAGATCTCTGCAGTTCATCCAGAGTGATCATGGGCCTCTTGGCTGCATCTCTGATCAGTCTTCTCCTTGTATGAGCTGAAAGTTTAGAGGGACGGCCAGGTCTTGGTAGATTTGCAGTGGTCTGATACTCCTTCCATTTCCATATTATCGCTTGCACAGTGCTCCTTGGGATGTTTAAAGCTTGGGAAATCTTTTTTGTATCCAAATCCGGCTTTAAACTTCTTCACAACAGTATCTCGGACCTGCCTGGTGTGTTCCTTGTTCTTCATGATGCTCTCTGCGCTTTTAACGGACCTCTGAGACTATCACAGTGCAGGTGCATTTATACGGAGACTTGATTACACACAGGTGGATTGTATTTATCATCATTAGTCATTTAGGTCAACATTGGATCATTCAGAGATCCTCACTGAACTTCTGGAGAGAGTTTGCTGCACTGAAAGTAAAGGGGCTGAATAATTTTGCACGCCCAATTTTTCAGTTTTTGATTTGTCGTTCCACTTCATGATTGTGTCCCACTTGTTGTTGATTCTTCACAAACAAAATACAGTTTTATATCTTTATGTTTGAAGCCTGAAATGTGGCAAAAGGTCGCAAAGTTCAAGGGGGCCGAATACTTTCGCAAGGCACTGTAGATAAATGATGTAGCTCTTGCTGCTGGTGATTCTCTGATCCACCTCTACGCAGACGACACCATTTTGTATACCTCTAGACCTTCTTTGGAAACTGTGAGGTTATAGAGGTTAATACCTCTTTGGGCTAGGGGGCACTATTTTCACGTCCGGATGAAAAGCGTGCCCAAAGTAAACTGACTGTTACTCAGGCCCAGAAGCTAGGATATGCATATAATTGGTAGATTTTGTTAGAAAACACTAAAGTTTCTAAAACTACTAAAATAATGTCTGTGAGTATAACAGAACTGAAATGGCAGGCAAAACCCAGAGGACAATCCATACCAAAAAATAAAATGTCATCCTACCACTGATTTCAATGGCTGGCACTTTTTTTTTGACTTGTTTGGAATCGTTTATTAGTAACGTTTGGGATTCACTTTGTATGTATTTTTATGGAGGGAAACCAGTGGATTATTGACTGAAGCGCCCTAGCTAAACTGAGTTTTTATGGATACAAAGAAGGACTTTATCGAACAAAAGGACCATTTGTAATGGAACTGGGACCTTTTGGAGTGCCAACAGAAGAAGATCTTCAAAGGTAAGGCATACTTTATATCGCTATTTCTGACGTTCGTGTCGCAACTGCCTGGTTCAAAAATGATTTTCATGCATACTTGTCACCAAACCCACTGGCTCCAGGTCATCTACAAGTCTCTGCTAGGTTCTGACCTTAGTTCCTTTACTATGTCTTTGTGTTAGTTTGGTCAGGGCGTGCGTTGGGGTGGGTAGTCTATGTTCTTTTTTCTATGTAGTATTTATGTGTTTGGCCTGGTATGGTTCTCAATCAGAGGCAGGTGTCATTCGTTGTCTCTGATTGAGAATCATACTTAGGTAGCCTGTTTTCACCATTTTAGTTGTGGGTGATTGTTTTCTGTCTTTGTGTGTCTGCACCAGACAGAACTGTTTTGTTTGATCCGCTTTGTTTTTTTTTGTTCTCGTGTTCAGTTTCTTTATTAAATCTACCATGAACACATACCATGCTACACCTTGGTCCTCTTCACCTTCTTCCACCATTGACAACAAGCTCACTGGTCACCATAGCAGCATCCACCCGTGGCACGCGCTCTAGCAGGTATATCGCACTGGTCACCCCCAAAGCCCATTCTTCCTTTGACCGCCTCTCCTTCCAGTTCTCTGTTGCCAATGACTGGAACGAACTACAAAAATCTCTGAAACTGGAAACACTTATCTCCCTCACTAGCTTTAAGCACCAGCTGTCAGAGCAGCTCACATATCACTGCAGCTGTACATAGCCCATCCAACTATCTCATCCCCAAACTGTATTCATTTATTTATCTTGCTCCTTTGCACGCCAGTATCTCTACTTGCACATTCATCTTCTGCACATCTACCATTCCAGTGTTTAATTGCTATATTGTAACTACTTTGCCACCATGGCCTATTTATTGCGTTACCTCCCTTATTCTACCTCATTTGCACACACTGTATATAGACGTTTTCTACTGTATTATTTACTGTATGTTTGTTTATTCCATGTGTAACTCTGTGTTGTTGTATGTGTCGAATTGCTTTGCTTTATCTTGGCCAGGTCGCAGAACTTCTTCTCAACTAGCCTACCTGGTTAAATAAAGGTGACAAAAAAGAAAAAGATTTGATTTGATGATGCTGCAATCTTGGCACAACTTTATTTTGGGAGTTTCTCCCATTCTTCTTTGCAGATCCTCTCAAGCTCCGTCAGGTCGGATGGGGAGCGTTGCTGCACAGCTATTTTCAGGTCTCTCCAGAGATGTTTGATCGGGTTCAAGTCCAGGCTGTGGCTGCGCCACTCAAGGACATTCAGAGACTTGTCCCGAACCCACTCCTGCGTTGTCTTGGCTGTGTGTTTAGGGTCGTTGTCCTGTTGGAAAGGTGAACCTTGGCCCCAGTCTGAGGTCCGAAGCACTCTGGAGCAGGTTTTCATCAAGGATCTCTCTGTACTTTGCTCCGTTCATCTTTCCCTCAATCCTGACTAGTCTCCCAGTCCCTGCCACTGAAAAATATCCCCACAGCATGACGCCGACACCAACATGCTTCACCGTAGGGATGGTGCCAGTTTTCCTCCAGACATGACGCTTGGCATTCAGACCAAATAGTACAATCTTGGTTTCATTAGGTTTCATTAGACCAGCAACTCTTGTTTCTCATTGTCTGAGAGTCTGCCTTTGGGCAAACTCCGAGCTGGCCGTCATGTGCGTTTTACTGAGTGGCTTCTGAGTGGGTTCTGTCTGTTACTCTACCACAAAGGTCTGATTGGTGGAGTGCTTGAAAAAGGTTGGTCCTCCTGGAAGGTTCTCCCAGCACCACAAAGGAATTCTGGATTTCTGTCAGAGTGGCCATCAGGTTCTTGGTGACCTCCCTGACCAAGGCCTTTCTCATCCGATTGCTTTCTTTAATGGCTTGGACCCGAAGTATAGAATATATTTGAGATCATAAGGTATTATTAGGTGAATACATCTGTCTGTGTCTGAGGTGCCACACCGATACGCCAACCATGCAAAACCAAATTCAGAAGCAAATTCAGATTTTTTTGTAGTATGCCATTTATTTACCACTGACTATAAATACTCCTCCATAATGAATTGATAGTGAAATACTGTATTTTAAAGGTGCTACATATTAAGATACTGGATATTATATCAATATAATTATTAATGTACTTGCTAAAAGCATGACCACTCTAGCACTCTTACATACTATTATTATTGGATTTCTTCTGCTCGCACTAGAGCTTAAACACTTTGCGATATTAACAAGAAACCAACGACCTCAACTTAGATTGGTTGAGGAAATATTTTTGATAGCATTTACACTTTTTAAACTATATTTAAAACTAGAAAAGTGCATTTCCTAAATAACATTAGTGTGCTTTCTAGCTTCTCTTAAAAGTATATTCGATTTTCTCAAGCATCCTGAAGACGGTCAGTCTGCACATTCCAAAGTTGAATTGGTGTTGACAGCTTAAGCTGGTTAAGTGCTAGAGTGTGTGGAAAAAGGCAAATAACAATAACTAGAAAAGTACATTTCCTCAAGAAAATGTATGTGCTTGCTTGCTTGTCTCAAAGTATTTATGTTTGTGAAATAAGTTGTAGTGATAGATTCTGTAGTATTAATGGTAGTGACTGATTATAGTTGAAAAATTATGGAAAGTTTGACTGGCTGAGTGATTGATAGGATAGGATAGCCTGAGCATGTGTTGGTTGGTGTGTAGGTGATGGGGAGGAGACAGGTTATAGAAGGATTTTTAAGCCTTGAGACATGGATAGTTTATGTGTGCCATTCAGAGGGTGAATGTGAAAGACAAAAGATGTACCTGCCTTTAAACAGGGTATGTTAGTAATTGCCAGACGCAAATGTTTGAGTGGGTCAAGAACTACAATGCTGCTGGGGTTTTCACACTCAACCTTTTCCCATGTGTATCCAGAATGGTCAACCAGCCAAAGGACATTCAGCCAACTTGACAACTGTGGGAAGCATTGGAGTCATCCATGCCCTGATGAATTGAGGCTGCTCTGAGAACAAAAGGGGGTGCAACTCAATATTAGGAAGGTGTTGCTATTGTTTTGTACACTCAGTTTATATTCTGCCTCTTCTGGAGGATACAATTGGAATTGTAACCAAATCTGTATTTGGTTGTTATAAAACGGAAAGGCTCTGGAGCAACGAACCACCCTTGCTGTCTCTGCCTGGCCGGTTCCCCTCTTTCCACTGGGATTCTCTGCCTCTAACCCTATTACAGGGGCTGAGTCACTGGCTTACTGGGGCTCTCTCATGCCGTCCCTGGAGGGGGTGCGTCACCTGAGTGGGTTGATTCACTGATGTGGTCATCCTGTCTGGGTTGGCACCCCCCCCTTGGGTTGTGCCATGGCGGAGATCTTTGCGGGCTATACTCAGCTTTGTCTCAGGATGGTAAGTTGGTGGTTGAAGATATCCCTCTAGTGGTGTGGGGGCTGTGCTTTGGCAAAGTGGGTGGGGTTATATCCTTCCTGTTTGGCCCTGTCCGGGGTGTCCTCGGGTGGGGCCACAGTGTCTCCTGACCCCTCCTGTCTCAGCCTCCAGTATTTATGCTGCAGTAGTTTATGTGTCGGGGGCTGGGGTCAGTTTGTTATATCTGGAGTACTTCTCCTGTCCAATTCGGTGTCCTGTGTGAATCTAAGTGTGCGTTCTCTAATTCTCTCCTTCTCTCTCTCGGAGGACCTGAGCCCTAGGACCATGCCCCAGGACTACCTGACATGATGACTCCTTGCTGTCCCCAGTCCACCTGGCCGTGCTGCTGCTCCAGTTTCAACTGTTCTACCTTATTATTATTCGACCATGCTGGTCATTTATGAACATTTGAACATCTTGGCCATGTTCTGTTATAATCTCCAGCCGGAAGAGGACTGGCCACCCCACATATGCTCTCTCTAATTCTCTTTCTTTCTCTCTCTCGGAGGACCTGAGCCCTAGGACCATGCCCCAGGACTACCTGACATGATGACTCCTTGCTGTCCCCAGTCCACCTGGCCGTGCTGCTGCTCCAGTTTCAACTGTTCTACCTTATTATTATTCGACCATGCTGGTCATTTATGAACATTTGAACATCTTGGCCATGTTCTGTTATAATCTCTACCCGGCACAGCCAGAAGAGGACTGGCCACCCCACATAGCCTGGTTCCTCTTTAGGTTTCTTCCTAGGTTTTGGCCTTTCTAGGGAGTTTTTCCTAACCACCGTGCATCTACACCTGCATTGCTTGCTGTTTGGGGTTTTAGGCTGGGTTTCTGTACAGCACTTTGAGATATCAGCTGATGTACGAAGGGCTATATAAATAAAATAAAAATTTTGTTTGTTTTTTGTATAGCTTCATTTAAAAATAAGGATACATTTAACGGGGTTTCATTGTCAGTCCACCATAAATGTAGTTTTAACCTGTATGACAGCAAAGATCACACTTTTAAACATCGTATGTGCCTCTTTTAGTAGCCTACTGGAAGACCAGTTTGGATTTAGATAAAGTTTTGGTATAATAGAAGCTTTGAGAGGTTTAATGCCTTGATAGTTAATAGTTTTAGCCCTCCAAACTCATATTCATTACATAAATGTTCCCATTTAACTTTATCTGGATTTCCATTCCAAATAAAATGAAATGTTTTTTGCTCACATAAGGTTATCCTGGAGTCAGTAGAGCCATGAATATATATGTAAATTGCAATATTGAAATAATCAGGGTAATTTTCCCATAGATGGACAGGTGTTTCCTTTTCCATGGTTTCAAGTGCCTATTTATTTTGGTACGTTTTTTATTAAAATTGATAGTTGCAAGATCATTCAACTTTTACTGGATGTGTACACCAAGCACATCAACTGCATCAGTCACATATTTAAATCGGGAGACAATTTAAAATGTTGTGTCTTTGGAGACACAATTTGTAATATAGTACACTTATCATAGTTGGGTTTAAATGCTGATAAACTGGAGAAATTATTCAGGTCCTCAATAAGACCACTCAGAGTTGAAAATTGTGGACTCAAGAGAAACTTTCATCATCAGCATACATTGCTACCTTTGTTTCGAGCCCATTCATTTCTCACCCCTTAATTTTATAATTGGATCACATTTTTATAGCTAACAATTCAACGGCCATAATGACCTTGTTTTACATGTCTTGACAATTAAACATTCTCAGAGAAATAACCATTACTTAAAATTTTACATAAAGGAGTGTTATACATGACTTTAATCCATTTTATAAGAGATTCTCCAAAATTGAAATAATCCAGCCACTTATAAATAAATTCTACCCATCCATACTTTATCGAAGCCTTTCTCCAAATCTGCTATACACTATGATTTGTTTCCCTGCATTCTCATAGTTTTCAATTATTTATAATAATTGTTTAATGTTATCTTCCTTTTAAGAATCCTGTCTGACCGTGATGAATAATATTCGATAAGATCGTTTTAATTCTGCCAATATTTTTGTATGAGGGGCCTTTTAGAGAGACTGGGTCTTTATACTGTCTCCCGGCTCCTGCTTCAGTAGGAGACAAATCAGCCCCTTTTTGTGTGTCAGACAGTTTACCATTTATATACAAGTTAAAACATGCTAGTAGTGTTATGTACTTGAGTGAAGACCCAAAAGCGGTTTTAACAGAAACAGAGTTCTTTTAATGAAAAAACAGGAATGGCATAGATCCTCTTCCGACGTTGTCAATGGCACAATAGAATACCCGCAGAGAGGGTGACAAATGAAACATAAAGTCCCTCTGATGAATAGCTGGGTAGCGGCGACAGGCTGCAGGTCGCTCTGGGTCGGTGCGGGTCACAGAGGAACGGTGGTAGCTGATCACACGTAGCATATGATGAACTGGACACGGTGCAAACAAAAGATAGTTAGTAGAGTGCAGGATGCACCTGCCAGGCAGACTCCGACAGGATAGGACTAGGAGGAAGCAAACGAGACGATAGCTTGCTTCTGGCATGAGAAACACAAACGAGAATCTGACACCGAAAGTAGCAGGAACAGAGAGAGAAATAGAGACCTAATCAGAGGGGAAAAAGGGAACAGGTGGGGAAAGGGTGAATGAGCTAGTTAGGGGAGATGAGGAACAGCTGGAGAAGGAGAGAAAGAGAAGGTAACCTAATAAGACCAGCAGAGAGAGACAGAGTGAAGAGAAAGGACAGGAACAGACATAATAAGACATGACAAGTAGTGGATCTTTCAATAATTCATAAAATGTTTGATATTTCTATTTGAATGCCATTAAAGACATTTATGAGCCGTAACTGTTTATCATCAAGCAGTATATTCAAGTTAATCCATCTTCATTGAGGATCTATTTGAACTCATTGTACCTCAAGATCCAAATTGTTTTTGAGTAGGATCATAGCACATTTTGAATTTCTTATGGCCATTTTAATTAAAAACAATTTATCTGTCTCTTTACTGAAATCCGTTTCCCTTGCCAAAACATTTAAGACAATATCATTAAGCCTTTGTCTGAGGAAACATTTATCCCTTACTGTTATAGCGATCTACTGCCTTCCCTTGGCTAACCTTTGTGCACTCTAGGAGTTAACTAGTTTATTGTCTTTTACTAAATCAGTTATTATCTTGAGTGACCTAAATTATGATTGGGAAACGCAGGCTTCAGACAATGTAACGTGTACACTGGGAGTCGGGAAGCAAGTTCTGGGAGTGTAATTAATAACTAAATGAACATAGAACAAAACAAGAACCACGAGTAGCGTACAGACATGAACACTGGAACAGAAACAATAACGCCTGGGGGAAAAAAAACAAAGAGAGTGAACGATATAGGGAAGGTAATCAGGAAGGTGATGAAATCCAGGTGAGTCTGATGAGGCGCTGGTGCGCGTAACGATGGTGACAGGTGTGAGTGATAATGAGCAGCCTGGTGACCGAGAGCGCCGGAGAGGGAGTGTACATGGCAGACAATCTAAACAACTTGTGTAATGATCTAACAAGGGGTACTCAACTTCTATTTGAGAAACTCCAGTGACACAAATTCCCTAGTTGGCAAAGGTCCGGATGGATATTGTCCTTTATGGGCGCTGTGGTACAGTGTAGTAACATGCATAGTCGTCTACGACTTAGGAAACAGGTTATTTAAAATGTACATTAAACACAATAAATTAGACTAAGAATTTGAATTTCAGGGTGGGGATGGAGGGGGGCAATAGAGCTTCCACATTTGATACAGTTTTGACCTATTTTGGCCTAAGATATGTTGCAATGGCTTAGGACCACAGCCATGAGAATAGGTTACACAGAATTATAGGAATTTACATGACTTGAGAAACTGTTTCCATGATCTGAAAGCCAATACTTATTATCAGGTCAAATCCCCTTTCCAAAAGAAAATACAGTATATTAGAGAGTCACCAAGGTTCTGTTTATTTTGTAAGATCAATGTCTAATATCATGTGGCAATAATACTGTACGTGTCTTCACATCTTTCAAATCTTATATGGGTATCTACTGTATCTTTGAAGATATGGACACATCAAAAGTTGAGAGCAGGTAGATTAAATGTGCACACTAGAAAGAACTCTCATAAATCTTATCAAATCAATGTTTATTGATCACATACACATATTTGCAGATGGTATCGCAGGTGCAGCAAAATTATTGTGTTTCTAGCTCCAACAGTGCCGTAGTACCTGGCAATACAAAACAATACACACATAATCCATAAAAGAATAAAGGAAGAAATTGAGAATATATCAGAATAAATAAATAAAAATCCATCCTTTAGAAGCATCTTCCAAAGTAACACACTTTACCTCTCTTTGTTTTCTGAAAAATTGACAAAGCTTTTTATTTGCTCTCTTAGCATTTTGAAATTCCATTTATCAAATAAATGTTGAGATGAGAGTCACACCCAAGGTCAGGTGTTTTGAACTCTTAACTGTATAACCTGGCTTTATTTTCTCTAACTATTGTGAGATCAGGCACCATATAGTGCATCATGAAGATGTGATTGTCACACCCTGATCTGTTTTACTTGTCCTTGTGCTTGTCTCCACCCCCCTCCAGTTGTCGCCCATCTTCCTGTTAAGGGAATGTTTTATCAATAATGACTAATTATGTATACATTTCAATCAGGACTGACTAATCAGAACACTATTATGTTACTGTATATGTATGAATTTTCTTTTTAATCCTAGTACTGAATATAATGTGTGGAAATATAATAAAGAATTAGAACAATGACTGTCTGTTCCTTGGAAGAAATGAATGAACTATATCGCCAGACTGGCTAGAATGCTTATCTACACAGGCTGGCTTTGGCTCTAGACGATGTGGGAAGGCTTGAGAACTATACAGCCTTTGTACCAGTGTCAAGAGGAGATGGAACAATTGGAAAACGCTGACGTCATTTTCAGTTTATAACTTGTGGTAAAATGTATCATGGGCAGTACTCTCGAGAATAAACGCTGTTGGTTGATTTTAAAGACTGATCTCTGTCCATTTTATACAAATAAGAGTCTTACAAATTCTTATGAATTGACAGAGTGTTTAATTTTAATTGGGTATTAAAACATAGAGGAATTTAATTCCTGTAACACTTCCCCACTTATCCCCTGGGTATTTATACCTAGAATAGAATAGATTGACATGATACTGTAGATGTAATATTTGATATTTGATTACACCTACATTTGACAGATTGTTTTCTAAACAATTGATAACCATTGTACTGTTTGTCTCAGAGTTGTTGCCACAACTCAAATGCAGCCCACAGAAAAGCCTTTGCGTTGTCAGACTCACTTGGACTCCATCACGTCCCTGATTATCTTTCCTATATACATTTTATATATATTTTTTATTTAACCTTTATTTAACTAGGCAAGTCAGTTAAGAATAAATTCTTATTTACAATGATGGCCTAGGAACCGTGGATTAACTGCCTTGTTCAGGGGCAGAACGACAGATTTTTACCTTGTCAGCTCGAGGATTCGATCTAGTAACCTTTCGGTTACTGGTCCAACGCTCTAACCCCTAGAGCGTACAGCTGAAGTTAGAGGTTTATATATACTTAGGTTGGAGTCATTAAAACTATTTTTTCAACCACTCCACAAATTTCTTGTTAACAAACTATAGTTTTGGCAAGTGGGTTGTTATCTTTTTGCATTAGACGAGTAATTTTTCCAACAATTGTTACCAGAGGGATAATTTCACTTATAATTCACTGTTTCACAATTCTAGTGGGTCAGAAGTTTACATACACAAAGTTGAATGTGCCTTTAAACAGCTTGGAAAATTCCAGAAAATGATGTCATGGCATTAGAAGCTTCTGATAGGCTAATTGACATCATTTGAGTCATGTTGCTTTGCTGTAGGAGGGACTGGTGCACTTCACATAATAGATGGCGCCATTAGGTAGGAAAATGATGTGGATATATTGAAGCAACATCTCAAGAAATCAGTCATGAAGTTAAAGCTTGGTCGCAAATGAGTCTTCCAAATGGACAATGACTCCAAGCAAACCTCCAAAGTGGCTTAAGGACAACAAAGTCAAGGTACTGGAGTGGCAATCGCAAAGCCCTGACCTCAATCCTATAGAAAATTTGTGGGCAGAACTGAAAAAGCGAGCAGGATGGCCTACAAACCTGACTCAGTTACACTAGTTCTGTCAGGAGGAATGGGCCAAAATGTACCCAACTTATTGTGTGAAGCTTGAGGAAGGCTACCTGAAATAATTGAGCCAAGTTAAACAATTTAAAAGCAATGCTACCAAATACTAATTGAGTGTATGTAAACTTCTGACCCACTGGGAATGTGATGAAAGAAATAAAAGCTGAAATTAAAGCTGAAATAAATCATTCCCTCTACTATTATTCTGACATTTTACATTCTTAAAATAAATTGGTGATCTTAACTGACCTAAAACAGTGAATTTGTACTAGGATTAAATGTCAGGAATTGTGAAAAACCAAGTTTAAATGTATTTGGCTAACGTGTATGTAAACTTCCGACTTCAATTTTATAGTGTATATGGACAGCCCTTGAAATTAGTTGATTAGGCTATTTCAGCCACACCCATTGCTGACAGATGTAGAGAATCAAGCACACAGCCATACAATCACCATAGACAAACATTGCTCACCACCATTGGATTCTGGAGCAGTGGAAATGCGTTCTCTGGAGTGATACAGTATATCAAGCTTCACCATCTGGCAGTCCGAAGGACGAATCTGGGTTTGGCGGAAGCCAGGAGAACGCTGCCTCAATGCATTGTGCCAACCGTAAAGTTTGGAGGAATGTGGTCTGGGGCTGTTTTTCATGGTTCGAACTAAGCCCCTTAGTTCCAGTGAAGGGAAATCTTAACGCTACAGCATACAATGACATTCCAGATGATTCTGTGCTTCCAACTTTGTATAACAATGGTTTGGGGAAGGCCCTTTCCTGTTTCAGCATGACAATGCCCCTGTGCTCAAAACAAGAACTATACAGTAATGATTTGTTGAGATCGGTGTGGGGGAACTTGACTGGCCTGTGTAGAGCCCTGACCTCAACCCCATCGAACACCTTTGGGATGAATTGGAACGCCGATTGCAAGCCAGGCCTAATTGCCCGACTTCACTAATGCTCTTGTAGCTGAATGGAAGCAAGTCCCCACAGCAATGTGATGTTCGAAGAGCAGGTGTCCACATACTTTTTGTCATGTATTGTACATGTATTAGGATCACTGATGTGAAGACCTGTCAAATGTATTGTGGTATATTTAAATCAATGAACAGTTAATGAATGGAGATGAGCACAATCTAAGGATGACCATACTACCAAGATACTCTCATCAAAGAGCATTATTTGTGCATGACTGCCTGGTGGCACATGTTATATGATTCAGAAGCTGAAATGTTGTGTTTGTCCCTAAATATTAAGCAAATAAGCCTGAAATGAAAGTCACTGGGAAGGAATGGGTACTGGTCAACCTAAATGTCTCTGGATACTACAGGGTTAGCTATGATGAAGCCAACTGGGAAAGTCTCATCAATGTACTGAGCACCATTCCTCAGGTAAGCCATTGATGAACACACATCTATTCCATCATCTATTCCATCTATTCCATCCCAAATTATTGTCTTGTTAGAAAACAAAGTAATTCATGCTAATGTTAGTGGTTTTTGTCTCATCTATTCCAGTTATCAATGGAGCTCAATTGGTGGATGATCCTTTTAACCTTGCAAGGTGAGAACATAGTTCACTGTAGTCATGATTTAAAGAGTAATACTTGACATTTTATTTATAGTAGGCCGATAAGGAGTCTCAATAAATTAAAAAAATTCTGTAAAGGGCAAAATATATCGACCTAACATTAGTGTTGGGAACAACGAACAGAAAGGGAATATACAGTGCCTTGCGAAAGTATTCGGCCCCCTTAAGTTAATACTTTGTAGCGCCACCTTTTGCTGCGATTACAGTTGTAAGTCGCTTGGGGTATGTCTCTATCAGTTTTGCACATCGAGAGACTGAAATTATTTCCCATTCCTCCTTGCAAAACAGCTCGAGCTCAGTGAGGTTGGATGGAGAACATTTGTGAACTGCAGTTTTCAGTTCTTTCCACAGATTCTCGATTGGATTCAGGTCTGGACTTTGACTTGGCCATTCTAACACCTGGATATGTTTATTTTTGAACCATTCCATTGTAGATTTTGCTTTATGTTTTGGATCATTGTCTTGTTGGAAGACAAATCTCCGTCCCAGTCTCAGGTCTTTTGCAGACTCCATCAGGTTTTCTTCCAGAATGGTCCTGTATTTGGCTCCATCCATCTTCCCATCAATTTTAACCATCTTCCCTGTCCCTGCTGAAGAAAAGCAGGCCCAAACCATGATGCTGCCACCACCATGTTTGACAGTGGGTATAGTGTGTTCAGGGTGATGAGCTGTGTTGCTTTTATGCCAAACATAACGTTTTGCATTGTTGCTAAAAAGTTCAATTTTGGTTTCATCTGACCAGAGCACCTTCTTCCACATGTTTGGTGTGTCTCCCAGGTGGCTTGTAGCAAACTTTAAACAACACTTTTTATGGATATCTTTAAGAAATGGCTTTCTTCTTGCCACTCTTCCATAAAGGCCAGATTTGTGCAATATACGACTGATTGTTGTCCTATGGACAGAGTCTCCCACCTCAGCTGTAGATCTCTGCAGTTCATCCAGAGTGATCATGGGCCTCTTGGCTGCATCTCTGATCAGTCTTCTCCTTGTATGAGCTGAAAGTTTAGAGGGACGGCCAGGTCTTGGTAGATTTGCAGTGGTCTGATACTCCTTCCATTTCAATATTATAGCTTGCACAGTGCTCCTTGGGATGTTTAAAGCTTGGGAAATCTTTTTGTATCCAAATCCGGCTTTAAACTTCTTCACAACAGTATCTCGGACCTGCCTGGTGTGTTCCTTGTTCTTCATGATGCTCTCTGCGCTTTTAACGGACCTCTGAGACTATCACAGTGCAGGTGCATTTATACGGAGACTTGATTACACACAGGTGGATTGTATTTATCATCATTAGTCATTTAGGTCAACATTTGATCATTCAGAGATCCTCACTGAACTTCTGGAGATAGTTTGCTGCACTGAAAGTAAAGGGGCTGAATAATTTTGCACGCCCAATTTTTCAGTTTTTGATTTGTTAAAAAAGTTTGAAATATCCATAAAATGTTGTCCCACTTCATGATTGTGTCCCACTTGTTGTTGATTCTTCACAAAAAAATACAGTTTTATATCTTTATGTTTGAAGCCTGAAATGTGGCAAAAGGTCGCAAAGTTCAAGGGGGCCGAATACTTTCGCAAGGCACTGTATGCCGTGGGAGTCAGCTCTCGACAACTTGGAATTTTTCTACCTCATGTATGATAGGAGTGAAGCCTATGGGGATATGCAGGTTAGTTTATTTTCTTGAAAGGCAATAAGCAAGCAATACAAACATGTTTAAAAATAGTATAATAAACAAAACATATTGGCACAAACACTAGTTGTGTTTTCTGTCTTTTAGGCTTACCTCAAAAACAAGTAGAACCACTTTACATACTATAAGGGTATCACTGTCAACTGGAAAACAGTACCCACTGGACATATGGACCAGTGAGTTAATCAATAAAATGTAATTATAATCATTTTACCCTGCTATGGCCACCTTTTGCACAGCACCAAAACAATCCCCTTACTTAGTTGTACTGTATCTTCCTACCTTCAGGTGCAACCAAGTGAATGCCATGAGGATGGCCTGTAGCACTGGAATGACGGAGTGTCAGAATCTGACTAATGGCTGACCCTGTCAACAATCCGTGAGTTCTTTATTTAACCAGGTGGGCAAGTTGAGAACAAGTTCTCATTTACAATTGCGACCTGGCCAAGATAAAGCAAAGCAGTTCGACACATACAACAACACAGAGTTACACATGGAGTAAAACAAACATTCAGTATCAACAAGTCTATATACGATGTGAGCAAATGAGGTGAGATAAGGGAGGTAAAGGCAAAAAAAGGCCATGGTGACAAAGTAAATACAATATAGCAAGTTAAACACTGGAATGGTAGATTTGCAATGGAAGAATGTGCAAAGTAGAAATAAAAATAATGGTGTGCAAAGGAGCAAAATAAATAAATAAATTAAATACAGTAGGGAAAGAGGTAGTTGTTTGGGCTAAAATATAGGTGGGCTATGTACAGGTGCAGTAATCTGTGAGCTGCTCTGACAGTTGGTGCTTAAAGCTAGTGAGGGAGATAAGTGTTTCCAGTTTCAGAGATTTTTGTAGTTCGTTCCAGTCATTGGCAGCAGAGAACTGGAAGGAGAGGCGGTCAAAGAAAGAATTGGTTTTGGGGGTGACTAGAGAGATATACCTGCTGGAGCGTGTGCTACAGGTGGGAGATGCTATGGTGACCAGCGAGCTGAGATAAGGGGGGACTTTACCTAGCAGGTTCTTGTAGATGACATGGAGCCAGTGGGTTTGGCGACGAGTATGAAGTGGGGGCCAGCCAACGAGAGCGTACAGGTCGCAATGGTGGGTAGTATATGGGGCTTTGGTGACAAAACGGATTGCACTGTGATAGACTGCATCCAATTTGTTGAGTAGGGTATTGGAGGCTATTTTGTAAATGACATCGCCAAAGTCAAGGATTGGTAGGATGGTCAGTTTTACAAGGGTATGTTTGGCAGCATGAGTGAAGGATGCTTTGTTGCGAAATAGGAAGCCAATTCTAGATTTAACTTTGGATTGGAGATGTTTGACATGGGTCTGGAAGGAGAGTTTACAGTCTAACCAGACACCTAAGTATTTGTAGTTGTCCACGTATTCTAAATCAGAGCTGTCCAGAGTAGTGATGTTGGACGGCGGGCAGGTGCAGGTAGCGATCGGTTGAAGAGCATGCATTTAGTTTTACTTGTATTTAAGAGCAATTGGAGGCCACGGAAGGAGAGTTGTATGGCATTGAAGCTTGCCTGGAGGGTTGTTGACACAGTGTCCAAAGAAGGGCCAGAAGTATACAGAATGGTGTCATCTGTGTAGAGGTGGATCAGAGACTCACCAGCAGCAAGAACGACCTCATTGATGTATACAGAGAAGAGAGTCGGTCCAAGAATTTAACCCTGTGGCACCCCCATAGAGACTGCCAGAGGTCCGGTTAGCAGACCCTCCGATTTGACACACTGAACTCTATCAGAGAAGTAGTTGGTGAACCAGGCGAGGCAATCATTTGAGAAACCAAGGCTGTCGAGTCTGCCGATGAGGATGTGGTGATTGACAGAGTCGAAAGCCTTGGCCAGATCAATGAACACGGCTGCACAATAATGTTTCTTAACGATGGCGGTTAAGATATCGTTTAGGACCTTGAGCGTGGCTGAGGTGCACCCATGACCAGCTCTGAAACCAGATTGCATAGCAGAGAAGAGAATTAAGAGATGTAAACACAATTCAGATACATTTCTTGATACCATTAACCGTGAATATCAAAATGTTTTTGCACCACTAGTTTAAGATTAAAAGGTGTGATGATAGATAGGATATCCCATGCTTAAATGTTGAAATCTTTGATTTCCTATTAGAATACACCCCAACTTGAGGATGACAGTGTACTGCATTGCTATCAGTGCGGGGTGAGGGGGCTGCAGAGTAGGAATTTGGTTGGGAGCAGTTTGAGGCTGCCAGCATCGCTAATCAGGCAGACAAGCTTTGATCTGCCCTGACCTGTACAAAGCAGTCCTGGCTACTCAACAAGTGAGTTAAGAGTGCTACGTATCCATGGCATATTGGTAAAATGTGATCTGTGATTATCCCTCCCCTAGGCATCAGAGTATTCAATAAACAGCAAAGCATTGATTCTCTGCCTGGCGTAAAAAGGAGACATTTTAAAGGAGTGCTTTAAAGAGACTTGTGTGTCTGACATGAATATGAAGTGCTTCAATGCCTCATACTGTCTTTGTACCTCCTTTCCACATTGAAGTACCTGGACTACACCCTGGATGCAACCAACATCTGCAAGCAGGATGCCACCTCTACCATTTTTTACATTGCAAGCAATGTTGTTGGCCAGTCTCTGGCCTGGGACTTTATGAGAGACAGATGGGGTTACATCTTTACTCAGTGAGTTTGAGCTTTTAACACATTGTATTGATTGTTTAATTTCGAAGTGATTCTTTGTCACATTTGGTACACTGATATTTGATCTAAATCTACATCAGATGTTGTTTTCTTACTTGACCTCGTCTGTCATAGGTACGGTGGTGGTTCTTTCTCCTTCTCCATCTCCAATCTCATCGATGGTGTGACCAAGAGGTTTTCAATTGAATTTGAGTTCTAACAGATGGTATTACAGATTAGGGGATTTGTCAGCCCATATTGCTCAACATGTTTGTATTGGGGTACGATGTGGACCCTAAATATAGAGTTTTCTATATTGTACAATATAAGATAATGTTTATCTTCGCTGTCACAGCTCATGCAGTTACAGGTAGACAACTGAGGTTGGCTTCGACTCAGGTATCTTTGCAATTTCACAGGCCATTGAGTGGACAACAGCTAACATCAAATGGGTGACAGAGAACAAGAACTGTGCAGGCATGGTTTAAAGCAATAACCTCACACTCAACGTCAACAAAACTAAGGAGATGATTGTGGACTTCAGGAAACAGCAGAGGGAACACCCCCCTATCCACATCGATGGAACAGTAGTGGAGAGGGTAGTAAGTTTTAAGTTCCTCGGCATACACATCACAGACAAACTAAATTGGTCCACTCACACAGACAGCATCGTGAAGAAGGCGCAGCAGCGCCTCTTCAACCTCAGGAGGCTGAAGAAATTTGGCTTGTCACCAAAAACACTCACAAACTTCTACAGATGCACAATCGAGAGCATCCTGGCGGGCTGTATCACCGCCTGGTACGGCAACTGCTCCGCCCACAACCGTAAGGCTCTCCAGAGGGTAGTGAGGTCTGCACAACGTATCACCGGGGGCAAACTACCTGCCCTCCAGGACACCTACACCACCCGATGTTACAGGAAGGCCATAAAGATCATTAAGGACAACACCCACCCGAGCCACTGCCTGTTCACCCCGCTATCATCCAGAAGGCGAGGTCAGTACAGGTGCATCAAAGCTGGGATCGAGAGACTGAAAAACAGCTTCTATCTCAAGGCCATCAGACTGTTAAACAGCAACCACTAACATTGAGTGGCTGCTGCCAACACACTGACTCAACTCCAGCCACTTCAATAATGGGAATTGATAGGAAAGGATGTAAATATATCACTAGCCACTTTAAACAATGCTACCTAATATAATGTTTACATACCCTACATTATTCATCTCATATGTATACGTATATACTGTACTCTATCATCTACTGCATCCTTATGTAATACATGTATCACTAGCCACTTTAACTATGCCACTTTGTTTACATACTCATCTCATGTGTATATACTGTACTCGATGCCATCTACTGTATCTTGCCTATGCTGCTCTGCACCATCACTCATTCATATCTTTATGTACATATTCTTTATCCCCTTACACTGTGTATAAGATATTAGTTTTGGAATTGTTAGTTAGATCACTTGTTGGTTATTACTGCATTGTCGGAACTGGAAGCACAAGCATTTCGCTACGCTCGCATTAACATCTGCTAACCATGTGTATGTGACAAATAAAATTTGATTTGATGCAGACTGATGCACCATAATTGTCACATGGAGAAACAAACACCTCTCCATTTATTTATTATCTAAGACCAATCCTAAAGCCATGTTTCCTGTTATTTTGTCTCTCTAACAGTCAATGACACTTTTTATTCTAAAGTTATCCTGCGCCTTAATCAGAAATACTATGTCGGCCTATCCTATTTTTGGGGGAAATAACTTTTTATGAATTAAAACATTTTTCTATCAAAGGCTAACTTTCTAAAATGCTGCATTGCTATTAAACACTGGTTTATAATTGGGGATTGTGGAAATAATGTGGAAATAATAAATACAACTGTTTTACAAAGCATTTTCTAATGGTGTAATTTTGCTTCTTATGGACGTTTACATGGCTGGAAATAATTCTATAATAGTCGGTCGACTAGCACTCTGAAATAGTCACTGGACAAACGTATTTGATTAAATATGTTGTCAACTTGTAACGGTTCTTGTCTGTCGAAGGAGAAGCGGACCAAAATGCAGCGTGGTGGTTATTCATGTTCTTTAATGAAAAGGAACTTGAGATGAAATATCTAACAATACAAAAACAACAAACGGACCATGAAAACCTATACAGCCTATCTGGTGACAACAAACACAGAGACAGAAACAATCACCCACGAACTACTCAAAGAATATGGCTGCCTAAATATGGTTCCCAATCAGAGACAACGATAAACACCTGCCTCTGATTGAAAACCACTCCAGACAGCCATAGACTATGCTAGATACCCCCACTAAGCCACACACCCAACACCTAACAACACCCCAAGACAAAACACACCACAATAAACCCATGTCACACTCCGGCCTGACCAAATAAATAAAGACAAACACAATATACTACGACCAGGGCGTGACACAACTAGACTTTTTACGGTAACAGTTACACAGTAATAAGGGCACTGTAATGTAGCAAGTATCGTAATTACTCCTTATAACGCAGTACTTACAGCAGTAACATCTACCTATTACCTAACCCAAGTACAGTGTAAAAATTACATTAGATATTACAATTCTTGTTACACTGTAATTACACTCCACTGTAATTAATGGGACTTGCAACGCAAACATCCAATTCAAAATCTTCGACATTCTTCTTCTAATTATTTTGGGACTTGCGCAGCAAAAGCCCCAGCTTCAATCTTCAACCTTCTTCTTTAGCACGCTACTCCTCCTACACCGCTTAAGTTAAACGCTGTTCAAACTTTTAAATGTGCAGAATAGTCTTACTCTATTTGATTTTATACAACCTTTTGATATATTTTATACTTTAAGTTATACATTGTCAAAAATGAGGACAACAACAATCTTCATTCACTTTCATGGCATTTTCCTCAACATTTTAAAGCTCCCCATTGAGACGTCATCACTTCCAACTGCAATTCACTATTAATGCAAAATAACTTTTGACATAGATCTACTTTGACCTCTTTTCTAACGACTTAGACAAAGTTAGAGGGTATGTCATCGGTCTACTTTTCGCTATTCATATCTGAAATAATAACAAATATTTGGTACGGGTGTGTCACGCCCTGGTCTTAGTATTTTGTGTTTTCTTTATTATTTTGGTTAGGCCAGGGTGTGACATGGGTTTATTATGTGGTGTGTTTTGTCTTGGGGTTTTTGTAGGTATTGGGATTGTGGTATAGTGGGGTTGTCTAGAATAGTCTATGGCTGTCTGGAGTGGTTCTCAATCAGAGGCAGGTGTTTATCGTTGTCTCTGATGGGGAACCATATTTAGGCAGCCATATTCTTTGAGTGTTTTGTGGGTGATTGTTCCTGTCTCTGTGTTAGTTTGTGCCAGGTAAGGCTGTATAGGGTTTCATGGTACGTTTATTGTTTGTGTTTATCTTTTTATTAAACATGAATTGAAATAAACACGCTGCATTTTGGTCCTCCTCTCCTTCGACGGAAGAAAACCGTAACCGGGTGTAATAATAGTTAGCTACTGCATCGACAACATTTGCTGTAACCTTTTTGCAAAAAACTACCTATTTGATCACTACCCCTCAGGTTAGACAAAAATTGAACTAATTATGAACTCTTCCTCTAATATTTACTACAGATTTTACAGTACAGCTGTTTTACTACCTGCATTACCATATTTTCCCAAAACTTTTTGGGGGAACTGCCATTTTGTCCACTATTACTTGTAATTACTAATACTTAGCAGCTTCGTCCTCCTTTTCCAGGACCATGCTCTGTACTCTAATAACTTAACTGGCTAGTTTGCCTGTCTCTAAATAGAAGGGTGGGCTGTACCCCTCTGTTTGGAAAGGGCGGACAAGGAATACCTTCAACCAACAAAAAGTTACAGCTCTGTCTGAGTTTAGAGTGACAAAGTGTCTAGCTGACGTCTACTAACAGCTCTCTGTGTCATCATTGAGCTGCCCAAACGGAGCCGTTGACGTTGCTATACTCAGACACAGAGGGCAAAAATTCTAAGGGTGAAGAGTGAAGACAACTGCTAACTACAACCATAGAACTACTTTCCACACAACTGACCACACCACAACTACTGACTGCAAGCACACAACTTGACCATAACGATTGACCACAACTACTGACCACAACTACTGACCACAACCATACAACTACGGACCACAACAACTGACCACAACCAAACTTCTGACCACAACTACTGACCAAAACTATTTAAATCCATAACTTCTGACCACAACCATAGAATTACTGACCACACAACTGACTACAACACAAATAATGACCGCAACCACACTTCTGACCATAACCACAACTTCTGACCACTACTGACCACAACTTCTGACCACTCAGCTACTGACTACATCGCCAACTACCGACCACAATCACAACGCTGACCACATCTAGTAACCACACAACTACTGACATCAACCGTACAACTTCTGACCACAACCAAACAACTACTGACCATGACCCCACAACTTCTGACCACACAACTACTAACCACTCAGCTGCTGAGCAGAACTTCTAACCACAACTACTGACCACAACCACACAACTACTGACCACAACTACTGACCACAACTACTGACCACAACTACTGACCACAACCACACAACTACTGACCACAACTACTGACCACAACTACACAACTACTGATCACATCCAGTGACCACAACCACACAACAATCTAACCACAACCGCATAACTGCTGACCACAACTGACTACAACCACACAACCTTTGACTACAACCACACAACCTCTGACTACAACCACCAAACTTCTGACCACATCTAGTGACCACTACTGTCAACAACCACACAACTTCTGACCACAATCACACAACTGCTTACCACATCTAGTGACCAGAACCGCACGACGTCTGACCACACCCACACAACTACTGACCACAACCACACGTCTAACTACAACCACAAAATGTCCGACCAAACACACAACTTCTGACCTCACCACTACTGACCACTCAACTACATACCACATCTAGTGACCACAACTACTGACAACAACTACACAACTTTTGACCACAACCACACAACTGCTTATCACATCTAGGGACCACAATCACACATATACTAAACAACAACCACACAACATCTGACCACAACTACGGACCACAACTTCTGACCACAACCACACAACTACACAACTACACAACTACTGACCACAACTACACAACTACTGACCACAACTACACAACTACTGACCACAACTACTGACCACAACTACACAACTACTGACCACAACTACACAACTACTGACCACAACTACACAACTACTGACCACAACTACACAACTACTGACCACAACTACACAATTACTGACCACAACTACACAATTACTGACCACAACTACACAACTACTGACCACAACCACACAACTACTGATCACATCCAGTGACCACAACCACACAACTACTGACCAAAACCACACAACAATCTAACCACAACCGCATAACTGCTGACCACAACCACACAACTTCTGACTACAACCACACAACTTCTGACTACAACCACACAACCTCTGACGACAACCACACAACCTCTGACGACAACCACACAACCACACAACCTCTGACTACAACCACCAAACTTCTGACCACATCTAGTGACCACAACTACTGTCAACAACCACACAACTTCTGACCACAACCACACAACTGCATACCACATCTAGTGACCAGAACCGCACGACGTCTGACCACACCCACACAACTACTGACCACAACCACACGTCTAACTACAACCACACAATGTCCGACCACAAACACACAACTTCTGACCTCACCACTACTGACCACTCAACTACATACCACATCTAGTGACCACAACCACACAACTACTGACAACAACTACACAACTTTTGACCACAACCACACAACTGCTTATCACATCTAGGGACCACAATCACACATATACTAAACAACAACCACACAACATCTGACCACAACTACAGACCACAACTTCTGACCACAACCACACAACTGCGCACCACATCTATTGACCACACCACACAACTACTGACCACAATCACACAATTTCTGACCACAACTACACAATATTATCAACAACCACAAAACTATTGACCACAACTACTGAACCACAACTACTAAGAACAAAACTACTAACCGAAACTACTGAACCACCCACCTACTTACCAAAATAAATGACCACAACCACACAACTTCTGACCACAACCACACAACTTCTGACCACAACCACACAACTACTGACCACAACTTTTGGCCACAACAACTGATCAAAACCACACATCTGACTTACAACCACACTTCTGACCACATCTAGTGACCACAACCATACAACCACTGACAACAACCACACAACTTCTGACCACAACTGCTTACCACACAAAACCAACATTCATATGTAAAGGCTATCCTAACTTCAAAATATTAAAAACTTTTACGAACTAATAACTATATAATTCTGCATAGGTTTGCACAATATAACCCAACAACAGTAATTATTGAACCATTCAAGCTAGACACCAAACCAATTTTCACATGTTCAGCCTACCTTAACTTCAAATAATTTCAAATGTGTATCAACTATAACTATATACAGTGCATTTGGAAAGTATTAAAACCCCTTGACTTTTTCCACTTTAAGTGCAACAAACATATTTTTCTCGAGAGCTACCTCAATCACTTTGCCTACGATAACACGGTGGAGACAACCCTTTGGTATCATCTACAATGACTAAGTTCCTTAGAAACAATCAATAGTGTGCATTGTCTATTCCTATTTTCAGATAGTTGGTTTGTACTGTTGAAATGAATGATTTTGGCAGTATTATAGCAGAACTACAGATTCCATCAGATTTTATGTTTGTCTTCACAGCAGCAAAAGATACTGACCGAGCCCACATTAATATCTTCCATTTATAGTCACATCAATGAGAATGTGGAGACCAGTATTATAATGACAATTCTTCCCTCCAATGGTTCAGGGAACATACAAAATCTCTCTAGTAGTTCCCCTATGTGTCTGGTCTCCCTTTCTAGGCAGTAGATGCGGTGGCATGTAGCTTCCTGGTACAGTGCATGTCACATGCGCCGAATACAACAGGTTTACTTTAGTTTACTTTTACCCCAAAGAACATTGATCCCATGAGCAGTGAAATGCTTACTTACAAACCCTTAACCAACAAGATAACAATAGTGAGGCTATATTTAGGGGTTACCGATACAGAGTCAATGTGCAGGGTCACCGGTTAGTCAAGGTAATTGAGGTAATATGTACATGTAGATACTTATTAAAGTGACTGCAAAGATAATAAACAGAGTAGCAGCAGCATAAAAGTAGGGGGGGGGGGGGCAATGCAAATAGTCTGGGTAGCCATTTGATGAGATGTTCAGGAGTGTTATGGCTTGGGGGTAGAAGCTGTTTAGAAGCCTCTTGGACCTAGACTTGGTGCTCCGGTACCGCTTGCCTTGTGGTAGCAGAGAGAACAGGCTATGACTAGGGTGGCTGACGTCTTTGACATTTTTAGGGCCTTCCTCTGACACCGCCTGGTATAGAGGTCCTGGATGGTAGGAGGATTGGCACCAGTGATATACTGGGCCGTACGCACTACCCTCTGACGTGCCTTGCAGTCAGAGGCCGAGCAGTTGCCATGCCAGGCAGTGATGCAACCAGCGCTCGATGGTGCAGCTGTAGAACCTTTTGAGGATCTGAGGACCCATGCCAAATCTTTTCAGTCTCCCGAGGGGAAATAGGTTGTCATGCCCTTTTCACGACTGTCTTGGTGTGTTTGGACCATGTTTTTGTTGGTGATGTGGACATCAAGAAACTTGAAACTCTCAACCTGTCCCACTGCAGCCCCGTCGATGTGAAGGGGCATGCTCGGTCCTCTTTTTCCTGTAGTCCACCATCATCTCCTTTGTCTTGATCACATTGAGGGAGAGGTTGTTGTCCTGGCACCACACGACCAGGTCTCTGACCTACCACTGTTGTGTCATTGGAAAACTTAATGATGGCGTTGGAGTCGTGCCTGGCCATGCAGTCATGAGTGAACAGGGAGTACAGGAGGTATCTGAGCACGCACCCCTGAGGGGCCTCGTGTTGAGGATCAGCGTGGCGGATGTGTTGTTACCTACCCTTACCACCTGAGGGTGGCCTGTCAGGAAGTCCAGGATCCAGTTGTAGAGGGAGGCTTATCAGATGGGCTTCCCAGTGATCACCATAAATACAGCCACTGGACAGATCTCCCAGCAACAATTCATATTGGACCCTGGTTCTGTGTAGACTGTACCACCATCCGAACATAGTCTGGACATACTTTTAGATTTCATTTTAAGTCAGCAAAATGTAGGTATGTAGACTTTCACGAGGCACTGTATATGTCATGAATGTTACATACGTATGAATAATATAATAATTCATTTTGGTGACTAGGTACAAGTGGATGGAGGCAGGAGTGGTTCAGAAAGAAATATGGCTGCTTGAGAGAAAAGGTACAGATACAGGAAACCTGTTTACTAGTGTCCTCTGTAGAAAACTGTGGACGAATATTAAAACATAAAATTATGATGAAATAACAAGCAGATTTGATCTACTATCGGTATCTTCATTGTCATGCATTATTCTTTTCCTCAGCTATAAGCAATAACTTGACAAGTGATCAGTGGGTACTAGCCAACCTCAATGTGACTGGATACTTCAGGGTTAAGTATCACCTTAGCACGTGGGAACATCTTCTCTTCCAATTGAGGGCTATTCATCAAGTAAAAAGAAAAACGTAATCATCAGATTACGCAGGAAGGGTATTACTGCCCATGTTATTCTGCTTGAATACAACACTGATAGTCAGATTTTTTATTGCAGGTCATACCATACCATTTTATTTAATTTTGCTGGTCATACCAGTTATAAACAGATCACCTTTTGTGAATAATGCTTTTAAAACCTGATGGGGCTATGGGAAATACTGCCCCCTTTGGATGAATTGTGTGCCCAAAGTAAACTTTAAAAAAACTGTCAAAAATTGCTAATATATGCATATAATAATTATTATTGAATAGAAAACACTCTAAAGCTTCTAAAACCGTTCGAATGATGTCTGTATGTAAAGCAGAACTCACAGGGCAGCCATTCTCCCAAACTCTCTCTCTCCTAAGAAAGTTGCTCCAACTTTGACGTCATCGCCCCCACCCTTCCCAACCAGCTATGGATCTGGGAACAGTTTCTATTTCTTCAGCGCGCTCTCGTCTTTCAATGAGACGTGGAACAGAGAAAATAGCACGAGCTTTGACTGCTTGGCGGGCAAAATACTGAGGTGTCACGAGTTCTCAGGTGCACACTCTGTGAAAAGAGTCTTTTTTCCCAGCTTGGCTGAAGAGAGTTCGTTATGTTTGATTTAATCGCCAATTGTTTTGTACGTTAAAAACATCCTAAAGCTTGATTCTGCACTTAGTTTGACCAGTTTAGTTGACATATAATATGTAAATTTGAAGTTTTGATGCGCAATTTTCGTGATCAGAAGTCCTTTTTGGGGTAATTCACCTGAAGATGTTAGCTTTTGCTAATACAAAGACACACCAACAGCAACCAAACGTTATATTAGGTAAGTATAACTCCTTCCACGGCATTCTTGTCGAAGACCATCAAAGGTAAGGGAATATTTATGTTATAAAATTGTATTTTTGTCGAATCCAACATAGTAGAGAAATAATGCTAATGGCTGAGCGCCGTCTCAGATTATTGAATAGTGAACGAATTCTGTAACGTTAAAAATAAATGTAACACAGCGTTTGCATTAAGAAGAAGTGCATCTTTCTAAATATATGTAGAACATGTATATTTAGTCAAAGTTTATGTTTATTGCTGTTATCTGGCGTTAGCTGCCGGAGATATTTATAATTCCTCCGGTCATTTCTGCTGCATTTTTTGAACATGGCTCAATGTAAATGGAGATTTATGGATATAAATTGCATATTATTGAAAAAAACATAAATGTACTGTGTAACATGTGCTATTACTGTCATCTGATGAAGATTTTCAAAAGGTTAGTGAATTATTTCTTTTAATCCTGCGTTTGTGATTGTGCTATTTTGCATAGCCATGTGGCTACATATTGTATGTTTTTCTAGTGGTGGTTTAACATAAATATGTGCTATGTTTTCGCTGTAAAAGATTTTAAAATTCTGACATGCTGGGTAGATGAACAAGGTGTTTATCTTTCATTTAAGCTATTGGACTTGTTAATGTGTGGAGGTTAAATATTTTTAAGAATATTTTTGCTTTCCCTGCGCCACCGTTTGGGCTGAAGGGGGGGGGGGTTCCTAGTTGTGAACCCGTAGCCCCATATGGCATGGTTGAGATTTTAACATTTATGAACCACCACGATGTCACAAAGCAGATGGATGCATCATATTTTGGTGATTGTAGAAAGGTAAACTGGTTAGAAATGCAAAAATCATTCCCACAACATAAGCGCTGAGAGATCCGGATTCAATCCCGGGCTGGGTTGCAGCCAACCACGACCGGGAGACCCATGAGGCGATGCACAATTGGCCCAGCATTGTCCGGGTTAGGGGAGGGTTTGACTGGGATGTCCTTGTCCCATCGCGCTGTAGCAACTCCTTGCGGTGGCCGGGCACATGCATGCTGACTTCGGTCACCAGCTGTATGGAGTTTCCTCTGACACATTGGTGCAGTGTGTCAAGAAGCAGTGCGGCTTCGCGGAGTCGTGTTTCAGAGGACGCATGGCTCTCAACCTTTGCCTCTCCCGAGTCCGTACGGGAGTTGCAGAGATGATGCAAGACTGTTACTATCAATTGATATCACAAAAGAAAAAGGGGTAATAAAATGTAATAAAAAATGTAAACATTAGCTCTGAGAACCACAAAATATCTCTGCAAAGAAAAGGAACACATGACATGGGAGTCCGCTCTGGATAACTTTGGGACTATGCAGGTAGAATGTCAGTCATATAATTTGTGACAATTACACGTATAAGATCATTTGAGACAGAAAATACTGATCGTACTTGAATACATACATAGTATCTTATTCTGTTCTTGTCATAGGATTATGTGAGGAATCTAGTGACACTTTTTTTCTAAGACTATTACTTCAGACTGGACTAAGGTGCCTGGTGGGCAAACAGACCAGTGAGTGGAATGGCCCTGAAATGGTCTGAAATGAGTATATGGCTTTGTGATAACATCAAGCACAACCAGGTACAACCAGGTGAATGCCATTAGGATAGCACTGGACTGGTGGAGTCTCAGAATCTTTCTTTTTTTGACCAGGTAGGCTAGTTGAGAACAGCGGCAGGGTAGCCTAGTGGTTAGAGCGTTGGACTAGTAACCGGAAGGTTGTGAGTTCAAACCCCCGAGCCGACAAGGTACAAATCTGTCGTTCTGCCCCTGAACAGGCAGTTAACCCACTGTTCCCAGGCCGTCATTGAAGAATAAGAATGTGTTCTTAACTGACTTGCCTGGTTAAATAAAAAAAAAAAAAAAAAAAAAGGTAAAAATTAACTTGTAAGTCGCTCTGGATAAGAGCGTCTGCTAAATGACTTAAATGTAAATGTAAATGTAACAAGTTCTCATTTACAACTGCTACCTGGCAAGATAAAGCAAAGCAGTGCGACACAAACAACAACACAGAGTTACACATGGAATAAACAAACAGTCAATAATGCAATAGAAAAAGTCCATATACAGTGTGTGCAAATGAGGTAAGATAAGGGAGGTAAGGCAATAAATAGGTCATAGTGGTGAAATAATTACAATATAGCAAGTAAACACTGGAGTAATAGATGTGCAGAAGATGAGTGTGCAAGTAGAGATACTGGGGTGCAAAGGAGCAAAATAAATAAAAGTTTGGGGATGACGTAGTTGGATGGGCTATTTACAGACGGCTATGTACAGATGCAGTGATCTGTGAGCTGCTCTGACAGCTGGTGCTTAAAGCTAGTGAGGGAGACATAAGCCTCCAGCTTCAGTGATTTTTGCAGTTTGTTCCAGTCATTGGCAGCAGAGAACTGGAAGGAAAGGTGACTGAAGGAGGAATTGGCTTTCGGCATGACCAGTGAAATATACCTGCTGGAGCGCGTGCTACAGGTGGGTGCTGCTATCGTGACCAGTGAGCTGAGATAAAGCAGGGCTTTACCTGGCAAAGACTTATAGATGACATGGAGCCAGTGGGTTTGGTGACGAATATGAAGCGAGGGCCAGCCAACGAGAGCACACAGGTCGCAGTGGTGGGTAGTATATGGGGCGTTGGTGACAAAACGGATGGCACTGTGATAGACTGCATACAATCTGCTGAGTAGAGTGTTGGAGCCTATTTTGTAAATGACATCGCCAAAGTCAAGGATTGGTAGGATAGTCAGGTTTACGAGGGTATGTTTGGCAGCATGAGTGAAGGATGCTTTGTTGCGAAATAGGACGCTGATTCGAGATTTAACTTTGGATTGGAGATGCTTAACGTGAGTCTGGAAGGAGAGTTTACAGTCTAACCAGACACCTAGGTATTTGTAGTTATCCACATATTCTAAGTCAGAACCATCCAGAGTAGTGATGATGGACGGTGGGCAGGTGTGGGCAGCGATATGTTGAAGAGCATGCATTTAGTTTTACTTGCATTTAAGAGAGGTTTGAGGTCACGGAAGGAATGTTGAATGGCATTGAAGCTCGTCTGGAGGGTGGTTAACACAGTGTCCAAAGGAGGGCCAGAAGTATACAGAATGGTGTCGTCTGCGTAGAGGTGGATCAGAGAATCACCAGAAGCAAGAGCGACATCATTGACGTATACAGAGAAGAGAGTCGGCCTGAGGATTGAACCCTGTGGCAGCCCCATAGAGACTGCCAGAGGTCTGGACAATAGGCCCTCTGATTTCACACACTGAACTCTGTCTGAGAAGAAGTTGGTGAGCCAGCCGAGGCAGTCATTTGAGAAACCAAGGCTGTTGAGACTGCCGATAAGAATGTGGTGATTGACAGAGTCGAAAGCCTTGGCCAGATCGATAAATACTGCTGTACAGTATTGTCTCTTATCGATGGCGGTTATGATATCGTTTAGGACCTTGAGCGTGGCTGAGGTGCACCCATTGCCAGCTCAGAAACCAGATTGCATAGTGGAGAATGCACGGTGGGATTTGAAATGGTAGGTGATCTGTTTGTTAACGTGGCTTTCGAAGACCTTAGAAAGGCAGGGTAGGATAGATATAGGTCTGTAGCTGTTTGGGTCTAGAGTGTCTCCCCCTTTGGAGAGGGGGATGACCGTGGCAGCTTTCCAATCTTTGGGGATCTCAGACGATACGAAAGAGAGGTTGAACAGGCTAGTAATAGGGGTTGCAACAATTTTGGCTGATAATTTTAGAAAGAGAGGGTCCAGATTGTCTAGCCCTATTAAAAGCACTTTTAAATAATAACCAGGCATCCTCTATTGACGGAATGACCCATTACGGACACAGGCAATGAGGCAATGATCACTGAGATCCTGGTTGAAGACAGCAGAGGTGTATTTGGAGGACAAGTTGGTTAGGATGATATCTTTGAGGGTGCCCATGTTTACGGATTTGGGGTTGTACCTGGTAGGTTCATTGATCATTTTTGTGAGATTGAGGGCACCAAGCTTAGATTGTAGGACGGCCGGGGTGTTAAGCATGTCCCAGTTTAGGTCACCTAACAGCACGAGCTCTGAAGATGGATGGGGGGCAATCAATTCACATATGGTGTCCAGGGAACAGCTGGGGGCAGAGGGTGATCTATAGCAATCTGCAACAATGAGAGACTTGTTTCTGGAAATGTGGAATTTTAAAAGTAGAAGCTCAAATTGTTTGGACACAGACCTGGATAGTAAGACAGAATTCTGCAGGCTGTCTGCAGTAGATTGCAACTTCACCCCCTTTAGCAGTTCTATCTTGTTGGAAAATGTTATAGTTACGGATGGACATTTTTTGGTGGTCTTCCTAAACCAGGATTCAGACACGGTTAGGACATCCGGGTCGGCAGAGTGTGCTAAAGCAGTGAATAAAAAAACTTAGGGGGGAGGCTTCTAATGTTAACATGCATGAAACCAAGGCTTTTACAGTTACAGAAGTCAACAAATGAGAGCGCCTGGGGAATGGGAGTGGAGCTAGGCACTGCAGGGCCTGGATTAACCTCTACATCAGAGGATTAGAGGAGGAGTAGGATATGGGTACGGCTATAGGAACTGGTCATCTTCTACTTTCGGAACAGAGAGTAAAAGGAGCAGGTTTCTGGGCACGGTAGAATAGATTCAAGGCATAATGTATAGACAAAGGTATGGTAGGATGTGAATACAGTGGAGGTAAACCTATGCATTGAGTGACGATGAGAGAGATATTGTCTCTAGAATCATTTAAACCATTATCCTACAGGGGAAGTTACTGCATGTGTGGGAGGTGGAACTAAAGGGTTACTTAAGGCATATTGAGCAGGGCTAGAGGCTCTCTCACTCAGATAGCAGCTAGCTAGCTGTGATGATCCAGGTGAAAAGGTTCAGAGCTTGCGGTTGGAATCCGAAGATATGGAGAAAAATAAGTCCGATTTGCTCTGGTTTGAGTCGCGCTGTGCTGACTGGCGAGAGTTGTCTGGGCTAAAGGTAGCTGATGACCGCTAGTAGCTAGTTAGCTGGCTATCCTCTGTTGGGGGTTCCGGTTCAAAAGTAAAAAAAATAGCATATCCATACCACATTGGGTGATGCGGATTGCAGCAGAGTATGTTGAAGTTCAGGTTAAGAAAAATAATATATATATGCGAAGAAAAAATATATTAAAAGATATATACGTCAAGACGAGGACAAAAGACTTCTGACTGCTACGCCATCTTGGATTATCTGACGAAAGGCTGGTACAGTCAGTGGATGGCTGACCCTGATATCAACCTGTTGGTATATATAGATCATTTATTCATTTATAAACTTTAAGGAGTACCTGGTATACAAAATTTAGCCTATACTATATCAGGATTGTTTTGCTCTATTTTCAACAACAAAGAATTCTACCCTGTAATAACAAGTTAAAACATTTGATATCAGGATACATCCTAATTGGAGGATGACAGAGTACTGCAGTGACCTGGCAGCAGGTGGGAATGCAGAGTGGGCTTTCGGTTGGAACGTGTTCAAGAATGCTACTACCGCTAGTGAATCATACAAACCGATGCCATCTCTGGCATGTACTAAGGACTATGAACTTCAAAATAGGTAGGTTCCATCTGATTGTTTTGTTAGGTTACTATTAGAAAGATCATGTTGAAATACTGGTTTGATTTTCCATTGTCTTCATATTGACAAATACAGTCAATCAAAACAATCTGTCTATTTATATCAATACTCTATGGACTACTTTAGATTATGACAAAATTCGCATGCAATGTCTGTCATATTTACATCTCCAGTAATGTTGAAAGTCAATCATTGGCTTGGGACTTTGTGACAGAGAGTGGGGAGTACATGTTCACACAGTGAATTGGACACCAAAAAGGGATTTATCAGTAAACCAAATATCCAGTACAGGTTTGTGTGTATTGGCATAAGTAACGTGTAATTGCCCCACCTCTGGTTTACTGACCCCTGCCTGCCTTAACCTATGTTGCCGGCCCCTGTTGGTTTATAAAACCATTGTTAATTCCACGTTGTCTGCATCTGGGTCTTACCTTCATGCCAGATATTTATGTTAAATCAGAGATGTTGGCTACTTCCTGGTGATCACATTTAGTCAATATATCATACTTCTCTGTGGACCATATTGCCATTTCCAATAGCACAATAATCTTATGACTATCTATTTTAATACTTATTTTATTTATGAGTATCTATGACTATTATTTTTAGAGTTTTCAAGAGATCATTTCTATTATATGCTATTTTGTTGAAAAACATTAAACTTATCCATTAACCTGTCCATTTGTTGTTGGTGAGCGGAAGTGGATGGGACATGGACAGATGAAGAGTGTGACATTCCTCCACTGACTGTCTGGGAATCAGGATACACGGACAGCAGGGGACTAGCTGTCACCTTGACTCACCCACAGCACATGCAGGGAGATTAATAGAAGCTCAACCCCTACCTAAACTGACCATAAACTACCCATCCACCCCCTCTCAGGTTCACCCTACAGGCAATTTATATAAGGGCTGTGCACAGATATACATACCTCATGACTCTGCCATCTTGATCTTGGACTCATGTAGATCAATCTTGTGAAATCTGGAAAAAAACGATGTTTCACATAGAGAGAAGCTGTTGATTTGAGTGAACTTGGTGCTGTCTGGACTGAATGAATAACAGAGGAGGCCTCTTGCTGGGCTAATAGGTTTCATTTGTTTGCTTAGGCCAGGAAGAAAGGAAGCTTTAGTGACAATTAGCTCCATGTCCTGCCCCTGAGTGTTAAATAACACCAAGATAAACATCTGAAACCCTTACAAGCCCAATGATGGTTCAATTAACACTCCTATGTAATGATGATGGGATATGTGTTTGATCTTTCACAAGGTAGACAACGTTACACTTCAGCTACACTACACATGTCACCATCAATGTGAAGCTCTACCTGCTACACAGAAACCAACCAAAATCACGCAAAATGAATCATTATTTCCATTCACAAGATAGAATGACTGCATGGGTCAGCCAACGAGAATTGAACCTCAGCAATTCTTGAGCTTGGACGCTGTCATCTGGTGTGACGCAACGCGAGCAGTATAGCAGTTTTCATTGATTTCAAAGGCAGCATTCACTAAATGGCTGATTTCAATGCCGCACAACAGATGGCTGGAGTTTAGCAGGGGCGTTTTTAGGCTCATTATTTAGCCTACCATGTTGTTTGCAAGCACACTAAAACGTTTTGAGGGGAGTGATAAAATAAGATATCAATTTGTACTTTTCTATATATTTAGATTACAGTTGTTGATGGCATGTGATACACTCTGCAGCTCCACTTGCCGATTAAACTCAAATCATCAATTTACGATGGAGTTGAGCGGCAACTAGTGTGGACGGACTGGAGCTCTGAAGTCTTTTTTTTAACTACTTTTTAAAATTTAACTTGGCAAGTCAGTTAAGAACAAATTTTTATTTTCAATTACAAATTCTTATTTTCAAGGAACAGTGGGTTAACTGCCTGTTCACGGGCAGAACGACAGATTTGTACCTTGTCAGCTCGGGGGTTTGAACTTGCAACCTTCCGGTTACTAAAAATAAGGCCTGAGGTTAACACAGGTTTTGAAGATCTTATGTTTTGTTCTATGAGATAATATCAGTCAGTTAACATGACCTTTATGAATTATGAAGCCTTGATTTGCTTTTTTTTTTTTATTATATAAATTCTTCACAATTCGCAAAAAGTAATGTTAACTGATTAATATTATCTCATAGAACAAAACATATAAGATCTCCTAAGCCTGTCTTTACCCCAGACCGTATTTTTGGCGTTTATCCAAAAACCCTACAAAAACTCCATTAATTTTCCCATAGGCTTTGTTCAATGAACCATGGCGGAGTTCAGTGACTATCAAAATACACATTACAGAATGTCACCTTT
The DNA here is from genome assembly GCF_036934945.1 of Oncorhynchus masou masou. Classification (NCBI taxonomy): domain Eukaryota; kingdom Metazoa; phylum Chordata; class Actinopteri; order Salmoniformes; family Salmonidae; genus Oncorhynchus; species Oncorhynchus masou. The sequence continues at coordinate 80,366,159 of NC_088242.1, read as the reverse complement.
TATTTGAGGGCATTTTCATATCTGTTTAACGTTTAGAAATATAAAGCACTTTATGTATCTCGTCCCCCCATTTGAAGGTGTCATAAACATTTGGACAACTTTCCTTATAGTCTATTACATTTAGTCAAAAGTTTAGTATTTGGTCCTGTGTTCCTAGCATGCATTTACAGTTTGTTTTGGTTGTATTTTGGGTTTTTCTTTTGCCCAATAGAAATGGTAGATTGTCACTTTTATTGTAAATGAAACACTTCTACATTTAATCAGGTCATGAATGAATTGTGAATAATGAAAAAAAGTTAGAAAGTTAGAGGCATAAATATCATACTCCACAAAAAAATGCTACCTCCCCTGTTATTGGTAATGGTGAGAGGTTAGCGTGTTTGAGGCATGATCTTTGGGAATCTAACTTTCTCACTAAATAAATCATTATTTACAATTCATTCATGATTCTCAGTAATCATGGTAGCATCCTCATTGATATAGAAGTGTTCAGAAAGATATTATATTCTTATTTACTGTGAGGGATTTCCTCCTCTTCTTCTGAAGAGAAGAGGCGAAAAGGATCAGAGGACCAATATGCGGCGTGGTAAGTGTCCATGGTTCTTTTTAATATGTAAATGTACACATGAACAACTGACTACAAAAGAAAATAAATGTGAAAACCCTAAACAGTCCTATCTGGTACAGAGACAGGAACAATCACCCACAAACACACAGTGAAACCCAGGCTACCTAAGTATGATTCTCAATCAGAGACAACTAATGACACCTGCCTCTGATTGAGAACCATACGAGGCCGAATCATAGAAATACCCAAAATATAGAACAAACAGACTGCCCACCCAACTCATGCCCTGACCATACTAAATAAAGACAAAACAAATGAAATAAAGGTCAGAACGTGACATTTACAATAAGTGACTCCAAAATGACACAATACATGATTTACCATTCATTTATTTTGTGCACTATGTTATCCAAAAAGAGTTACAGGCTTGATGTAGTCATTGGGTGCTAAGTATATGGGACCAAATACTAAACTTTTGACTAAATGTTATACACTATAAGTTCATTTGTCCAAATACTTATGACACCTTAACATTTTGGGACTAGATACTGTACATAAAGTACATTCATTTCTAATCTGTAAAACAGATATGTATGAAAGTACCCTCAAATAAAATGTGACATTCTGTACTGTCGCCTCATATTTAACATTTGATCTCAAGTACACAATGCTGGAGTATAGAGTCAAATAAATACATAGGCAAGTGTATATTATCCTACTGTGTAATGTGTGTGCAATTAATGTAGGATTATGTGAGATTGGTGGTCTAATGTGTGACATAGTTACAACATTGTCAAATGTTTATCCTCATAGGTTTCATAAAGGTTCAGTAGTTTACAAGTGGTAAAAAAATAACGCTTTCTGGGTTATGAATATATTGTTAGCTAGTCTGGCTAACACCTAGCTTGAAGTCCTCCTGTCACAGCTCTCCCTGCAATATGAGTCACGTGAGCCGCGTCAGCCAGGCTAATCCTTAGTTATGATAATGGTAAAACAGTCAGTTGTAGGCTACTAATCTCATTAAGGTAGCCTATTGTAAGTCATAGTCTACAGAATCAAAGGATATATTTCACAAATTGCCAAAAACATGATAGGTAATTGATTAAAGAAATAAAATACACAAAGCAATATTACTCTCAACATTAGTTTTATTAAAAACCTAATCCAAGAAATAAATACAATTTAGGAAAAATATAATCTGATAAATAGCTACATACAAATCATCTCTCTTCGAAACAATGAGAATTGTGTCACAGTTTAGATATTTAGGGGATCTTTTGTCCAATGTCTCTGATTTGATCTTCTTCTGGTGCATTCACCCAACAACCACTTAAATCAGCATTGGAAATACTCTAAATGAACTAGCTTGTCACTGGAAAACTTGGTTGTGATATAAGGACATGTCCTGATAGGAAACATCTGGCATTAGGTAGTCTGTTTCCATGTGTGTCTCTGTGTTGTTGGTATATGATGTGGCCAGTGGCAGACAGTATTGATTATTGCGCTGGATGTTGCCCTGCAGTATCTCTTGACACCACTGTCCAGACATGGACCTGCCCTGGGGGCATTGTGGCATATCTTGTGAGTACTGGCATGGTGTGAAATCCATTTTTCTTTTCAGACATGGGGTATCCTCGCTGAGTCCCAGCTGGGCAGACAGGTGGGAGATGTAGCTGATGGTGAGGCGCAGGGTCTCGATCTTGGTCAGAGTCTGTTCAGGCGGAGCCACAGAGGTGGGCAGATAGGTCCGGAGACGATGAAGTGCTTTGGTCAGGTCTCTCATCCTCAGCTTCTCCCTCTCGCTGGCGCTCTCCCGCTTCTTCCCAGGGAACTTTGACCTAGACTGTCTCTTCTCCTGAGCTGGGACTTCTTCTTTCCCCTGTCTTTTGGCAGCTTGGCTGATGCAGCTTGAAGGGTTTGCAGCCTCCTTCTCCTGAACAGCTCCCCACTGGAAACAAGGGGGAGAGTAGCAGCAGGAGTCAATGGAAGAGGCAGGCGATAGGCTACTACAGGCACTGTAGTAACCAGGGTCTAAGGTGGGACAACCAGGCTCCAGCAAGGCATCACTGTCCAGCAGATGATCTCCAGCCTGAAGAAGCAAGAGTTTGGAGAAGGCAGCGGTGTCCATGACTGCAGTGTTTCTGAGCAGCAGGGATCTTCAGTTCAGTCAGTCCTTGAAGAAGTTGTGAAGGAGTACTGGGGCACCTCAGAGCTGCTCCTCAATTTATCCTGCAGACAGAGGTGTGATGTGTCACCTTCAAGGGTCCCTTCAGGATGCCTGGACTTCAAAGTGCCCGAGTCGAGATCACACTAGAGGCAGGGGGTCCCTGGGAAACACATCTTCCTAGAACCAGGTGTGAGGTAGCCGGCAGATTAGAATTAAGTCTGCATCAAGTTCAATAATTCATGGTGGGAGCGATTGTTGTATTGCACAATTCACTAAGTTTGGCAGTAATGGATAGGATTGTATTGATTGATTTTTGAATATGGGTAATATTTTGCAAATAAAATATTCATATTTGTTTTTTGGAATGCAGATTATGCAAATAATTATTAACACCCAAAGTCTATTCAATTCTATTTCCACATAACTCAATACAATGCCTGCCTTTAGCAGAATCTCATCATTCTCCATGACCAATAGTCCTAGGGTTCTCAGCAGCCCTCAGTAGTAAAAGAAGTGTGCCAGCTGTAATGTGTGAAGAGGTCACACCTCGCCCCTGTTTAGACAAGCTCCTACACTGCCTTGAGAAATAGAGGTAGAGCTGTTTTGTCTATTATTTACTATTAATATTGAGAGAAGGAAATCTACCTTCATGCATACTAGGCCTACATTTAATGTCATATCACAAATTATGGTGAGATGTTGTTATTCTGACAAGATCAAGGCGATGCCCTTCGATGCGAGTGAATTAGTCACCAGATGTAAAAAGAGGGCCAATTGTCTGGGATATATCAATGTGATATCACACGTGAATGAAAACTACTCTGTAGTAATCATTTCGTATACAAAACTGAAACTCTAATAATAACTTTAGATTTGGAAAGAGTAATTCTATTGTAAACCATCTCTAACACCTTTTTCATATTAATAAACCCTGTGAACAGAAGTAATGTTGTGTTTTTGTGGTTTTAGCTGTTCTTCTGGCCCTGAGGTGTTTTGTGACACCTCAACCTTTCTCAGCCCTGGCCATGTGGATTGCAGTGGTTGTGGAACTGGTCATAAGAGAATGTTCCCACAGAAGAGAGTGTCACATTTAACCCCTTCCCTCATAGGTGTAGAGCTGTGATGATGAGACTCAGAACATGGCCAGAACACACACTTTTAAAAAGTGTCTCAAAGCAACAACCAATGGTTCTAATTCATTTCTACAGTGACTAAAAATACACTGAGTATATCAAACATTAGGAACACCTTCCTCGTATTGAGTTGCACCAAGTAGCGGTGTGTGGGTAAAATCACTGGGGAAAGCAAGACAGGAAAAGAAATGTGCGTTGTTTGCTCTATAACCTGTTACTTCATACTGTATGCCTTGCCACTGTGATAGGGCTAAGGCCAAGACAATAAGAAGACACAGTGGCAGAATAAACTCAACCACACGTTTGTTCCGTAGAGCAACATCTGTCCGGTAAAGTCCACAAATCCTATTGCATGTGTCAAACAGTTACATGACCTACAGCATGGTCGAGAAAGTTAATGTTTCCAACATATTCGGACAACTAAACAACTACTGATTTAGAGTTACTGCAAGTCGCAAAGGAAACAGGCGCTGCATGCACTATTCCATCAATGTTTCAACTTCAACATGATCTAATCACCTATGCTTTGTCTAATACAGTGACAACTAAAAGATTCCAAAAACGATTTAGTCCAATCAGTAAGCTAAATATGATGTCTGTCCATGGTACTGATTTCTCTGTGTGTGTGTGGGTGCATGCATGCAAATAGAAAAAACATGTTGACTCACACTACTTGTAGAGAAATTAGTAGTGTGAGTCTTTCATGTTGCTAAAAGGTCTATGACTCTGTAATACAGTTAGTGGCGATTGTAGCATGTAAATCTTGGTGGGGGAAAAAAAGATGTGGGATGTATGCCAGCAAAGGCACTACACAACATAACACTACACAATACATTAATTGCACTATAACAGCGACAAACGGTGCCCACAAACGGCCTAAATAAAGCTGTCCCAACAGCAGTCCCAATATCTTACCACTGCTACAACTGGCTATCAGCGGAGCCTTGTCTGGCAGTGAAACAGTTCATTTAGCCTAATTTACTGCCTTTTTAAAAAGCATATCTGATATGGCTGACTTGTTTAAGCAAATGGGGTTTCTAATGACACTTGAGATAGTTGGTATACTATGGCATAAGGGGACGACAAGCGGATAAGAGGCAATCCGTAATTTCGATTAAGACATTAATGAGCGAGCTTGGATGGATGTAGTCAATATAACTATTTGTTTAGCATTTTTGAAATATACAGTTAAAGAATTCAGGACACGGGCCATTCTTACAGTGTTCTCCCTATACACCAAGTCAGAACCGTAGGAAAAATAAAGGGGGCAATAAAGCAGACAATGAAAGCTCTTACAATATTACATTTCTCTAAAACAGGTTATAAGCTACACGTGCACCACCAAGTCAGAACAGTAGGCAAAATTAAGAGGGGTAAATACCCTAATAATTTGGTCTGAGGCACATGGGCTACTAACATCTTACTACACAACATACACATAGTATTACTTTCTTAGCTACAGTATACATATCTCCCTGGCATATTACATAATTTATGCAGCAGCATACAATATAATTTTGGACTCACCTTGTTGTGCTGTACTCACTTGAACAGGAAGGTGGCGCGGTAGTCATTCGTGGGAAAATTGTCATCAAAGTCTGGCATTCTCTGGATTTATGGTGCTTTCAAAACAACTGGAAAAACAAGATTGAATCATGATGAAGTCATTGATCTTCAGGTTGTAGCTCGAGAAAGAAGCCGGATTTACATATCCGAGTTGGATGACCGTTCAAAATGTATTTTCCCAGTCGGAGCTCATTTATTCCCGACTTTCCAGTTGTCTTGAACTCAATGCAGTCAAGTATTTGCAGTTCCGAGTTAACAGTTGCTTTGAGCGCGGCACAAATCATACTTCATTGACAGCATGGCCAATGTTGAATGTTTATCATTTTGAACTTGGAAAATAGATCCTTAATCCGAGATTTGGGACCACACAGCCACTAAACTGAATAGCAGGCTAGTGATTGCTTATGAAGTTAGCCATTGTCCCTGATTCCTTCCAAACCACTCATTGTTGAATTTCAACTCATTGTTGAAATTTCTCTTAATTTCTCTTCATATTACAAGGATTAAAAAGGATTTGTGTAACGACGTTCGTCTGTTGAAGGAGAAGCGGAACTAAATGCAGCGTGGTGGTTACTCATGTTCTTTAATGAAATTGAACGCGACATGAAATAACTTGACATACAAAACAACAAACGAAACGTGAAAACCTAAACAGCCTATCTGGTGACAATAAACACAGAGACAGGAACACTCACCCACGAAATACTCAAAGAATATGGCTGCCTAAATATGGTTCCCAATCAGAGACAACGATAATCACCTGACTCTGATTGAGAACCGCCTCAGGCAGCCATAGACTATGCTACACACCCCCAAGACAAAACACACCACAAAAACCCATGTCACACCCTGGCCTGACCAAATAAATGAAGATAAACATAATATATTTCGACCAGGGCGTGACAATTTGCCAGTAGATTGTCAACGTGATTCATGATGATGACTGCTATTTAAGATTTTGAAAGTATGATTTTGACATGATCAGTCCAATCAAAGCTACTGTACATAAAACGTGATTTGACGTCATTTTATCTGTGGCCAATGACCTTGAGCCTTCATGGATCGGCACTTCTAATGTAACTCTATGGCAGCACACAAGGGGCTAGAATTTTCTAGCTTTCCCCTTAGACTTGGTGGTGACGTAGTGTCCCCATGAGTGACAGAACACTGAGCCAATCATGGCACAACGCTTCGTATTTTCTGCTTGCAAACTGATATGTGACACATATTAATGCCAAAATAACGTGCAAAACAGGCAACCCACCCCCCCCCCCCCCCCAAAAAAAATGTGTGACGGGTCGCCACTGCATACATAGCTCGCTTTGAGTTTTTGTTTTCCTAAGCTACCTGGCTAAAATGCTTGCTCGCTAGCCTACTATCCTTTCATAGGCAACAATGCACCAGGCCAGCTAGTTAACATTAGCCTACTACATCTAGCTACATGTTGAACTTCCATCCTCTCAGTCCAGGGGCATAATGTATGAAGTTATGATTAGATCAGAATCGCCATTATAATCATTGGCCAGTACGGAGAATTAAGTAAAACCACAAGTCCAAATCCCTATCTCTATCCATGGCTAATTTAGGAAAGGGATGTTTTTTTGCTAGCTAGCCACCAGAGGACAACAACACAATGAGATTAAACTATTCTAGTTTTTATCTGTCAATGACATTTGGCTTCTGATGTGATTTGTTTGGTGTGAAGCCAAATTCCAACTGGCTTCCCTTGACACTTTTTTTTTTGATGAGCCAGGACCATTCACAGCTGAGCTCACTCGGTTCAGGTCAACGCTGATTTGCTCTTATTATATTATTTTTTATCAAGGGAGGCCAAAGGCTCTCTGGTTTCCCTTGCATTCAATGCTACAGGCGACAACAATGGCATGCTCTTTTTGACCAGACAGCAACAGATAGATGCTTTCTCTGGTGAGATACATTCAACCTGTTGCGAATTGAAGGACATTAAATACAGAGAGACGAAAGACACACTCTTTTGTGGAAGCCTGGCTTCCCTTGGTATCCATGAATACATGCCACTGGTTGCACCCCCCCCCCCCCATCACCCCAACGTTTGCCTTCAAAACAGTCTGAATTCGTCAGGGCATGGACTCTACAAGGTGTCAAAGCGTTCCACAGGGATGCTGGCCCATGTTGACTCCAATGCTTCCCAAGTTGTGTCAAATTGAATGGATGCCCTTTGGGTGGTCAACCATACTTGACACGCACAGAAAACGGTTGAGTATGGAAAAACCCAGCAGTGTTACAGTTCTTGACAAAAACCGGTGCTCCTGGCACCTACTACCATACCCCGTTCAAAGGCACTTGTCAGGACCCGGTTACGAACCTGGGTCTCCGGAGTGAGAATCAGTCACTTAACCAACTGAGCCACGAATAGTCAGCAGAACCCAGAAGATGAGGCAGACACAGCAGTACTTAAGACGGTGTATTTAATAAAGTAAAAAGGAGAAGTCCTTCAATACAAAAATGGCAAATCCAAAAGGTGGTAGGAATAGCACAAAAAAGCCTCAAGAGATACTCAAAAACAGAATTCCACAAGAGCATCCACCGGAATCGACAAGAAAACACAGAACACTAGGGCTGGGTGCTAACATACAAACACAGAGCCCAGAACTGAGGGAAACTAAGGGTTTAAATACAATCAGGGAAAAAGAGGCACAGGTGCAAATAATAATGGGGAACAAGGGAAAAAACATAAGGTCAAAAAGCACAATGGGGGCATCTAGTGACCAAAACCCGGAACAACCCTGGCCAAATCCTGACAGAATCCCCCCCCTAGGAACGGCTCCTGGCGTTCCTACCAGCTCTCTCAGGGTGGAGGGCCCTGAACTGACGAATGAGGTCAGGATCCAGGATGTCTTTGGCAGGAACCCAGGAGCGCTCCTCGGGACCGTAGCCTTCCCAGTCCACCAGATACTGCCAGGACCGCTGCACCCGGCGGGAATCCAGTATCCGATGGACGGTATAAGCCGGCTGGCCTCCAATGACACGAGGCGGAGGGGAGGTCTGTCTGCCGGGACAAGGGGAGAAAAAAACAACAGGTTTTAACAATGAAATGTGAAATGTGGGATTAATCTTAAGGGATCTGGGTAAGTGTAGGCGATAAGAAACTGGGTTAACTCTCCTGGCAACCTTGAAGGGACCGATGTATTTTTGGGACAGCTTGCGAGACTCCACCCGTAGAGGTAAGTCTCTTGTGGTGAGCCAGACTCTCTGGCCGGGGCGCAGGGTAGGCCCGGGACGGCGACGTCTGTTGGCTTGTTGTTGGTACCTCTGTGAGGAACGCATAAGATTAAGACGGGTCTTCCTCCACATAAGCCGACAGCGTCTGACGAACTTCAAGGCTGAAGGCACTCTGACTTCTGCCTCCTGGTCCGGGAACAATGGAGGAGCATAGCCAAACTGACACTCGTGCGGGGACATACCAGTGGAGGAGGAGCGCAAGGTGTTGTGCGCGTATTCGGCCCAAACAATAAAGGATGACCATGTGGACGGGTTGTCACGAGTCATACATCGGAGGGTGGTTTCCAGCTCTTGATTCATCCTCTCTGTTTGGCCGTTGGACTCCGGATGGTACCCTGAAGATAGACTGGCAGAAGCCCCCATGAGTTGGCAGAAGGCCTTCCAAAACCTTGAGGCGAACTGGGGACCTCTGTCAGAAACCATATCTTGAGGAATGCCGAAGACTCGGAACACATGATTAATTACCAACTCAGCCGTTTCCTTGGCAGAAGGTAACTTAGTCAGAGGGACGAACCTGGCCGCCTTTGAAAACCTGTCGATTATGACTAGGATAGTAGTATTGCCATGGGATGGAGGAAGTCCAGTAATAAAGTCCAATGAGATATGGGACCAGGGTCTGTGGGGAACAGGTAAAGGGTGAAGGAGTCCTTGAGGGCGGAGGTGAGAAGATTTGCCCTGGCAGCACACGGGACAGGCATTGACGAAAGTGGCAACGTCTTCTCTTATGGTAGGCCACCAGAACTTACGCTGGATGAACTCCAAGGTGCGACCTACGCCCGGATGACAGGTGAGGCGAGAGGAGTGCCCCCACAGAAGGACCTGAGTCCTCACTGCCTTGGTGACAAACAACCGATTGGCAGGACCTCCTTTCGGGTCCGGTTCGCTAGCTTGAGCACGTCTCACGGTATCCTCAACTTGCCACGAGATCGGAGCCACAATCTTAGCAGCAGGAAGGACAGGCATGTCCGTGTCATCTCGAATGGCAGGAGCGTAGACTCGGGACAGGGCATCCGGTTTGAGATTCTTCGACCCGGGCCGATAGGTGAGGATAAACTGGAATCGATTGAAGAAAAGAGACCATCTAGCTTGTCTAGAGTTCAACCGCTTCGCCTGCTGGATATACTCCAGATTTTTGTGGTCCGTAAGCACTTGAAACGGGTGAGAAGCCCCCTCGAGCCAGTGTCTCCATTCCTTCAATGCCATCTTAACCGCTAGGAGTTCACGATCCCCCACATCGTAGTTCCTCTCAGTCGGGGTAAGCCGGTGTGAGAAGAAAGCGCACGGATGAAGCTTCTTGTCTTCACCCCTCTGAGACAGGACAGCTCCAACACCAACCTCTGATGCGTCTACCTCCACCACAAATGGTTCATCCGTAGTCGGTAGTATCAGGATGGGAGCAGAGAGAACGCGCTGCTTGAGTCCTTGGAAGGCCGTCTCAGCTTCTCTTCCCCACAAAAACCTTGCATTGCCACCCTTGGTTAAGGCTGAGAGAGGGCTGCCACCAAGCTGAAGTTCTTGATGAACTTGCGGTAAAAGTTTGTGAAGCCCAGGAAACGCTGAACTTCCTTAACGGATTTGGGGGTGGGCCAATCCGCTACCGCCCCTACCTTCCTGGGGTCCATTTGGACTCGACCGGGTTCCACTACAAATCCCAGGAATTGTACTCGGGATGAATGGAATTCACATTTTTCCGGCTTAACGTACAGATGGCTGTCCAGGAGGCGTTTGAGTACTTGTCTGACATGCTTAGTGTGTTCTTGAAGGGAGCTCGAAAAGATGAGGATGTCATCCAAGTAAACGAACACAAATATGTTAAGCATATCCCTAAGCACATCGTTTATGAGCGCTTGGAACACCGCTGGGGCGTTGGTCAGGCCGAAGGGCATCACCAAGTATTCATAGTGACCAGTAGGCGTGTTGAAGCGGTCTTCCACTCGTTACCAGGTCTGATCCGCACAAGATGGTATGCGTTCCGCAGGTCAAGCTTAGTGAAAACAACTGCTTCCTGGAGCAGCTCGAAGGCTGTGGCCATAAGGGGTAGCGGGTACGGTTACGGACGGTTATGGCATTGAGTCCCCGGTAGTCGATGCAAGGACGTAATCCACCGTCTTTCTTGGCCACAAAGAAAAACCCTGCTCCCGCCGGGGAGGTGGATGGACGCATGAGGCCTGCTTCCAGAGCGTCCTTGATGTAGGTATCCATAGCAGCTCGTTCGGGTGGAGATAGGGAAAAGATCCGACCCCTGGGGGGCAAGTGCCCGGAAACAGGTCGATGGGGCAATCGTAAGGTCTATGGGGTGGTAGCATGGTGGCCCTCTGTTTGCTAAACACCAGTTTGAGGTCATGGTAACACTCGGGAACTCGGGTCAGGTCGATGGATTCTAAAGACTCGGGAGTAGAACTCGGGGAATTCTGGAAAATACAAGTAGCTTGGCACGTAGGACCCCACTGCTTGATAGTGCCCACAGACCAGTCGATGTGAGGGTTATGGCTGTGAAGCCAGGGGTATCCAAGGACGAGAGGGAACTCGGAACAGGAGATCAAATGAAAGTTCATCAATTCCTGGTGTTGTGAAACTGAAAGTCGCAAGGAGGTAGTGACATGAGTGACAAGTCCAGATCCCAAAGGGCTTCCATCCAATGTAGTGACCCTCATGGGTTCACTTAGAGGTTCAGAGGAACGCCATTCTCCTTCGCCCAGACACCATCCATGAAGTTACCTGCGGCTCCAGAGTCTACCAAGGCTTGAAGGTGAAGCTTGTGGTTGTCCCAGGAGAGGGTGACTGGAATGAGCAGACGGGAGTTGGACGGATGGGAGGAGGTTATGTTTCCCGTTACAGTTCCCCCCGGTCTGTACGGGACAGAGCGTTTCCCTGGAGCCCGGGACACGTGGAACGGAAATGGCCCGGTTTGCCGCAATATAGACAGCGTCGCTCCCTCATCCGGCGGTCTCTCTCAGCCTGGAAGATGCGTCCAATCTGCATGGGTTCCGATGGAGCCAGCGAGGATAAAGGTGGGGACTCGGAGCTGGGACTGATAGGGGCTAGAGGTCTACGGTTGAGTTCTCTCTCTCAGACGCTGGTCAATGCGTGAGGCCAACTTGATCAGAGACTCGAGATTGTCCGGTGGTTCCCGAGTGGCCAGTTCATCTTGGATAGTGTCGGAAAGGCCTTTCAGAAAGCACACCGTGAGCGCCTCGTTGTTCCAGCCACTTGCTGCTGCCACCGTGCGGAACTGGATGGCATAGTCCGTCACGCTGCGCCAACCTTGGTGGAGAGTCAGGAGCTGTTTGGCTGAGTCAGAACCACTGCTTGGGCCTTGAAACACTCGTTTGAATTCCTCAGCAAAGGCAGAGTAGCTGGCACAGCAGGAACTATGGGCATCCCACACAGCAGTAGCCCAGGCCAGGGCTTTTCCGACAGCAGGGTGATGATATAAGCGATCTTAGACCGGTCGGTGGGAAACGACGAGGGTTGTAGCTCAAAGGAGAGAGAACATTGGGTGAGAAACCCTTTACAAGCACTTGGATCACCTGAGAACCGTTGGGGAGGTGGAAGACGAGGTTCAGCCAGGGGGTTAACTGCCATGGGTACGTGAATCTGAGGTACTGGGACGGGAACTGTTGCCGGGGTAAGACGATCAGATATTTGCTTAATGGAAGTCAGCATCTCCGACAGAAGATGAGAATGTCTAGCCATTAAGGCCTCTTGCTGAACCAGGGCGGCTTCGTGGCGTTGGACAGTCTCCTGGTGGTGGGACAGCATGGCAAAAGGTCCTGGGAACTGGCTGCCTCTGGGTTCATTTTTGGCTCTGTGTTTCTGTCAGGACCCGGTTACGAACCTGGGTCTCCGGAGTGAGAAACAGTCACTTAACCAACTGAGCCACGAATAGTCAGCAGAACCCAGAAGATGAGGCAGACACAGCAGTACTTAAGACGGTGTATTTAATAAAGTAAAAGGAGAAGTCCTTCAATACAAAAATGGCAAATCCAAAAGGTGGTAGGAATAGCACAAAAAAGCCTCAAGAGATACTCAAAAACAAAAACAGAATTCCACAAGAGCATCCACCGGAATCGACAAGAAAACACAGAACACTAGGGCTGGGTGCTAACATACAAACACAGAGCCCAGAACTGAGGGAAACTAAGGGTTTAAATACAATCAGGGGAAAACGAGGCACAGGTGCAAATAATAATGGGGAACAAGGGAAAAAACATAAGGTCAAAAAGCACAATGGGGGCATCTAGTGACCAAAACCCGGAACAACCCTGGCCAAATCCTGACAGCACTTAAATCTTTTGTCTTGCCCATTCACCCTCTGAATTGCACAGATACACATTCCTTGGTTATTACTGCATTGTCGGAACTAGAAGCACAAGCATTTCCCTACACTCGCATTAACATCTGCTAACCATGTGTATGTGACAAATACAATTTGATTTGATTTGTCTCAATTGCCTCAAGGCTTAAAAATTATTCTTTATCCTGTCTCCTCCCCTTCATCTACATTGATTAAAGTGCATTTAACAGGTGACATCAATAAGGGATCATAGCTTTCACCTGGATTCATCTGGTCATTCTATGTTATGGAAAGAGCAGGTGTTCTTAATGTAGAGTCACATTTGTTGAAAGTAAGGAGTATGGACAGAATGAATTAGTTGAGTGTCTACTAACTGATTTGCCTCTGGGTTTTCTTAAAGAGACGTGGTGTGTGAGGAGACATCGCTGTGGCACTGACAGAACTGACATATGCAGGGATGGACAGGTCAGAAGGTAACATTTCCATGTCTTCTCCTAAAATCGGCCTGACCTCAGAATCTGACCCCTCTGAATGTATTCAAAAATTATTCTTATCTGTGTTTAGCTACTGGGTAGTTCAATGATGTTAATGAACACAAAATATGAGCCATAATCCTTTGTCATGACTTTTTATCATGTAGTATTTTGTTGGTTACTATTTCTAACTGTGTCATAACTCTTGCTTTGTATATTCTACTCTTCTCAACTCTAAAGGAGATTTTTAACATATGTGATTAATGTCCCTTAAACCAGAATAAGGGATAAGGATAAGGAAATATTGCAGTCTTTAGGATCAAAGGTTGATTCGCAAATTAAAATGAACTAGTTTCATTCCTAGGCTGCATGCTGGATTGTTTATTTACAACTGAAGTCTAAATCTTTGCTTTTGCCTGTGTGTATTGGTGTATTGAGCTTTCCATTAACACATCAAATGCCATTGGTAAGCTGATGAAACAGTTTCATATTTTTTATTTCCCCAGATATCCAACACCTCACCTCCCCAGTGACACACATATCCTAACTCCTGCTCTCTCACATTAGGGCATAGTTAAGGTTGGTTTAAACCAGGGATCATACCTTCTCTCCAGACTGAGAGGTGCCAACACAGAGGATCAGTAATGACCTGGATCTGTTTATCTCTCTGGGGCTTGATACACAGTTAATACACAGTTGATACACAGTTGATAGATAGTTGATAGTGTCACGCCCTGGTCGAAATATATTATGTTTATTCTTCATTTATTCGGTCAGGCCAGGGTGTGACATGGATTATTGTGGTGTGTTTTTGTCTTGGGGTTTTGTGGGATGTCTAGCACTGTCAGAGCTGTCAGTCTGCATGGAGCAGCCAGAGCTGCCAGTCTGCATGGAGCGTCCAGAGGTGTCAGTCTGCTTGGAGCAGCCAGAGCTGCCAGTCTGCATGGAGCTGCCAGTCTGCATGGAGCTGCCAGTCTGCAAGGAGCTGCCAGTCTGCAAGGAGCTGCCAGTCTGCAAGGAGCTGCCAGTCTGCAAGGAGCTGCCAGTCTGCAAGGAGCTGCCAAAGCTGTTAGTCTGCATGGAACAGTCAGAGCTGTCAGTCTGCAAGAAGCCGCCAGAGCTGTCAATCTGCATGGAGCAGCCAGAGCCGCCAGTCAGCATGGAGCAGCCAGAGCCGTCAGTCAGCATGAAGCAGCCAGAGCCGTCAGTCTGCCAGGATGCGCCAGTCAGCCAGACTCTTCCAGATCTGCCAGTCAGCCAGACTCTTCCAGATCTGCTAGTCAACCAGACTCTTCCAGATCTGCCAGTCAACCAGTCTCTTCCAGATCTGCCAGTCAACCAGAATCTTCCAGATCTGCTAGTCAACCAGAATCTTCCAGATCCTCCAGCCAGCCAGGTTCTACCGGAGCCTACTACCTGCCTGAGCTTCATCTCAGTACTGGGCTTCCTCTCAGTACTGGGCTTCCTCTCAGTACTGGGCTTTCTCTCAGTGCTGGGCTACCCCTCAGTTCCGAGCTGCCCCTTAGTCCCGAGCTGCCCCTCAGTACTGAGCTTCCCCTCAGTTCCGAGCTTCCCCTCAGTTCCGAGCTTCCCCTCAGTTCCGAGCTTCCCCTCAGTCCCGAGCTTCCCCTCAGTCCCGAGCTGCTTCAGTCCCGAGCTGCCCCTCAGTCACGAGCTGCTCCTCAGTTCAGTGGGGTTCTGGGTGAGGACTATTAGGCCATGGTCGGCGGCGAGGGTGGATTATCCCAGGACGCGAAGGGGAGGAACTATGACATTTATGGAGTGGGGTCCACGTCCCGAGCCGGAACCGCCACCATGGTCAGACGCCCACCCGGACCCTCCCTATGGTTTTGAGGTGCGTCTGGGAGTCCGCACCTTAGGGGGGGGGTTCTGTCACGCCTTGGTCTTAGTATTTTGTGTTTTAGTTAATTAGTTGGTCAGGCCAGGGTGTGACATGGGTTTATGTTATTGTATTTCGTATTGGGGTTTTGTAGTTATTGGGATTGCGGCTGAGTAGGGATGTTGCATAGGTTTGGCTGCCTGAGGCGGTTCTCAATCAGAGTCAGGTGATTATCGTTGTCTCTGATTGGGAACCATATTTAGGCAGCCATATTCTTTGTGTGTTTCGTGGGTGATTGTCCTTAGTGTCCTTGTTACTGTCTCTATGTTAGTTTACACTAGTATAGGCTGTTTCGGTTTTCGTTACGTTCTTTTTGTTTTGTAGTATTTGTATTGATTTGTGTTTTACGTTTTTTCATTAAACATGGATCGCAATCTACACGCTGCATTTTGGTCCGACTCTCCTTCACCGCATGAAAACCGTTACAGATAGATAAATGATACATTGCTTTTTTATTTTTTATTTAACCTTTATTTAACTAGGCAAGTCAGTTAAGAACAAATTCTTATTCATAGCTGATAGATAGTTGATACATAGCTGATACATGGTTGATAGATAGTTGATACATAGTTGATACATAGTTGATACACAGTTGATACATAGTAGATACATAGCTGATAGATAGTTGATACATAGTTGATACATAGCTGATAGATAGTTGATACATAGCTGATAGATAGTTGATACATAGTAGATACATAGCTGATAGATAGTTGATATATAGTTGAAACACAGTTGATACACAGTAGATACATAGCTGATAGATAGTTGATAGATAGTTGATAGATAGTTGATACATAGTTGGTACATAGCTGATACATAGTTGATACATAGTTGATACATAGCTGATAGATAGTTGATACATAGTAGATACATAGTTGGTACATAGCCGATACATAGTTGATACACAGTTTATACATAGCTGATAGATAGTTGATACATAGTAGATACATAGCTGATAGATAGTTGATACATAGTTGATACATAGTAGATACATAGCTGATAGATAGTTGATACATAGTTGATACATAGTAGATACATAGCTGATAGATAGTTGATACACAGTTGATACATAGTAGATACATAGCTGATAGTTGATGCACAGTTGATACATACCTGATAGATAGTTGATACATAGTAGATACATAGCTGATAGATAGTTGATACATAGCTGATAGATAGTTGAACCACAGTTGATACACAGTTGATACATAGTAGATACATAGCTGATAGATAGTTGATACATAGTTGATACATAGCTGAAATATAGTTGAACCACAGTTGATACACAGTTGATACATAGTAGATACATAGCTGATAGATAGTTGATACATAGCTGATAGATAGTTGAACCACAGTTGATACACAGTTGATACATAGTAGACACATAGCTGATAGATAGTTGATACATAGTTGATACATAGCTGAAATATAGTTGAACCACAGTTGATACACAGTTGATACATAGTTGATACATAGCTGATATATATTTGAACCACAGTTGATACACAGTTGATACATAGTAGATACATAGCTGATAGTTGATGCACAGTTGATACATACCTGATAGATAGTTGATACATAGTAGATACATAGCTGATAGATAGTTGATACATAGCTGATAGATAGTTGAACCACAGTTGATACACAGTTGATACATAGTAGATACATAGCTGATAGATAGTTGATACATAGTTGATACATAGCTGAAATATAGTTGAACCACAGTTGATACACAGTTGATACATAGTAGATACATAGCTGATAGATAGTTGATACACAGGTGATACATAGCTGATAGATAGTTGATACACAGTTGATACATACCTGATAGATAGTTGATACATAGTAGATACATAGCTGATATATAGTGTATACATAGCTGATAGATAGTTGATACATAGCTGATAGATAGTTGATACATAGCTGATGGATAGTTGATACATAGCTGATAGATAGTTGATACATAGCTGATAGATAGTGTATACATAGCTGATAGATAGTTGATACATAGCTGATAGATAGTGCATACATAGCTGATAGATAGTGTATACATAGCTGATAGATAGTTGATACATAGCTGATAGATAGTTGATAAATAGCTGATAGATAGTGTATACATAGCTGATAGATAGTTGATACATAGCTGATAGATAGTTGATACATAGCTGATAGATAGTTGATACATAGCTGATAGATAGTGTATACATAGCTGATAGATAGTTGATACATAGCTGATAGATAGTTGATACATAGCTGATAGATAGTTGATACATAGCTGATAGATAGTTGATACATAGCTGATAGATAGTTGATACATAGCTGATAGATAGTGTATACATAGCTGATAGATAGTGTATACATAGCTGATAGATAGTTGATACATAGCTGATAGATAGTGTATACATAGCTGATAGATAGTTGATACATAGCTGATAGATAGTTGATACAGAGGCTGATAGATAGTTGATACATAGCTGATAGATGGTTGATACATAGCTGATAGACGGTTGATACATAGCTGATAGTTAATTGATACATAGCTGATAGATAGTTTATACATAGCTGATAGATAGTTGATACATAGCTGATAGATAGTTGATACATAGGCTGATAGTTGATACATAGCTGATAGATAGTTGATACATAGCTGATAGATAGTTGATACATAGCTGATAGATGGTTGATACATAGCTGATGGACGGTTGATACATAGCTGATAGTTAATTGATACATAGCTGATAGATAGTGTATACATAGCTGATAGATAGTTGATACATAGCTGATAGATAGTTGATACATAGCTGATAGATAGTTGATACATAGCTGATAGATAGTGTATACATAGCTGATAGATAGTTGATACATAGCTGATAGATAGTTGATACATAGCTGATAGATAGTGTATACATAGCTGATAGATAGTTGATACATAGCTGATAGATAGTTGATACATAGCTGATAGATAGTTGATACAGAGGCTGATAGATAGTTTATACATAGCTGATAGATAGTTGATACATAGCTGATATATAGTTGATACATAGCTGATAGATAGTGTATACATAGCTGATAGATAGTTTATACATAGCTGATAGATAGTTTATACATAGCTGATAGATAGTTGATACATAGCTGATAGATAGTTGATACATAGCTGATAGATAGTTGATACAGAGGCTGATAGATAGTTTATACATAGCTGATAGATAGTGTATACATAGCTGATAGATAGTTGATACATAGCTGATAGATAGTTGATACAGAGGCTGATAGATAGTTGATACATAGCTGATAGATAGTTTATACATAGCTGATAGATAGTAGATACATAGCTGATAGATAGTTTATACATAGCTGATAGATAGTTGATACATAGCTGATAGATAGTTTATACATAGCTGATAGATAGTTGATACATAGCTGATAGATAGTTGATACATAGCTGATAGATAGTGTATACATAGCTGATAGATAGTTTATACATAGCTGATAAATAGTTGATACATAGCTGATAGATAGTTTATACATAGCTGATAGATAGTTTATATATAGCTGATAGATAGTTGATACATAGCTGATAGATAGTTGATACATAGCTGATAGATAGTTGATACACAGCTGATAGATAGTTTATACATAGCTGATAGATAGTTGATACATAGCTGATAGATAGTTGATACATAGCTGATAGATAGTTGATACATAGCTGATAGATAGTGTATACATAGCTGATAGATAGTTTATACATAGCTGATAAATAGTTGATACATAGCTGATAGATAGTTTATACATAGCTGATAGATAGTTGATACGTATGCTGATACTGCAGTGTGTGTGTTTAGTTTAGTGCATTAAGATCCCCATTACCTACTAATCTTCCTGGAATCCACATAACAAATCCAAATGCATAATAAAGTACAGAACAGACAAGAAAAACACAAGATATTACATTCTGTGGACATTACATTCTGTCAGTATGAACAGACAACAGACATACTGATCACGATAGAGAACTATATCTAACTTTCTCTTTAGTTCTCCAATATTACAATCAGTTATTTTAACAGGTTTCTGGCAGCTATGGTTTCAGTCAAAGTTAAGGTTTCACCTTGACCTCATTCCTCTCCATGAGTGTGATTTATGTTCCATGTGAAATAAAAGCTTGTTTTTTCTGTCTCTCACCAGGGCTCTCATCAGGGTCGTCTCATTCTCATATTAGCATGGAGGTGCTAAACCCTTTATCAGGACGAGGATAAGAGGGGTCATTAGAATGTTAATGTCAGAGAGGAGTGTGGAGTCTGGTGTATAGCTTCTCTGTCAAAACGTAACTGTGCTGTCAAGTTAAGAAGATTTTGTGGTTGTGTACAACAGACATGTTTGTGCTCTGGTTCATGCCCTGTGTTTCATAGTCATGCTAAGTTGTGTGTGAATCTTTTCTCTATGTGTTTACTGATACGTCTGACTGTAGACTTCCTGTATTTCATATAATACTCGTTTTAATATTGACCAACAGAGGTTTCTCTTTTATTGACTTGATCTTACTGTGTAAATGTTGTCTGGCAGCCTGACTGTGTTTGCATTTATTCTTAGAATGGACTTATAATACTGACATGCTCAAGAATGACTGTGTTTCATAATCACAAAAAGCATATGGGCGGTGTGAACTGACTTACATGATTGACGCAAAATTGTCTAGACAGAATAGTACAGTATACATCATTAATATTTCAATATTATTACTTGGTACTTTACTTGCAAACAATATTACTTTACTTTAAATACAGGTCAGGAACAACCAAAGACACAGTTAAGTAGTTAGTTAATATTTTATTATAAATATTAGAATATGTTTTGTATTTACAATGATCGTTGTATGAAATATAGAATTTGAAAGTAAAATAAACGAGTTATATTAACATATAATGACTCTGTAAATCAAAGTAAAAGTGAATTGACTGGACAGTAGATTCTCTTGATGAGGACATCTGTTACATCCAGAAGTCTTGAGCAAAGTTTTGATAATGGTCATCTTTGCTGAATACCTAAAGAAAGAAATGTGTAATTAGTTGACTGGTTCAAATAGGATGTCTAATTCCATTGAATATGGGACTTCATCAAACTGGAACACTGCAGTGAATAATCACTGGTAGTACAGAGACACAATCCACTGTATCACTCACCATATAACTTGACAATTATTTAAACACTTAGTTGTAACTTACAAGTACATTGAATCTGTGCTTTATTGAAATGTGTAGTGGATGAATAATCAGTGTACATACCTGACTTGATTGTGCAGTCTCTGCATACACCGGCGATTCCAACAGAGAATCCATACTTGAGTTGATAACGTCATTGTAAGCACACATCTCACTGCTGATCGGGTGTCTCTCCAGCCCAGTCGTATTGTGGAGTGGGTACGTGGACGTGGCTGTGTGGTGGAGGGTCTGGTGCTGCCCTGCACATCTCCCTATCTCTGCCTCCTCTCCCCAACAGTTCCCCGATGAGGAGGGGTTGAACTGGCACACCTCTTGTTGAGGTGATATGTGGTGTCCTGATGTGTTGAGGTTCAGCTCCTTCCTCTGGCACAGAGCCTCCTCGCTGAGTCCCAGCTGGGCAGACAGGTGGGAGATGTAGCTGATGGTGAGGTGCAGCGTCTCGATCTTGCTCAGAGTCTGTTCAGGAGGAGCCACAGAGGGGGGCAGGTAGGTCCTGAGGTGGTGGAGGGCTTTGGTCAGGTCTCTCATCCTCAGCTTCTCTTTCTCGCTGGCACTCTGTCTCTGCTTGCTGGGGTTCTTGGAGCAGTTCTTTCTAATCCTCCCTCTAGAGAGTCTTCCTTCGTCGCTGGAGGATGGGGAAGCGGATGCCTTTGCTCCCCCAGAGTATGTTGGTGTGTGAGGTCCTGTGGCGGTCCCCTGAGGTAGCCAGGAGAGGGAGAAGTCCATGCAGGAGGTCGGTGAGATGATACAGGTCTCTGGAGAAGAGAGGTTATAGAACTCAGAGTCTGAACTGGGATAACTCCAGTGGTACTGCACACCAACACCATAGTTGCTGAGTAGAGGAGCAGAGATATCCATGCTGTGTCCTGTATGTTGAACAGTAGGACTGAACTGAAGAGCTTGGCCTGTGGGCTGGTCATTCGGAGAGCCTTGGTTTTATGCAGAAGTCTGAGGTGTGAAGTGACACCTCCACAGACCCTCTCAGACCATCATCATGGCCCCCCAGAGCTCCTGGACAGAGAGAGTAGCCACCAGCAGTCCTCTGCTGGGAAAAAATACAACTACTGCTGCTCAGAGAGTGACGTGTCAAATTTGACCCCTCACCAAAACAATAAACAATTTCTCTCTTATAATGTTTTTACCATTGTGGCCTCCATAGTCATCTGTCTTTGTCCCTCATGAGATACATCAGCTAATGATTTGAATAAGGCCACTGTTAATATTCTTTCATTCAGACTGTAGTGGTTCAGAGGCTGAATATTCTGATTGACTGCTTTCATTTTTCATGACGTGGGAAATATTTCCTTCAAACACATTTTATACCTCCAAACGCATTTTGAAAACGATATCCATTTGTGTGCGTAAAGACAAATGATTAAATAGACTACAATTAAATAAAATATAAAATTATAATTAAAATTTGTATTAATTGTTTAATATAGGTACAGTGCCTTCAGAAAGTATTCACACCCCTTGACTTTTCCAAATTTTAGTTGTGTTACAGCCTGAATTTAAAATTAATTAAATAATTATTTATTTTGTCGCTGGCCTACACCCAACACTATGATTTCAAAGTGTAATTATGTTTTTTGAAAACATTGTCTAATTAAGTACAAATTTAAAGCTGAAATGTCTTGAGTCAATAAGTATTCAACCTCTTTGTTATGGCAAGCCTAAATAAGTTCAGGAGTAAACATGTGCTTAACAACTCACATAATAACTTGAATGGACTCACTCTATGGGCAATAATAGTGATTAACATTATTTTGTAATGACTACTACTCTGTACCCCACACATACATTTACAGTATATGCAAGGTTCCTCAGTCGAGCAATGAATTTAAAACACAGATTCAACTACAAAGACCAGGGAGGTTTTCCAATGCCTCAAAAAGAAGGGAAGCTATTGGTAGATGGGTAAAAAAAACGGACATTAAATATCTGTTTGAGCATGGTGAAGTTATTAATTACACTTTAGATGCTGTATCAATACACCCAGTCACTATAAAGACACAGGTGTCCTTCCTAACTCAGTTGCCGGAGAGGAAGGAGACCGCTCAGGGATTTCACCATGAGGCCAATAGTGACTTTAAAATTGTTACAGAGTTTAATGGCTGTGATAGGACAAAAATGAGGATGGGATCAACAACATTGTCGTTACACCACAAAACTAACCTAATTGATAGAGAGAAAAGAAGGAAGCCTGTACAGAATTTAAATATTCCAAAACATGCATCCTGTTTGCAACAAGGCACTAAAATAATACTGCAGAAAATGTGGCAAAGCAATTCACTTTTTTTCCTGTATACAAACTGTTACGTTTGGGCCAAATCCAATACAACACATTACTGAGTACCACTCTCCATATTTTCAAGCATAGTGATGGCTGCATCATGTTATGGATTGGCTTGTAATCGTTAAGGACTGGGGAGTTTTTCAGGATAAAAAATTTATGGAATGGAGCTAAACACAGGAAAAATCCTAGAGGAAAACGTTGGGACCACGCAGCCGTCATACTGCTCAGGAAGGAGAAGCACTCTGTCTCCTAGAGATGAATGTACTTTGGTGCGAAAAGTGCAAATCAATCCCAGAACAACAGCAAAGGACCTTGTGCAGATGCTGGAGGAAACGGGTACAAAGGTATCTATATTCACAGTAAAACGAGTCCTATATCAACATAACCTGTCACTCAGCAAGGAAGAAGCCACTGCTCCAAAACCGCCATAAAAAAACAGACAACGGTTTGCAACTGGACATGGGGACAGAGATCGTACTTTTTGGAGAAATGTCCTCTGGTCTGATGAAACAAAAATGGAACTGTTTGACCATAATGACCATCATTATGTTTGGAGGAAAAAGGGGGAGGCTTGCAAGACAAAGAATACCATCCCATCAGTGAAGCAAAGGGGTGGCAGTATCATGTTGTGGGGGTGGTTTGCTGAAGGAGGGACTGGTGCACTTCACAAAATAGATGGCATCACGAGGTAGGAAAATAATGTGGATATATTGAAGCAACATCTCAAGACATCAGTCAGGAAGTTAAAGCTTGGTCGCAAATGGGTCTTCCAAATGGACAATGACCCCAAGCATACTTCCAAATTTGTGGCAAAATGGCTTAAGAACAACAAAGTAAATGTATTGGAGTGGCCATCACAAAGCCCAGAAAAAACTGAAAAAGCATGTGTGAGCAAGGAGACCTACAAACCTGACTCAGTTACACCAGCTCTGTCAGGTTAAGTTAAACATTTTAAAGGCAATGCTACCAAATACTAATTGAGTGTATGTAAACTTTTGACCCACTTGGGAATGTGATGAA
Organism: Oncorhynchus masou masou; assembly: GCF_036934945.1. Classification (NCBI taxonomy): domain Eukaryota; kingdom Metazoa; phylum Chordata; class Actinopteri; order Salmoniformes; family Salmonidae; genus Oncorhynchus; species Oncorhynchus masou. The sequence goes on along the minus strand of NC_088242.1, from coordinate 80,342,256 downwards.
AGATATAAAAGCTGAAATAAATAATTCCCTCTACTATTATTCTGACATTTCACATTCTTAAAATAAAGTGGTTATCCTTACTGACCTAAGACAGGGAATTTTTACTAGGATTAAATGTCAGGAATTGTGAAAAAGTGAGTTTAAATTTATTTGGCTAAGGTGTATGTTAACTTCCGACTTCAGCTGTATATATATATTTTTTAAAGGTTTGGAGAGCCTTTACCCACAAAATAATGTCTATTGATGAATAACAAAATACAGTGGTTTTATTAATCCTGAAAGTTGTCATATTGAAATATTGAAAGGTGGGAAAAGTGTACAATAGGGGTTAAACAATAATCCTATAACTCTAGCTTGGTCTCCAAATTTCATCCACACAAATTACGAGGGCCCACAATTAGAAATCTAAATAACATAACACGTATATTTATAGACTGTTTCACTGTGGAAAAGGGACCGCAATGCATGTCATGTTGATATGATTTTCAGTTTGCTTCCATATGGCTGGTTTCACATTCGTCTCCAGAGATCATAAGGAAAATGTGTACTGTGTGTATTTGTTTATTGTGTGTATAAAATGTGTATTTACAATCCCCTTCTCCAAATGGATTACTCATTCTCTATAGATCTTATGAAGTTATAAATTACAGTTCCATGTACGCGTGCTTGACTCTGGTCAGAACCTGTCATTATAGAGTTCTGTATGTAGATGGGTGAAAAATATCTATATTTAATCCATTTTGAATTCAAGCGGTATTAATAATTTCTGAAGGCACTACACATATCGCCTACAGCCTGGCAGTTTAAGACCACAATACAAAGAGCCACCAGATCGTAGTGTGTACACGGGTGGTCAGTTTAGAGCAGTGGTAACTCTCTCACAGCCAAGGTGTCACTTGGCACCTGTAATAAGCTCAGCTAAAGACACAGCCACTGTTCTCTGGACTGTGTGAACCAGTAATGGAAAGTCACACCCCACGTGTAACTGGGACTAAAGAGATGGTCAAACACAATTAAGGCCTTTCATAGTTTGCTGTGATTGAGAAACATGCTACAGTTTGCTGACACTATGAGATAGTATAACAGACTTAGTGAATAGTATGCAACAGTCGTTATATTTTATTAATGTTATCTTTATTTAATATTTGGATATTTTCACTTTGAAGGACCAGTCTTGAATCCCCTACTAACCCATATATTTAAAAAATGAACAATATGAGGAATTTCAAAATAGATTGTGATTTTATATGATGAGTTAAATAACCAATGAGTTGCCCACCTCATGCACTGGGACTGTTAACTCATACACAACCCATATTGACCCTTGGTGAACATGTCAATATCACTCAATTCCCTCTCAAGTACATGTAAAGTTTCAGTGTGTGGATGGAATATCTAGATAAATAATGTCTAATGCACGCTGTAAGCAACCATTTTCAGTTATATGTGACCATATATCTCAATATAACTAACTACAATTTATGAGGCACTTTTGAGAGAAGAGATATCAAAGACTTGAAAATGTTTGTCACATTTCAAGTATCACAGTTTTACACAATTGCTAAGTGGCCCAAGTAGTGTCTCTCTATAACAGTATGTCATTGTCGTGTACATTGTATAATGAAACCCCTGTGTGGTGTCTCTCCCCAGCTGCCCTAGCCCTGTGTGACCCTAGACTCTGGTGGGGGTTAGAGGGCCCTTTGGGGGAGAACATTGCCGTGGGAAGTAGGGGTGCATCGGGTGCTGCAGCACACCCTGAAAAATCGGAATAAAAATAATGATGGACTGTCGTTTCTCTTTGCTTATTTGAGCTGTTCTTGCCATAACATGGACTTGGTATTTTATCAAATAGGGCTTTCTTCTGTATACCCCCTACCTGCTCTACATCAAAGCTTTCTTAGTGTCCAACATGTTTTCTCTACCCTGAGCCTTGTTCTGAACACCTCCAAAACAAAGGTCATGTGGTTTGGTAAGAAGAATGCCCCTCTCCCCACAGGTTTGATAACTACCTCTGAGGGTTTAGAGCTTGGGAGTACTTGGGAGTACTTGTGAGTGTGGCCAGACGGTACACTGTCCTTCTCTCAGAACATATCAAAGCTGCAGGCTAAATTTAAATCTAGACTTGGTTTCCTCTATCATAATTGCTCCTCTTTCACCCCAGCCGCCAAACTAACCCTGATTCAGAAGAACATCCTACTACCCATGCTAGATTTTGGAGACATAATTTATAGATCGGCGGGTAAGGGTGCTCTCGAGCGGCTAGATGTCCTTTACCATTCGGCCATCACATTTGCCACCAATGTTCCTTATAGGACACATCACTGTAGTCTATACTTCTGTAAACTAGTCATCTCTGTTCACCCGTCGTAAGATCCACTGATTGATGCTTATTGATGCTTATTTATAAAACCCTGGCCTCACTCCCTCCTATCTGAGATATCTACTGCAGCCCTCATCCTCCACATACAACACCCGTTCTGCCAGTCATATTCTGTTAAAGGTCCCCATCCCTGGGTCGCTCCTCTTTTCAGTTCACTGCAGCTAGTGACTGGAACGAGCTGCAACAAACACTCAAACTGGACAGTTTTATTTCAAGCTCTTCATTCAAAGACTCAATCACGGACACTCTTACTGACAGTTGTGGTTGCTTTGCATGATGTATTGTTGTCTCTACCTTGTGCTATTGTCTGTGCCCAATAATGTTTGTACCATGTTTTGTGCTGCTACCATGTTATGTTGCTACCATGCTGTTGTCATGTTGTGTTGCTACCATGCTGTGCTGTCATGTGTTACTGCCTTGCTTTGTTGTTGTCTTGGGTCTCTCTTTATGTAGTGTTGTGTTGTCTCTCTCGTGATGTATGTTTTGTTCTATATTTATACTTTTTAATTTTTAATCCCAGCACCCGTCCCTGCAGGAGGCCTTTTGGTAGGCCGTCATTGTAAATAAGAATTTGTTCTTAACTAACTTGCCTAGTTAAATAAAGGTTAAATAAAATAAAATAAAATACCTTTTCACAATACAACTTATTGTCTCAAACTTTTAACAAGGCACACCTGTTAATTGAAATTCCTTCCAGGTGACTACCTCATGAAGCTGGTTGAGAGAATGGCAAGTTACTGGTTACTACATGATTCCATATGTGTTATTTCATAGGTTTGATGTTTTCACTTATTATTATTATATTATTAAATAGAAAAAAAAAAGAAAAACCCTTAAATGAGCCAGTGTGTCCAAACTTTTGACAGGTACTGCAGATGGCAATATCAGTCCTCTAATACAGGACTATTAAAGGCCCAGTACTTTCACTATTTTCACTACTTTTGTGAATGATTATTATTATTTTCTCTCTCTCTCTCGCTCTCTCTCTCTCTCTCTCTCTCTCTCGCTCTCTCTCTCTCTCTCTATATATATATATATATATATATATATATATAGAGAGAGAGAGAATTTTTTTATATTTTAAATTCACAAAAGTAGTGAAAGTACTGGGCCTTTAATAGTCCTGTATTAGCGGACTGATATAGCCATCTGCAGCGCGGGCCCAAACTATTTCCCACAGCTATGTGGGAGTGGCCTGTGGGGTAGAGGCAGTGGCCATTAGCACCTCATAGTGAAAGCTGGAGCCCGAGCTAGCACCTGTCCTGTCCCCTCCCCATGCCCCCAAAACCTTCCGCCAGCTTGACATGGCCTGAGCCTTCCCAGGGGTGCACAATCAGCACTCACTAGTTCTCCAGAGCTGTCCAGAGTTGTCTAAAGCCGTGAGTCTAGTTTTCGCCATTAAAGCCCTGTTTGGGGTTTTAGAGAAGAGCTGTGATGGATGTTCTCTAGATTCATATTTGTAGCAGTTGACTTCTATTATGTCAGTCAATCAAATGTATTTTATGAAGCCATTTTTACATCAGCAGGAGTCACAAAGTGCTATACAGAAACCCAGCCGAAAACCCCAAAGAGCAAGCAATGCAAATATAGAAGCAAGTGGCTAGTAAAAACTCCCTAGAAAGGCAGGAACCTAAGAATAAACCTAGAGAGGAACCAAGATAGCACGTCCAGTGCAGCAGGTTCCATAGCCACAGGCAGAACAGGATCACAAGATAAAATAAAAAAATCTTAACCTTTATTTAACTAGGCAAGTCAGTTAAGAACAATTTCTTATTTACAATGACAGCCTAGGAACATTGGGTAAACTACCTTGTTCAGGGGTAGAACAACAGAGTTTTACCTTGTCAGCTCGGGGACTCGATCCACCAACCTTTCAATTACTGGCCCAACGCTCTAACCACTAGGTTACCTGCCTTTATATAGATGTCCGTTATAATTGTTAACAATTCTTCATACAATATGCAAACGGAGAAATACGATTTATTCATTGTTAGCATTCTGTCCCACTTTACCTATAAATATCCACAGCTCCCATTTTTACTCTGCTTTTGGACCTGGTGTCCATGAGGAACTGCCTGGTGAAGTAAGTTGTTTCACACCTCTGGTAGAGTAAACAGCACCACCCACACCCCCCCCCCCTCCAATGCTCTGTGTAGAGAGGTACCCCCCCCACTCAAAATAGGTGAAATGATGGGACCCCTGAATGGGTTCTATGTCTGACTCAAAACATCTCAACCAAGCGTAAGAGAGCATGTTTCTAATTCAGAATGAATGACTGGTGTGCAGTTCCTCATGTTCCTATTTTACAACTGTCATATCACTGTAGAAACCTGAATCAACCAGGTCTGTCTACCACTCTGTGGCCTATTACAGACTTAATGCCAAGAAGAACAAACCAACCATCGCTCACAGTACACTGATAGATTTATTTGATTTGTTTCATCTTTTCACAGTCACAAAACCCCAAAACAAAAACTGTATGCAAAATATTTTTTTCCACAACAGACAATATTTTGAGATAAAAATATAAAAACAAAGAACAAAGTATGGCTTTCTGTTTTACAAAGATGCAGACACAAACATGAATGCACCCAATAAGTGTATCCATAAGCCAATCCCTTTATAACAGTGATGCTGCTGCTCAAAAAGATGCTTGAGAAAGAAACAAGGTTTTATTGAAAACACAACTTACAGCTCGACAGAATCCTTGCATTCAGTTAAGGCTGATTTCTTCCTGCAGCTCAATTGATAACAGGTATTACACAATGTATAGGAAATAATTGTGTATACCTTCATATAATGGTACAGATGTTCTATTGACTAAAGGAAACCAAACCTACACTTTGAAAAAGGATAATACAACATCACCTTTATTCTTGTTTTGTAGCTTTCTCTATTTTGAAATATGTTATTGTGTGAATATAGTGTAGATACAATAAGGATAGTCAAATGCAAAATAGTGTTTCAACAGCAAAGCCTCAGTTTGTGTTAGTATGACAGAAATAATTGGCAAAAGTCTTGTTTTGTATTGGAAAGAAATGCAATTGGCTCCACAATACTTGACAAGAAACAACTAACTAAAGTGATTGTTAATTCAAGCCGGTACAGGCTACAATCCAGTCAGCTATTTACAGTGACACACAGACAGCAATCATCATTCATTACTTTTTGAACAACACATGAAAGACACAGAAACATTACTAACACACACATGCGACTCAGTCAACAGTTAGCAGTAACAGCACTGTGTGCTTCAGTGAATCTCCTATCACCAATAAGAACATTTCCCCCACATATTTTAAAACTCATTTTCCCCCCCGTATTCCTATGTGGTACCACTTCCACAGAAAAACTAAAGATGTCGTTGCATAGACAACACAAATAAACCACAGCCCAAGTGAGAAACTGAGAACATTTACATCAAGCACACAAACACACATTAGGACCAAACAGTTTGCTGAATGAAGTTGCAAGTTAGATTCAATTGGAAAATTGGAATGCAATTTTTTTGGTTTGATTGCAGGTGTATATTCAGCAGGATTACATTTTCAGAGCTTTTCTGAAAATAAGATTAGAATGGAACGGCCAAATACGTTATCTCCTCAATTTGATGGAGAATACTGCAGTAAATAGCAGTTGTATGCTGTTCCCTAAATGGCGACCTACTGAATATACCCCTTGTTAATAGACTATAACCTCAAACACTCAACTAAAGGTAATGATTCAAAAATACAGTATAGATGTGGTGAAGGATATTTGCTGTCCTCCCACTACATACTGTGGGTTGATTGAAACACAAGACGAGAATAATGCTATACTACAGTCAATATAGTTTACATTTTGGAGAGAAGGTAGTGTTTGAGTTGATAAGTATTCATTAAGGCAGGGCCAAGATTAAAACAACATAATTTTAGCAAAACAAAACAGTACCTGAATTCAAAATGGCATTGGAGAAAGATTCCCTTGACCAGAAATCTGTTTCTGGTTACCAGTCTCCATCAAGAGGTTTACATATTTTCCCATTCTTATCTTGTGTCGACAATATCGTACATTAATGGGGCAAACTATGGTTTTTAGACCAATAGATAAGGAATTAGAGAAATATTCCCACTTAATCCCAATAATAATTTAGATTTTTGGAGTTGATTTTAAAGCATTTCACTCCAAACACATCATAACTAGTGAGACAGAACAGACAATGAAGAACACTGTTAGTTAGCATGTAATTAAAGGATCTCTATGTTGATGGAACAAACTCTTGTCAGCTCCAGGTGGTTACAACCAATCTTGCATAATGCCTGTGTGTCTTCCAGAGGAGCTCTGCCTGTAAAGGTGGCTCCTTGCTCCTGTGACCTTTAGCCAGTATGACCTCCTCATTGGAGGATCTTCTCCCGGGTCTCAGGTAGCTTGAGGGCCACCAGACCTCCACACACCAGAGCAGTACAGGAGAGGAGGATGGGGACAACTTTGGTGACCCCCACAAAGGAGGCAAAAATGGAGGTGCCCAGGATGGCCGCCAGCTTACAGAGAGCATTCAACACCCCAAACGCCGTGGCTCTGTGCGAGGAGGTTAGGGACATCGGTTAAATACACCACAGGGGACACAGTGGTGCAGCTGTCTAAGGCACTGCATCTCAGTGCAAGAGGTGTCACTACAGTCCCTGGTTCGAATCCAGGCTGTATCACATCTGGCTGTGATTGGGAGTCCCATAGGGCTGTGCACAATTGGCGCAGCCGGCGTAGGCCATCATTGTAAATAAGAATTTGTTCTTAACTGACTTGCCTAGTTAAATAAAGATTGAATTTAAATGTACCATTTTACATCCATTTTATTCAGTAACTGATGATAATGGGTTGACATACTTTTAACAGTATGAAGCAAATCATACAATATCATATCAACAATCTATTTCCAATAGGCACAATATAATAAATTAGATGGGCCTAGCTAATACATTCATGTCTGATTTCCAGAATGCTGTACTGTACCTTTTGGAGGCTGGGTAAAGTTCCACTGTGATGACCTCAATGCCGTTCCACGCTGCCACGCTGACCCCACAGAACAGACACTGCCAGGCTATGATGGCCGCCTGACTGAAGCTCAGGAACAGGAACAAGGTGCAGCCGGCTGAGATCAGCATGGAGAGGCCTGCAAAGGGAGGAGCAGATTGGGATCATAGTAGGAAGCAGTGAGCTCAGTGGCACTGGCACATCATGTGCAGAGGGAGATGGAGCCGTGAGGTGTGCGGTAAGAATCAATCACACTTCGCTGTTCCTTGATCATATATCAAGGCTCACACCCTTATAAAACTCAATGCTCATACTTTTCTCATCTGCCAATTGAAGAGCAGAATGCCAGAACAATAGCTGAGCTGCTGCTATACACTTAATCTACACCTGTCCTACCTGTCCATTGTAAGAACCAATACAGGTAAAATCATAGAAACCTATTACCATTATACTTTGTCCAATACAGACCAACTCACCTATGATTTTAACCCTGCCTATCTTCTCCATGAACAGAGCTGATATGATGTTGCCGGGTAGAACAGCCAGGGACCCCAGGAAGCTGACCAGGTAGATGAGCACATCGTTCTCCTCGTCGATGTCCAAGTGACAACCCTTCTTATTATGGAGGAATGTGGTGTTCTCCAGCCTACAGTCTATGAACCTTTCCTCATACAGATCTGGAGGAAACGTGACAATGCCAACGATATAACATAAATAGTGTACTTGGAGAAACATTAATGGCTTTGCAATTCTCAGTCCACTGGTCAATATGTACTGTCTGTTTTCAGTGAAATATAGCAACGGTAATTGATGATTTTGAAATGCATTACATACTTGCATTGTCATTATACATCATTCATTCATATTGAGCAGGACTTGATTCTTGCAAAAGTTCAATCTCTGTTGAACCTTTTTTCATTTTGGAAACATTCCAAAGGGTTAAACTTGTAGACAATGTGGTGCATTGGTTGGCCTACTGTAACACCTCCAGTGGTCCCACCTGTGTTATAGAAGACGGTGGATCTGATGGTACAGTTCTCAAATATTGTTTCAGTGGACTCGATGTCCTCAAAGTAACAATCTTCAAACAGTGAATCCTCAAACTTAACAGACTTCATCTGTATGTTGATGAACCTAAAGGGATGGAACACAAAAGCATGATTCCTGAATTTTTGATGACTTGGCACATTACATGCTAGAAAGACAGACAGCACAGTCCTTCCTCAATATTGTCTGTATCATTGTGAAATAAATAATACGTGCCGTACTTACATAGAATGATATGTTAGATTGTGATACTATCAAGAGACATGACCATGATAAATTGTTGTAATACAGCATTACTAGGTGTTGCTGGGGTGTAGTACTTAGAAGGGCCAGAAGGTGGAGCATGGATATTACATACTTGTCATTGATGTATTCTCCCTCTCTGTGGATCTGATTCTCCAGGGAGAAGTTGAAGTGGAAGCGTTCTACTCTCTCTCTGTGGAACACCTTGACTTTGGACTCATACTCCTCTTGCTGAAGGTATTTGATCATGTCAGGGAACCACACACCCAGTCCATAGTAACTGAAATACGATGGTATCAGCGTTATTGGACCACAGTAGACAACATTAAAATACAGTATTTTAGCATCCTAAATGGCACCCTATTCCCTATATAGTACACTGCTTTTGACCAGGGCCCATGGGAGGAATTGTACATATACAATGCCTTCGGAAAGTATTCAGACCCCTTGAATATTTTCACGTTTTGTTACGTTACAGCCTTATTCAAAATGGACTTTAAAAAAATAACATTGTCAGCAATCTACACACAATACCCCATAATGACAAAGCGAAAACAGGTTTTAGAAATTAACAAATTTATAAAACAAAAAAAACAGAAATTCCTTATTACATAAGTATGCAAACTCTTTGCTCAGAGCAAAAAGGTCGAAGGAATTGTCCATAGAGCTCCGAGAGATTATTGTATCAAGTCACATATCTGGGGAAGGCTACCAAAACATTTCAGCAGCATTGAAGCTCCCCAAGAACACAGTGGCCTCCATCATTCTTAAACAGAAGAAGTTTGGAACCCCCAAGACTCTTCCTAGAGCTGGCCGCCCGGCCAAACTGAGCAATCGGGGGAGGAGGGCCTTGGTCAGGGAGGTAACCAAAAACCCGATGGTCACTCTGACAGAACTCTAGAGTTCCTCTGTGGAGATGGGAGAACCTTCAAGGAGGACAAGCTTCTCTGCAGCACTCCACCAATCAGGCCTTTATGATAGAGTGGCGAGATGGAAGCCAGTCCTCAATAAAAAGGCACATGACAGCCCGCTTGGAGTTTCCCAAAAGGCACCAAAAGACTCTCAGACCATGATAAACAAGATCTCTGGACTGATGAAACCAAGATTGAACTCTTTGGTCTGAATGACAACCGTCACGTCTGGAGAAAACCTGGAACCATCCCTATGGTGAAGCATGGTGGTGGCAGCATCATGCTGTGGGGATGTTTTTCAACGGCAGAGACTGGGAGACTTGTCAGGATCGAGGCAAAGATGAATGGAGCAAAGGGCAGAGAGATCCTTGATGAAAACCTGCTCAGGACCTCAGACTGGGGTGAAGGTTCACCTTCCAACAGGACAATGACACTAAGCACACAGCCAAGACAACGTAGGAGTGGCTTCGGGACAAGTCTCTGAATGTCCTTGAGTGGCCCAGCCAGAGCCCGGACATGAACCCGATCGAACAGCTCTAGAGAGACCTGAAAATAGCTGTGCAGCAACGCTTCCCATCCAACCTGACAGAGCTTGAGAGGATCTGCAGAGAAGAATGGAAGTAACTCCCCAAATACAGGTGTGCCGGAGGGGATGGCTGCCATTTTACAGGCTCCTAACCAACTGTGCTATTTTGTTTTGTTTTTTCACATTGTTTGTAACTCATTTTGTACGTAATGTTGCTGTTACTGTCTCTTATGACTGGAAGAGCTTCGGGACATCAGAACAGCAATTACTGGACAAAGATTTTTTTGTCGAGTGCGACTCAAAGGATATACTGCTCTGTCAAGACAAGGCCCAAATCCCAGTCATAAGTGTGAAGAAAGACAGAAAAAAGGGGGAGGAGGACGGGGTGCCTTGTAAGAATTAGATGAGGAGTAGGTTAAGAAGGTCCCCAAGAACATGCAATCATTTAATAACCTCTTGAACCTCTGGGGGCAGTATTTCATTTTTGGATGAAAAACGTTCCCGTTTTAAACAAGATATTTTGTCATGAAAAGATGCTCGACTATGCATATAATTGACAGCTTTGGATAGAAAACACTCTGACGTTTCCAAAACTGCAAAGATATTATCTGTGAGTGCCACAGAACTGATGCTACAGGCGAAACCAAGATGAAATTTCAAACAGGAAATGCCCCAGATTTTGAATGCGCTGTGTTCCAATGTCTCCTTATATGGCTGTGAATGCGCAAGGAATGAGCCTACACTTTCTGTCGTTTCCCCAAGGTGTCTGCAGCATTGTGACGTATTTGTAGGCATATCATTGGAAGATTGACCATAAGAGACTACATTTACCAGGTGTCCGCCTGGTGTCCTCCGTCGAAATTATTGCGTAATCTCCAGCTGCATGCACGTTTCCATTTGGTTCAGAAGAGAAAGGCAACTGCCATGAATGATTTACCATCGAATAGATATGTGAAAAACACCTTGAGGATTGATTCTAAACAACGTTTGCCATGTTTCTGTCGATATTATGGAGTTAATTTGGAAAAAAGTTAGGCGTTGTAATGACTGAATGTTTTTTTTTCTTAGCCAAACGTGATGAACAAAACTGAGCGATTTCTCCTACACAAATAATATTTTTGGAAAAACTGAACATTTGCTATCTAACTGAGAGTCTCCTCATTGAAAACATCCGAAGTTCTTCAAAGGTAAATGATTTTATTTGAATGCTTTTCTTGTTTTTGTGAAAATGTTGCCTGCTGAATGCTAGGCTTAATGCTATGCCAGCTATCAATACTCTTACACAAATGCTTGTGTAGCTATGGTTGAAAAGCATATTTTGAAAATCTGAGATGACAGTGTTGTTAACAAAAGGCTAAGCATGTGAGCCAATATATTTATTTAATTTCATTTGCGATTTTCAAAAATAGTTAACGTTGCGTTATGCTAATGAGCTTGAGGCTATAATTACGCTCCCGGATACGGGATTGCTCGTCACAAGAGGTTAAAACAAACTGGACGATGTACGATTAAGGCTATCCTACCAACGGGACATAAAAAAGTTTAATATCTTGTGTTTCCCTGAGACATGGCTAAATGACGACACGAATAATATAGAGCTGGCTGGCTTCTCTGTGCATCAGAAGGACAGAGCAGCTACATCTGGTAAGACGAGGGGCGCGTCTCTTTGTCACTAACTGCTGGTGAGCGATGTCTAATATTAAAGAAGTCTCGAGGTATTGCTCGCCTGAGGTAGAATTCCACATGATAAGCTGTAGACCACACTATCTACCAAGAGAGTTGTCATCTATATTATTCATAGCCGTCTATTTACCACCACAAACTGATGCTGGAACTAAGACTGCACTCAATGAGCTGTATAAGGACAAGAAAATGCTCATCCAGAAGCGGTGCTCCTAGTGGCCGGTGACTTAATGCAGGCAAAGTTAAATCCATTTTACCTAATTTCTACCAGCACATCACATGTGCAACCAGATGGAAACAACTCTGGACCATTTTTACCCCACACACGGAGACGCATACAAAGCTCTCCCTTGCCCTCCATTTGGCAAATCAGACCATAATTCTATTCGCCTGATTCCTGCTTACAGGCAAAAACTAAAACAAGAGGTACCAGTGACTCGCACAGGACTGTTTTTCTAACAAAGACTGGAATATGTTCCGAGATTCATCCAATGGCATTGAGGAGTATATCACCTCGGTCACCGGCTTTATCAATAAGTGCATCGAGTGACCGTATTTACATTTCCCAACTAGAAGCCATGGATTACAAGCCACATCCGCACCGAGCTAAAGGCTAGAGCTGCCGCTTTCAAGGAGCGGGACACTAATCTGGATGCTTATAAGAAATCCCGCTATGCCGTCAAATGAATCATCAAAGAGGCAAAGCATCAATACAGGACTAAGATTGAATCCTACTACACCGACTCTGACGCTTGTCGGATGTGGCAAGGCTTGAAAAATATTACGGACTACAAAGGGAAACCCAGCCACGAGCTGCCTAGTTACGGAAGCCTACTAGATGAGCTAAATGCCATTTATGCTCCCTTCGAGGCAAGCTACACTAAATCATGCATGAGAGCACCAGCTGTTCCGGATAACTGTGTGATCACACTCTCCGTAGCCGATGTGAGAACTTCAAACAGGTCAACATTCACAAAGCTGCAGGGCCAGACAGATTACCAGGATATGTACTCAAAGCATGCACAGACCAACTGACAAGTGTCTTCACTGATATTTTCAAACTCTCGGTGACCGAGTCTGTAATACCTACATATTTCAGACAGACCACCATAGTCCCTGTGCCCAAGAAGCGAAGGTAACCTGCCTAAATGATTACCACCCCATAGCGCTCACGTCTTTAGCCATGAAGTGCTTTGAAAGGCTGGTCATGGCTCACATCAACAGCCCCATGCCGGAAACCATAGACCAACTCCAATTCGCATACCACCTCAAAAGATCCACAGATGACGCAATCTCAATCGCACTCCACACTGCACTTTCCCACCTGGACAAAATTAACACCTATGCGAGAAAGGTGTTCATTGACTACAGCTCAGCGTTCAAAGCATAGTGCCCACAAAGCTCTTCACTGAGCTAAGGACCCTGGGACTAAACACCTCCCTCTGAAACTGGATTCTGGACTTCCTGACGGGCTGCCCCGAGGTTGTAAGGGTAGGCAACAACACATCTGCCATCAAGGGTGAGTGCTTAGTCCCATCCTGTTCTCCCTGTTCAGCCACGACTGCATGGCCAAGCATGACTCCAACGGCATCCTTAGGTTTGCTGACGACACAACAGTGGTAGGTCTGATCACCGACAATGATGAGACAGACGATAGGGAGGAGGTCAGAGACCTGGCAGTGTGGTGCCAGGACAACAACCTCTTCCTCAATGTGAGCAAGACAAAGGAACTGATTGTGGACAACAGGAAAATAAGGGGTAAACAGGCCACTATTAACATCGACAGGGCTGTAGTGGAGCAGGTCGAGTGTTTCAAGGTCCTTGGTGTCCACATCACCAACTAAAGATCATGGTCCAAACACAACAAGACAGTTGTGAAGAGGGCACGACAACAACTTTTGCCCCTCAGGAGAATGAAAAGAAGTTATACAGCTGCACCATCGAGAGAATCCTGACCAGTTGCATCACCGTCTGGTATAGCAACTGCTCGGCATCTGACGGTAAGATGGTACAGAGGGTAATCCGTACGGCTCACTAAATCACTGGGGCCAAGCTTCCTGACATCCAGGACCTATATACTAGGCGGTGTCAGTGGAATGCCAAAGAATTGTCAAAGACTCCAGTCACCTAAGTCATAGAGTGTTCTCTCTACTACCGCACGGCAAGCTATGCCAAGTCTAGGATCAAAAGGCTCCTTAACAGCTTCTACCCCCAAGCCATAAGACGGCTGAACAATTAATCAAATGGCCACCCGGACTATTTACATTGAAAGCTGCTACTCGCTGTTTATTACCTATGCATAGTCACTTTACAAATTACCTCGACTAACCTGTACCCCCGCATATTGACTTGGTACCAGTACCCCGTGTATATAGTCTCATTATTGTTATGTCATTTTCTTGTGTTACTTTTTGATTTGATTCAATAATTTTACTTTAGTTTATTTAGTAAATCTTTTCTTATCTACATTTCTTGAACTGCATTGTCGGTTAAGGGCTTGTAAGTAAGCGTTTCACGGTAAGGTCTACACTTGTTGTATTTGGCGCTTCCAAAGGTGCTTCAACAAATTACTGAGTAAACGGTCTAAATACTTAAGTAAATGTGATATTTCAGTTTTTTCTTTTTAATAAATTAGCAACATTTTCAGAAAAACTGTTTTAGCTTTGTCATTATGGGGTATTGTGTGTAGATTGATGAGGAATAAAAACAATGTAATACATTTTTGAATAAGGCTGTAACGTAACACAATGTGGAAGGCACTGTATTTACCTGAAGGCCATGGTGAACCAGATGATGGCCATGAACAGTGTACTCAGTCTCAGCTCAGGTCCCAAGAGAGAAGCAACGTTCTTCAGCACCTGCAATGAAAACACAGCGTAGTGACACATCACATACTAATAGCCTGTTGGTGTTAACGTTGGTCTCATTAGTAATGTGTTTGATTTCAGAACATTTTTGGTCCTACCAGTTTGCACAGAGTGAGGGTCCGGACGGCCCAACGCTGCATAGCCGTCCCTGTGGCACTCTGGATCTCAATGAACTCATCCTCCTGGGTCTTAGGAGCCTTGATGTGTGTCACCTGAGGGGAATGAAATGATGTTCACTTTGTTTCATTATATTCTGTGAAGCTGAAAATGCCAAAGCAGTCCTTCAAGCAAGTGTTATTTAGTGGTCATCTGTGATGTTGTCTCTACACACCTGGAAGACCTTCTCAGGCTGGCCCTTTGCCCTCCAGTTGGTGTCATGGACATTCTTCAGGATCATCCAGGCCTCGTCATGTTTGGCATTCTGACAAAGACAGCCACATACTGTATTTCATGTCTGTGCGTTGTTCATGTTTCGTATTATGTTGCTTTTATTTGTTAACACTCACTCCCTGAACTTGCTTCCTGACTCTCAGCGCACATCGTTACACTGTAAGTCAAAACCCCCCTATCGTCCACACATTTCAGTTGTGTGTGTTTTTAAGCCAAATACATCTGCAAACTCAGTTTGGGGTTTTGTATGAACATATTGTATGATCAACACAATATGTTAAAGGTCCTGAGTATTACATTCCTGTACTGTTCATCTTAATCTTAAGAAAATAGATCTTACCTCCAGGAGGAACCTGGGGCTCTCAGGCATGAACATGAGCCCCACCAGGGAGGTGATGGCAGGCAGGGCACAGACCAGCACAAACACCCTCCAGCTGTGGAACTGGAACTCTGTCCCCATGCTGAAGCCCCAGCCTGGAACACAACATACAACCTCAGTCATTATCTCGGTCTAGAGCCCCAGCCTGGAACACAACACACAACATACAACCTCAGTCATTATCTCGGTCTAGAGCCCCAGCCTGGAACACAACACACAACATACAACCTCAGTCATTATCTCGGTCTAGAGCCCCAGCCTGGAACACAGCACACAACCTCAGTCATTATCTCGGTCTAGAGCCCCAGCCTGGAACACAACACACAACCTCAGTCATTATCTCGGTCTAGAGCCCCAGCCTGGAACACAACACACAACATACAACCTCAGTCATTACCTCGGTCTAGAGCCCCAGCCTGGAACACAACACACAACATACAACCTCAGTCATTACCTCGGTCTAGAGCCCCAGCCTGGAACACAACACACAACATACAACCTCAGTCATTATCTTGGTCTAGAGCCCCAGCCTGGAACACAACACACAACCTCAGTCATTATCTCGGTCTAGAGCCCCAGCCTGGAACACAACACACAACATACAACCTCAGTCATTATCTTGGTCTAGAGCCCCAGCCTGGAACACAACACACAACCTCAGTCATTATCTCGGTCTAGAGCCCCAGCCTGGAACACAACACACAACATACAACCTCAGTCATTATCTTGGTCTAGAGCCCCAGCCTGGAACACAACACACAACATACAACCTCAGTCATTATATTGGTCTAGAGCCCCAGCCTGGAACACAACACACAACCTCAGTCATTATCTCGGTCTAGAGCCCCAGCCTGGAACACAGCACAAGCCAAATCCCTCCCTGGGTCTATAGGTGTGTTTACAGACTAATATTAGGATTACAAATCTATCAGCCGGTTAATTAACCCAACACATATGCGTAGTCCGGTGGAGACTGCCGAGGTGAGGACGGCTCATAATAACGGCTAGAACGTAGCGACTGGAATGGCACACCATTCCACTTATTCCACTCCAGCCGTTACCACAAGCACATTCTCCCCAATTAAGGTGTCGCCAACCTCCTGTGGCTTAGTCGTGTTCCGTTTCCATAACATCCAATGCAGGGACTGCTGTAGCTGAACTTGGGTGAACTTGCTTATGTCAGCAAGGAGGATGATATTAATCCCAGGTCATGGCCGCTATAGTAAGGGTTGTCTGTTGAGTGTTTAGTATGCAGTATTGTACTGTACCATAGTGAGGGATGATGCCCCAGGCTGTGAAGGAGGCATAGATGCCTCCCACCATCCAGAACATACACAGCCAGCTCAGGTGTTCCCCCCTCTTATCCATCTGAAGGAACTCTGAGAAGTAGGAGTAGACGATGGGGACGGAACCTCCAATACTGAAGGGAGATACAGAGGATTAGTGTAGGAATTTACTGACAGATTATGATTGTAGATTACACAAGAGATTTGCTTTTTTATTTCACCATTATGAATCCAGGAAATCCCTCAATGAATCATCTATTTTTCGAGGAAGAACAGACTTCAGTATTTTTGTAATCAGTTAAGTTTCCGAAAGGTCAGTAGTTTAAGGTAAGTAGTTTGAGCTTCCACTAATATCCAACCATACATAGATACACAATAGTCTAATACACCATGCTCCTCCAGCTGAGGTCTTCTGTTTACACAATGTTTTTGCATACGCTTTGACCTGATTCTGGAGTCAGTAAGCAAAGCTTGCTTACATCCCTGTGGAACAACACTATTCTGAGATAGCACAATGCTGCATTGTTGTAGGTGGAGGAGGAGAGTAGCTCTGAATGTGCTGAACATGGGAGGAAGTGTAATCTAGCACGAGTCCTACAGTAACTACTGCCTCTTTCATGTAGCTTCTTCAGAGGCTGTGGCTTTGTAACCGTTACGTTGTTCAAAGTCTATTTTATCAGGTCGAAAGGATCATGTTCACTTGTCCTTTAGCATCCCAGTCACAACCCTAATTCCTTCAAGTAGAAACTCATCTCTTGTTTCCCCTCTCTCAATAGATGGGGTCTTTCTTACCCGATGCCGGAGATGAGCCTAAAGAAGAGAAAGAAGCCATATCCCTGGGCGAAGGAGGAGAGGAAGGCGAAGACACAGTTGATGGTGAGTGCCCAGATCAGACACTTCCGACGGCCCAGTTTGTCTGCCATGCCTCCCCAGATGAACGCCCCAACCATCATGCCCAGGAACACTATCAAACCTTCAGGAGAGAGAGAAAGGCAAGACACAGTCAGTAGCCAGCACAGGTACAGTTCACTAGCAGACATGTATCTAGTGATTTGAACTCAGTGAATAAAGGGGAAGGTAGATTCCACTCAGCACACTTGAGGTGACCATACATTCTGGTGATGCGGTGTGCTTTTATGGATCACAGAACAGTATTTTAGGGACACCTTTGATGACATACAGTATACAGAGTTGTTTTTGAATGCTCAACAACTACCACAGCCTCGGCAGCAATGCTGAAACTGGATATCTGGACATTGGTGCCACTTTGAAGTTGTCCACCAGGAGACAGGCTTGTACATCCCTCCTGACAGACAGACAGTGGAGGGCAGTATTGAGAAATCTCTCGGTGTAATACAATATATTTTAACTGAAAATACCCCAAAAACATTTTTTTTTTTTTTTGGGGGGGGGAGTTATATTTTTTATATATTTTTGTACTTTGCATTCTGACTCATTCTCAAGGATAGGTCAGAGAGGTAAAATCGCGTTTCTAAGGTAACGACAGACAACATTTATTTTTGGTCAAATTGAATAGCCTTGAATGGTATTTTGTGAAGCCTTAAGTTTACAGGTATCATATTTCTATGTCATACCACTTTTAGGACTTTAACCTGTCTCAAAAGAAATATAACAGTATTTAATGTGTGCATTTGTCCATCTCTCAAAGCTTGACTGGAACACCTATTTTTAGCATATAATGAATGCTTGCATAAAAAAAGAATGCTTGCATTAAAAAAAAGTTTTTGTTTATGTACGCTAAACGCTGACATTTGATATAATCATGAAGGTGTATGTGTTTCTGCCTCAGAAAGTACAGTGTTTTCTAACCTTAGGTAATAAAGCCTATTAATTTAAGCCCCAGATAAGTACAGTTGAAGTCGGAAGTTTACATACACCTTAGCCAATACATTTAAACTCAGTTTTTCACAATTCCTGATATTTAATCCTGTGAAATGTCAGAATAATATTAGAGAGAATAATTTATTTCAGTTTTTATTTCTTTCATCACATTCCCAGTGGGTCAGAAGTTTACATACACTCAATTATTATTTGGTAGCATTGCCTTTAAATTGTTTAACTTGGGTCAAAAGTTTTGGGTTTCCACAAGCTTCCCACAATAAGTTGGGTGAATTTTGGCAGAGCTGGTGTAACTGAGTCAGGTTTGTAGGCCTCTTTGCTCGCACACACTTTCAGTTCTGCCCACCAATTTTCTATGGGATTGAGGTCAGGGCTTTGCGATGGCCACTCCAATACCTTGACTTTGTCGTCCTTAAGCCATTTTGCCACAACTTTGGAAGTATGCTTGGGGTCATTGTCCATTTGGAAGACCCATTTGCACCCAATCTTTAAATTCCTGACTGATGTCTTGAGATGTTGCTTCAATATATCCACATAATTTTCCATCCTCATGATTCTATCTATTTTGTGAAGGGCACCAGTCCCTCCTGCAGCAACGCACCCCCACAACACGATGCTGCCACCCCCGTGCTTCACAGTTGGGATGGTGTTCTTCAGATTGCAAGCCCCCTTTTCCCTCATTATGACCAAACAGTTCCATTTTTGTTTCATCAGGACCAGAGGACATTTCTCCAAAAAGTACGATCTTTGTCCCCATGTACAGTTGCAAACCGCAGTCTGGCTTTTTGGAGCAGTGGCTTCTTCCTTGCTGAGCGGCCTTTCAGGTTATGTCGATATAGGACTTGTTTTACTGTGGATATAAATACTTTTGTACTTGTTTCCTCCAGCATCTTCACAAGGTCCACTGATGTTGTCCTGGGATTGATTTGCACTTTTCACACCAAAGTACGTTCATCTCTAGGAGACAGAACGTGTCTCCTTCCCGAGCGATATGACGGCTGCATGGTCCCATGGTGTTTATACTTGCGTGCTATTGTTTGTGCAGATGAACATGGTACGTTCAGGCATTTGGAAATTGCTCCCAATGATGAACCAGACTTGTGGAGGTCTACAATTTTCTTTCTGAAGTCTTGACTGATTTCTTTTGATTTTCACATGATGTCAAGCAAAGAGGCACTGAGTTTGAAGGGAGGCCTTGAAATACACCCACAGGTACACCTCCAATTGACTGAAATGATGTCAATTAGCCTATCAGAAGCTTCTAAAGCCATGACATAATTTTCTGGAATTTTCCAAGCTGTTTAAAGGCACAGTAAACTTAGTGTATGTAAACTTCTGACCCACTTTAATTGTGATACAGAAAATTATAAGTGAAATAATCTGTCTGTAAACAATTGTTGGAAAAATTACTTGTGTCATGCACAAAGTAGATGTCCTAACCGACTTGCCAAAATAAGAAACAAGAAATTTGTGTAGTTGTTGAAAACGAGTTAATGACTCCAACCTAAGTGTATGTACATCTAAACCATTACTCAGCTTACCTGTAGCCTATCAACCTAACCCTATCACTGGGGAAGAATCTCCAAAAAGAACACATTTTACCACCAGCAGCCTGTGCCAAGTGCCAGCGCCTAGCATGGTGGCATGATGTCACTGCAGATGGCAATGCCATGGGGGGTGTGGGTGATGACTGGTTTGAGAGCGAAGACTCGGGCCTGCTGTCAACGGATAAACATATGGAGATGAGGATCAATCCCCCAACCTCCTCTCCCTGTAGAACAGTGACAGTGCTGCCACTCTGCCTTCTGATTGGACAGTTTACATCCATTGAGTCAGAATGTTTGCAGTGATCACAGTGAAAGTGTGAATTAGAGGCATCTCATATTTTAGTAGACCAATTGAGGCTGATTGATTATGGTTAGGAAGTCAAAATCTAAACCATTGAAGTAAACTGTAGTGTATTCTGTACATTTGGAATGAAAAATGTTGAGGGGCATTGGATAAACTGTAGATTAAATTACTGTAAAGAGCAACATTTAGGGCAAGATGAGATAGTGAATAACTAATAGGATACCTGACTGAATTTGTAATCATGCCACAATTAAACAGAAAAGCTGCTAACTTGTTCTTTTTAAATCTAGATGTTACACAAGATAATTATACCAAACAAAATATAAACGTAACATGGAACAGTTTCAAAGATTTCACTGAGTTACAGTTCATATAAGGAAATCAGTCAATTGAAATAAATAAATTAGGTCCTATTCAATGGATTTCACATGACTGGGAATACAGATATGCATCTGTTGGTCACAGATACCTTAATAAAAAGGTAGGGGAGTGGATCAGAAAACCAGTCAGTATCTGGTGTTGCCACCATTTACCTCATGCAGCGCGACTCAACTCTTTCGCATAGAGTTGATCAGTCTGTTGATTGTGGCCTATGGAATGTTGTCTCAATCCTCTTCAAAGGCTGTGTGATGTTGCTGGAACACCTGTCGTACATGGTGAGTATGCAGGCCATGGAAGAACTAAGATATTTTCAGCTCCCAGGAATTGTGTACAGATCCTTGCGACATGGGAGCATGCATTATCATGCTGAAACATGAGGTGATGGCGGCGGATGAATGTCACGACAAAGGGCCTCAGGATCTCATCATCTGCCTTCAAACTGCCATCGATAAAGTACAATTGTGTTCATTGTCCGAAGCTCATGCCTGCCCATATCATAACCCCACCGCCACAATGGGGCACTCTATTCACAACGTTGACATCAGCAAACCGCTTACCCACACAACTCCATACACATGGTCTGCGGTTGTGAGGCCGGATGTGAGGCCTGCGCTCCTTTTAGAGACAAAGTGGAGTTGAAATTAAACGGTTCAAACAGGTTCTACAGACAATCCCGGATTACAAAAAGAAAACCAGCCCCGTCGCGGACATCGACGTCTTGCCCACAGACAAATTAAACAACTTCTTTGCGTGCTTTGGGGACAATAAGGTGCCACCGACGCGGCACCCAAACAAAGATTGAGGGCTCTCCTTCTCCATTGTTGACGTGAGTAAAATCATTTAAATGTGTTAATCCTCACAAGGCTGCCAGCCCAGACGGCATAGCTGTGTCCTCAGAGCATGCGTAGACCAGCTGGCTGGTGTGTTTACGGACACATTCAATCAATCCCTATCCCAGTCTGCTGTCCCCACATGCTTCAAGATGGCCACCATTGTTCCTGCTCCTAAGAAAGCTAAGGTAACTGAGCTAAATGACTACCGCCCCGTAGCACTCACTTCTGTCACCATGAAGTTCTTTGAGAGACTAGTCAAGGACCATATCACCTCCACCCTACCTGTCACCCTAGAACAACTCCAATTTGCTTACCACCCCAATAGGTCCACAGACGATGCAATCGCCATCACACTGCACACTGCCCTATCCCATCTAGACAAGAGGAATACCTATGTAAGACTTGTAAGGCTTGTAAGACCCTGGGTCTCGACACCACCCTGTGCAACTGGGTCCTGGACTTCCTGACGGGCCGCCCCCCAGGTGGTGAAGCTACGAAACAACATCTCCACTCCGCTGATCCTCAACACTGGGTCCCCACAAGGGTGCGTTCTCAGCCCCCTCCTGTACTCCCTGTTCACCCACGACTGCGTGGCCATGCACGCCTCCAACTCAATCATCAAGATTGCAGATGACACAACAGTGGTAGGCTTGATTCCCAACAACAAGACAGACTACAGGGAGGAGATGAGGGCCCTCGGAGTGTGGTGTCAGGAAAATAACCTCTCACTCAATGTCAGTAAAACAAAAGAGATGGTTGTGGACTTCAGGAAACAGGAAAGGGAGCACCCCTCTATTCACATTGACGGGACAGCAGTGGAGAGGTGGAAAGTTTTAAGTTCCTTGGTGTATATATCACCGACAAACTGAAATGGACAGTGCGAAACAAAACCTCTTCAACCTCAGGAGGCTGAAAAAATGTGTCTTGTCACTGAAAACCCTCACTAAACTTTTATACGTGCACAATTTATCACCGTCTGGTACAGCAGCTGCACCACCCACAACTGCAGGGCTCTTCAGAGGTGGTGCGGTCTGCACAACGCATCATCGGGGGGCAAACTACCTGCCCTCCAGGACACCTACAACACCCGATGTCACAGGAAGGCAAAAATAACCAAGCCACTGCCTGTTCACCCTGCTTCTATCCAGAAGGCGAAGTCAGTCCAGGTGCATCAAAACTGGGACAGAGAGATTGATCAATAGCTTCTATTTCAAGGCCATCAGATTGTTAAACAGCCACCACTAGCACAGAGAGGCAGCTGCCTACCTACAGCCTTGATATCACTGGCCACTTTAATAAATGGAACACTGGTCACTTTAATAATGCCACTTTAAGAATGTTTACATATCTTGCATTACTCATCTCATCTGTATATACTGTATACTGTATCCTACACTATCTATTATTTAATATCTATTGCATCTTAGCCGCTCTGTCACTGCTCATCTATATATTTTATACCAATATATTCGTATCCCAATCCTTTACTAGATTGTGTGTATTAGGTTTTGTTGTGGAATTTGTTCAATATTAGGCTTTGTTGTGGAATTGTTAGATATTACCTGTTAGGATGTCGGATCTAGAAGCATAAGCTGTCTGTTAACCATATGGATGTGACCAATAAAATTTGATTTGGACATACCGCCAAATTCTCTCAAATGCCATTGGAGGAGGTTTATGGTAGAGAAATTTGCATTACTTTTTCTGGCAACAGCTCTGGTGGACATTCCTGCAGTCAGCATGCCAATTGCACACTCCCTCAAAACTTGAGACATCTGTAGCATTGTGTTGATCATTACACATTAGATGATTAAACAGCATGATCATTACACAGGTGCACCTTGTACTGGGGACAATAAAATACTACTCTAAAATGTGCAGTTTTGTCACACAACAGTATGACAAAACTGCACATTTTAGAGTGGTATTTTATTGTTCCCAGCACAAGGTGCACCTGTGTAATGCTCATGCTGTTTAATCATCTTATTGATATGCCACACCTGACAGTTGGATGGGTTATCTTGGCAAAGGAGAAATGCTCACTGACATGGATGTAAACAAATTTGTGCACAAAATTGGATGGAAATAAGATTTTTGTGCATATGGTAAATCATATGGTAAATTTCTGGGATCTTTTTTTTCAGTTCATGAAACATGGGACCAACACTTTACATGTTTCTTTTATATTATTGTTTAGTGTATGATCCAGCTTATCCTGTATCCTCTGAGTTCCTAAAGGTTACATGACTCCACCCTATTTATTCAATTTCATTCAATAATATATATTTTTTAATTATCCCAGAAGGGCAATTACTTTGTCTATGTGAGTCAGTCTGAGATCTGAGGGCTACAGAATATACAGTGCAGTGAATAAAAGTTGCTCGTGATTGTGATTGACAGAGTGTAGTTAGCCAAAGGGAAGTGAAGCAGCAGGCGAACAGTATGTATCCTATACACAAGGTCAGTAGAGTGGCTATTGATCTCATCTCCTCAGCCACCTGCTGACTCAGTACTATCAACCAGTACAGCCTGATGGGCTGCTGGGCCGCTGAGGCTGGGAAGGCTGTGGAGAGGGAGAAAAAAGTGCCCTCTCATCCCAGATACTTGTCTCCTTGGACAGCTTCCACCCACAGGTTTCAAAGGTTTCAATGTGGTGTCTGACTCTGAATTTCAAATCCAACACTGCACTAGAACAATGTGTCCAACTCTTCAAAGAAGTCCTATTCTCAACCCCATTTTCTCAAGTCTAGTTTGATATATCTCTGTCAGTTCTTATAGATATGTAAACTTTCATCTAGCCTTTGAGTAGAAAACTTTCAACATTTGGAATCCCCTTTTTGTGTTGCAATATTCTACGGCAGTCTCTGAGAGCAACATTTGCATATAGCTAGCTGCTTATGTTAGGGTGGAATGGAGAGAGAACCACATCTCCCTCAGACATGGGCCTACAAAATACTGCATAGTCTCAATCAGTGTGATTGGTGGCATGCCGCAGATCGTTCCGGTTGCCAAACTCGTGTTATTTGCTGTGGAGAAACGGATAATCAATTTTTCCCCTGCTTCACTAAGCAGGAATATATTGAAGTAAAGTAGAGCATAAAAAGCATCCAGATTCATCTTGAAATCAACTGTGCCATTAGCTTATTTGAGAACTTTTCTAATTTACGGAGCACTTAAGTACCTGCCGGCTAGTATTGACTGCAAGGCTGCTATTGGCTGGAACCGTCCCCAAGACAATCCACAAATTAGCTTTGATTCTACACAGTTTGCACTGATATCCACAGAATGTCGTGCAGGGACTGAATTGTGTCCTCTGATAAATTCTTTCCTTTGGTATCAGAACTTTAAGTAAGGCTTTTTGAAGATATAACATTATTATTTTCCCATTACAATTCAGACTCTTAATTCAGCATCTTAATTCAGCCTCTTATTCCCTTTTCCCAGAATGAATTGACCAAGACATTATACAAGACAAGTTTTACGTAATATGGGTTGTATGTCTTCCAACAAGTGTTGGCATTTAGCCATGACTCACCTAGCATGCCTTTCTCTCCATTGGATAAGCACATGTCCTTCTCTGCGCTGGGCAGCACGAACCCCACCACAAAGCACTCCACCCCGTCAGCCATGAGGGCTAGGCCCAGCACTATAAACAGGGTCCACTGGAACCGTCCATGCCCACAGTCCTCCATGATGTCCTCATACTGCTCAGCCAGCTCCTCCAGCTCTGTGGCCCCTGCCTGAGCCTGCCTGGCCCTGGCCCTCGCTGCCCTCTGGGCCGCCTTCACCTCGTCAGGGTGGGGGATCCCCTGGTACTCCCCCTCGTACATCTGGTCCTCGTCATCATGGCCCTCCGTGGCATCGCTGGCTGCATCCTCCTCCTGAGGGTAGGACTCGCCCTGGTAACCGTAGCCCTCCTGGTCTCCTCCCTCTCCGTAGGTGCCGTAGGGGTCACCTCCTCCTTGGTGGTACACATTGTTCTGGTAAGGGTCAGCCATGCTATCGCTGAGACGTTACAGCCAAGTCAGCACTGTTGCAGTAAGATCCTTCAGGTAATTCTGACTAGATTGGCATAATTCTGGACACCTTGGTCCAGTGTTCTGCTCCGTATGTGTTCTGGTATTCCAGGTGCTATGCTGTAGCTGTTTCTTGTTCCTGTTCTGCTAATCTGAGGAGGGTGTTGTTCAAGTAATCTTTTGAACAATACTTGGACTGGAACAATAATGATTGTTTTCGAATAACTACCTTTGACTGTTCAGTTCTTCACAAGGCCTCATGCTGAACCTGAAAGAGGAAGTTTATTCAGTTATGCCATCCATATTTCTTATGATTGATAACAAAATCAATACTCTGTTGATTTACTCCGAAAACATGGGAATGTTTCTTCATTTTGAATAGATTTGACTGGGAGCTGACACTAGAACTCAGACATACTGTATATTATTGGGATCTACTGCATATGGCCTATTGACTGTATCTATCTATTGGGTCTCAGCGACAGCCCTGATATCTGCCTCCTCTTCTCTCTTAAAACAGAATAAATAAAACAGTTATCCTGCACTTTAGTTTTCAATCTAATTTGTTTCCACACAAAAGGCTTATAATGAAACCATTTCTGCTGTTCTAATGCACTCAATACTGTTTCAAATTGAACGAATATGCCTCAGGGGGTTAATTTGTTCACTGGCATGATCAAATATTGCCTTAACATGATCAATTTCAATATGTGAGAATTCCTACTTATACATGTATTTACTAACAATAAGTTACCTCAGGTCGTAGACTAGATGTATAATGTAATAACCTCTCAGACCATTCAGCTAACACTTAAACACAACAAAGACAACAATAATCAGGCACCCCATACCTGATGAGCCTTATAATTGTGTAATTATATATATCACAATTTCTCTGTACAGTTAATACATTAACTGGCTGGGTTGTGGGACAGTGGATGCGCATTGATAATTCTAATGGAACTGTTAACATGCATTACCCGGAGAATGCGAGGATTGTGGTGCTATTTCTCCCTGCTATCAACCAATCAGCATCCTGGATCCAAACAACCTGTTTTATAATTGTAAATTATTCTAAAGTCTCATATGGTGCAGATTGGAATCTAGATTCTTGTTAAACCTCTGAACATTCATTCTGATATTGAGATCTGCGGAACCGTAACAAATCTCCCCCACTAATCCACCCCATAACAGTGCTCTTTAAATCTCTATAGCCAGAGAGAAGTGAGGGAGTGAAGCCACACTGTCACAGTCACAAGCAGGCCTTTTCTTCAGCCCTCTCACACACCAAAGAGCCTGGTAATGCTACAAATGAGATTCGTCTCGCCCTGGGCGACGCTGGCTGGCTGTCAGTAGTCTCAACTGGCTCTCTGGATAGGATGCCTCCACTCCAACTTCCCCCTCCTCTCTATCACTTGTTCCCACCATGTCACTACACTGAGATGACACTATGGCTGCTGTCGAGGAAGTGTTGCCACATGGGCATCAGAGTCAAATCATTCATCTGGTAGGAATGAGGCAAATGTGACTCACTGAGAATTATCTCTACTTTTTGAATCTTTTAGAAGTTTTGTGAATCTACCCCACTAAATATTCTATATCAGCCAACCTTTGAGTATTTAATAGCCTATTTTTTAGTGGTAGTCAATGAGAATAGGATTAATTTGTTTCTCCATTTTAATCATGGTGTAATGAGGGACACCGGAAGGTACATGGGCATCTTCTTGGATTCATTAAACGGATAAGGAGTCCCAGGAGGCCAAGCCAGGAACTGCGTGTGTGTGTTTGTGCGTGTGTGATGATGATTCCCTGGATCTACACTACATGACCAAATGTATGTGGACACTTGCTGGTCAACCATCTCATTCCAAAATCATGGGAATTAATATGGAGTTGGTCCCCCCTTTGCTGCTATAACAGCCTATACTCTTCTGGGAAGGCTTTCCACTAGATGTGGAACATTGCTGCGGGGACTTGCTTCCATTCAGCCACAAGAGCATTAGTCGGGCACTGATGTTGGGCGATTAGGCCTGGCTCGCAGTCGGCGTTCCAATTCATCCCAAATGTGTTTGATGGGGTAGAGGTAAGGGCTCTGTGCAGGCCAGTCAAGTTCTTCCACAACGATCTCGACAAACCATTTCTGAATGGACCTTGCTTTGTGCATGGGGGCATTGTCATGCTGAAACAGGAAAGGGCCTTCCCCAAACTTTTTCCTCAATGTTTGAAGAGCAGAATCATCTAGAATGTTATTGGATGCTGAAGTGTTAATATTTCCATTCACTGGAACTAAGGGGACTAGCCTGAGCCATGACAAACAGCCCCAGACCATTATTCCTCTCCACCAAACTTTACAGATGGCACTATGCATTGGGTCAGGTAGTGTTCTCCTGTCACCCACCAAACCCAGATTCGTCTGTCGGACTACCAGATGGTGAAGCATGATTCGTCACTCCAGAGAATGCGTTTCAACTGAGTCCAATGGCGCCGAGCTTTACACAACTCCAACAGATGCTTCGCATTGTGCATTATGATCTTAGGCTTGTGTGTATCTGCTCGGCCATGGAAACCCATGTTATGAAGCTCCCGATGAACAGTGCTTGTCCTGACGTTGCTTCCAGAGGCAGTTTGGAACTCGGTAGTGAGTGTTGCAAACGAGGACAGATGATTTTTAAGCGCTACAGCACTCGGCGGTCACATTCTGTGAACTTGTGTGGCCTACCACTTCACAGCTGAGCTGTTTTTGCTCTTAGACGTTTCCACTTCACAATAACAGCTCTTCAGTAAGGCCATTCTACTGCCAAGGTTTGTCTATGGAGAGTGCATAGCTGTGTGCTCGATTTTATACACCTGTCAGCAACAGGTGTGGCTGAAATAGCCAAATCCACTAATTTTAAGGGGTCACACTTTTGTATATATATGTATATAGTGCATGTCTTCCTCTCTGACATCTAATCAACACTTCCCATCCTCCTTCACACCCACCCACCCAGCCACCCACACACCCAGCCAGCCATCCAGCCACCCAGCCACCCACCCACCCACCCAGCCAGCCACCCACACACCCACCCACCCACCCACCCAGCCACCCACACACCCAGCCACCCAGCCACCCACACCCACACCCACCCAGCCACACACCCACCCACCCACCCACACACCCACACACCCACACACCCAGCCACCCACCTACCCACACACCCACCCAGCCAGCCACCCACCCAGCCACCCACCCACCCACCCACCCACCCACCCACCCAGCCTGGCTGCCTTCAGCAATACAGCAACAGCACTCATGCACCAAGGCCCTTCTCTCTACAAAGAGGAAATGAATGGCAAATTGGATGAGAACAGAGAGCAAAGAGGCACAAAGCAATATCTGTGACAGATTGGAGGGTTGTCCTGTATGATACAATCATACTGCATGCATAGAATAGGGGTTCAGGAAAAGAAGACTGCTTATGCCATGTGGTATAGTATCATTAGTAATGCATGGGACGAGAGCTCCCCAAGGCATTGTTCCCACTAGTTTGAAAAGGGTTGTCTGAGTAAAATCAATTTATAATACATTTTGCAGCAGCTGTTCCCCCTGCCCAATTCCATAGCTGTTGGAATGATATTGTTTGTCCATCTGTGTTTAGTTTGAATCTGGAATCCTTAGTTGCTACATACATTTTTGGACTCATAAATTAATTATATATACCCATTTATTCTTAAATGCCTCATGAGTTAATTTAACTGTTGTACCCATCAGAACCCAAAATAAGATTGGTTTACTCCAAGGTTTGTAAACAATGTAAATGTAAACAAACACTGTATAGCCTCAAAGCATAGTTAAAACTATAATTTTGATCTCTTGCATCCAAACCTCTGTCTATGAATTAGAGAGCTTTTTCCACATACTTTTGGTCGTGTAGTGTATTTTGTTTAATATTGCAGTGGCAAGACCATGAAGCCAGCAGCAGCTTGAGACCTGGATTTGAATAACACTGATGTAGGATATATATTTCCCTTCTTCTATTTCTCTTCATAAAGTGTGAAAATGCATACTGAAAGTCTTGGCCCTGCCTCTATACTGCTGAACCTACTCTAGTGCCACTTCCTTGTTTGTTGACTAAGACAAGTGAAGGTCACGATGCCCATATGGACTTGGCTCAGGGAGGGAATCACTTTCAGCACGGTTGCCAACTCTACCTGATACCCTGTATTCTGAGATCCCAGAGAGATGAGCAGTTCCTTTCTGAGACAGAACAGGTATTGGACAGAGAGAGGGAAAAAGATCAGTAGCTAACCCATGCTCTGTTCGAAAAGTACTGGTAGCAGAGTACAATACAATGAGGTGTAAATGGTTGAATTCACTGTCGGATAAAGACTGCAGGACAGGCCAGTAAAACATTTGATCAAACACAAATGTATGGCATGTGAGAACCGTGTAGGACAGGGTTACTTAACTCTTACCCTATGAGGTTCGGAGCCTGCTGTTCTACCTGATTATTAATTGCACACACCTGGTGTCCCAGGTCTAAATCAGTCCCTGAAAACATTTTTATTTATTTATTTTATTTCACCTTTATTTAACCAGGTAGGCAAGTTGAGAACAAGTTCTCATTTACAATTGCGACCTGGCCAAGATAAAGCAAAGCAGTTCGACACATACAACGACACAGTTACACATGGAGTAAAACAAACATACAGTCAATAATACAGTATAAACAAGTCTATATACGATGTGAGCAAATGAGGTGAGATAAGGGAGGTAAAGGCAAAAAAAGGCCATGGTGACAAAGTAAATACAATATAGCAAGTTAAACACTGGAATGGTAGATTTGCAATGGAAGAATGTGCAAAGTAGAAATAAAAATAATGGGGTGCAAAGGAGAAAAATAAATAAATTAATTAAATACAGTAGGGAAAGAGATAGTTGTTTGGGCTAAATTATAGGTGGGCTATGTACAGGTGCAGTAATCTGTGAGCTGCTCTGGCAGTTGGTGCTTAAAGCTAGTGAGGGAGATGTGTTTCCAGTTTCAGAGATTTTTGTAGTTCGTTCCAGTCATTGGCAGCAGAGAACTGGAAAAAGAGGCGGCCAAAGAAAGAATTGGTTTTGGGGGTGACTAGAGAGATATACCTGCTGGAGCGTGTGCTACAGGTGGGAGATGCTATGGTGACCAGCGAGCTGAGATAAGGGGGGACTTTACCTAGCAGGTTCTTGTAGATGATATGGAGCCAGTAGGTTTGGCGACGAGTATGAAGTGGGGGCCAGCCAACGAGAGCATACAGGTCGCAATGGTGGGTAGTATATGGGGCTTTGGTGACAAAACGGATTGCACTGTGATAGACTGCATCCAATTTGTTGAGTAGGGTATTGGAGGCTATTTTGTAAATGACATCGCCAAAGTCAAGGATTGGTAGGATGGTCAGTTTTACAAGGGTATGTTTGGCAGCATGAGTGAAGGATGCTTTGTTGCGAAATAGGAAGCCAATTCTAGATTTAACTTTGGATTGGAGATGTTTGATATGGGTCTGGAAGGAGAGTTTACAGTCTAACCAGACACCTAAGTATTTGTAGTTGTCCACGTATTCTAAGTCAGAGCTGTCCAGAGTAGTGATGTTGGACAGGCGGGCAGGTGCAGGTAGCGATCGGTTGAAGAGCATGCATTTAGTTTTACTTGTATTTAAGAGCAGTTGGAGGTCACGGAAGGAGAGTTGTATGGCATTGAAGCTTGCCAGGAGGGTTGTTAACACAGTGTCCAAAGAAGGGCCAGAAGTATACAGAATGGTGTCGTCTGCGTAGAGGTGGATCAGAGACTTTTTCAATTTAATGGAACTGGCTTCGATGTCCAGGGTTGAGTTTGAGGTGTGTACGAGTCAGCGTTTCCCAACTCCGGTCCTCCAGTAACCTCAACAGCACACTTTTTTGTTTTAGCCGCTGACAAAACACCTGATTCAAATCATTGAGGACTTGATGATTAGTTGACAAGTTGAATCAGGTGTGCTTGTCTGGGGCTACAACAACAATGTGTGCTGTTGGGGGAAACACTGCTGTAGATAACGGCAGTTTCTTGTTTTGGTTTAAAATAATATGTTTTAGTCTATTTCATTTATATTATGCAGGGAGCACCATGTAAAGACAGCTTAAATTTCAGGCTTGCAGGAATCTTACTACATAGCTACATTACGTTTGAATGAATTATTCTGTTCTCTTGTGATGACATGATGAACGGAAGGCAGTCTAACACCAGGAGAGGGCACAGACCTCTGGAGGGAACCAGCAGCAGGGAATCAAAGATTTGAACAACTCATTGAATAAGCAATAGACTGTCAATAACGATAGTGTCATAAAGTGACACAGGATGCTTGACACAGGAGGCTGTCTATGGGAATCGAATCATCCTTGAGCAAGGTAGAACACTTTGCAGGTAGCCGAGAGATGTGCTTTCCAAACAGCGATTCCTTCTCACCAATGTCTGAACAATATTTGACTTTATGTGGGAAGCAGCAACATTAGAAATATCAACAAAATGCAGAATAGTAGGTGATTATTAAAGCACAGAGTGGCATATTTTACTGTGTTACTTGTGCCAGTCCAATATAATATGTGCTTTCAACTGCCCAGGAATTGACCCCTGAATGGAGTTTGCTTTGAGGCATACAGACACTATAACAAAATCTTCTACGCTATTATAGAGCTGAGGTTACTAGAGTGTGTCTAAGAACATTTGCGTTTATAGTTCACTAAACATTTCAGTTTTATATGATAGTTTGCAGTTTTCCCTGCCAAATCACCAGCAGGTATCAGGGGAGGTAGGCTTTTATCCACAGTGTGAAGTGACAGCATGGAGTGGATGATTTAGAATCTATAGCCCTTTGAATGTGTTGGTAGGGAAATCATATTTTGTGGTGCGATCAAGTGCTCTTTCATGATGTTACTCAGACTGTGTCATAAATTGCAAATAAAGGTTATGTGATAATCAGCTGAGCCCATCCAGTGCTGTGGTATTTAGTTTAAAAGGATATATATCAAACTGATCTCTCTACCATTTGCTATGAAAACATCTAAAGCACATTATTTTGAGTGGAGCATGACATGAGAAACAACAGTTTCTTTACACAGACACCATTTCATGCACACTAAGCCTCCTTCCAGACATTGAGTGAAAAGGCCATTCTATGGTGAAGGATATCATGGTGGATGTCTGAAGTGAGCTTGGTAAATGAAGGGCCATTACTTGAGGATGATTACTGTGTATTGTGGTATTGGCTGTCTGTTTCTGCTTCAGTAATGACAACAAAACAAGAACGGTGCTTGTGTATTTTATAGACAATGGAAAGGGAAATAAGGAGCTCCCTTAAATCATATTGGAATATCCATCTACATGTATATTTTTGTTTATGCTCATCTACATTTTCCAGAGGCAGAATGGCAGAGTGAATATGAGGTTTAAGTATTGATATCGTTTTAAGTGATTGAGGCAGACACTCCCTAGGCTACATACAGACTGCTCATTCACTGCGTGTACAAAACATTTGGAACACTTTCAATGACAGACTGACCAGGTGAAAGCTATGATCCTTATTGATGTCACTTGTTAAGCCTTGAGACAATTGAGACATGGATTGTGCATGTGTGCCATTCAGAGGGTGAATGGGCGAGACA
Source organism: Oncorhynchus masou masou (assembly GCF_036934945.1). Taxonomy (NCBI): domain Eukaryota; kingdom Metazoa; phylum Chordata; class Actinopteri; order Salmoniformes; family Salmonidae; genus Oncorhynchus; species Oncorhynchus masou. Next base: position 80,308,942 of record NC_088242.1, on the reverse strand, counting down.
AAATGTTTCAGTGGTTGTAGGTGTCAGGCGTATCGGTTTGAGTGTGTCAAGAACTGCAACGCTGTTGGGTTTTTCACACTCGACAGTTTCTGTGTGTATCAAAAATGGTCCACTACCCAAAGGACATCCAGCCAACTTGATACAACTGTGGGAAACAATGGAGTCAACATGGGCCAGCATCCCTGTGGAATACGTTTGACACCTTGTAGAATCCATGCCCTGACGAATTGAGGCTGTTCTGAGGGCAAAAGGAGGTGCAACTCAATATTAGGAAGGTGTTCCTAATGTTTTGTACACTCATTCTATATTTCTTCCTCTTCAGAATTTAAAAAAAATATTTAACACATGAACATTGGATGAATCTGACACAAACAAACAGATCAAGTAAACTCCAGTATTTCTACACCAGACAGTGGTGTGTAGGTAGTTTACTAGAACCGACCTGGAGCTGATTACCACCACAGTACAGTGATGCTTTCCTTGCACCACCATTTTATTGTCTGTGAGCTGAGTTTGTGCCAGCCTCCCTCCCAGTGTAGTCTCACCAGAGAGGACAGTCTCTGTTTCCTGACACTGAGCACCACCACGACAACACCAGGTATAGACATCCTGAGCGAGACATTCTGGCACAGGATAGGCACGAGTCACAACTTCCACTCCAGATGCCAGAGAATTATACCATTATAAACTGGGTGGTTCAAGCCCTGAATGCTGATTGGCTGACAGCCGTGCTACGTGCTACGTTGTGTCGTGCATAAGAACTGCCCTTAGCCATGGTATATTGGCCATATACCACACCCTTATTGCATAAATAGACTCTGTGGCAAGAGCTACATTTTGTTTGGGGTCTATAACATTATAACACTATAATGCTATAATAGCTGACTCACCAGGTTATGCCCTGCCCACTGGGCACAGACGTCAAATCAACGTCTATTCTACGTTGATTCAATGTAATTTCCTTGAAATGACGTGGAAACAATGTTGATTCAACCAGGGCTTGTCCAGTGGATGAGCAGTGATTCTGATATGCTGGTATATTCATAATATACTATTTGTTCTGCCCTCTCATTATTAAATCACGTTATGAGATGAATTGATGATTTCAGCCTGCATCATATACATTTGCATCCATGAGGTTTGACCTTTCTCTGCATGTCTAAGGGGATGACTCCTCCAAACATATAACAAATCTATTGCAATCAAAAGTATTTATAAAGCCCTTTTTACATCAGCAGTGATCACAAAGTGCTTATACAGAAACCCAGCCTAAAACCCCAGAGAGCAAGCAAAACTCCCTATCTAGGCTACGGACGGCCACTCCCTTGGTACCTGCTGCCCACGTTGGCTACATCTGAGGGAAACTGCAGGCGGTTTGCAGGCATGAATCTGTGTCAACCTGGTACATACAAATGGTCTCTGTTTCCATGGTCAGGATTCTATGGTTTCTCCTGACTTTATGTAAGGAGCAGCATATCTATCAAGTGTCTGCGTAGGAATGTGATCTAGGATCAGTTTTTCCTTTTAGATGACACCATGAATAAAATGACATGGACAGGGGTGACCTGATCCTCAATTTTATATTTTATGTTCCTGGTGTTGTTCTTTAAGGGAAAGTTCACCCAAATTACAAAGTGACACATTGGTCTCCTTACCCTGTAAGCTGTCTATGTACAAGGTATTACAGCAATCCATGCTTTGGTTTAGTTTCCCTGGCAGTGGCTGGCACCGTTTGCTAATGCTAACATTTTAGCATGTGTGGCACAAATCCCATTCAAATTATGGGACCGATATTAGCATTTCATCGCAACATGTTCAAATCAACTATAAGTGTGATGAGGTTTTTTCCTGGGCAGTAGTACATCATTACTGCCTCAGGGATCAAAGGACCAGAAATGGGCGTAATGCAGATAATCAAGTAGAAAGGCACATGAGAACCAGTGTGGAGCTACAGCCACAGCACAGCAGAGAGCACTTGGGTGCTGCATCAGGTCTGCACACATGATTGTGGCAACCTTAATAATACAGTAGCAACCTTCTCTAACAACCTCTGTGTCTGCCCCCTGACTAATCAGGCCACATCAAGGTTTGAGGAAAAGGTTAGTCAGCCAACATGAACCATGGGAAGCCAAATGCCATACATGACATATTGATGATATCTGAACAGGTATAGATATAATTCTCAGTTTGTATGTGTAACAACTTTCACTAATTGGCAGGCATGCAACGCTTACCCAAAATCTCCATATTTAACAAAGTAAGAAGTCTTTATAGGGTGTGTGTCACGGTAATTATTGGCATGGCCGGATGGAATATACATGTTGACCAATGAGACTGGTGGTTGGCTGGAACTAACACAGCGCACAATCTGTAATCCCCCGCATTGAGATTAAACCTCAGCCAGCCCACTTATTCTCAGTGACTGGACTGACCCCCCCCCCCCGATCTGTGTCCAGCTCTTTCTCTCTCTAACCCACCCTTACGCTAATGCAGAGAGAGAGAGGGAGAGAGAAAGAGAGAGAAAGCGTGTGTGAAAGGGACAGAGAGAAATCAGACATTGAGATCGGCTGCCCCGCAATTGAATCTTGCTGAAGACTGCAGAAATGTAATTATGTCCAGCGCTGCTCCGAAAGCTTTAGATTATTGTTCCAGCAGCAGAAACACAGGGCCAAACATAAAAGATGCAGCACTCCATGCTTCGATGTCAACACTGAACTGATAAAGTCAGGAGTGAAAAATGGCAGGAGGAGACACGGCTTTTATTGCTGCGTATGAGAAGGAAATTAATGTCTGGCTGAATGAAAAAACAATCCCTCCCTTTCATTGGTGTCTTTCTACACACGAGTAGGCTGGTTTTATTAGAGCACGTTGACATCTCTATTCCTTGACTGGATCTAATCTCGACATTAGTTGTTGTAGTCTGGGAAATGTGAAATTTACCCTGAAAAGTGGCATATGAGGCCATTCGTAACTCATCTCAAACCAGGTTGTCAATTTTCACCAGTTTTCATTGTCTCGGTCTGAAAACAAACAACATAAACTCTGTCTCATGTGACCATCCTCGCTCTCGCTCTCTCTAGTCAGAGGACAACACTTCTCCCATGATCCAGAGTGTTTCAGGTTACTGCCCCGCCTTGCCCATCCTGCCGTGGTTCTCTCTTTGCTGACGCCATGCCCAGCTGGGAGTTTCATAACACTAGCTTGTGCCTTTCAGTTGGGTAGGTACTCTATCCAGAACCATAAAAGCTATCTATGGCGTCTGTGACTCCGTCTATCTGGTTTCGACTCCATCTACTTGGCTTTGAGTCTGTCTACCTGGCTTTGACTCCATCTATTTGGCTTTGACTCCACCTGGCTTTGACTCCATCTATGGCTTTCTCTATCATGTATCAATGTATATCTCCAAGGCCATTAGAATAATATAGAGGACACTATAGGACTATGAGGTTTGTTTGGTTGGAAAAATACAGTACTTTATAGAATGCTTCGGAAGTTGATTTAAAACATCTTGCTAAACTGTTACTAGGCAGGTTTCCATTGACCCAGGTTTATTCGACAAACGCAACGTCGCAAAAAAAATCATTGCGACATGTGTAATGGAAACAGCAGATATAGGATACATTTTCTAAAGATCGACCACATTTCTATCTGTTCGACATGGGTGGATTTTTCTTCTGTAGAAAAATCTGTAGAAGAACTTTCTTTATTAAGACAAATGATGATGGAAACTTTTTTTCAAATAAATTATGATTGGCAAATAATAATGAAGGTAGCCTACGGGCACGTGATGTCACCGCATAACTATAAAGCTCCACCCCAAAATGAATTGTAAATGCCTACGTCTTGCAAAATCAATTTTCAACTATAAAAATTATGTTTCTTTGAAGGAAATGGATTGTCTTTACTTTCAAGAATACCTGAACTTCTTCATCTTACTTTTCTGGTTGGTTGGCAAGTTTCACCATCTAATTACTTCAGATCTACAGGAGTGCACGTTTCACCATCTAATTACTTCAGATCTACAGGAGTGCACGTTTCACCATCTAATTACTTCAGATCTACAGGAGTGCACGTTTCACCATCTAATTACTTCAGATCTACAGGAGTGCACGTTTCACCATCTAATTACTTCAGATCTACAGGAGTGCACATTTCACCATCTAATTACTTCAGATCTACAGGAGTGCACATTTCACCATCTAATTACTTCAGATCTACATGAGTGCACGTTTCACCATGTCATCAACCGAGGCGATACGTTGGCACATGAGAATTATTACAATATGCAAATATTAGTCAATTATTTCATTCTATCCATGTTGGCTTTCACGGGCTACCTGAGACATGATACAGATAGGTGGGAGAGCATACAAGCTGCCGCCAATATATTAATGCGCAATTTGCCTAAATGGGTAATGGCAACCCTTCAACCACAATATTTTCATTCAAATAGGTTTTTGAGATATATAGTTTTTAGGTGTGACGTCATTACGTCAAGCTGTTTTCAAAGTTCCATGGAAACGCACCCTAGCAGGTAATTGTTGCATCTATTTTCTATGCAAACTTTCTAAATGTTGACAGAAAAATCACTGGACAAGTTAATGGAAACATAGCTAATGATGCTGCCTTGCTCATTTAAAAGAGTTCTCTTCACATCAGTGTTTGTAACTGGCCTCCTGAGTGTCGCAGCGGTCTAAGGCACTGCATCGCAGTACGAGACGCATCACTACAGATCTGGGTTCGTAGCCGGCTGCAACCGGGTGACACATGAGGCGGCGCAAAATTGTCCCAACGTCGTCCGGGTTAGGGGAGGGTTTGGCCGGCTGGGATGTCCTTGTCCCATCTTGCTCTAGCAATGCCATGTGGCGGCCGGGCACATGCATGCTGACTTAGGAGAGACCTTTGCCTCTCCTGAGTCCGTACGGGAGTTGCAGTGATGGGACAAGACTGTAACTACCATCTGGATATCACGAAAAAGGGGTAAAAAAAGAAAATGTTTAAATAAATGTGCTGTCCTGTCATCCCATCTCATCCCCTCTTCCCACTAATTGATGTGATGTGAGGATTCCATTGCTTGTATTTGTATATCTCCGTTAGAGCTACATATGTCTGTATTTCTATCTCAATTAGTGCTAAAACAAAAGAGGTTTCTTTTAAGCATCTGGTGTATCAGATTCAGATCTGATGCTTGAGTGAATCTTGTTATAAAGGGAAGAATACTGTACCTAGTGTTTGGTGTTGTTACGTCATTAAAGTTTGCTGGAGCTTTTTGCGCATAAAGGCAATGACTCATAGTTTAGTCCAAAACAGAACTGAAGCCAAAACCTAATCATTTTACATCTGCTCAAGAAACCGAGCAAGACATTGTAGTCTCAGCAAATGAAAGTGCTGACACATAGGCTAATTTCATGGTTCTGCTCTGGCAGTATTATTGTTTATCTTCACCACTATCACTACCTCTCCATTGCGATGTATTTCATCAACATCTCACATACAAATAAGATAGATATGTTCTGATACATCCCAATTTTGGGTGTGAGATATAAACCAAGCCATCCCTGGGTGGGGGAATAAAATATATGTTATAAGGCCTGGTGTGCCAGTCAGGGACCAGGCTGAGGGGTGGCAGTGTGCTGGTCTCATGCTGTCGTCTACCCCGCAAATAAAAAGGGAGAAATAAAAGTGAGAGGTCCATTAAACAGAGAGGGGGAGGCTGATGTCTATTACTCGGCCCTCCAGTGTGTACCGTTATGCTTCAAGGCACATAGAACAGAGCACACATTAGTTTCAATAATTTGTTATTGATTCACTTTCTGGCCCTCAGTTCTTTAAGAATACTACCAATGGACAGAGAGATTCCAGATTGCTATGGGGCCCGTTCTACGGATAAAATGGAATTTACTGGATCATTCTCATAGCCTCTTGTTAATTGAACCCACTGTTCATTTCCGGCCAGTCTCATCAGTGTCATTCAACAAGTGTCCTAATGACATTGCTGTGTGACCAATGATTCAGCACAGGAGATTGGATATATTGTTAGGAGTAAACCATTGGTCATCAATGATCGTCATGCCCAGGTAGCAATTGAAGATTGCTAATGACATAATATCGCCAATGGTACCTCCTTTGCTGGCAGTGTGTCATCATGAGGTAGCCATACCATCTATTGTAGCTTTACTGATCACCAAAGACAGAACTGAGAAAATAACCTCGGACTAGAACTCATCATGATGTTATTGACGAGCTCCCAATGACTGACACTGTGTATTCTCACTACAGTGGCTGTGGGGAGCGACTACTCACTGTGTGCACCAACAGGGTCCAATGTTCAGGCACACAGAGGACATGTCTCCTATGACCAATATCCCTGGGCAGCTATCACTCACTTCAAAAGGACTGGTCACAATGACAAAGTCAGGGAATCAGTTGGGAAGCCCAAAGCTGCTTGACATGTGTTAAATGAAATATGATGGCATGGGTCTGAACAGCCTTTGTGACCTGAGGGGAGAACAAAGGGTCCACTGGAAGAGGTTCAGTGATGATAGCCGAACCGTGGGTTTAAGATGAAGTGGAGGATCTTCTGTGTCGTTAGGAGAAGTGCCTCTATGCTGCTGTAACTCATGGTTAAATATTAAAGAATCCACTGGCGTCTGACTGCACATTCTATTTACTGCCTCCTACAACCGTCCATCCTAGAGCCAGAAAGAGAGGCTTTCTCTGAGATGGGTCTCAGGAAGGACATTGCTATGCTATTTTCATTACTGGTATTGTTCTGGAAGACCATTTTGTTGTAATTATGTAATGTCCAGGGACGTTCTGTAGCGGTAAAATTCAACATTATGAATGGCGTCAGCAGATAAAATAAAAGAACAAAGCTTCAAAACACACATGAAGGTGTTCAAAGAGGCCACGGAGAGAAGGAGGGTCATGAAAAGGAAGAGAGAACAAGGGAAAGAGAGAGAATGGGGGAGAGAAAGAGAGAGATGCTTTAAAGTGCAGCATATTAAAGATTCATATTCAGGGACAGTCTGTACCACATTATTTTCAGCCCCCAAAGCCCTCAGCTGTACAGCTAAATAGCATCAATAGACTCTTAAGCAGTTAGCATTAGAAGGAATACGTTCAACCATGTTTGAAGAGTCTTGATGATTCACCGGATAGAGCTTCTAATGTATAGTATCATGAATGTAACATTACTGAAGTTGTCTTTTTTATTTAAAATTCATATTTTCTTGCCACAAATGCAATGATCTGCGTAGATTGCAGGCAATTATTTTGTATGTGTACAAGCATTAGCATATTCTATGGCTTTTTCTCGTTTGGGCAAAAGTCCATCTTCCTTCCTCTCTCTGTGACCCAGAAACCGATAAGTGGCAGAGTGGTCGAGGAGTGCCAATTCGTTAACAGGCAAACGGTCCTCCCTTCTATAGCCTCCTTTTGGCGAAGAAGCACAAGTGTACCTTACCGCAGAAGAGTTTTGATATCTGCCAAACACCCTTTGAATCAGCTGTTGTATTGTCGCAGGAGAAGAGCATGCAGACATTTAAAAACGATGTGGTACTAAAGGTTCTTTTGATATCCACTCTTGTAAACATCATTTGCCCGATGACGAGCGAGTGGAAAAGGAGCTTATTTCAAACAAGAGCATTTTCATCTCCATTCATATTCCTCGCCACCTCTCCTCGATTACCTTTGACCTTTTTTAAAAGGAGGCGAGAGAGGTTGGAGGAGTGAGGATGCAGGAGTTGAGCAAATCTAATTGAGAAAAGGCCGGTCAGTCAATTTCCTCACTCGATAGTGGAGGGCCCAGTATAAAACCAAACCACTGGTCCTGGCTCTCAACCCACAGTCAATTGAACTGACCACATAATGTCCCTGGTACGTACAAAGAGCATTGAGTAAGTATTTGGCATTTGATTCATGTATTTGTTTTATAACATTTCTCCAAATGAACATCAAATTAAATTACCTTTAAATATTTTGAATGAATCTATTTAGTTAGATTTGTTTTGGGGTTTTACTTCACGCATGAAGTATTGCTACCTGGTTTTAACATAGTCCTGGTGTTTTCACTTTTTAGAAGCTACATATTGTCCCTGTATAGATCATCAGACATGCAGGATTGAAAACAACATTCTCTCGACCTTTCAACAGGGACAAACTGTCAGATTGTCGAGATTGTTATTGTCGTCGTTTGTGTTATTTTCCCTTGGGCATCTAAGTTAGCTACAGAACCTGTTGCAGCAAAGCATTGATGTTTCGTCCCGTTGTTTAATATCGAGTCTCCCCTCAACCTGTCTTTTTTGATTAAACACACATTTTACCGGCAACACTGTATTGGTGCACACCATACCAGCCCTATCTCAAAGCACACCAGACATCTCAGAGATCTAATCGTCTAAGTTATCCTGTCAACTTCTAAATGTTGGATATTTTGCTCTGGAGCATTTGATTTAGCTCTTATACACATACGATCTTCTTCCTGATCGTGGTTAAGATGAATGTGGAATACAGATAAAACGTGACTGAAATACCCAGGGACCTCTCTGGGCCCACTGGCCTCTGTGTCCTGGTATGGAGGGTGCTTATGGGAGTCCCATTCCACCCTCCCATCTGTCCACACTTTGCATGTGACAGCAGGTTAAGAGAGAGTGTAAGTGGGCTTGTTCTGGCTGTTGTCTTCTTAGTAGGAGAATAACGTGCTAACAGGCCAGCTCTGGTTATGTGATCTAAAGACAGTAATGCACCGCCGTGCTTTGCTTCTGCTTGCATAGGCAAGATTATTATTGATAAATAATGCATATGTTCCTTTCCACTGCAGGAAGCAGCCTGTCCCCTCACACACACACACCCTCAGCAAAGCCCAGCTAAGTAGAGCAATAGAACCGACACTAATTTAGCTGCAGCATCACATCAACTCTGTGATCTATGTACTATGCTGTTCCTGTCCATTAGTGTTCTGTTTTGTGTGGACCCCAGGAAGAATAGCTGCTGCTTCTTCAACAGAGGATCCAAATAAAAATCGTATAGCACAGCAACAAACTCTTGGTATATTCATAATTTAAACAACATTCTCTCATCCGTAGCAACTTTTACTGCACACTACAGTAGAAATGAATAGCGCTGGAATCTGTGGCAATCGCTTTCATGAGTATCTTCACGATATTACAGTATATTGGAAACAAACATAAAATGTCAAAATGTGCATTTCACTGTTAGTCTAAACCTGTTGTTAACGAAGCATGTGAAATCAAATTTTCTATGATTTAAACTTTTTTTTTTGCATTTGTTTTCACATCCTTGCTATTCTGGTCATGATTTCTTACCCTAACAGTGGTTTCCTGGTTAAATAAATGAATAATACAAAAATGTAAGTATCAAATACATTTTCATTGGCAATGCTACATTAATGACTTCAGGGAAAAGTGTATCTGAAATATATCTATTGATTGTGCAATATCACCCATGATCTATCTTGCTGAAATTGGAGTTCCTTCCTTAGTGTCCTCCTCATTTAATTGAAGACAGTGTTTACTGCATTTGCTTATCTGTAAGGTTTTCCCAAAACTACCCTGCAATGATTTCTGTTTTAAGATGTGAAAAAAGTGCTGAAAAGTGCAGGGCTTTTTGAGATCGCATCCTCAGCCTTTGCCTCCAGCCTTTTTTCCAGGTTAAAAACACCAGCAAATATTCTATCAGAATCTAATCTAAAATCAAGAGAAAATAATGCATTTGAAATAAAAACATCAACAAACAAACCAAAAGGTGTCATCTTACCAGTGTTGGCATCAAAACAGTAATTCCTCCTTTAGATAAAGACCAAAACATCCCTTAAAAGAGGTGCAAATCCAGGACTGGGGCCTATGGTAGTAAAGTAACAGAGGATACCCTCCTCTAGCTTCAGTGTACAACTCAGGAACAGATTAGGGTCTGCGCCAGCTATCCGCCCCACTCATCAAAGGAGGAGCTCCCTATCCCTGATCACGCCCACCCCATCACACTCACAATGGTAGAGTCCACCCAACCTCTCTGCAACAACAAGCTCACACCTCTTCCCCGGCAGGAAGGAGAGACACACTACTGCGCTGAATTGTGTGTGTGTGCGTGCGTGTGTGTGTGTGATGGAGGGAGATTGAAAATGAGAGGAGAGCAGAGATGTGGAGGAGGGATTGAGGCTGGCAGATGGGTGGCTGGTGATACCTAGTCAGTTGCACAACTGACTGCATTCAACCAAAATGTGTCTTCCGCACTTAACGCAGCTCTTCTGAATCAAAGATGTGCGGGGGGCTGCCTTAATCAATGTCCATGTCATCGGCACCTGGGGAGCCGGTGTTGTTGGGGGGTTAACTGTCGTGTTCATTTCCCCCCAGGTATACGAACCAGCAACCTTTTGGTTACTGGCCCAATACTCTTAACAGCTTATCTGCTGCCTCGTGTTGGCTTAGGTTAAAGTGGAAATGGATGATCTTGCTGTACTCCTACAATAGACAGTGGGAGGAGAGGCAGCTCAGCTCAGAGCTGCTGTTTGTCTTGTGACACTTTCAGATGGGTTTTCAGGAGGAGTTCAGCAGTGTCACACAGGACAGGTGAATTACTGCAGGCCGTCTACAGTATGCTGCTCTGGCTCCTCTCTAAGATGGAGTGATGTTACACACAGGAGGATGCGGCTGGCAGCATACTGTCAAATACAACTGTAGGCTTCCACACCTTGAATGTTTTACAATAGTGCTTAAAAAAAACATATTTTAGCGTGGCAGGGAATTGAAGCTACCCTGTCATATTTCTCATTCATCTTAATTGATGTGAGAGTTCCTTGGGTAGAATTGTACAGTGATAAATAACCAGCTATTATACTGGAATAAAAGCTCGCTGTCAGGATTAGATTAACAGCCACACTGGCCCACAGATTTCTGTCCAGGGCTGTCTACCTGATCCAGATCAGCAGGCCCTCTATTCTCACCTTTCTGTCTGCCTAACTGTGGATGAGTGTGTGTGTGTGTGTGTGTGTGTGTGTGTGTGTGGGGGGGGGGGGAGTGTAAAGCACCAAGGGCAGTCCATATGGAGCAGTACCCACTGTGCTCATTAAAAGGCTTGGCCTGGTCCTTGACTTTCACAGACAGATGCTGTGGCTGCTGTTTACTCTGCCAGAAGACCTATACTGTACTGAATAAAGGTAATTGTCTTCTAAGATTCAGAAAGTTGTCTTCACTTAATAATTTGGTGAGTCCATAAGATTGTCATTCAGGATGTCAAGTTGTCTGACAAATTCCAACTACATAATGTACATAACGTTCAATAAAAATAGTTTGACTGGAAATGGCATCTGTCAGATGAAATAGCCAGTCTGTCTAAAACACAGTTAATTTCTCCTATTACCAGTGACATTCAACTGAACATTTGCAGGAATAACCAAATAGAAAGAATTACATTCTCTGTCTCTGATGAGCCATGAAAAGCACAGAACGGGAAGAAAACTTTTGGTACTTCCTATCCTCAGACTATCCTCAGATTGGTCATCAATAATTTAAATATCAGCATTCCACACCCATCCCTTGTATAATAATAATAATAATAACGGTCTACGATGATGTATGTACTGTACACGCTTCCTAAAATGGAGTTCTGTCCTAACTGCACAGCTGTGATGTGGGTGATTCCCCCTAAGCCCCTCCCTGTAGCCAGGCAGCCAGGCAGCCAGGCATACAGGCAGGCAGGAGGGCCCACCCCTGGAGAGGTCCAGTTGGTTTGTCCTGCTGCTGTCTACTAGGACATCATTATGGAGAGTAGATGGCCAACACAGCATAGGGGGGAAAGATCCCTAATCCCCTTGCCATATAATTCTGCTCGAGAGAGGATTAATTCCAACAGATAGTCAGTCAGGAGGAAGAACCATCCACTAAATATATTTAATAGACAATCTGTCTTCATTATTGACAATTACTTTACTACAGTATAGTACATAAAAAAATATTTAACATTTATCCATTCACCAACCTCATACTTACCGGTCTGACTTAAAATAACTACGCCATCCGGGGCAATTTACTCTCCACCCTGAGAGCAAACCGACACGCCCAGTTGTTGTAGTCGTCAACACAGGATCAATAAGCTTTGATTCCAACTGACCCCGTGTATCTGTTTGCTTTTCAGGCAGGAGGCTCTCTGAGGTAGATATAGGGATTATGCTGGGTATACACTAGGGGTATAAATCACATTTTATTATTTTCAGTGGTTTGAATGAGTTGAGTTCAATTCATAATTCCTGGCTGGTTTAAATTTCTCCAGTGGTCATCCATCATCCTTTGTATGCATAACCACTTGGATTATATCAGTGTGGCTGCATTTCATTAAACCTCATAGGGATCACTATGCTTGCCGCCTCAAAATATTCTGCCATAGAATTCGTTTATATGCAGATGACAAAATGCTACATTGCTTGAGAGATGGTATCAGTGACTGGTTCACTGGTAGGTAGGGAGGGAGGGAGAGAGAGAGAGAGCGAGGGAGAGCGAGAGAGCGAGAGAGAGCAAGAGAGAGAGAGAGCGAGAGAGAGAGCAAATATATATATCAGCCTGTAGGGGGTGGGTCCTGGAGGAATGGGGCGGGTGTTTAAACCCACACCAGCATCATCAAATCCCTCTGAACAGATTGGTGCAGCAGGGCCCCAACATTAATCATTGAGCTGTCTATCCTTCATACTATGCTGCCTGCCACTCTACAGGCCCTGACACAAATCATCATTACAATCCAGTGGGGCATCCAGTGAGTCCCCCCTCCCTCTGACTCTCCCTTTCCCTCACTCCATCTCTCCCTCCCTTTCTCTCTCATAAATCAGCGTGGACCCAGATGAGCATCTCTCTCTATTCTTTTGCGGAGGCTATCATCTCTCCTGGATCAAGCGCCGTTAAACAGGGATAATGTATGTTTACTACCACTTTACCTCCCTCCCAACAGGTAATTATCTACAAACAGATGGCAGTGACCAGACAAGACAGGCCCATTTGGCATCAACCCCTCAAAACAGGGTAATTAACACCCAATGAGCATTTACCAGTAAATAACACAAGTTCATTCCTAATTATTATCCAGAAATAAACAATGACTCCCCCCAATCAGACCAACTGTAGATATCCTAGATACACAATTACCTTACCTAACTTTATATATTTATTTATTTCTCTGGTTTATAACCCCTTCTGAACGCCACATAAATAATGATCAGGCCTTGTAATGTCTGCCTCCCATTGATCTAGCCCAGGGAAAAGAGGGAGATACTTAAAAGCACTAAAAGGGAACAGAGAGCGCTACCTGCCTGACAACGATGCCCATGAGAGAGGCCAGGTGACGAGGTGTGGGGGCGGAGTGTCTATTCTCCTGCTCTTTACACAGCTGAAAGGCACTAGGGCAGGTGAATGAATGACGACACCCACTGCACTAGCGCTGCCCTGGCTACACAGTATGTTAGTAGGGACACCAAGGGCCACCTGTGGTCATTTCCCTTCAATAACTATATTATGTAAGTAATGAATAAGCCATATTTGATAAAGTACAATGACAGCTCTTTCTAATACTGTATTATGTTATGCTTGTCAAATACTCCTAGTATGATATAAACGTGTACTGCTGGAACATGTTAGGATAAACATGAAACGCTCCTATCCATACCATATCAAAACCACTTAAAATATATATTTTGAATGGTGCCCATATCACTATGATCTTGTTAAAGGATTACTCTGATATATGAACTGTTATATATCTGGTATATTCAAATATCCTGAGAGCATAGCCCTTCATCACAAATGGGATGTAGGGATGTAACACCAGCTCCAACAGCTCTTGACCTGTTGATTGGTAATCCCTATAATTATGTTTGGGTGTGTGTGAGCTGAATGAAAACGATGATAATGCTGGACTGCATATTTCCGTTAGCTCCCCTGTAGTGTCAATGGCCTCTGTGTTCCCATCTTAGCCCTCAGACCTAATTTCTATGATTAATTTCCTGGTACCGAGGCTGCGTTTACACAGGCAGCCCAATTCCTATGTTTTGCCCAATAATTGGCTAAATATCTGGGCCGGTTTCACAAAAGCATCTTAAGGCTAAGCTCATCTTTAGAACCTTTGTAGGTGCATCGTTAAATCTGTTTCCTAAAACCATTGTTACTAAAATTGCACTTGAAGCCTTTCGATATTTACCAACTGCCTCAGACCACTTGTAGAAAAGCTAAGTGGGTCGTTAGATGCTTTAATGCCCTGCCGCTCCACGTTATGCCCAGAAGGGTTGTGTTCCCCTGCTCAGATATTACGTGCAACAAACAATGTTTGTTTTCATGAATCGTTTGGGATAAGTGGATAACTCACCTCCCAATTAACTCCAGCAAAACAAACGGCTTGAGAATCAATAGATTGTCTATTTGTATTAGTTTTGTACATCCAAGTGATACCCATCAATCCACAGCCTTTGTTAGGATAGTGGACTGTGGATGGAATAATGTGTTCTCATACATTTTCCTTTGAATAACTGGGATATTGCTGGATGCACTGAGGAAATGAAGGCTTGAATCAGAAACATCAGTACCTGTCTCAAGGCTATATCAGTTCTCTCAATACTCTTTATCCTTTCAGGTAGCCCATCTCATTATGTTTCGAGAAACATGAAGACATTTCACTCCGTTTTAATCTAACCATTTTCACAATCATGGGATGTTAATGTTACGAAGGGAATTCAAATAAACAATGTGATCAAGATTCATGAAATGCAGTGATGCTGCAACCCCAACCCTACTGCATCAGAGCACAACCAACACCACAACAAAACCCAGAGTTCTTCCAGACTGAAAGATAAAAATCTGAATATTCACAAATAGAATTAGAACACAAATGGAGAATATTAGCAAATCAAAGTTGCAATAAGCTACAGGTGAATCCCCACCCTGGGACTGGGCAAGCAAATCTCCTGACCAACTGCAACAGCGTGGTCTTTATGCAACATTATAAAGTCTGCCTTACAGTAAAAACCAACAATAAATTACAATTGTATATGAAAACCTGTTCATGTATCAATTTATCGATTGATCTTTCTACGGAGTCAGAATTGTAATCAGTAGTGATAATAGAGTAATGAGTCAAGAGGGAATGCTTCAAAGACATCGGATTATGCTGCAGTATGTTTTCCATAAGTACACTGATATTCCCACAGCAGTCATGTAATGAGGAACCTCTGTAAAATCATCATGCAGAACTTACTGTACACCCAGTGAGCCCAACAAGTATTGATTTACTTTAAAAAAAACTACAATAATCTCTGAGTTCAGCCAAGTTGAGTGCTGTTTATTTTTTGTAAAAGCAAGAGAATATGGAATTTTGTTTACCTTCATCCCTGAGATTGGAAGACCCCTGCACGGCATTCACTTTGTATTGGAGGGTCCTCCCGGTCCAGCAGAATGATGCAGAGAGAGCGAGAGAGGTGAAAGGGAGGGAGGAAGGAGTGTGGAGTATTAGAGCAGCGGAGTTTCTTGATGCAGTCTGGGCACTAGCTGAATGCTAATCAGATAGTGGAGGCCTTTCCCCATGAGTGGAGGAGTGCAGAGCAGACCCCCTCCATATATATCCCTGTAACACCCATTCACAACCAGAATCCTGCCCAGTCAGCACTATCCACTGGCTGGATCAGACCATAGACCCACTGCCAGCCTGCATCTAACTCTTGACTGATTGCTCATACTGTAACAAGGGTTGTATGTACCTGTATGGCAGGTAGAGCCAGGTATCCTACAGGAAAAGTACACTCTCTATGGGAACAAATAGAATCAAATTAAGAACTTATATTTTCAACAAAAAATGCATTTATATTATATACTGTATTTGTTGTATCACCAACTCCAGAAACCCAGGGTCTCTGATTGCATGCAGTTCACAGCTAAATAATGTATCAATATCAACGTGACATTACACACTGGCTGCTGCAGGGTTAGGCTGGCGTCTGTCATACATTATTGCAGAGTACAGCTAGCAGCAGTCATCCTTCATATTGTATGCAGCGTGGACGGGCATTCCACATCACATACCAGCACCACCACCACCACCATCACCACCACCACCACCCCCATGCTAAAGAATTTATATATCACATCAAAATCAAATTTTATTGGTCACATACACATGTTAGCAGATATTATTGTGGGTTTAGCAAAATGCTTTTGAAGTGATAGAAGTGACAGATTGCCAAGGAATCTGTAGCCTTTCTCCGCTGCGCTGTATCAGCACAATGGACAGCGCCCTACACACAAAAGCAAGGCCATTATGGTAATGAATACAGGCTACAAGATAGACTGTTTGTAATAGATTAATTACCCTATGTGAATGCAGCCATACACACTGCTGTCTTACCAAAATAATGCAATTTAAATGTTGAAAGTAGTAGCCTATTTGTTCATGCATGCAAACAAAAACACTGAATAGCAGTTTGGCTTAGAATACCGACAACTGCGAATGCAAAGGAATGAATGTAAACAGAACAAAACAGAGGTACCAAGTAGGCCTAGAAAACACAATATCAGATCAATAAAGGCATGACACAATTTATATTTTACATTAATAGTCAACAAACATGGTAAACAAAAAGTGAATGGAGATCCAAATAAACAAAACATACCCTACAGCCTACTACAGTGAGATGCAGCCATCCACAGCTGTCCTGTCAAATACATAGACCTATAGGTCGCTTCAAACATGGAAATCATGAGTTGTAATACGACACGATACACTTCTGTGGATCAAATTCAACCCACATAATCAATTAAGCAATGCCAGCCTACCATAAACACATTTCCAATTCGTACAGTTCCATTTATAACCACGAAAACCAGTAGGCTACCAAGAAAGTCTATTATAGTTATCTATTTCTATGGTGAAACATACTGATATGTAGCTATATGCAGGGGCGTCATTTGCATTGAAATTAGCACATTTTCCCCTCACATCGGACCGGGCTACGAATTGAAAAGTTGTCAGGTCCGTTTAAAAAATATATATATTTTACTGGACGGCTAGTCAACTATCTAGTAAACACTTCGCTTACGAAGTCGGTGTCTCTTTTTGAACAAAATGAAACTGATATATCTTGTAATTGACCAAAATAGTAAGGTGGCCAATAACTGGGGACCATATGTCGATAATACAGGATGTATTTCTTTGCTAAACCACTTATCAAAAAGCTGATAGTAGTAGTATTTCCACTGAAATGTCAAACATGCTAATTGTAACCCATTAGCTAACCTTTTTACGACACAAATAATCACAAAACATTGATGGCTTGATCACAAAATAACATTATTGAAGGAAATATATTTTATATTTTTTAAATGCTGTTGAATATGCTGATAATACGGATTGCTACGTTATATTGAATTCTGCTTACATTTGAAGTCGGAAGTTTACATACACCTTAATCAAATATACAGTATTTAAACTCAGTTTTTCACAATTTCTGACATTTAATCATAGTAAAAATTCCCTGTTTTAGGTCAGTTAGGATCACTACTTTATTGTAAGAATGTGAAATGTCAGAATAATGGTAGAGAGAATGATTTATTTCAGCTTTTATTTATTTCATCACATTCCTAGTGGGTCAGAAGTTTACATACACTCAATTAGTATTTGTTAGCATTTCCTTTAATTGTTTAACTTGGGTCATACATTGTGGGTAGCCTTCCTCAAGCTTCCCACAATACGTTGGGTGAATTTTGTCTCATTCCTCCTGACAGAGCTGGTGTACCTGAGTCAGGTTTGTAGGCCTCCTTGCCACAATTGCTCTGTAGGATTGAAGTCAGGGATTTGTGATGGTCACTCCAATACCTTGACTTTGTTGTCCTTAAAAACTTCTTATGGATCAAATCCCTTTGGCGGGATCGATTTGACAACATTCGGTGAAATGGCAGAGCGCCAAATTCAAATTAAATTACTATAAATATTAAACTTTCATGAAATCACACATGCAATATACCAAGTTAAAGCTACACTTCTTGTTAATCCAGCCAACGTGTCAAATT
Organism: Oncorhynchus masou masou; assembly: GCF_036934945.1. Taxonomy (NCBI): domain Eukaryota; kingdom Metazoa; phylum Chordata; class Actinopteri; order Salmoniformes; family Salmonidae; genus Oncorhynchus; species Oncorhynchus masou. Next base: position 80,290,892 of record NC_088242.1, on the reverse strand, counting down.
TCAAAAAGGCTTTACGGTGAAAGTAAACCATGCTATTATCTGAGGACAGCACCCCATCAAACAAAGACAGACAATCATAATTCAAACTGCCAGGCGTGACACAAAACTCTGAAATAAAGATATAATTCATGCCTTAACTTTGAAGAGCTTCTTCTGATGGCACTCCAATATGTCCCATAAACATCACAAATGGTCCTTTTGTTCGATTAATTCTGTTGTTATATATACAACATGTCCATTTATTTGGCGCTTTTGATCCAGATAAATACCGGTTCCAACTGGCAAAAACATGACTACAAAATATCATACCTGTAATCTTTGTCCAAACATTTCAAACAACTTTTATAATACAACTTTGGGTATTTTTTTACGTAAATAATCAATACAAATTTAAGACGGGATAAACTGTGTTCAATACCGGATAGGTCACTTGCCTCTATCAAACACTTCACTCGATCTTCATTCTGGACAGCCCTACTTCTTCATTACACAAAGGAAAAACATCAAGCAATTTCTAAAGACTGTTGACATCCAGTGGAAGCGATAGAAACTGCAAGCAACTGCCTTAGAATTCTAGATTCCCAATGAAAACTCATTGAAAAGAGAGTGACCTCCAAAATAAAATTCCTGGATGGTTTGTCCTCTGGGTTTTGCCTGCCAAATAAGTTCTGTTATACTCAAAGACATCCTTCAAAATGTTTTAGAAAATTTAGTGTGTTTACTATCCAATAATACTATCCACTAATAATATGCATATCCTAGCTTCTGGGCCTGAGTAGCAGGCAGTTTACTTTGGGCACGCTATTCATCCGGATGTGAAAATACCACATCCCTAGCCTTAAGACGTTTTAAGCCATTTTGCCACAACTTTGGAAGTATGCCTGGGGTCATTATCCATTTGGAAGACCCATTTGTGACCAAGCTTTAACTTCCTGACTGATGTCTTGAGATGTTGCTTCAATATATCCACATAATTTTACTGCCTCATGATGCCATCTATTTTGTGAAGTGCACCAAAGCACCCCCACAACATGATGCTGCCACCCCCGAGCTTCACGGTTGGAATGGTGTTCTTCGGGTTGCAAGCCTCCCCCATTTTCCGCCAAACATAACGATGGTCATTATGACCAAACAGTTCTATTTTTCTTTCATCAGACCAGAGGACATTTCTCCAAAAAGTACAATCTTTGTCCCCATGTGCAGTTGCAAACCGTAGTCTGTTTTTTTATGGCAGTTTTGGAGCAGTGGCATCTTCCTTGCTGAGCGGCCTTTCAGGTATGTCGATATAGGACTCGTTTTACTGTGGATATATATACTTTTGTACATGTTGCCTCCAGCATCTTCACAAGGTATTTCGCTGTTGTTCTGGGATTGATTTGCACTTTTCGCACCAAAGTATGTTATTCTCTAGGAGTCAGAATGTGTCTCCTTCCTGAGCGGTAATGACGGCTGCGTGGTCCCATGGCGTTTATACTTGCGTACTATAGTTTGTACAGATGAACGTGGTATCTTCAGCCATTTGGAAATTGCTCCCAAGGATGAACCAGACTTATGGAGGCCTCCAATTTTTTTTCTGAGGTCTTGGCTGATTTCTTTTGATTTTCCCACGATGTCAAGCAAAGAGGCACTAAGTTTGAAGGTGGGCCTTGAAAGGTACAGGTACATCTCCAATTGACTCACATCATGTCTATTGGCCTATCAGAAGCTTCTAAAGCCATGAGATAATTTTCTGGAATTTTCCAAGCTGTTTAAATGCACAGTCAACATAGTGTATGTAAACGTCTGACCCAGTGGAATTGTAATACAGTGAATTATAAGTAAAATAATCTGTCTGTAAACAATTGTTGGAAAAATGACTTGTGTCATGCACAAAGTAGATGTCCAAGCCAACTTCCCAAAACTATAGTTTGTTTAACAAGAAATTTGTGGAGTGGTTGAAAACTAGTTTCAATTACTCCAACGTAAGTATATGTAAACTTCCGACTTCAACTGTATATCATGCTATACCAAAATAAACAGAAAAGGTAAAATGCCTAGACCATTGAGTGCTTTTACACAAGAAGGAACAGGTTGGCGTGACATCTCCGCTGCGCTCTACCAGCACCATTGACACACACTAAAGCAATGCTGTTGAAAACCAAGGCTGTCTAATGAAGTCCTTTTACCATTCCATACCCTATGTTTTTGCTGAAAACACCAAGATTTTGATTTAAAAAACAACCAGCTAGATTGTTTCTTACCTTTACAGAAGAGTTGCAGCCTCCTTGAAGCTCTGTAGAACTTCCCGATTAATCGATCATTCCATTGTTCGTTTTAAGATCCCCCTCAAATGCCAATTGTATTAGTTGAGCTTTCCTCAGGTGTAGCATACTCCTTCTGTGCTGACTGATTACGTTTGTCAAAGTGAAAAACGAGTTCTTGGATGTAGCTGTGGACGCACCAAAAGTCAATACATGTTTCAGTGCGGTAAGCACAGTCAGCATAGCAGAGAAAAGCCCAGAGAATAGTTGCAGGATATCAAGTGGGGTCCATTTGTCCTCATTGGAGCCAGAGCCGAAAATGTCAAACTGCAAAAACTAGTGGGCAACACTAAACTCAGCTTCCACCAAATTTGATTTGCGTAGATCCAGCAGTGGTTTAATGTTTTCACATCAAGAAAGGTATGGCACGCAGGCCCTCCACCAGTTGGCTCTTATGTTAGCAGAATATTTCATACTTCACCAATGACAGCATCCAACGGGCTGAAGAACAGTCTTTTACAGTCTCTTGTCCTCTGTCCTGGTGGCCTACGGTACTGTCCACCACGTATTGCTGGTAATTTGTACTCAGCCTACATAAGGTAGTAATTTGCTTGGAGCTGGTGGTGCATCAGTGCCACTGGCACTGCACTTTGCCCAAATGACTTCAAACTCACTGTCACACCTCAGCTTCTCTCGCACTCCAAAGTACTGCGGACCACTTTGACTCCAGTGTAAAGATCTGTATTGAGAAGACTGAGGATTCTGTGCACCATGGTGGCTGTAAACTTAAAGCCGGGGTCCATCACTGCCTTCAGCAGCCCTGTACCTTCAGTCTGACTTTGATGTCAGAGTGGAACTTTTAACAACCACTGACAGAGTAGCCAGGTTTCCCCTTCACCTTTCGCTTTGTTTGGATACTTTGGTGAAACCAATTTCTGATATCCATTGTGCGTGGCTGTTGCAGAATAGCTGGTTTGAGCTAGCTAAATATGCTAATAACACGGTTTTTACAGCTAGCTAAGAAGCTAACTTAACTCTGAAATTATGGTGGGGCGCAAGGCAAAGTTGAGTGAAGCAGCTTCAATGGTAAACTTAACCCTTATAAATCAAAATAAAATATTACAGGCGGAGGCACATCACCTTATTTACTTAGCCTACAACAGAAGAGAAGCGTGTTTTCACACTTTGTATGGAAACCCAAAGATACCTAATTGTCCCAGTGGCTTTGCATAGCCCCCCTACACACATGGCGCGCTCTGTCCATTGCTTACAATGTGCAGCGGAGATACAGATTTTGCTCCAACCTGTCACTCAATAATTGTAACTTTTTAGCTATTTTTATATAGGGACATAAAACTAAAACTGAGGGGGCACAAGTTTCAACTGAGGGGGCTAAGTCCCCTTTTTCTCCCTCATGGAGTCGGGCCCAAGTAAATGTCTCCCATTGAAACAAACAAACATCCATTGTGTTTTAATTAAAATGACAACAGTGCCCTCTACTTGACAAATTATGTAATATTTTTTTTTACAGATAATGGTCCCACCTCCTGTATAAACAAACTTTATTTTATTAAATTTACATAAATTGCTTTTACATTGTCCAAAACTGGACACACTTCATTGCTTAGAAATGTCTCATGAATTACCTTGAATGGAATACCACTTCCAGATCAAGCAAAGGAAAAATAATGCTTTGGGGTGGCAGGTAGCCTAGTGGTTACAGCATTGGGCCAATGATTGAAAGGTTGCTAGATTGAATCCCTGAGCTGACAAGGTGAAAATCTGTTGTTCTGCCCCTGAACAAGGCAGCTACCCCACTGGCTGTCATCATAAATAAGAATTTGTTCTTAACTGTCTTTCCTAGTGAAATAAAATGCTGAAGCTAAAGAATTACAGGGGGATGAATCTCATTATTGTTAAGCACATTAGAGCTCCTGCAGGATTAGAGAAACTAAATTTAGACTCTATATTACCTCTGTCTGTCAGCCTCAGACATTACTGCCTATTGCTCTTGGCAGGAATCTCTGTAACATATCACTTGTTCCTTCCCTGCCTGTAGGTCTCCTGCCTGGTGGGTATTTAAATGTGATATGCAGTGGATCTAGATATTTTTCTTAATTATCTGGTGAAAAGATATTATTGCCTTTGTATAAGTACCATACTATATAACGGATGACTGAAAACTACAATGCAATTGTATGCACATATCAAGATGTCCTCGAACCCACATTCACTGATGCTGTAACACAGAATCTACTTTGTTTAAACAGTTTGATATAACAGCAGCACCTTTGAACAGTTTGATATAACAGCAGCACCTCTAAACAGTATGATATAACAGCAGCACCTCTAAACAGTATGATATAACAGCAGCACCTTTAAACAGTTTGATATAACAGCAGCACCTTTCAACAGTTTGATATAACAGCAGCACCTTTAAACAGTTTGATATAACAGCAGCACCTTTGAACAGTTTGATATAACAGCAGCACCTCTAAACAGTATGATATAACAGCAGCACCTCTAAACAGTATGATATAACAGCAGCACCTTTAAACAGTTTGATATAACAGCAGCACCTTTCAACAGTTTGATATAACAGCAGCACCTTTAAACAGTATGATATAACAGCAGCACCTTTAAACAGTATGATATAACAGCAGCACCTCTAAACAGTATGATATAACAGCAGCACCTTTAAACAGTTTGATATCACAGCAGCACCTTTAAACCGTTTGATATAACAGCAGCACCTCTAAACTGTATGATATAACATTAACACCTTTAAAACGTTTGATATAACAGTAGTACCCAAGATAATGCCACAGTCTTCAGAAGACTGACCGGCTTTCAAGCGGACTCCCTCCCTGGATGAATAGAGAATGGCAAGCTATACTGTACACTGGTGTTAGTGTGGTGCACTTTATATGAACCCAGAGGCCCCAAGTTTTATTAATCGAGCCCCACTCCGACTCTCACACTCTCTTCTTCATCCCTAGTATGCAAGGCCTTCATCATTTACATTTACATTACATTTAAGTCATTTAGCAGACGCTCTTATCCAGAGCGACTTACAAATTGGTGAATTCACCTTCTGACATCCAGTGGAACAGCCACTTTACAATAGTGCATCTAAATCATTTAAGGGGGGGGGTGAGAAGGATTACTTTATCCTATCCTAGGTATTCCTTGAAGAGGTGGGGCTTCATCCCTAGTATGCAATGTCCATTGCTCCCTATAAAACCTAACACTGTCTCGACCATACTGATACCCCAAATACGAACAAGGAGCTGTACCCTACCCACACTGGGTGCCTCACTCACACATGCATGCACTGACTACACAGCACAGGCCCACACAGGTTTCCAGTTGAAATATTTATCATCTGCTAAAGCATTGAGGATGCATGATCCACTTCCAGCCAGGTGGTCCTGGGTGGTGATATAAACAGATTTTAGCTGAACTAAATTATTCTAACTCACAAAACCCATCTACTAATGGTTATAATATGTTTATTATGGCTATGTCTTGTGGCACCCCGGCTGTGCTTGAAATGACTATACGGTCGGCTGGGGCCGAGGACAGTTCACGTGAACAGTTATCTCTCAGAGGTGACCAAATGGAGGGGGCCAGTGTTCCTGGAGAGCGGGCCTCAATCACCTGTTTCCTGACAGACTGCCACATTTCATGAGGACATAAAACTGGCATGTTCTCAGCATGACCACAAAGCACTCACACTGTCTCTCCTCTCTCTCTGTGTGTGTGTGTGTGTGTGTGTGTGTGTGTGTGTGTGTGTGTGTGTGTGTGTGTGTGTGTGTGTGTGTGTGTGTGTGTGTGTGTGTGTGTGTGTGTGTGTGTGCGTGCGTGCGTGCGTGCGTGCGTAAGTGTGTGTGCGTATACGTACACATACACAATGTTTTTTCAGCTTGGGAGCAGCTAACCCTCTGTTTACCCCCTCTCCCGTTCCAGGAATAAGGAAGTGCTATTGGGCAGCTTGCACGTAAGCTGCTAATTAAAGGCCCCTGTCTTGGACCTGCTACTAGATCTATTGTGCATTAAATAGAATTTATGACAAATAGTAAAACCATTAAAGTTGGAGTTAATGGGTTTCTCACCTATGTTTTATCTTTAACCACCCTTAATGACATTTTCTACAGTAGTTGAGGCAAAATAAACTACATTAACAGGTACAGTGCGATGGCATTACATGCTATTGGTCATGCAGAGCAATGCATGATTGCCATGTCAATCACAGTGCAGTCTAAGCTTATGCATTTATAGGTTAGAGACATTAATAAACCATGTCCCTTCACATATCCTCTAGAAGTCCACCTTACTTACATGAAGTACATTCATTATTGCCTAATAAATGTACTGTGTTTACCCTTCATACATAATACTCCATGGTTTCAAAGCATACTGTACAGTCTTATGCAATGATGTGAAAATGACAAGTTGTCAACTTTATATGCAGTTGTTTCATCACCTATAAGTGATGCATTTTAAAAACATAAATTGAAACCCGAAACAATGCCAAAACCCACCCTATTTTATAACTCTGACATCACCCTACTGAAGTTTACAATTAAAATAGTTAAGGTTAGGGTTAGGATGTTGGGTAGGGATGTCCCAAGGATCTCTGGTGGCACTAACCTATATTTTACAAGGATGACTGAGTGACAGCTCGTTGGACTGGTGAGAGAAGACAATGGAACATAGTTCCAACTAAACCTCGTCTCCCTCGAGATGGTATAACCGCCCTCTGATGCATGCGTCTTGTGATTACCGTTCTCCTAGCAGCAGGATATATTATACTGTAATCGTTAGCAGGATCGCAGATACACATTTTTCAAAATAAAGTCCCCAGGGAAAGACATGCTAAACTTTGGGATTATTGATTTGTTTAGCCATCTAGTGCAGTACAACTGTTTATCACAGCATTGCAACCGCCTTTCAAGCAATACATTGATAATTTGATGTATTTTATTTTTCACATTGTATTATTTAAATCAGCATTTCTTTTGAAAGTTTACACAAATACTGGTATGTTGAAAGCTATTGTGTAAACTATATATAAAGAAATACACTTGTAATAAAGTACAAATATATGTTTTTGGAATTACTCAATAGAATCTGCAAAACATTGCTGGGCAATGGGTTTAATACAGAGTGCTGGTGACTCCTTACTCCATCCACTCCATTCACTGCAATGCAATGCATTGTATCTGGGATACTTATTGGGTTGTAGATAAAAAAAAAACATGTTACTACCTGTCTTATATAAACAGGGGTGGGAAATACTCAGTTGAGTCTTCACTAACCAAACACGGTTCGTTTTTGAGGGGGACTGTGTCGCATGGCCTGCTGCTGGCTTTTTGCTCCGCCCCCTCCATAGCCCACAATGCAATCTGCTGTAACAAACTGTACATTGGATATATATTGGCTTCCAGAGAAAACTTTTCTACCTGTCTCAGCTAATGTGGTGTTGAAAATACTCAGTAGGGTCGATACTAACCAAATATGGATAGTTTTGGAAGAGGACCATGCCATACATATTCAGCTTTAAATAACCATGTCGTACAAATAACCTGGTACTATCCATGGTCCTGAAATCAATAAACACTCAAGCCAAACCTTTTTTCTATCAAAACAAAAATCTAATTAATTTACATTTTACATTTACAAATGACATGTAATGACTATTACCAGGCATTTTCTGTAGATTAAAAAAAGTATTACAAAGTAATTATCTCTCTAATAACTCAAATAAAAATGCTATTGTGACAAAGTAAGACTGCTAATAAGACTGCTTTAGAGAGTAAGTAAGTAGGAAGGGACATGTAAGACAAAGTCCAAGAGGCAAACTTTTTGGATTAATTGTGACCCAGCTGGGTTTTCTGAAAGTGTTAGAAGGCTATGCATTATTGGGGTGATATAAACCTAAACAAATATTTTATTTGCTGGATATTGGCGGGAACTGGAACTTTATCGTACACATCGATCCAGAGCATCCCAAACATGCTCAATGGGTGACATGTCTGGTGAGTATGCAGTCCATAGAAGAACTGGGGCATCTTCAGCTTCCAGATCCTTTCAACATGGAATTAATTATCATGCTGAAACATGAGGTGATGGTGGCAGATGAATTGCACAACAATGGGCCTCAGGATCTCGTCATCGTATCTCTGTACATTCAAATTGCCATTGATGCAATTGTGTTTGTTGTCTGTTGCTTATGCTTGTCCATACCATAACCCCACCCTCACCATTTGGCACTCTGTTCACAATGTTGATATCAGCAAACCGCTCACCCACCATAAATTCAGTCTGTCATCCGCCCGGTATAGTTGAAACCGGGGTTCATCCGTGAAGAGCACACTTCTCCAGCGTGCCAGTGGCCATCGAAGATATGCAGTTGCCCACTGAAGTCGATTACAATGCCAAACTGCAGTCAGGTCAAGACCCTGATGAGGACAACGAGCACGCAGATGAACTTCTCTGATATGGTTTCTGACAGTTTGTGCAGAAATTCTTTGGTTGTGCAAACCCACAGTTTCATCAGCTGTCTGGGTGGCTCATCTCAGACCATCCAGCCAGTGAAGAAGCCGGGTGTAGAGGTCCTGGGCTGGCGTGGTCTGCGGTTGTGAGCCCGGTTGGACGTTCTGCCAGATTCTCAAAAAACGACATTGCTGATGGTAGAGAAAATAACATTTAATTGTAAGGCAACAACTCTGGTGGACATTCCAGCAGTCAGCATGCCAACTGAATGCTCTCTCAAAACATTAGGCATCTGTGGCATTGTGTTGTGTAACAAAACTGCACATTTTAGAGTGGCCTTTTATTTTCCAGAGGCACGAGCTGCACCTGTTTAATGATGATGCTGTTAAATCAACTTCTTGATATGCCACACCTGTCAAGTGGATGGATTATCTTGGCGAAGGAGAAATGCTCACTAACAGGGATGTAAATACATTTCTGAGAAATAGTTTTTTTGTGTGTATGGAACATTTCTGGGATCTTTTATTTCAGCTCATGAAACATGGGACCAACGTTTGTATTTCGTTCAGTTTATTATGAATGCATTAACCACATTGCAGTGTTTTGAAATGCGGGCTTTTATTTTGAAGGTTTCAAAATTACCATATGATAGTCACGTCATTGTTTGTGATGCTGGCAGAATACTAGTCTTCTGGTGAACTGAGAATAAAGTTTGAAGCGTGATCAACAAGTGGGCGCTCTGGGAACTATCTAGTAGCCCTACTGCATTTAGAAGTAGCGGCCATTCATTATGCTGAGAAGAAGAGGGACTTTATATGAAAATTAGATGCCCAAGGGATCTGGACTTCTCTCTGCAGATCAATGAATATAGATGGCACGAAAAGGTTGTGGTTCGTGTTCTGATAACTTGTGAATGGAGAGGGGAATGTTTCGGAAAGAGGAACGCACGCTTTAAACACCCGCTAAATTCGAGGTAAGATACATTTTAGGCTGTAGCACGAGTTGAGTAAAAGGACAGTAGCATTTGGGAAATGTGAATAAACTGTTTTCTGGAAACTATGTTGAAACAATTATTTCGGTCTCTTTTGCACGAGATACAATGTTTTTCCCCCATATTAGAGATGGCAGATTGTAGCCGGTTAATTGCGTCTAGCCTCATGATTGCACCAATGTAAAAGTGTTAAGAACGTTGTCGTGGTGGCCTTGCTGCTTAGAATCCCAAAAGTCGAAGCTATGTCTGTGGTAATTAATTGTGGCACACACCTGTACAACCCCGTCCCATGCACCCCCTCCTAAATTCGGATCAGATATAAATGCTAAATGAGTGTCCACCAAAAAGCACCAAAAAGACGTGGGGGGTTGCACTCCACTATTGTGCCAGTAAAACGGACACATTTATTACCAGACTGAATAGAATGCCCTCCTAAAAGTTATCCCCTGCAAAATTCTGATGTTATTTCATGTAGTTTTTATAGAACTCGTGCAATACAAAATCCGGCCTGTTACCTTTTCACTAAACGGGTGTCTCACCAATTAAGATTGTATTACTTTTGTAAAAAATTCAGATGACCAAAGTACAATAGCTATATGTTGTTAGGGGACTATTTCTTCTGTAAGGTCAGGGGCTCGGGAATGTGGTCTGAAACACACAGCCACATTGAATCAGATGTGATGTTAATGTAACATTTATTATTAGACTACAACATTAGCATTGTGATAAACATAATACATGTTTTTTTATTTTAAACAATCTATTTGTTTAGATAAGATGTTTATACCCAATTAGCTACAGTAGCACTAGTCATTCACATACATACCCATGACAATGTTGTTGTCTCACCATACAACATCTAAATGGTTGTGAGACAGACTTCGGTGTGACTCTCCAAGAGAGTTTGTGATTGGTAAAACATGCCAAGGCCTGGGAGCTAGCCTGCAGTACATGCTACATGTTATTGTTTTGGATGTTTTATTGCTTTTAACTCAGAATGTCTGATTACATTCTGTAGCTTAGAGTTTGTTGTTAAGAATTGGAGTAATGGAATTCCCAACATATGTTGGGTCTCTGTTTCACACACACACACACACACACACACACACACACACACACACACACACACACACACACACACACACACACACACACACAGTCTGTCTGGTATACATGCATGTTTCATGTTCCCCCTCTTAGCTCTGTATGTGGCACATCTGTATGTGGCAGGGTAGCCTAGTGGTTAGAGCAATTGACTAGTCATCGAAAGGTTGCAAGTTCAAATCCCTGAGCTGACAAGGTACAAATCTGTTGTTCTGCCCCTGAACAGGCAGTTAACCCACTGTTCCTAGGCTGTCATCGAAAATCTGAATTTTTTCTTAACTGATTTGCCTACTTAAATAAAGGTGTGTGTATATATATATATATATATATAAAAAAAAAATCTGTACTTGGGTCTCGTCCCAGGGCTCGACCTTAATGTCTAAGAAATCAGGATTGCAGTGCAAATCATCACTTTTAGCCTAGATATAGTGCCTACAGAAAGCATTCACACCCCTTGACTTTTATTTAGTTGTGTTACAGCCTGAATTTAAAATGGATTATATTATTGTGTCGCTGCCCTACACACAATACTCCATAATGTCAAATCTATTTATTATTTATTAAAAAGGAAAAGCTGAGTCAATAAGTACAGAGCAGTTTAGAGGTCGACCGATTAATTGGCATGGCCGATTAATTAGGGCCGATTTCAAGTTTTCATAGCAATCAGTAATCTGCATTTTTGGATGACGATTACGGCCGATTACATTGCACTCCACAAGGAGACTGCGTGGCAGGCTGAACACCTGTTACGCGAGTGCAGCAAGGAGCCATGGTAAGGTGCTAGCTAGCATTAAACTTGTCTTATAAAATACAGCGGTGCCTGGTAATTTATCATCGAATCAAAGCCTGCTTCGCCAAACGGGTGATTATTTAACAAGTGCATTCGCGAAAAAAGCACAAATGTACCTAACCATAAACATCAATGCCTTTCTTAAAATCAACACACACGTATTGGTACCGGACAAATGACACGCTCCTCAAGGCGAGTTTGGAGAACTGGCACAGGACGTACAGGGCTGGGAAGGCGTACGGAGACCTGGTGCATGGAGCCGGCACAGATTTTTACCAGACTGATAGCACACTCCTTAGGACGAGTAAGGAGAGCTGACTCAGTTGGCATTAAACTGATAACATGCTCCTTAGGGCAAATGCGTGCATCTTCCACCAACTCAACAACTCTCTCCGTTCTCTCTCCTCCAATATCTCCATCCACTCACTGACGGTCTCTGACTCTCCGTTCACTCTCCTCCAGTTTATCCCTCTTCTCCCAGACTGGCTCTGGTTCACTCCTTGGCTCTGCCGACTACCCCTTGTGGCCACCCCCCAAAAAATGTCAGGCTGTTTTTTGGGGTTTCTTTGTGGCTGCGAACCCCGGCATCGTCACTGTCCTCCCTTCTCTCCTTGCGTCTGCTGCCAAGGAAGGCTCTCCTGTCCTGCAATGATGTTCTCCCAAGTCCAGGATCCTTTCCCATCCAAGATCTCCTCCCAAGTCCAGGATCCCTTCTTGTGTCACTTCTCTTGTGTTCAGTGTAAGCAGAGTCAGGGTATATGCAGCAGTTTGGGCTGCCTGGCTCGTTGTGAACTGTCTGAAGACCATTTCTTCCTCACAAAGACCGTAATTAATTTGCCAGAATTTTACATAATTATGACATAACATTGAAGGTTATGCAATGTAACAGCAATATTTAGACTTCTGGATGCCACCCATTCGATAAAATATAGAAAGGTTCCGTATTTCACTGAAAAAATAAACGTTTTGTTTTCAAAATTATAGTTTCCGAATTTGACCATATGAATGACCTAAGGCTCGTATTTCTGTGTGTTTATTGTATTATAATTAAGTCTATGATTTGATATTTGATAGAGCAGTCTGACAGCACTTTCCTGTGTTTGCCAGCAGCTCTTCACAATGCTTGAAGCACAGTGCTGTTTTATGACTCCAAGCCTATCAACTCCCGAGATTAGGCTGGCAATACTATAGTGCCTATAAGAACATCCAATAGTCAAAGGTACATTTACATTTAAGTCATTTAGCAGACGCTCTTATCCAGAGCGACTTACAAATTGGTGAATTCACCTTCTGACATCCAGTGGAACAGCCTCTTTACAATAGTGCATCTAAATCATTAAGGGGGGGGTGGTGAGAAGGATTACTTATCCTATCCTAGGTATTCCTTGAAGAGGTGGGGTTTCAGGTGTCTCCGGAAGGTGGTGATTGACTCCGCTGTCCTGGCGTCGTGAGGGAGTTTGTTCCACCATTGGGGGCCAGAGCAGCGAACAGTTTTGACTGGGCTGAGCGGGAACTGTACTTCCTCAATGGTAGGGAGGCGAGCAGGCCAGAGGTGGATGAACGCAGTGCCCTTGCTTGGGTGTAGGGCCTGATCAGAGCCTGGAGGTACTGCGGTGCCGTTCCCCTCACAGCTCCGTAGGCAAGCACCATGGTCTTGTAGCGGATGCGAGCTTCAACTGGAAGCCAGTGGAGAGAGCGGAGGAGCGGGGTGACGTGAGAGAACTTGGGAAGGTTGAACACCAGACGGGCTGCGGCGTTCTGGATGAGTTGTAGGGGTTTAATGGCACAGGCAGGGAGCCCAGCCAACAGCGAGTTGCAGTAATCCAGACGGGAGATGACAAGTGCCTGGATTAGGACCTGCGCCGCTTCCTGTGTGAGGCAGGGTCGTACTCTGCGGATGTTGTAGAGCATGAACCTACAGGAACGGGCCACCGCCATGATGTTGGTTGAGAACGACAGGGTGTTGTCCAGGATCACGCCAAGGTTCTTAGCGCTCTGGGAGGAGGACACAATGGAGTTGTCAACCGTGATGGCGAGATCATGGAACGGGCAGTCCTTCCCCGGGAGGAAGAGCAGCTCCGTCTTGCCGAGGTTCAGCTTGAGGTGGTGATCCGTCATCCACACTGATATGTCTGCCAGACATGCAGAGATGCGATTCGCCACCTGGTCATCAGAAGGGGGAAAGGAGAAGATTAATTGTGTGTCGTCTGCATAGCAATGATAGGAGAGACCATGTGAGGTTATGACAGAGCCAAGTGACTTGGTGTATAGCGAGAATAGGAGAGGGCCTAGAACAGAGCCCTGGGGGACACCAGTGGTGAGAGCGCGTGGCGAGGAGACAGATTCTCGCCACGCCACCTGGTAGGAGCGACCTGTCAGGTAGGACGCAATCCAAGCGTGGGCCGCGCCGGAGATGCCCAACTCGGAGAGGGTGGAGAGGAGGATCTGATGGTTCACAGTATCGAAGGCAGCCGATAGGTCTAGAAGGATGAGAGCAGAGGAGAGAGAGTTAGCTTTAGCAGTGCGGAGCGCCTCCGTGATGCAGAGAAGAGCAGTCTCAGTTGAATGACTAGTCTTGAAACCTGACTGATTTGGATCAAGAAGGTCATTCTGAGAGAGATAGCGGGAGAGCTGGCCAAGGACGGCACGTTCAAGAGTTTTGGAGAGAAAAGAAAGAAGGGATACTGGTCTGTAGTTGTTGACATCGGAGGGATCGAGTGTAGGTTTTTTCAGAAGGGGTGCAACTCTCGCTCTCTTGAAGACGGAAGGGACGTAGCCAGCGGTCAGGGATGAGTTGATGAGCGAGGTGAGGTAAGGGAGAAGGTCCCCGGAAATGGTCTGGAGGAGAGAGGAGGGGATAGGGTCGAGCGGGCAGGTTGTTGGGCGGCCGGCCGTCACAAGAAGCGAGATTTCATCTGGAGAGAGAGGGGAGAAAGAGGTCAGAGCACAGGGTAGGGCAGTGTGAGCAGAACCAGCGGTGTCGTTTGACTTAGCAAACGAGGATTGGATGTCGTCGACCTTCTTTTCAAAATGGTTACGAAGTCATCTGCAGAGAGGGAGGAGGGGGGGGAGGGGGAGGAGGATTCAGGAGGGAGGAGAAGGTGGCAAAGAGCTTCCTAGGGTTAGAGGCAGATGCTTGGAATTTAGAGTGGTAGAAAGTGGCTTTAGCAGCAGAGACAGAGGAGGAAAATGTAGAGAGGAGGGAGTGAAAGGATGCCAGGTCCGCAGGGAGGCGTGAGTTTTCCTCCATTTCCGCTCGGCTGCCCGGAGCTCTGTTCTGTGAGCTCGCAATGAGTCATCGAGCCACGGAGCGGGAGGGGAGGACCGAGCCGGCCTGGAGGATAGGGGACATAGAGAGTCAAAGGATGCAGAAAGGGAAGAGAGGAGGGTTGAGGAGGCAGAGTCAGGAGAAAGGTTGGAGAAGGTATGAGCAGAGGGAAGAGATGATAGGATGGAAGAGGAAAGAGTAGCGGGGGAGAGAGAGCGAAGGTTGGGACGGCGCGATACCATCCGAGTAGGGGCAGTGTGGGAAGTGTTGGATGAGAGCGAGAGGGAAAAGGATACAAGGTAGTGGTCGGAGACTTGGAGGGGAGTTGCAGTGAGGTTAGTGGAAGAACAGCATCTAGTAAAGATGAGGTCGAGCGTATTGCCTGCCTTGTGAGTAGGGGGGAAGGTGAGAGGGTGAGGTCAAAAGAGGAGAGGAGTGGAAAGAAGGAGGCAGAGAGGAATGAGTCAAAGGTAGACGTGGGGAGGTTAAAGTCGCCCAGGACTGTGAGAGGTGAGCCGTCCTCAGGAAAGGAGCTTATCAAGGCATCAAGCTCATTGATGAACTCTCCGAGGGAACCTGGAGGGCGATAAATGATAAGAATGTTAAGCTTGAAAGGGCTGGTAACTGTGACAGCATGGAATTCAAAGGAGGCGATAGATAGATGGGTAAGGGGAGAGAGAGAGAATGACCACTTAGGAGAGATGAGGATCCCGGTGCCACCACCCCGCTGACCAGAAGCTCTCGGGGTGTGCGAGAACACGTGGGCGGACGAAGAGAGAGCAGTAGGAGTAGCAGTGTTATCTGTGGTGATCCATGTTTCCGTCAGTGCCAGGAAGTCGAGGGACTGGAGGGAGGCATAGGCTGAGATGAACTCTGCCTTGTTGGCCGCAGATCGGCAGTTCCAGAGGCTACCGGAGACCAGGAACTCCACGTGGGTCGTGCGCGCTGGGACCACCAGATTAGGGTGGCCGCGGCCACGCGGTGTGGAGCGTTTGTATGGTCTGTGCAGAGAGGAGAGAACAGGGATAGATAGACACATAGTTAACAGGGTACAGAAGAGGCTACGCTAATGCAAAGGAGATTGGAATGACAAGTGGACTACACGTCTCGAATGTTCAGAAAGTTAAGCTTACGTAGCAAGAATCTTATTGACTAAAATGATTGAAATGATACAGTACTGCTGGAGTAGGCTAGCTGGTAGTGGCTGCGATGTTGACACTACACTAATCAAGTCGTTCCGTCGAGTGTAATAGTTTCAACAGTGCTGCTATTCGGGGGCTAGCTGGCTAGCTAGCAAGGTTGATTGCGTTCCGTTACTTTAAAAGAACGACAATAGCTGGCTGGCTAACCTAGAAAATCGCTCTAGGCTACACAATTGTCTTAGATACAAAGACGGCTATGTAGCTAGCTAGCTACGATCAAACAAAACAAACCGTTGTACTGTAATAGTTACTACAGTGCTGCTATTCGGGGCTAGCTGGCTAGCTACGTTAGAAGAACGACAATAGCTGGCCAGCTAACCTAGAAAATCGCTCTAGGCTACACAATTGTCTTAGATACAAAGACGGCTATGTAGCTAGCTAGCTACGATCAAACAAAACAAACCGTTGTACTGTAATAGTTACTACAGTGCTGCTATTCGGGGCTAGCTGGCTAGCTACGTTAGAAGAACGACAATAGCTGGCCAGCTAACCTAGAAAATCGCTCTAGACTACACAATTGTCTTAGATACAAAGACGGCTATGTAGCTGGCTAGCTACGATCAAACAAATCAAACCGTTGTACTGTAATGAAGTGAAATGAAAATGTGATACTACCTGTGGAGCGACGCGGAATGTTGACCGGGTAGTTAGAGTTCAATTCGGTAGAGGTTGGCTAGCTGTTGGCTAGCTAGCTAGCAGCATTTCCTACGTTAAGGACGACAAATAGCTGGCTAGCTAACCTCGGTAAATTAAGATAATCACTCTAAGTCTACACACTCTAAACTGCACAATTATCTTGGATACGAAGACAACTATGTAGCTAGCTGACACTACGCTAATCGAGTCGTTCAGTTGAGTGTAATAGTTTCTACAGTGCTAGTGGACCGTGGATGTTAGCTAGCTGCTTAGCTAGCTGCTGGGCAGATACGTTAGGACGACGAAATACGATAATTATGCAATTGTCGTTGATACAAAGACGGCTATGTAGCTGGCTAAGAAGAAATTGCTAAGATTAGACAAATCGAACCGTTGTACTATAACGAAATGTAATGAATGAATGAATGAAAAGTTATACTACCTGCGGACCGAAGTGTAGATGCGACCGCTTATATATATGAAATACAAATGGTATATAGAGAAATAGCCCTATAATTCCTATAATAACTACAACCTAAAATATCTTAACTGGGAATATTGAAAACTCATGTTAAAAGGAACCACCAGCTTTCATATGCAACTTAAACGTTAGCTTTTTTACATGGCACATATTGCACTTTTACTTTCTTCTCCAACACTGTGTTTTTGCATTACTTAAACCAAATTGAACATGTTTCATTATTTATTCGAGACTAAATGTATTTTTACTTATGTATTATATTAACTTTAAAGAAATGTTTTCATTCAATATTGTTGTAATTGTCAATATTACAAATATATATATATATATATATATGAAATCGGTATTGGTATCGGCATCGGCGTTGAAAAATCATAATCAGTCGAACTCTAGTGCAATTGGTAAAGAATTCAGACCTCTTCCCTTTTTACACTTTTTGCTACATTACAGCCTTATTCTAGAATGGATTAAATAAAAAAATCATCATCAATCTACGCACAATACCCCATAATGACGAAGTGAAAAACAGGTTTTTAGAAATGTTTGCAAATGTATAAAAACAACAACAGATGCCTTATTTACATATGTCACCAGACCCTTTTGTTATATGACTCAAAATTGAGCTCAGGTGCATCCTGTTTCCATTGATCATCCTTCAGATATTTCTACAACTTGATTGGAGTCCACCTGTGGTAAATTCAATTGTTTGGACATAATTTGGAAAGGCACACACCTGCCTATATATGGTCCCACAGTTGACAGTACGTGTCAGAGCTAAAAACCAAGCCATGAGTTTGAAGGAAATGTCCGTGGAGCTCAGAGACAGTATTGTGGCGAAGTAGGCTTTGATTAGATGATAAATTAACAGGCACCGTATTGATTATATGCAACGCAGGACAAGCTAGTTAAACTAGTAATGTCATCATCCATGTGTATTTAACTGGTGATTATGTTAAGATTGATTGTTTTTTATAAGATAAGTTTAATGCTAGCAACTTACCTTGGCTCCTTGCTGCACTCGCGTAACAAGTCGTCAGCCTGCAACGCAGTCTCCTCGTGGATTGCAATGTAATCAGTGTCCAAAATGGTGCCGTGTAAATATGAAAACGCAGACTTTGAATATGCTTGTCATCGGCAATGACTAGGGAGTTTAAAAAATATATATATGAAAATTAACAGAACATAACTATGCACAGGCAAATTCCTAGAGGAATACCTGGTTCAGTTTGCTTTCTAACAGACAAATTCACCTCTCAGCAGAACAATAACCTAAAACACAAGGCAAAATATACACTGGAGTTGCATACCAAGACGACATTGAATGTTCCTGAGTGGCCTAGTTACAGTTTTGACTTAAATCGTCTTGAAAATCTATGGCAAGACTTGGAAAATGGTTGTCAAGCAATGATCAACAACCAACTTTATAGACCTTGAATAATAATACAAAATCTATATATGTGCAAATATTGTCCAATCCACATGCGCAAAGCTCTTAGAGACTTACCCAGAAAGACTCACAGCTGAAATCACTGCCAAAGATGATTCAAACTTGTATTGACTCAAGGGTGTGAATGCTTATGTAAATTAGATTTCTGTATTTAAGTTTCAATACATTTGCAAACATTTCTAGAAGTTTTTTTGTGTATAATCAATTTAACACAACAAAATGTGGAATAATTCAAAGGGTATGAATACTTTATGAAGGCACTGTATTTGAATCTGTCTATCTTTTGGCATGGGGCAGTTAGTCACATTGGTTCATAACGACTGCTATAGCACTTTGATGATATAGGCCTAAAACCATGAGAAACATTGTATTCTGAAGATTGACACATTGTATTCTGGAATATGACGTTTAAAACAGCCACTCTTGTGGGAAAAAATTGCTCTGGAAATAGAACTGTAAAACAGGAGAAAGTGGTTTCTAACATTCCATACAGTGGAATTCTCTGTCTAATGAAACACAAGAGGGTCCGTCTGCCACTCACTGCCTGGGTTTCAGTTTCAGCTCCTTATATGAGTAGTTCCTCACAGACTACAGGGCCTGCTAAAGATTGACCTGAAAGTGCTTTCACGTTTTCCCGGGGTTAAACAGGGGTATATGAAATTATCCTGTCTGAGTTTCACTTTGAGCAATGTGTCTGTTTCTCGCCTATTTCAATAATTGCTGATTGAAATATGACGTTTTTTATTTTTCAAGTGTGACTCTAAGGATGGAGGTGTTAAAAGGAATGGCATACTGGCATCTTGTCAACAACATTCTCCACAGTAGAACGGTAGATATGCTGCCAAGCCAACATCACTGGCTGGTTGGGGTCCTCAGGCTGGCTAGAAGACATAGACAGGAAGGTTAGACCTCCAACTCAAATCCATGGGAGGTCTTTGTATGTAGTGGATGATTGAAGAATGCATTCACTGCCTGAGTTTCCTCCCATTTTAATATGGTATGACAACATTAAAAACCCTCTATTAACAAAGCGTGCACCCCCACATATGCCCTTGTGTCTAAACACCCATGACACCAGCTGGATACCCTGGTAGAGAGGGGGGACGAGTGACACGGGGGAAGACCACACCACACCTCTGAATCACCAACACCTCTCTGGATTGTTTTATTTCAGTTTTTCAATCTACGGTGGGTATCATACAGTGCCTTCAGAAAGTATTCACACCCCTTGACTTTTTCAAAATGTTGTGGTGTTACAGCCTGATTTTAAAAATGATTAAAATTTGATTTTTTTTTGTCACTACACACAATACCCCATAATGTCAAAGTGGAATTTTTTTAAATTAATTAAAAAGGAAAAGCTGAAATGTCTTGAGTCAATAAGTATTCAACCCCTTTGTTATGGCAAGCCTAAATCATTTCAGGAGTAAACATTTGCATAATACATTGCATGGACTCACAATGTGTGCAATGGTAGTGTTTAACATAACTAGAGGTCAACCAATTATGATTTTTCAATGCCGATACCGAATTATTGGAGGACCAAAAAAGCCGATACCGATTAATCATCCGATTTAAAAAAAATTATATTTTATTTGTAATAATGACAATTACAACAATACTGAATTAACACTTATTTTAACTTAATATAAAACATCAATAAA
Organism: Oncorhynchus masou masou; assembly: GCF_036934945.1. NCBI lineage: Eukaryota > Metazoa > Chordata > Actinopteri > Salmoniformes > Salmonidae > Oncorhynchus > Oncorhynchus masou. The sequence goes on along the minus strand of NC_088242.1, from coordinate 80,270,571 downwards.
ATCAATTTAGCCTCATAAATAATGACATATGTTCAATTTGGTTTAAATAATGCAAAAACAAAGTGTTGGAGAAGAAAGTAATATGTGCCATGTAAAGATATGTGCCATGTAAAAAAGCTAATGTTTAACTTCCTTGCTCAGAACATGGGAACATATGAAAGTTGGTGGTTCCTTTTAACATGAGACTTCAATCTTCCAAGGTAAGAGGTTTTAGGTTGTAGTTAATATAGTATTTATAGGACTATTTCTCTCTATACCATTTGTATTTCATATACCTTTGACTACTGGATGTTCTTATAGGCACTATAGTATTTCCAGTGTAACAGTATAGCTTCCATCCCCTTCCTCGCCCCTCCCTGGGCTCGAACCAGGAACACATCGACAACAGCCACACTCGAAGCATTGTTACCCATCGTTCCACAAAAGCCGCGGCCCTTGCAGAGCAAGGGGAATAACTACTCCAAATCTAAAAGCGAGTGACGTTTGAAACAGTATTAGCGCACACCCAGCTAACTAGCTAGCCATTCCACATTGGTTACACCAGCCATTAGGCTGATAGGCTTGAAGTCATAAACAGCGCTGTGAGAGCTGCTGAAGAGCTGCTGGCAAATCGCACAATAGTGCTGTTTGAATGAATGATTACGGGGCTGCTGCTGCTTAGTCAGACTGCTCTATCAAATAAGACTTAATTATAACATAATAACACACAGAAATACGAGCCTTTGGTCATTAATATGGTACTATCATTTCGAAAACAAAACGTTTACTATTTCAGTGAAATACGGAACCGTTTGGTATTTTATCTAACGGGTGGCATCCCTAAGTCTAAATATTCTTGATACATTGCACAACCTTCAATCTATGTCATAATTATGTAAAATTCTAGCAAATTAGTTCGCAATGAGCCAGGCAGCCCAAACTTGCATATACCCTGACTCTGCGTGCAATGAACGCAAGAGAAATGACACAATTTCACCTGGATAATATTGCCTGCTTAACTGGATTAGTAGTTATAACTAGTGATTATGATTGATTGTTTTTTAAAAGACAACTTTAATGCTCGCTAGCAATTTACCTTGGCTTCTACTGCATTCGCGTAACAGGCAGATTACTAGTGGAGTGCAATGGTTAGAGCGTTGGACTAGTGCAGTTGCAGGGTTGGAACCCCTGAGCCGACAAGGTGAAAATCTGTCGTTCTGCCCCTGGACAAGGCAGTTAACCCACAGTTCCTAGGCAGTCATTGACTGTGCAGTTGCAAGGTTGGAACCCCTGAGCCGACAAGGTGAAAATCTGTCGTTCTGCCCCTGGACAAGGCAGTTAACCCACAGTTCCTAGGCAGTCATTGAAAATAAGAATGTGTTCTTAACTGATTTGTCTAGTTAAATAAAAGGTATAAACATTATTTTATTTAAATTTTTTATTTTAATCGTCGCCCAAAAATACCGATTTCCGATTGTTAATGAAAACTTGAAATCGGCCCTAATTGATCAGCTATTCCGCTTAATTGGTCGACCTCTACTTTGTACCCCATACATCTGTAAGGTTCCTCAGTCAAGCAGTGATTTTCAAACACAGAGTCAACCACAAAGACCAGGGAGGTTTTCCAGTGGTGGATTGGTAAAAAAAGATGTTTAATATCCCTTTCAGTGCATTCAGTTTTGGTGCATTGGGGGTGTGGAACGGAATTCATTGTATTTTTATTTTTATTTTTCTTCTTGGGGGGTGACTGTGGGAGGGGTCTCGAATGGTTGCAGGACAGCTATTTGGGAACTGTGGGAGGGCGGATCTTGGAGGGTTTGGGTTCATGTTTTTTGGCCTGGTGAGAGATCTGTCAATGTGCCCTTGTGCAGGGCATTGACTCTGGATGCTTCTGTGTGTCACACTGAATGGGAGTCTGTTGGATGACTGGTATGGTGTAGTTGTTGAGCTGCTTGGCTTCACTGCAAGTATGTTGTATTTTTCGGATATTCAATTATTATTATTTTTTACAAAAATATAAAAAATATCCCTTTCAGCATGGTAAAGTTATTAATTACACATTGGATGGTGTACACCCAGTCACTACAAAGATACAGGTATCCTTCCTAACTCAAATGCCACAGAACAGTGGTCAGATCATTTTTGCAGTCAAAAAGCTGACATCTACTGCTCAGATAAAAAAATAAAAAAATTGAATTAATTTTTATTTGTCACATACACATGGTTAGCAGATGTTAATGCGAGTGTAGCGAAATGCTTGTGCTTCTAGTTCCGATAATGCAGTAATAACCAACGAGTAATCTAACCTAACAATTCCACAACTACTACTTTATACACACACAAGTGTAAAGGGATAAAGAATATGTACATAAAGATATATGAATGAACGGCATAGGCAAGATGCAGTAGATGGTATCGAGTGCAGTGTATACATATGAGATGAGTAATGTAGGTTATGTAAACATAAAAGTGGCATAGTTTAAAGTGGCTAGTGAGTGATACATGTATTACATAAAGATGGCAAGATGCAGTAGATGATATAGAGTACAGTATATACATATGAGATGAGTAATGTAGGGTATGTAAACATTATACTAAGTGGCATTGTTTAAAGTGGCTAGTGATACATATTTTTTACATCAATTTCCGTCAATTGCCAGCAGCATACCACCCTGCATACCACTGCTGGCTTGCTTCTGAAGCTAAGCAGGGTTGGTACTGGTCAGTTCCTGGATGGGAGTCCAGATGCTGCTGGAAGTGGTGTTGGAGGGCCAGTAGGAGGTACTCTTTCCTCTGGTCTAAAAAATATATCCCAATGCCCCAGGGCAGTGATTGGGGACACTGCCCTGTGTATGGTGCTGTCTTTCGGATGGGACGTTAAACGGGTGTCCTGACTATCTGAGGTCATTAAAGATCCCATGGAACTTATCGTAGGGGTGTTAACCCCGGTGTCCTGGCTAAATTCCCAATCTGGCCCTCAAACCATCACGGTCACCTAATAATCCCCAGTTTACAATTGGCTCATTCATCCCCCTCCTTTCCACTGTAACTATTCCCCAGGTCGTTGCTGCAAAGGAGAATGTGTTCTCAGTCAACTTACCTGATAAAATAATGGATAAATACCATTTCCATTATTAAAGTGGCTGGAGTTGAGTTGGTATGTTGGCAGCAGCCACTCAATGTTAGTGGTGGCTGTTTAACAGTCTGATGGCCTTGAGATAGAAGCTGTTTTTCAGTCTCTCGGTCCCAGGTTTGATGCACCTGTACTGACATCGCCTTCTGGATGATAGCGGGGCGAACAGGCAGTGGCTCGGGTGGTTGTTGTCCTTGATGATCTTTATGGCTTTCCTGTGACATCGGGTGGTGTAGGTGTTTCCTGGAGAGCAGGTAGTTTGCCCCCGGTGATGCGTTGTGCAGACCTTACTACCCTCTGGGGAGCCTTACGCTGCTGCGCCTTCTTCACAACGCTGTCTGTGTGGGTGGACCAGTTCAGTTTGTCCGTGATGTGTATGCCGAGGAACTTAAAACTTACTACCCTCTCCACTACTGTCCCGTCGATGTGGATAGGGGGGTGCTCCCTCTGCTGTTTCCTGAAGTCCACAATCGTCTCCTTTGTTTTGTTGACGTTGAGTGTGAGGTTATTTTCCTGACACCACACTCCGAGGGCCCTCACTTCCTCCCTGTAGGCCGTCTCGTCATTGTTGGAAATCAAGCCTATCACTGTAGTGTCGTCCGCAAACTTGATGATTGAGTTGGAGGCATGCATGGCCACGCAGTCGTGGGTGAACGGGGAGTACAGGAGAGGGCTCAGAACACACCCTTCTGGGGCCCCAGTGTTGAGGATCAGCAGGGTGGAGATGTTGTTACCTACCCTCACCACCTGGGGGTGGCCCGTCAGGAAGTCCAGTACCCAGTTGCACAGGGCGGGGTCGAAACCTTGATGACGAGTTTGGAGGGTACTATGGTGTTGAATAATGAGCTGTAGTCAATGAACAGCATTCTCACATAGGTATTTCTCTTGTCCAGATGTGTTAGGGCAGTGTGCAGTGTGGTTGCGATTGCATCGCCTATTGGGGCGGTAAGCAAATTGGAGTGGGTCTAGGGTGTCAGGTAGTGTGGAGGTGATATGGTCCTTCACTAGTCTCTCAAAGCACTTCAAGAGCTACAACGCTAATGTTTGTGTAAACGCTTTACAGTTGTGTTCTGTGGGTGTCACTGAGTAGACTGATACCCCATTTACATTACATTTAAGTCATTTAGCAGACGCTCTTATCCAGAGCGACTTACAAATTGGTGAATTCACCTTCTGACATCCAGTGGAACAGCCACTTTACAATAGTGCATCTAAATCATTAAGGGGGGGGGGTGAGAAGGATTACTTTATCCTATCCTAGGTATTCCTTGAAGAGGTGGGGTTTCAGATGTCTCCGGAAGGTGGTGATTGACTCCGCTGTCCTGGCGTCGTGAGGGAGTTTGTTCCACCATTGGGGGGCCAGAGCAGCGAACAGTTTTGACTGGGCTGAGCGGGAACTGTACTTCCTCAGTGGTAGGGAGGCGAGCAGGCCAGAGGTGGAAGAACGCAGTGCCCTTGTTTGGGTCTAGGGCCTGATCAGAGCCTGGAGGTACTGCGGTGCCGTTCCCCTCACAGCTCCGTAGGCAAGCACCATGGTCTTGTAGCGGATGCGAGCTTCAACTGGAAGCCAGTGGAGAGAGCGGAGGAGCGGGGTGACGTGAGAGAACTTGGGAAGGTTGAACACCAGACGGGCTGCGGCGTTCTGGATGAGTTGTAGGGGTTTAATGGCACAGGCAGGGAGCCCAGCCAACAGCGAGTTGCAGTAATCCAGACGGGAGATGACAAGTGCCTGGATTAGGACCTGCGCCGCTTCCTGTGTGAGGCAGGGGCGTACTCTGCGGATGTTGTAGAGCATGAACCTACAGGAACGGGCCACCGCCTTGATGTTAGTTGAGAACGACAGGGTGTTGTCCAGGATCACGCCAAGGTTCTTAGCGCTCTGGGAGGAGGACACAATGGAGTTGTCAACCGTGATGGCGAGATCATGGAACGGGCAGTCCTTCCCCGGGAGGAAGAGCAGCTCCGTCTTGCCGAGGTTCAGCTTGAGGTGGTGATCCGTCATCCACACTGATATGTCTGCCAGACATGCAGAGATGCGATTCGCCACCTGGTCATCAGAAGGGGGAAAGGAGAAGATTAATTGTGTGTCGTCTGCATAGCAATGATAGGAGAGACCATGTGAGGTTATGACAGAGCCAAGTGACTTGGTGTATAGCGAGAATAGGAGAGGGCCTAGAACAGAGCCCTGGGGGACACCAGTGGTGTTTCATTGCTTCACATTCCAACCTTGTTTAACATTATCTAGTCTAAATATGGCATGATTCCATCAATTGTAAACGTCTCCATCACTTTGAAAGAAATACTTTTATTTTGAAGGCAAAATTCCACTATTGTGCCTAATCCTTATTGTGGCTAGCACATAACACATATCCCGGTCCGGTCGAGCATAACTAGCCAGATGAAGCTAGCTGACTGCCTATGACGTTAGCTTTAGGCAACAGGGAAGTAGCTGGCCAGCTGATTATTTTCATGAGCTGAAGTTCAATTTCAATAGGAGAACAACAAGTGGCTACCAAGCTAATACTTACTCACAAGGATTCCTAAATCATTGCTAAGAATAACGAAAATGACTGCAGTTTATTCTGGTCACTGTTTTCAGGCTGGTTGTATTAGTGCTAGCTAGGTACCAAGCTAAAGCTAGCTACCCCAGAAGTTGTGGTCGAACAGATAATGCTTTATTACCAACGCGGTATTGTAAACACTTCGTTCGTGGCTTGTGTTTGCTTGTTTGCAGACTTTTTTTGTACAGCTTTGGCTGATAGTAGTGTTGGTGCTTGGCTTGCACATGCTAATTCAGAACACACAACATTCTATAATAGAACTGTGTTATTTGACGTTTCAAATTAAAAGCTCATTTAACCCGTCAAATAGGGGAATTTTACTCATCAAATAGTGTCATTTGACGTGTATCTTTTTTGATACTTAAAGACCCACACGGCGTTCCATAGTATGTTGTGAAGCTAATAGCAGTGATGCTATCACTGATGCTATTACTCTGGCAGGGCAACATCTGAAAAATAGCGCACTTGGCTTGGTAGTGTGTACCGGTGCTCGACCAGTTGGTGAAAGCCAACGTCACCCACGACAGAGAACGGTTAATTGTCAAGGGCAATGAATTCCATTATCTTGGCATTAATAGATTTCACCTTTGAGTTGTCTCGCTGAAAATGTCTTACTCTTTCAAATGACTGCTCGATCCACACAGCAGACATTGTGGGCTAGGTTAGGAATGCTGTGTTGCCTATGTAGCACAATATTTTCCTTGGAGTCATTATGTCATGTACCTACGTTATATAGGTATACACATCTGCTTTGACATCGGTTTTGCACATCAGCGTTAAACTAGACATCGGGCCGATACCGATGTCGGCATTTTTAGCTAATGTTGTTCGATTCCTATAAGTTCACCGATATATCGTGCATTCCTCGTATGTTGTGTAGTAAGCTGTTAGGAGCCCATGTGCCTCACCCTCATCATTTGGTCCCTTTCTCCCTCATAATTTAGACTACTGTTCTGACTTGGTTATGCACATGTATCCTATAGCCTGTTTTAGAGAAATGTAATCATCGAATATTGTAAGCGCTTCATTGTTTGCTGATATGCCCCCTTTTTCTTATCCTATGGTTATGACTTGGTGTACAGGGAGAATACTGTAAGAATGGCCCATGTTCTGAATTCTGTCGCTGTACATTTCAAAAGTGCTGAACAAATAGTTATATTGACTATGTCCGTCCTAGCTCGCTCAATAATTTATTAATCGAAATTATGGCTTGCCTTTTATTTGCTCATTGTCCCCTTATGCCATAATTTGTACATCTCAATTGTCAGTAGAAACCAAATTTGTTAAAGCAAGTCGGCCATATCATCTGTTTTTTTAAAAGGCAATACATTCGCTGCCAGACAAGGCTCCGCTGATAGCCAGGTGTAGCAGTGGTAAGTATTCACTCCATGGTGCTGAAAAGAAAGCTTCATGTAGGCCCTAAGAGTTTGTGGACATATTTTGTCACCGTTGTGGTGCAATTAATGTATTGTTTATTGTTGTGTAGTGGTTTTTCTGGCATGCATCTAAAACATTTTCGTGGAGTTTGCCATACCAAGAAATACATGCTGAATCAGGCTTCCTTCACTGAAGGAGGAAGCCTGTACAGAATAAGAATATTCAAAAACATGCATTCTGTTTGCTACAAGGCACTAAAGTAATACTGCAAAAAATGTGGCAAAGCAATTCACTTTTTTCCTGAATACAAAGTGTTATGTTTGGGGCAAATCCAATAGAACACATTGCTGAGTACCACTCTCCATATTTTCAAGCATAGTGGTGGCTGCAATATGTTATGGGTATGCTTGTAATCATTAAGGACTGGGGAGGTTTTCAGGATAAAAAAGAAACAGAATGGAGCTAAGCACAGGAACAATCATTGAGGATAATTTAAATTAATTAATGAATTCAGGCTGTAACAAAACAAAATGTGGAATAAGTCAAGGACAATGTTCCCACATTGTAAAATAATAGGGGTGGACATGATTTAGCAAGGCACTAGAGTAATACTGCAGGACAAAAAACAACTCCGATATAAAGTTTTTTTTTTTCAAAGTTGCCGTAATGCCATGTGCGTCCACTTATATCAGTGCATTCGTATCAACCTAACCATTATGGAACTTCTTTTCAATCAAATACGCCTCACGTGGCAAATTAGCAATTACATTTTTAGTTGACCAAATTCAACACTCTCATTGACCTCCATAAAACAAATACTCAATTCGTGGGCTTATTTTAAACCTCTTGCTTCGCCTCTTTATCTCAGGTCACACACACTTCAAAGGTAACAAATGGGGTGGTACGTGCAGCACAATGCACACAACACTAAATCACAGAGTTTCTAAACCCAGAGGCGCAACATCGCTATATTGATGGAGTGCCTTTGATTTGACTGCCTGCAATGCTTTAAGAAGAAAAACATGTTAAGTAAAAAATAGATAAGTAAAAGAAAATAGAAAATAAAAGTAACAAATAATTAAACAGCAGCAGTAAAATAATAGGGAATAGCGAGGCTATATACAGGGGGTACCAGTACAGAGTCGTTGTGCGGGGGCACCGGTAACTGAGGTAATATGTACATGTAGGTAGAGTTAAAGTGACTATGCATAGATAATAAACAGAGACAAGCAGCAGCGTAAAAGAGCGGTCTGGGTAGCCCTTTGTTATTATATCGGTTGAATGCTGTAATAATACAGAATAAAACCATTAATAAAAGTCCCACGATGGTAGTAACAGCCCATTAATGCTTATCACTTATTAACCATCAACCATCCTTTATTCACATTACTTTAATAAAATATTTCAGTTGTTGTGTGTATTACATTTGTGCTATTTGATGACTTTATCTCTATAGAGCTGCTGCCTATGCTATCTGACAAAATCACTCTTTTTGTGATTAGTTTGCATATTTTTATGAATACCAACTGAATTCCAACTATAAATCACTTAGATCATGTATTTTCATCACGAAGCAACTGCTCTCTAGCCCTCTCGATCGCTTGTTCTTCTGTCTTCTCTCTTCGTGTCTGCCCCACACAGACGGACAGGTAGGTCCGCAATGGATTATGGTCATTGTAGTTAATAACCACATTTCCGGCACTAAACTTTGTAGAAAATTGACCTGTTGGAAACTACAGCTCCCTACATTGCACAGTTCAGGCTTGATTTGATTTATCTCTAGATAAACTGTGCATTGAGCTCACAGAAAAAAACCCAGAACAAAATGGAATTAAATAATTGACTTCGGACTTTGTAACACAATAAAATGTAAAGAAATCCAAGGGGTGAATATGTTTTTTATTTTTTACAATATTTATTTTTTAAATACAAATAATTCACACCAGATACACATACGAACATCAATTTACAGACGCACACAAACAACATCTCATCTGCCCAGATCCACATGATCACACCCCCATCCCTAGTGCCTGCATTATTGATGGCCACATGGCCTTAAATTCTACCAATTTATTTTTCTCGTTCGCCCATGCTATTTCAATAATAAATAATTCGAGTTTTATATTGTGTTAATGATGGCAGATTGATTGATTTCCAAGTTTTTAGTATACGTTTTTTCAAGATAGGTCTTTCTTGTCTTGAAATATGCAGACAGACGGATTAAAAGTAATACAAATCAAATCAAATCAAATTTTATTGGTCACATACACATGGTTAGCAGATGTTAATGCGAGTGTAGCGAAATGCTTGTGCTTCTAGTTCCGACAATGCAGTAATAACCAACAAGTAATCTAACTAACAATTCCTAAACTACTGTCTTATACACAGTGTAAGGGGATAAAGAATATGTACATAAGGATATATGAATGAGTGATGGTACAGAGCAGCATAGGCAAGATACAGTAGATGGTATCGAGTACAGTGTATACATATGAGATGAGTATGTAAACAAAGTGGCATAGTTAAAGTGGCTAGTGATACATGTATTACATAAGGATGCAGTCGATGATATAGAGTACAGTATATACGTATGCATATGAGATGAATAATGTAGGGTAAGTAACATTATATAAGGTAGCATTGTTTAAAGTGGCTAGTGATATATTTACATCATTTCCCATCAATTCCCATTATTAAAGTGGCTGGAGTTGAGTCAGTGTCAGTGTGTTGGCAGCAGCCACTCAATGTCAATAATACCTCTGACAGCCAACATTCTAGCTCCACCCATAACTTTTGTACTTTATAGCATTCCCAGAAAGCATGGATTATGAAGTAATTATTAGTTTACACTTAAGACATGACTTTGTTGTTGTGCTGCATAATCTGTGAATTTTGTCTCTTGTATAATAAATGATATACATGAGATAATGCTGGATTAAGCGTACACTTTAATTAACTGTCATTTCGTTAGTTATGCTGCAACATTCCCTCCATCTTGTGCCAACATCAGTTATTTTTAAGTCTTGGTTCAAATAGTTAAAACTGTTTTCAAAGGGGGGAATACTTATGATACTCACTTTATATAAGCTTTCTTTGGCTACTGTAGCTGTTGGGCTGTTTCACAGATGGACTGGGTGAATTATTGGGGTGTTATTATTTCAGACGGGAAATAATGTATGAGAGCAGAGCTCAGTGTTCTATACTGTCTTCCCTGTCCAGTGATTTTGTTTTCTCTTCACTCCACTTATGTCTGTGGTTATTCTGCAATGGTAAGCATGGTCACAATTCCAATCATTCCTGCTTTTCCGGTTTTAAGCGACTTGAGAAGTGGTTTTCCAGTGCCCAACTGTCTCGGTCTGATACGAAGCATGCTTGACTTACTGCTAACTCCCCCTAATGAGAGATTGCACACCGAACTCTGGTTGTGTCCTCAATTGCAGCGCACATTAAGAGCCCATTTATACTTGATCCGAAAATGTGGTCGGAAGTGCTGTATGGATGGTGTGACGCAATTGTGGAGCCTCTGGAGGCACGCAGAGGCCAAATTGAGCTCAGTACCATATCGCCATGCGCCTCCCAAATTTTCTAACAGTGCAGAGGGCTCCGTATAGCTCCGCATTGACATGATTGGTTGATGGTAGGTGATGGTGGGAGGTCCTGTATAAACTCAAACTCACTTCCTTGACAATTTCCTTTACAAGTATGAATGCCCTGACTTCTCAGAGGCCATATCACCGTAAATGCTGCATGGCCAAGGCAGACGTTGGCTTGACCATGCAGCACCTTTTACTCCAACAGAGGATGGGACAATAGAATGACAGTACTTCAGATAGAGGCTGTGTTAGAATATGTTGAAAACTTGATGGCACTACCAAGCAACACTTCTATTCATAGCACTGATTCAAAACTATGGAATTAGCTAACCAAGTTGGGCTTTCTTTGTGTCGAGTCATACTCACACTTGTGCCTTGTGTTGTAGTGGACGACATTGATTGCAAACAGATAGGCCTCGGAGTTCTATTTTACTTCATCAAATTAAACTTGGTTCTTCCTTGATCTGCCCGACGACTACAGAAGGTTTTATTTTGTTAAATTTCATCATAATAAACATGAATAACTCACTCCAGATCCTCTGTACCAATCTTTCATTTTTAGCATTCCTACTATAGAGGAGTTTACAGAAGGGCCCTCAACTGTTCAGAAGGGAGCATGTGTTAAACAAGCCAAGTCAAATCTGCACTAGAGAGTGCAGCAACCAACAGCATCCAACAGCACATGTCCCAGACACTCCAGTGCTGTTGACACACACCTGCCTGTGGCCTGGCTGCCTTTCCCCCTCTCCACTGTGACATCACAGCTTTTATCTCCCCCTCACCACCATCTCCGTATTTAGCCCTTCTGTAATCAGTGTAGTGGGCCTCAGCCTGGCCAAGCACACACACGGGATCCTCTGGAGTCACTGCATGTTCCAAACACTGCCTTGCTTCCTATTTTTTTGTTGATGTAAAGTCTGCATTCGATATGTATTGAGTTTCCATGTAAATGGAAGGAAAATAAGTTATGAAAATCACTCACTCAGACCTTAAAAGGCTGGCCTTTCCAAGTTCCAACAAGTGCCTTCAGTTAAGCACTCTACCAGTGGCAAGAGTTTTAAAGTGCTGGGATACTTTCAGATCTGAATGTTGCCGTGAACTTTGGTGACCTTTAGTTACCTCTGAGATGAATGATTCTTCAGCTTCCTTTTCAACTTGTCCTCCTTTGTGTGAGTTGAGCCCACATCTGCACTTTTAATGATGATGTGCCTGCGTCTGGACAGCTTCCTGTGAGCAGAGCAGCAGTGTGCTAGCTGGACCTATCCACATCCACTACACTGCTGTAGCTTTCATGACCATCTGTTCAGCCTCGGTCTCCCTTGCCCTTTGTCATGCTCTGTGGTGGTGGTAGATCTCTGTCGCTAATATGCTACTACTTAGTCCCAATGTAATCATAGCAGTTATCGGTCAGAGTCATGTTGCAAATGATTTTTGCTATTTGCAGTATTCCATTTGTAGCCCGTGTGCAGTGAATTGTAAACATTGCCATTTGTGCTGTGTTATACTTTTATGAAAGATTAGGTCAGTGAGACACCAGTTTTTTTTATCTTTTTCATTTGTTAATTTATGAATTCACTACACCCAATGTGTTACTTAATATTCATATTTTTTCAATCCTTAGAACAGATGCTGTATTTAGCATTTGGGTGTGGGCATGGGCTTGGTAAGAGCGTTTACATTTCTCTCCTCTTAGGAAATGTGTTGATAATGACTTTTAATGAACACTATTTCATGGTCCACTTCATAGCAGAAGTTTGGAGTGTTTGGTCATGTCCTTCTGGGAAGTCAAATCATTCATCAAAATGACCTTTGTACATCTTGTAAAAAACAGTGAAGTTATTTACTGATGTGGACTGTGCGCTGATGTGTAGCCTTTCTTAACTAGTATTGAATATCCAGTGTGTAAACATAGTGGCACAGGATTGTACAATAGGCCTTTTCAGGGCCTGATAGGGTGTTTAGATAAGACGAACCAGCAGCAGGTGATTAAAAACATCCTTTCCTTCTACACCTCTATAAAGACGTTAGACTACACTCTGTCTACCTCAGCCTACTGGTATCAAATGTATTTATAAAGCCCTTCTTACATTAGTTGAAGTCACAAAGTGCTGTACAGAAACCCAGCCTAAAACCCCAAACAGCAAGCAATGCAGGTGTAGAAGCACGGTGGCTAGGAAAAACTCCCTAGAAAGGCCAGAACCTAGAAGGAAACCTAGAGAGGAACCAGGCTATGAGGGGTGGCCAGTCCTCTTCTGGCTGTGCCGGGTGGAGATTATAACAGAACATGGCCAAGATGTTCAAATGTTCATAGATGAACAGCAGGGTCAAATAATAATAATCACAGTGGTTGTCAAGGGTGCAACAGGTCAGCACCTCAGGAGTAAATGCACCTCGGTACACACTGTGGCCCCATCCGACAATACCCCCGGACAGGGCCAAACAGGCAGGATACAACCCAACCCACTTTGCCAAAGCACAGCCCCCACACCACAAGAGGGATATCTTCAACCACCAACTTACCATCCTGAGACAAGGCCAAGTGTAGCCCACAAAGATCTCCGCCACAACCCAAGGGGGGGCACCAACCCCGGCAGGAATAGCACATCAGTGACTCAACCCACTCAAGTGACACACCCCTCCTATGGACGGCATGGAAGAGCACCAGTAAGCCAGTGACTCAGCCCCCGTAACAGGGTTCGAGACAGAGAATCCCAGTGGAGAGTGGGGAACCGGCCAGGCAGACAGCAAGGGCGGTTCATTGCTCCAGAGCCTTTCTGTTCACCTTCACACTCCTGGGCCAGACTACACTCAATTATAGGACCTACTGAAGAGATGAGTCTTCAATAAAGACTTAAAGGTTGAGACCGAGTCTGCATCTCTCACATGGGTAGGCAGACCATTCCATAAAAATGGAGCCCTATAGGAGAAAGCCCTGCCTCCAGCTGTTTGCTTAGAAATTCTAGGGACAGTAAGGAGGCCTGCGCCTTGTGACCGTAGCGTACCTGTAGGTATGTATGGCTGGACCAAATCGGAAAGATAGGTAGGAGCAAGCCCATGTAATGCTTTATAGGTTAGCAGTAAAACCTTGAAATCAGCCCTTGCCTTAACAGGAAGCCAGTGTAGAGAGGCTAGCACTGGAGTAATATGATCACATTTTTGGTTCTATTCAAGATTCCTGCAGCCGTGTTTAGCACCAACTTAAGTGTATTTAGTGCTTTATCCGGGTAGCCGGAAAGTAGAGCACTGCAGTAGTCTAACCTAGAAGTGACAAAAACATGGATGAATTTTTCTGCATTATTTTTGGACCGAAAGTTTCTGATTTTTAAATGTTGTGTAGATGGAAAAAAGCTGTCCTTGAAACAGTCTTGATATGTTCGTCAAAAGAGAGATCAGGGTCCAGAGTAATGCCGAGGTCCTTCACAGTTTTATTTGAGACGACTGTACAACCATCAGGATTAATTATCAGATTCAACAGAAGATCTCTTTGTTTCTTGGGACCTAGAACAAGCATCTCTGTTTTGTCTGAATTTAAAAGTAGAACATTTGCAGCCATCCACTTCCTTATGCTCTCCCTGGAAACACAGGTTTCCAGGGGGGGCAATTTTGGGGCTTGTTTCATGTTTCATCGAAATGTACAGCTGTGTGTCATCCGCATAGCAGTGAAAGTTAACATTATGTTTCCGAATTACATCACCAAGAGGTAAAATATATAGTGAAAACAATAGTGGTCCTAAAACGGAACGTTGAGGAACACCAAAATTTACAGTTGATGTGTCAGAGGACAAACCATCCACAGAGACAAACTGATATCTTTTCGAAAGATAAGATCTAAACCAGGCCAGAACTTGTCCGTGTAGACCAATTTGGCTTTCCAATCTCTCCAAAAGAATGTGGTGATCGATGGTATCAAAAGCAGCACTAAGGTCTAGGAGCACAAGGACAGATGCAGAGCCTCGGTCTGACGCCATTTAAAGGTAATTTACCACCTTCACAAGTGCAGTCTTAGTGCTACGATGGGGTCTAAAATCAGACTAAAGCGTTTCGTATACATTGTTAGTCTTCATGAAGGCAGTGAGTTGCTGCGCAACAGCTTTTTCAAAATTCTTTGAGAGGTATGGGCGATTTGATATAGGCCGATATTTTTTAAATATTTTCTGGGTCAAGGTTTGGCTTTTTCAAGAGAGGCTTTATTACTGCCACTTTAGTGAGTTTGGTACACATCCAGTGGATAGAGAGGCGTTTATTATGCTCAACATAGGAGGGCCAAGCACAGGAAGCAGCTCTTTCAGTAGTTTAGTTGGAATAGGGTCCAGTATGCAGCTTGAAGGTTTAGAGGCCATGAATATTTTCATCAATGTGTCAAGAGATCTAGTACTAAAAAACCTCTGTGTCTCCCTTGATCCTAGGTCCTGGCAGAGTTGTGCAGACTCAGGACAACTGAGCTTTGGAGGAATATCCAGATTTAAACAGGAGCCGTAATTTGCTTTCTAGTGATCATGATCTTTTCCTCAAAGAAGTTCATGAATTTATCACTGCTTAAAAGTGAAAGCCATCCTCTCTTGGGGAATGTTGCTTTGTAGTTGCTTTGATGTTGCTTTGTAATTTGTAAGTCGCTCTGGATAAGAGCGTCTGCTAAATGACTTAAATGTAATGTAAATGTAGTTAGCTTTGCGACAGTATCAAAAATACATTTGTGATTGTTCTTATTTTCCTCAATTAACCTGGAAAAATAGGATGATCGAGCAGCAGTGAGGGCTCTTTGGTACTGTCTTTCTAAGCTAGTCGGAATACTTCCAGTTTGGTGTAGCGGCATTTCCGGTGTTTTGGTTTCAGTCAGGAACTGTAATTGAACAGACAGACAGACAGACAGACAGACATGGCTCGCTTTGGGCACCATGTTATTCCTGCCTGACACTTGTATCATTTACTATTTGGAGATCCACGTTTTGTTTTTACTTCAAATGGATGGCAGTCTGTGTAGAGGTGGGTGAGAATTGGGGATTGTCAGCACAGCCCCCTGCTTGCATGTCTCTCTCTGTCTGTCCGTCCATCTGTCCGTCCGTCTGCCCGTCTGTCCGCCCATCCGCCTGTCTGTGTCTGTCTGTCTGTCTGTCTGTCTGTCTGTCTGTCTGTCTGTCTGTCCGCCCATCCGTCTGTCTGTCTGTCTGTCTGTCTGTCTGTCTGTCTGTCTCTCTGTGAATGAGCTGCAGCTCTCTGTCTCTCTGCCAGAGTGTCCAAGCGGCCAAGCTGCCTGGGACTGACTGGGAGGTAGTGTCATCAGACTGGGTTTTTAATTGGACTCTGATTTCTGCTTATGCTTCAGTGTAGTGTGTGATGATGTGACTGTCATAGTTCTGGTGAATAGAGGCAAGCAGATGCGCCCTCTCTCCTGTTTGAGAGACTATTTAACTTATTTATGTGTTAGAATCAGGGATTATACTGTACATGCAGTGGAACAAAAAAGTATTTAGTCAGCCACAAATTGTGCAAGTTCTTATTTTCCACCATAATTTGCAAATACATTCATTAAAAATCCTACAATGTGATTTTCTGGATTTTTTTTCTCATTTTGTCTGTCATAGTTGAAGTGTACCTATGATGAAAATTACAGGCCTCTCTCATCTTTTTAAGTGGGAGAACTTGCACAATTGGTGGCTGACTAAATACTTTTTTACCCCACTGTATACTCGCAGAATACAGCTGTTTCCAGGCCATAATGGAGCAAAATATCATTCCTGTATAGAAAGTGATTGATGACATTATGAGGTCATTTAGAACACTGTGATCAGACAGCTACTAAGGTATTTGGGATTTTACACACCAAGGCTATATGCAAATCCAGAGCTTTGTTTTTCACAAACAACAGGCCATATTCTGTTTTTAGTTCATGACTTCTTTCCAATATGCCAGTATTGCTGCCAGGCTACAGTATATTTGAGCGACAACTAGGCTACATGCATCACTCTCAGGACAGAGATTTATGTATTTATTTCACCTTTACTTAACTAGGCAAGTCAGTTAAGAACAAATTCTTATTTACAATGACGGCCTACCCCGGGCCAAACCAGGACGACGCTTTGCCAATTGTGCACCACCCTATGAGACTCCCAATCACAGCCGGATGTGATGCAACCTGAATTCGAACCAGGGACTGCAGTGACTGAGATACAGTCTGCTGTGGAGGGAGACTCCTGGACACCCCTCTGGGTCTGCGAGTTGAGTTCTGGCTCTGCTGGTCGGTCACAGCTGTGTGTAGAGGCGGGGTCATTTATGGTACATGTAGAGGCCAGGTCATTTATGGTACATATCCTGATATCTATTAAAGCAGGGCCCATGGAGGCAGATCCTCTCAACCAATAGGAAACCTCTATTGCTCCTCTGTCCTGACTTGAGGAAAACCGATGAGCGCTCCGGCAGGAGTGTAGCAACATTTGGATTGTTTTAACTGGAGTTCAAGGGCTGATCCTCATCTTACTTTATCTCCCAGTCCTCCTCTAACATCCCCAGAGCCTTGCTTTCTTCTGTGCACCAGTGGTTCTTGCTGGCATGAAAACCTCTCAACAAGCTCTTAGCGATCTCTTAATTTGGGCACCGCCATCTTCAGAACAGGCGGTTATCAGGCTCCTTTTAGATGCTCCGTCTGTTCTGAGTTTTCTCCATCCTTGGTATGCATTCCACCAACTCCCTTCACTGGTTCAGAGCAGCCACTCAAATGCCAAACCTTTTTAAGAAGACCCATGTTTACTTCAAAGATGTCCCGTTACATTGTTTTACCTCATCGTAGAAACTAAAAGTAAAATGTATATATTTTTTATTTGCACTCTGAATAATTGCTATACCAAACCTGATCTTTAGAGATGCTACATGTTCCATTTTGTCTCCTTATTTTCCCCTTCCCTCTGGAGGAGAGGTGGCTCATGGTGGTTTGTGGGAGGCTAGTTTCTCCTGCAGTTACCAATGGGGTGAGCATTAACCAGGACTCTGGTTAAACTTTAACTCCATCAAACCCCCATATCCCTGTCCTGCTGACCTGAACAGATTCTGTCCCACCCTCAGAACACACAGTCGCACACAGGCCATGACCTCAAACGAAGAAGGCTTGTTTACAGCACCAGAGACAGATTTAGACACAGTGAGCATCAGGCTATTTCTGCTTGACTCTTAGCTGTTAAGTGTTCCACCAGGCTATTGGTCTGAAGACTGATTAGACACTATTGTATTACAAAACGCATTAACAGTGAGATCAATCATCAGTTGTTGGGTAATTTTTTAGGACATTGAATATATCTGAAAGCAGTCTTGGCCTTGCTACATGATGATCCTGTGCCAGCTGTAGCTGTTAAATATTCCCTTCTGATTTAACAGCACTACAGTTCCCTAACTCCGTTAATGGCTAGGGCTCCATTTAGAAATCCCGGGATTGACTTGCAGCAGGGATCTCCTAACTGAGCTGTTTTTGTTTGTCTGTTGGCATGGAGACCTTAACTGTGAGACAGCTGATTTGTTGAGCTCCAGGAGGTGAGACAGGCAGCTAAAACCACGAAGTGTGACTGAAGTGAAATGATTAAGCCAGATATGCAATCTAATCACTCCTTGTACGAACAAAATCTGGGCCAATGTTCCACCTTTGTGTGTGTGTGTGTATGTGTGTGTGTTAGAAATATTACCTTGCCGTTAATTCAGTCACAGTGGTGCCAATGGTATCATGTAAAGGCCAAGGTGACTTCTTACAGACCCCCCCGGTCTATTGTAAACAAGTGTAATAAATAAGAAAGGTATTGAATGCATAAAGAATGATTTGCCAAAATTGGAATCCTGTCATGGTAGAGTAGATAAGCTGGAGCGCTTTGAAGGTCTCAACTTAAGCTGGTATTTTCCAAGTCTAGTGAATGCTTCTGGTGCTTAGAGACATGCTCCGGAGCATTGGAGGCTAGTACCACTTTTGGCTCTTGAGCACTGTTTTCAGAACTACCGGCTAAGAAAATATACAAACCTACCGGAGAATCTCTTTAATGTAAACATTCCCTAACATAATGATTTGTTCCCACCACATGATGGCTTGGTCATAGTTAGAGAGATACCAGGCTTTGATTAAGAATAATTAAGAATAATTCAGATAGCCCATAGTCTTTGCTATGTACTCTGTTGTCTTGCATATGGCTATCAGCTACACAACCAGTTATGTAATGCTGCAATCTGCAGGAGATGGTGTACATGACCCCTGACCTCTCAGAGGGCCTGACTGGTCCACAGTACAAAGGTTTTCCCATGTTCCACTAGGACGTTCCTTAGAGAGTGACACATGCTACATCCTGTTAATGTCACAAGTGTGTGTGTGTGTGTGTGCGCGCGTCGACGCCATCAGCCCCCAATGCACTGTTATCCCTCTGAGTCGGCTCTGTAAATACACACACAGACTCGCAGCAACAACACCACCATCGGGAGGGACATTGACATCCAAACTATTTCTGCAGACCCTTGTGAATGAACATCAGCCCCTGTAGCTCAGATTGTTCATGCATTCCTCCACCATGACGGAGGCATGCACATGTAATAGCATGAGAGTCTCTACCAGGGCTCCAGCCGTGTTCTTATACCATGATACCTCATAGCTGCCATGCTTTTCATATAATAACTCATGACGGTAATTGTGTTGTGTTGAAAGACATGGGAGTCCTTATCATCCATTCATAGTTTTTTGTTTCTCTGTTGGGATGGATTGTGCAGATGAGAGGGTTAAAGCTAACCAAATGTAATGTAGTAAATGGGTTAGCGTTAGCCAGCTAATCCGTAATCACCTAATGCTATTTCAGGCTTCGTGAAGTGCTGTTGTCTCAGCATCATCCACATCCACACTAATATCCCTCCCTGGTAATTGTGTAGTGCAATAGGGAATTGACTTACCTAGGCTTGAGCTACAGTACATCAATGCTGTCTCTCTCTCTCTAGACCTACTGCCGGGGTACTCCCTTGCATTTGATTGCAGTATGTTAGTTCTGCATTTTTTAAAGAGAAATAGTCAGTTTCAGTGCAGTTAATGCCTCCCTGAAAGAGACCAGAGGTAACAGAGACCAGAGGTAGAGACTAGCACTGAGGAGTCTGTGGTCTGATGTATTTACTCAGACTAAACATACAGGTGTCTGGCCTTAGTTGCTGAACTCCACAGAGTTCTCCACTCATTCTGGGATTGACCATAGTTGTCTGTTTTTGTTTAGTGGGATACTCTACTTCTAGGTCTTTAACCTGAGAGACTGCTCTAACTATCTGTGTTGCGGGTCTGTGTTTCACCAGATTAATAAATCAAGTTAAACTCACTGACCTTGTTCTTGTTGCGGAACAATGTCTCATTCTACCACACTGAGGTATGTGCCACAATTCCTCTGTTTACTGATTACCCATCATGGCTATCACCACTGAGGGCACTGAGACTGTGGTTGCAGAGCAAATCAACTCCACATACACTCCTCTCATCCACATAGACTGAGACAACAACCCAAGGATGTACACAAACAGAGTAAATATGTTAGTTGTGTCGTGGTTTGTCAGACTACGTGCTCCATTACTAAGTAAAGCCATTATCGGCTTTACAATACCGGTTAGCACTTTCTCGCTTTTTACTCAAATGTTTTCAAGTGCAGAATGAGTGGCTGGTCCTTTTTCTGCTGATGCAAATTTTTGGCATGAAAATGCAAAACCAAAAATACCCCAAATAATAATAATAATAATAATAATTTCACCTTTATTTAACCAGGTAGGCCAGTTGAGAACAAGTTCTCATTTACAACTGCGACCTTGGCCAAGATAAAGCAAAGCAGTGCAACAAACACAACAACAGAGTTACACATGGGATAAACAAACATACAGTCAGTAACACAATATAAAAATCTAATTACAGTGTGTGCAAATAAAGTAAGGATGTAAGGCAATAAATAGGCCAATAATGGCGAAGTAATTACAATTTAGCAGTTAACACTGGAGTGATAGATGTGCAGATGAGGATGTGCAAGTAGAAATACTGGTGTGCAAAAGAGCAGAAAAACAAAACAAATATGGGATGAGGTAGGTAGTTGGTTGGATGGGCTATTTACAGATGGGCTGTGTACAGCTGCAGCGATCGGTAAGCTGCTCTGACAGCTGACACTTAAAGTTAGTGAGCGAGATATAAGTCTCCAACTTCAATGATTTTTGCTATTCATCCAGTCATTGGCAGCAGAGACCTGGAAGGAAAGGCGGCCAAAGGAAGTGTTGGCTTTGGGGATGACCAGTGAAATATACCTGCTGGAGTGCGTGCTACAGGTGGGTCCTGCTATGGTGACCAGTGAGCTGAGATAAGGCGGAGCTTTACCTAGCAAAGACTTATACATGAGTGAAGGATGCTTTGTTCCGAAATAGGAAGCTGATTCTAGATTTAATTTTGGATTGGAGATGCTTAATATGAGTCTGGAAGGAGAGTTTACAGTCTAGCCAGACACCTAGGTATATATAGTTGCCCACATATTCTAATATTCATATTCAGAACCGTCCAGGGTAGTGATGCTCGTCGGGCAGGCGGGTGCAGGCATCGATCGGTTGAAGAGCATGCATTTTGTTTTACTAGCATTTAAGAGCAGTTGGAGGCCACGGAAGGAGTGTTGTATGGCATTGAAGCTCGTCTGGAGGTTTGTTAACCTTTTGCGTAGAGCAAACCCGTATCCGGGAGCGTAATCATAGCCTCAAATGCATTAGCATAACGCAACAGACATAAATACCCCTATAAACTTTTCCTATTCATGAAAATCGCAAATTAAGTGAAATAAATATATTCAAACACAAGCTTAGCCTTTTGTTAACAACACTGTCATCTCAGATTTTCAATATATGCACTACAGCCAACGCTAGACAAGCATTTGTGTAAGTTTATCATGGCATAATGCTATGCTAGGCTCTGCTGGCAGCAGGCAACATTTTCACGAAAACAAGAAAAGCAACCAAATTAATTAATTTACCTTTGAAGAACTTCAGATGCTTTTACTCAGGAGACTCACAGTTAGATATCAAATGTTCCTTTTTTCCAAAAATATTATTTTTGTAGGCGAAATAGCTCCCGTTTCTTCATCATGCTTGGCTGAGAAATCGACCGTAAAATGCTACAACTATAACGGCAAGCTTTTTTCAAAATTTGCTCCATAATATCGACAAAAACACGGCAAACGTTGTTTAGGATCCATCCTCAAGGTGTTTTTAACAAATATTTTCGATAATATATCAGTCGAGGCATTTGGTTTCTCATAAGAAGCGATTGGAAAAATGGCTACCTCAGTATTTTACGCAAGGTTTTCTGTGGGAGACACCATGTGACCACATGCCATATATGGTCCCTTTCAGCCATTCTTCAAGGGAAATGCCTAAAACGACGTCACAATGCTGTAGACACCCTGGGGAAAACGTGGAAAACGTAAGCTCATTCGTAGCTCATTCACAGCCATATAAGGAGTCATTGGCATGAGGCAGTTTAAAAAAATGGGGCACTTCCTGGTTGGATTTTTATCGGGGTTTCGTCTGTAACATCAGTTCTGTGGCACTCACAGACAATATCTTTGCATTTTGGAAACGTCAGTGTCTTCTTTCCAAAGTCAATTATATGCACATTCGAGCATCTTTTCGTGACAAAATATCTGTTTAAAACGGGAACGTTTTTCATCCAAAAATTAAAATAGCGCCCCCTAAATCCAACTGGTTAACACAGTGTCCAAAGAAGGGCCAGATGTATACAGAATGGTGTCATCTGCGAAGAGGTGGATAAAAGAATCACTCGCAGCAAGAGCGACATCATTGATATATACAGAGAAAAGAGTTGGCCCAAGAATTGAACCCTGTGGCACCCCCATAGAGACTGCCAGAAGTCTGGACAACAGTCCCTCCGATTTGACACACTGAACTATCTGAGAAGTAGTTAGTGAACCAGGCGAGGCAGTCATTAGAGAAACCAAGGCTGTTGAGTCTGCCGATAAGAATACGGTGATTGACAGAGTCGAAAGCCTTGGCCAGGTCGATGAAGACGGCTGCACAGTACTGTATTTTATCGATGGTAGTTATGGTATCATTTAGGACCTTGAGCGTGGCTGAGGTGCACCCGTGACCAGCTCGGAAACTGAATGGTATAGCAGAGAAAGTAAGTGTTATATTAATAAAAACATTGCTTACATAACTTATAGCAGCAATTTCTTACACGGGACAGTATTAGTTTACGCTGGCTGAACTCGTTCTGTGGTCTATTGTGCAACAACTACAACTTCAGGGCAGTAGCAGCGAGCCAGGCCCTCTTCTCTCACTCCCTTTGAAGATCAGATGTTATTATAGGTTAGTAACGGGTATTTCTCTGGATATATAGAATAATCTCCAGGCAACGCTCTGTCATGCACTGCAGGTACCCTGGCCTGTCGTTAAGGATTAATATCAGGGAACACAAACTTACTACGTAAGCCCTGCAGGTTCATCTGCAACTAACATGAAACATATGTGTCCAAATCGTTTTCCAGGTAATGGAAATCATGAAGCTGTTTTCTGCTATAATCCCACTTGGTCTAACTTTTGTTATTTGTTTGTGTCTTTGAAAGACATTGGTATGGTTTGTGTAACTTTAACAAAAATATGCTGCATGGAAGAGGCAGTGTGTGAAATTCTGAAAGACAAGCTTGGCTAGCATCTAGGGCTGACCCCAATTTGTTGACTGGTCGATAGGCTGTTGGTCGACCAAGATTTTTTAAACAAATATATAACTAAAACATCATGTCTGAGGGGACAAATTCATTAACATCACCAGTGGTACATTTACTGTTAATTCCCATCATTTCTAATCTACAATGTTTGTTTTGTCAATATACAGTGCATTCGGAAAGTATTTAGACCCCTTGACCTTTTACACATTTTATTACGTTACAGCCTTATTCTAAAATAGATGAAAGTTTTTTTTTTGCCTCATTAATCTACACACAATACCCCATAAAACAAATCAAAACAGGTTTTTAGATTTTTTTTGTTGAAATATCACAATACATAACTATTCAGATAATTTACTCAGTACTTTGTTGAAGCAGCTTTGGCAGCGATAACAGCCTTGTGTCTTCTTGGTTATGACTCTACAAGCTTGACACACCTGTATTCTTCTCTGCTGGTAATCTCAAGCTCTGTCAGGTTGGTTGGGGAGCGTCACTGCACAGATATTTTCAGGTCTCTCCAGAAGTCTCTCCAGAGATGTTTGATCAGGTTCAAGTCCGGCCACTCAAGGACATTCAGAGACTTGTCCCGAAGCCACTCCTGCCTTGTCTTGGCTGTGTGCTTAGAGTCGGTGTCCTGTTGGGAGGTGAACCTTCGCTCCCGTCTTAGGTCCTGAGCACCCTGGAGCAGGTTTTCATCAAGGATCTCTCTGTCCTTTGTTCCCTTCATCTTTCCCTCGATCCTGACTAGTCTCCCAGTCCATGCCACTGAAAAAACATCCCTACAGCATGATGCTGCCACCACCATGCTTCACGGTAGGGATGATGCCAGGTTCTCTCCAGATGTGACTGTTGGCGCTCAGGCCAAATAGTTCAATCTTGGTTTCATCAGACCAGAGAATGTTGTTTCTCATGGTCTGCGAGTTTAGGTGCCTTTTGTCAAACTCCAAGCGTGCCGTTATGTGCCTTTTACTGAGTGGCTTCCGTCTGGCCCCTCTACTGTCAAGGCCTGATTGGTGGAGTGCTGCAGAGATGGTTGTCCTTCTGGAACATTCTCCCATCTCCACAGAGGTACTCCAGAGCTCTGCCAGAGTGACCATCAGGTTCTTGTTCACCACCCTGACCAAGGCCCTTCTCCCTCAATTGCTCATTTTGGTCAGGCAGACAGCTCTAGAAAGAGTCTTGGTGGTTCCAATCTTCTTCCATTTAAGAATGATGGAGGCCACTGTGTTCTTGGGGACCTTCAATTCTGTTTTTTGGTACCCTTCCCCAGATCTGTGCCTTGACACAATCCTGTCTTGGAGTTCTAGGGACAATTCCTTCGACTTCATGGCTTGGTTTTTGCTCTGACATGCACTGTCAAATGTGGGACCTTATATAGACATGTGTGGACCTTTCCAAATCATGTCCAATCAACTGAATTTACCACAGGTGGACTCCAGGTTGTAGAAACATCTCAAGGATGATCAATGCAAACAGGATGCACCTGAACTCAATTTTGAGTCTTATAGCAAAGGGTCTGAATACTTATGGAAATAAGGACTTTCTGTTTTTTATTGTAACATTTCAAAAAATATGTTTTCATTATGGGGTATTGTGTGTCGATTGATGAGCAGAATGTTTTATTTATTCCATTTTAGAGTAAGGCTGTAACATAACAAAATATTGAAAAAGTCAAGGGGTCTGAATACTTTCTGAATGCACTGTATTATTATTACAGTCTTACCTTTGTTGGTGTAGGAGTTGACACGTTGTTTGCAGAGGGCACTACCTTTATTTCATTCCATTTACTATTTGTCAATTTATACATTGTCTTTTGTTTGGAGAGCTCCTGTCAATCTTGAATAAGGGCATGCACCTGATTACGCATATTGAAGTAGGACTCATCTACCTGGCTTTCGAGCAAATGTAGGCCTAAAAGTGTGCCCATTTGGGGATCTGATACTACTTCTGATTGTCTTAACTAACAATCACTGTGGAGATTCTCAAAGTATTTTTTTCTTTGCCTCAAACAGCAAGTAAACAAAAAATGTAATGTTCTGATCTGGTAAAAACTTCAGAAAATAGGCCTACCTAATTTACTTCTTATCCCTTATATTTTATACAATGTTGCAAGTTTGCTAGCACTGCTTCGGGCTGGACCAAGTTAATACAAAGTTGATACAATTTTTCAAGTTCCTTGCAGACAGGCCATACGTAGCCAATGTGATTTATATGATATTTATTTTAATCAGGATATTTTCTACCTGCGGACTGCAATGTTTTTATTTGTTAGCTTTATGTTGGCTATTTTACATATTGGCAATGCAATAGAAGTTACTTTTAGATTGATATAATTTAATTTAGAATTGAATTACCACATGATTTTGAGATATGAACACTTTATTTGAAATTAAATTAAACTGTTCCACAAAAAGGTGCATGTAAAAATCATAACTGGCACGCAGATCAGTAGAAATGTTAGGATAACTTGGCTTTCCAGCAACATCAGGAGGTTAACTGGGCAGCGGAAGGAAAGGGGTCAGGAAAAGTTCTTTTTTTTCTGGTTTGGCCGTATTGATCTCTGGCTCCCTCTTTAGTAATTTGTGTGTCTTCATTTTTCATTGCACTGCTTAAAGCATCAGACAAGCTCATTAGCCTACATATAGTTGATTTTATTCAAACATAGGGTGTGTCTATATATGGAAAAATACAGGTTTGAACATTTCTTCCAATCGATTGGTTGAAACAGACAACTCTCGGTCGACCAAGATTTTTTTTTAGTCTGGGACAGCCCTATTAGCATCTCTCCTTATAGCTTTTTTTGACAGCAGTTGATGTCCAGATGCTTTACAGGTCAGAGTTCAAGCTCTGTCTGTGTGAGTCAGTAGGTATAGGGCTGTGTGTGTCCATCTCTCTGTCCGTCTGTCTTTCTGTCTGCAAGACTGGACTGTGAGGACTTAGGGCATCAGGATGAGATCAATGTGTATAAATAGAGACAGCTGATTATCCCTCTAACTTGTTTGTGTATCTGACTGCAACAGTAGTACCATTTACGGAGGAAAGAACTAGAAACTGTCCCAGGAACAGTGAGCATGACCTGCCCCATGATGGATTCCCCCTCACTCCTCCAGACTTATTCATGATGCTGGGAGGAGCTGACTCTGAGCTGCTTATTGTCCATACCCCCTATTTGGATCCCCACTTCCTGTCCTGTCCTCTCCCCCTCTGAAATGGTCGGCTTTTTATTGGGTTTATGGGGTTTTGGCGCAGACCAAATGTACGGGTTGAGTTTCAGCAGTGCCAGAGAGCTAGCCAAGGCACACAAACAACAGTTCCCCCTCTCTACTTTTTTGTGAATGCCTTTAAACATGGATATGGTGCGGAAAACCGCAGCCTTGCTGATTCTGCAGTTTGCCGCTACAGTCGCTCTCCTGGCCCATCCTATAGTGTTTTTCTACTTCAGGGAGCCACTTTTGTCTGTTTGCGGTTTCTTTTCCTTCGTCATTCTTAATCTCCCCTCTGTAGCCATGTTCAACAGCTCACCATACAGCACTCTGTCAGGACTTTCTTCCTCCTTCTGACAAACTGTCTCTGCCTGGTCCTGGCTAATGGCAGAGATTGAGATGTTCCTTGCTGGTGGTGATCATTTCACTGCTCAGTATGTGGACAAGCTGATGATGTATTTGGAATGAGTTCCATGTTAAATCAGCACCTGTTTAATGAGTGTGAGGCCAACAGCATCAGGCTGTCTGGTCCCTGTCTGACGCTTGTGGCAGGGGGTCAGCATGTGGCTGGGTCTAAGGCCTTATTCCCACTATGAGAGAGGAAGTCTGAGGAGTGGAGTGGCAAAAGAGATTTCTACTTTTCAATTCACATTAAATCCTTATCTTTCATTGTTGCTGGCAATGCGACATTCTTGGTCCGGAGCTCATTTTGACCGTAAATATCCCAGTAGCCACGAGCCAGTAAGCACAAACTATTTAACAATCCGAGCAACTTTTCTTCTATAACATGTTGCAATATTGAATAATGCAACCAAACCACATCACACTCTTGAATAATGCAACAATCCACAAGCATGTGCAGACAGTTAGTGTTTATTTTCTCATCCCTACACTTAAATTAGCTGACAATAGGCTATACTGCTCACTCCCGCTGGCTAGCTAGCTAACTAACAGCATGCTTCATGATCAAGTAATGTTAGCATATCAATTATGAACATTTACCTCTCCCATACGAATATAAAAGTACAGTAGTGTTATCATGCAGTGTAATTCATATTATAATATTGGCTACACAGCTAGGTAACATTAGCTAGCAAGGTAACATTAGCTAAGCAAAATAATTTATGGGGACTGGGGATGAGGCTGGGGCTTTTACTCACTTTGAGGGTTCATGGGGGTTAAGCTGGGACTGGAACGGGCTTTGATGAGGGAAGGGGTAGAATGGGGCTGGTGCTCGAGCTGCAGCAGTGGCTTATAGTGGGGGTTGGGCAGGCAGGGCTATGGTCTGTGCAGTTGTGCTGGTGGTTTTAAAGGGAATTATAACTGGGAGTTTGACATCACAATGAAGGATTAGAGAGACACTATGTGAGTGACCGGCACCTACAGGACTGCAATTCAGTTTAAAGTCATATATTCTTCCAAAAACAAATCTGTTTTTCATTTTGTCAGTGGGCATGTGTACAGTGTGTGACTTGGAACTCAATAATCAGATTGCCTCTTTAAACTCCCCCCTGCAGAACGTGACTTGAGGCTGATTGCTAAACAATAGTGGGGGGTGGATTATCATCTGAAGTAGACAGAAGGTGGACAAGATAATGAGGAGGAAGGTTTTTCCATTTACTCAGCTCCCATTGAATGGTTGCTTCATAGATAAAAAGTACGCCCTAATGGATTGACAAGAGAGAACATTCTCCTCAATGATACAATAAAGAGGCTAGTTGCGACTAGTTCAGTCAGTGTTGCTGTGGACTGAGTAAGGCCTAGTGTGTGTGGTGCATAGATGTTTTCATGCCGAGGTTGAGCTGGTTAAGGCCCACACCCTGTTGCACATGGGTATCACACTCAGCAGCACACTAAGATTCCAAAGCATGGAAAGGGCACATGCACATAGTCTCAGGCCTGCTCTGTTCTCTCAAAACATATACCTGAAGTGAGGTCTGTTTCACAGTCACTCTGTGTTGTGTAGAAGGCAGGCAGCTTCATGTGCGTTTGTTTGTGTGTGTGATTTTATGCATTGATCAAATACGATATAACAACTGGTGCAAGTTCAAAGTGAGTTCATAGTACATGATGAAGTAATGCTAAAGAGGAAATAAGTATTGAGTTGGAAAACTAATGCTACTGTCTCTTTAAAAGTTACCATTGCTCACTGCAGTGCAACATTGTCTGTGTTGTATTTATTGGGCCATAACAGTTTCCCTGCCTGTGCATATCTATGGGTCTCTACTTGCCATGCAAAGTGATATGTTTGGGATGAATGGCAGGAAATTAATTCTGCTTTGAAAGTTGATAAACTTGTAACCTCACTTTTGAGAAAATTGTCCTTGAATGTTTTGATACACTTACCGGAGAGCTCTTCTTTGTCTACACCCATTCAGAATCTTTCACATCCTCTTAAGCCTAAGCCCCAAACCATCTCTTTAAGGATTCACATGAGGCCATGTACTAAACAACCAAAGATTTCAAGACTAAAGGCTGGTTTTTACTACGGGTGTGTTCGTAAATTCAATCTGGAGTGCCAGAGTGTGCACAGAGTTCGCTTTGGGCATTCATAATCTCAGAGCGTTGTCAGATTGTCCGTTCGTAAATTCAGAGCGTTTCGCTCTCGGAGCGTTCGGAGCACACACTGAACGCTCTGTCCAAGGAGTAGGGTTGATCCGAGCACTCTGACCTAACAACACCTAAGCTAACTGGCTAATGTTGGCTAGCTTACTAGCTACTTCCTGACATAAATGAGGGAACACCTCATTTTACTCACCGCAGCAGAGTCGGTTAGGCTGTTGTTATGTTATTCAGAGCGTTGGTGACTGCAACTGTGCTGCTGGCAACAATTTAATTATGCTTTTTTTTTGCCAACGTTTACTGACACCAGTCATATTCAACAGGTGTTGAGCATTCGTAAATTCGTCAGTTTTTCTGCGCTCTGGCACACTCAGACGAGAGAGCTCTGAAATCAGAGCGAATTTACCAACTACGTCTATCAACAGTTGTCGCAGTGACATCATTTTATTAAAATGGTTACTTGCATAGTGGAGTCTTTTGCTTAGACATGTAGCTAGCTAGCTAAACAATGAGCCATAATACCAACTCATAACGTTACTACCCTGCATGAATCTTCTGGTAGCTCACCAACCAGGTTCAATGTTAGCTAGCTAGCTAACATTAGGCTATAACTAGCAATGCAAATAGCTATGAGATATGAATAATATTACTACACAGATCATATACGTAACATTAGCTAGCGAGCGAGCCAGCCAGCTAACGTTAGCTAGCTAGCTAACAGTACGCTTTAACCTGAAATTAAAATTACTTTCTGACAAAATTAGAAACGTGTAATATCGGGAAATATAGTTAGCTAGACTCTTACCCGTATACATGTATGGACACTTCCCCCTCTGTCACGGAAGCCATTGTTGCCTTAGTTTGAAGATGTAATTGGGAGACCGTGTTTTATACAACAGCCTTGTGTGTTCTCTTTCGACTTCATCTGCATATTTGCAATCAATTTCCAGAATTTTCCCCATCTCCTGATTTCAAAACTCGGTCCTCCAGGAAGTAGAGAGCAACACTTTTGCATTTCTGCTATGTGATATCTTTCAACAATCAGAGTTAGAAAGTATTACCTACACATCCTGAGCAGCACATTTTACAGACAGATGCATGCTACATGGCAGGCCAATCTGAACTCATCTCTCGGCATGTCCAGCCCACTCATTATCTCAGCCAATAATGGCTAGCAGCAAGGTTCCTCTCTTTTTCTGTGGCTAAACCAACTAGGCTCATCATTTTTACAATTTTATTCGTATTTACAGATGGCATACACGTTTGTTATTAAGGCACATGAAGGTTCACATGTTCCAGAAGGCATTTCTGCTGAAAAATGCATTTGGATAAAAAAAAAAAGTTTATGTTCAAATGGCTATCCTGTGAAGTAGTGACGCACGACATACGCCTAGTTTCCTGAAACGAGTCAAATGTTATGAAGAGTGATCAGATGAATTGCAATTCATTGCAAAGTCCCTCATTTCAGCCCTGCCACAAAAGGACCAGCTGACATCATGTCAGTGATTCTCTTATTAACACAGGTGTGAGTGTTGACAAGGACAATGCTGGAGATCACTCTGTCATGCTGATTGAGTTCGAATAACAGACTAGAAGCTTCAAAAGGAGGGTGGTGCTTGGAATCAGTGTTCTTCCTCTGTCAATCATGGTTACCTGCAAGGAAACACGTGCCGTCATCATTGCTTTGCACAAAAAGGGCTTCACAGGCAAGGATTGTGAGTGCATCTGCATGCACAGTGAGGGGAAGACTTTTGGAGGATGGCCTGGTGTCAAGAAGAAGCCACTTCTCTTCAGGAAAAACATCAGGGACAGACTGATATTCTGCAAAAGGTACAGGGATTGGACTGCTGAGGACTGGGGTAAAGTCATTTTCTCTGATGAATCCCCTTTCCGATTGTTTGGAAAAAAGCTTGTCCTGGGAAGACAAGGTGAGTGCAACCATCAGTCCTGTCATGCCAACAATAAAGCATCATGAGACCATTCATGTGTGGGGTTGCTTTTCAGGCAAGGGAGTGAGCTCACTCACAATTTTGCCTACAAACACAGCCATGAATAAAGAATGGTACCAACACATCCTCTGAGAGCAACTTCTCCCAAACATCCAGGAACAGTTTGGTGACAAGCAATGCCTTTTCCAGCATGATGGAGCACCTTGCCATAGGGCAAAAGTGATAACTAAGTGGCTCGGGGAACAAAACATCGATATTTTCGGTCCATGGCCAGGAAACTCCCCAGACCTTAATCCCATTGAGGACTTGTGGTCAATCCTCAAGAGACGGGTGGACAAACAAAAACCCACGAATGCTGACTAACTTCAAGCATTGATTATGCAAGAATGGGCTGCCATCAGTAAGGATGTGGCCCAGAAGTTAATTAACAGCATGCCAGGGCGGATTGCAGAGGTCTTGAAGAAGAAGGGTCAACACTGCAAATATTGACTCTTTGCATAAATTTCATATAATTGTCAATAGAAGCCTTTGACACTTATGAAATGCTTGTAATTATACTTTAGTATTCCATAGTAACATCTGACAAAAATATCTAAAGACACTGAAAGCAGCAAACTTTGTGAAAATGTATATTTGTGTCATTCTCAAAACCTTTGGCCACGACTGTACATCGACTGTTCAGCTGATCAGAGTCAAGTTCCACCACATCTTCACAGACATTTTTTCAACCTGTAGTCCATGAAAACAGCATAGAAAATGCTAAAATATTTAGACCTTAATCATTAACAACAAAATCCCAAACCTCAGGAATGGTCTCTCTCTGTCTGCAGTGTTCTATACAGACAAAGAAAGCAGCTAGATTCCTTAGTTTAGGGAAAAGAGAAAAAGGAAGAACAGGGTAGCCATTATAGGCACAGGCAGCTACATTTCTGTAATGTGCCCTTAATGACGGTTATTAGGCCTGATTTGGTCTGTTAAATGCCTCGTCTGAACCCAAGGCTAGTGCTGCTGCAGCCACACCGCCTTCCATGGTCTGATTTAGGCTGTTAAATGCCTCGTCTGAACCCAAGGTTAGTGCTGCTGCAGCCAAACCGCCTTCCATGGTCTGATTTGGTCTGTTAAATGCCTCGTCTGAACCCAAGGCTAGTGCTGCTGCAGCCACACCGCCTTCCATGGTCTGATTTAGGCTGTTAAATGCCTCGTCTGAACCCAAGGTTAGTGCTGCTGCAGCCAAACCGCCTTCCATGGTCTGATTTGGTTTGTTAAATGCCTCGTCTGAACCCAAGGCTAGTGCTGCTGCAGCCACACCGCCTTCCATGGTCTGATTTAGGCTGTTAAATGCCTCGTCTGAACCCAAGGCTAGTGCTGCTGCAGCCACACCGCCTTCCATGGTCTGATTTAGGCTGTTAAATGCCTCATCTGAACCCAAGGCTAGTGCTGCTGCAGCCAAACCGCCTTCCATGGTCTGATTTGGTTTGTTAAATGCCTCGTCTGAACCCAAGGTTAGTGCTGCTGCAGCCAAACCGCCTTCCATGGTCTGATTTGGTTTGTTAAATGCCTCGTCTGAACCCAATGCTAGTGCTGCTGCAGCCACACCGCCTTCCATGGTCTGATTTAGGCTGTTAAATGCCTCGTCTGCACCCAAGGCTAGTGCTGCTGCAGCCACACCGCCTTCCATGGTCTGATTTAGGCTGTTAAATGCCTCGTCTGAACCCAAGGCTAGTGCTGCTGCAGCCACACCGCCTTCCATGGTCTGATTTAGGCTGTTAAATGCCTCGTCTGAACCCAAGGCTAGTGCTGCTGCAGCCACACCGCCTTCCATGGTCTGATTTAGGCTGTTAAATGCCTCGTCTGAACCCAAGGCTAGTGCTGCTGCAGCCACACCGCCTTCCATGGTCTGATTTAGGCTGTTAAATGCCTCGTCTGAACCCAAGGCTAGAGCTGCTGCAGCCACACCGCCTTCCATGGTCTGATTTAGGCTGTTAAATGCCTCGTCTGAACCCAATGCTAGTGCTGCTGCAGCCACACCGCCTTCCATGGTCTGATTTAGGCTGTTAAATGCCTCGTCTGAACCCAAGGCTAGAGCTGCTGCAGCCACACCGCCTTCCATGGTCTGATTTAGGCTGTTAAATGCCTCGTCTGAACCCAAGGCTAGTGCTGCTGCAGCCACACCGCCTTCCATGGTCTGATTTAGGCTGTTAAATGCCTCGTCTGAACCCAAGGCTAGTGCTGCTGCAGCCACACCGCCTTCCATGGTCTGATTTAGGCTGTTAAATGCCTCGTCTGAACCCAAGGCTAGAGCTGCTGCAGCCACACCGCCTTCCATGGTCTGATTTAGGCTGTTAAATGCCTCGTCTGAACCCAAGGCTAGTGCTGCTGCAGCCACACCGCCTTCCATGGTCTAATTTAGGCTGTTAAATGCCTCGTCTGAACACAAGGCTATTGCTGCTGCAGCCACACTGCCTTCCATGGTCTGACTTAGGCTGTTGGCCTGTTGTGTGGAGCTGACACAGAGAAGTGATAGTGTAAGACTATATAATTGCTGCTTACCTCATGCTGCCCTCTGCTTTGGGGTTTACTATATTTATTAACTGATGTTCTCCCTCTTCTCTCCACAGTGTCCAGTGTCATGAAACTAAATCCACAGCAAGCTCCGCTATATGTAAGTATGCCACTTTAATCCAAAATTGTATTTCTGTCTGTGGTGCATCTGGGAAATGGATTCAAACCATTAAAACCTATTATGGTTGCTGGAATACATGTTCTATAGATATTAAAGAGTTCTGTTTTTTGTGACACGTAAATTTACATTTTCATTAAAGGAACCTAAGAATAAAAGAGAGAAATGTATTCATAATATAGATGGTACATAGAATGGATGTGTAAATAACATTGGTTTGAGTGAGTGAGAGTCTGTCTGTGCTCTGTGACAGTGAGGGCCAGTGGGCCGAGTTATATTGCTGCCCTGGGTAATTGCATGTTGGTGTTTTGCTTGGGTTAGAGCATGTTTAATTAGATTTACACAGTGCATGTGGTGCCCACATTTCAGAAGGGTGGCTGGGCTCGAGACATAACACTGTTATTAGATTATGTGGGTTACTGTAACTTGTTATACTGTTTTAAAACATGCAGGTGGTACCTCTCGTTAAAGCTTGTTGTCCATGTTCAAATCAAATCAATGTTCACTTGTCACGTGCGCTGAATACAACAGGTGTTACGGTGTTTCACCTTACGGTGAAATGCTTACTTACAGGCTCTAACCAATAGTGCAAAAAGGTATTAGGTGAACAATAGGTAAGTAAAGAAATAAAAACAACAGTAAAAAGACAGTGAAAAGTAACAGTAGTGAGGCTATATACAGTTGAGGCCAAAAGTTTTGAGAATGACACAAATGTTACTTTTCATATAGTCTGCTGCCTCAGTTTGTATGATGGCAATTTGCATATACTCCAGAATGTTATGAAGAGTGATCAGATGAATTGTAATTAACTGCAAAGTCCCTCTTTGCCATGCAAATGAAGCCATGCAAATGAAACCATCTCCAAGATGGCGTAGCAGTCAGACATCTTTGTCCTGTCATGTCCCTTGTATATATCGTTTTACATATTTTTCGTCGCATATCCTTTAAAATATTTTGCTAAACCTCAACATCTAAATACTCTCCTGCAACCCGCCTCACCCAATGTGGCGTGGATCTGCTTTTTTTCTCTAAAGTATTTATATTTACTTCGCATCCGGAATCCCTCAACTGAAGCTAGCCAGCTAACTACAAGCTATCAGTCAGCAAACCATTGCCAGCGGTCATCAGCTAACCTTCAGCTCGGAAAGCTCTTGTCAGTTCGAACAATGTGACTCTAACCAGAGCATAATGGACCTGTTATTTGTACCCCCGGATTCCTACTGCAAACTGAACATTTTCATCTGGATCTTCACAACTAGCTAACCTCAATCCCGGATGACTACTCCTGGCTAGCGTTTCCATCCCAGAGTAAGCACCAATTAGCTTGAAGCTAGCCCGGCCAGGGCTCCTGTGCTACCACCGAAGTATACTCCTGGGCTACAATATCCGGACCCCTTCTACAGCCGGTACGCGGCATGGAACCCCGCAGATCCCCTACGACTGGAAATCCGACATAATCTGCCCGAGGATTCCAACAGGCCCCTCAGGCGCGACACCCGCTGAAGGCCCATTATTCTAACCAGCTAGGCCTGCTAGCTACCTAGAGCTACTTGGAACCCTACTAATTCCACGACTGGTCTATTGACGTCACAGCACAAAGAGGCAAAAACAGACTCATCCCCATCGCGACGTCCCCCAAAGGCTAACGTTCTAGCCCCTGCTATCTGCTTGCTTGCTAACCCGGTCTGCTAACTGCTAGCCCTTGCTAACTGCTTGCTTGCTAAGCTGGTCTGCTAACTGCTAGCCCCTGCTAACTGCTTGCTAACCCGGCCTGCTAACTGCTAGCTTGCCCCGGTCTACTAGCTGCTAGCTTGTTTAGGCCTGGCCTGCTAACTGCAAGCTTACCTGCCCGGTCTGTAACTGCTAGCCCATGCTAACTGCTTGCTTGCTAACCCGGCCTGCTGACTGCTAGCTTGCCCCGGTCTACTAGCTGCTAGCTTGTTTAGCCCCGGCCTACTAACTGTTAGCTTGTTAGCCTGCTAACTGTCTGAATCGCCGTGTCCCCAGCCAGCCCAACCACTCACTGGACCCATATGTTCACTTGGCTACGCATGCCTTTCTCTAATATCAATACAATATGCCTTGTGCATTACTGTCCTGGTTAGTGATTACTATCTTATTGCACTGTAGAGCCTCTAGCCCTGCTCAATATGCCTTAACCAACCATGTTGTTCCACCTCTTACATATGCGATGACATCACCTGGTTTAAACATCTCTAGAGACTATATCTCTCTCTTCATTACTCAATGCCTAGGTTTACCTCCAATGTACTCAATCCTACCTTACCTTTGTCTGTACACTATGCCTTGAATCTATGCTATCGTGCCCAGAAACCTGCTCCTTTTACTCTGTTCTGAACGTGCTAGACGGCCAGTTCGTATCGTCTTTAGCCGTACCCTTATCCTACTTCTCCTCTGTTCCTCCGGTGATGTGGAGGTTAATCCAGGTCCTGCAGTGCCTAGCTCCACTCCCACCCCCCAGGTGCTCTCATTTGTTGACTTCTGTAAACGTAAAAGCCTTGGTTTCATGCATGTTAACATTAGAAGTCTACTCCCGAAGTTTGTTTTACTCACTGCTTTAGCACACTCTGCCAACCCAGATGTCTTAGCCGTGCCTGAATCCTGGTTTTGAAAACCACCGAAAACACTGAAATCTCCATTGCTAACTGTAACGTTTTCCGCCAAGATAGAACTGCCAAAGGGGGCGGTGTTGCAATCTACTGCAAATATAGCCTGCAGAATTCAGTATTACTATCTAAGTGTGTACCCAAACAATTTGAGCTTCTACTTCTAAAAATTCACCTTTCCAGAAACAAGTCTCTCACTAATGCCGCTTGCTATAGACCTCCCTCTGCCCCCAGCTGTGCCCTTGATACCATATGTGAATTGATTGCCTCCATCTATCTTCTGAGCTCGTGCTACTAGGTGACCTAAACTGGGACATGCTTAACACCCCGGCCATCCTACAAACTAAGCTTGATGCCCTCAATCTCACACAAATTATCAATGAACCTACTAGGTACAACCCCAAATCAGTAAACACGGGCACCCTCATAGATGTCATCCTAACTAATTTGCCCTCTAAATACACCTCTGCTGTTTTCAATCAAGATCTCAGCGATCACTGCCTCATTGCCTGCATCCGTAATGGGTCTGCGACCAAACGACCACCCCTCATCACTGTCAAACGCTCCCTGAAACACTTCTGCGAGCAGGCCTTTCTAATCGACCTGGCCAGGGTATCCTGGAATGACATTGACCTCATCCCGTCAGTAAATGATGCCTGGCTATTCTTTAAAATTGACTTCCTCACCATCTTAAATAAGCATGCCCCTCTCAAAAAATGTAGAACTAGGAATAGATATAGTCCTTGGTTCACTCCAGACCTGTCTGCCCTTGACCAGCACAAAAACATCCTGTGGCGTTTTGCATTAGCATCGAATAGTCCCTGTGATATGCAACTTTTCAGGGAAGTTAGGAACAAATATACACAGGCAGTTAGAAAAGCTAAGGCAAGCTTTTTCAAACAGAAATTTGCATCCTGTAGTACTAAATCAAAAAAGTTCTGGGACACTGTAAAGTCCATGGAGAATAAGAGCACCTCCTCCCAGCTGCCCACTGCTCTGAGGCTAGGAAACACGGTCACCACCGATAAATCCACTATAATTGAGATTTTCAATAAACATTTCTCTACAGCTGGCCATGCTTTCCACATGGCTACCCCTACCCTGGTCAACTGCCCGGCACCCTCCACAGCAACCCGCCAAAGCCCCCACCATTTCTCCTTTACCAAAATCCAGATAGCTGATGTTCTGAAAGAGCTACACAATCTGGACCCCTACAAATCAGCTGGGTTAGAAAATCTGGACTCTCTCTTTCTAAAATTATCTGCCGAAATTGTTGCCACCCCTATTACTAGTCTGTTCAGCCTCTCTTTCGTGTCGTCTGAGATTCCCAAAGATTGGAAAGCTGCTGCGGTCATCCCCCTCTTGACACTCTAGACCCAAACTGCTACAGACCTATATCTATCCTACCCTGTCTTTCTAAGGTCTTCGAAAGCCAAGTTAACAAACAGATTACTGACCATTTCGAATCCCACCATACCTTCTCCGCTATGCAATCTGGTTTCAGAGCTGGTCATGGGTGCACCTCAGCCACGCTCAAGGTTCTAAATGACATCATAACCGCCATCGATAAGAGACATTACTGTGCAGCCGTATTCATCAACCTGGCCAAGGCTTTCGACTCTGTCAATCACAACATTCTTATTGGCAGACTCGACAGCCTTGGTTTCTCAAATGATTGCCAAGACTGGTTTACCAACTACTTCTCTGATAGAGTTCAGTGTGTCACATCGGAGGGCCTGTTGTCCGGACCTCTGACAGTCTCTATGGGTGTGCCACAGGGTTAAATTCTCGGGCCGACTCTCTTTTCTGTATACATCAATGATGTTGCTCTTGCTGCTGGTGATTCTCTGATCCACCTCTACGCAGACAACACCATTCTGTATACTTCTAGAACTTTTTCTGTGTTAACTAACCTTCAGACGAGCTTCAATGCCATACAACTCTCCTTCCGTGGCCTCCAACTGCTATTAAACTCAAGTAAAGCTAAATGCATGCTATTCGGCCCCCTTGAACTTTGCGAGCTTTTGCCACATTTCAGGCTTCAAACATAAAGATATAAAACTGTATTTTTTTGTGAAGAATCAACAACAAGTGGGACACAATCATGAAGTGGAACGACATTTATTGGATATTTCAAACTTTTTTAACAAATCAAAAACTGAAAAATTGGGCGTGCAAAATTATTCAGCCCCTTTACTTTCAGTGCAGCAAACTCTCTCCAGAAGGTCAGTGAGGATCTCTGAATGATCCAATGTTGACCTAAATGACTAATGATGATAAATACAATCCACCTGTGTGTAATCAAGTCTCCGTATAAATGCACCTGCACTGTGATAGTCTCAGAGGTCCGTTAAAAGCGCAGAGAGCATCATGAAGAACAAGGAACACACCAGGCAGGTCCGAGATACTGTTGTGAAGAAGTTTAAAGCGGATTTGGATACAAAAAGATTTCCCAAGCTTTAAACATCCCAAGGAGCACTGTGCAAGCGATAATATTGAAATGGAAGGAGTATCAGACCACTGCAAATCTACCAAGACCTGGCCGTCCCTCTAAACTTTCAGCTCATACAAGGAGAAGACTGATCAGAGATGCAGCCAAGAGGCCCATGATCACTCTGGATGAACTGCAGAGATCTACAGCTGAGGTGGGAGACTCTGTCCATAGGACAACAATCAGTCGTATATTGCACAAATCTGGCCTTTACGGAAGAGTGGCAAGAAGAAAGCCATTTCTTAAAGATATCCATAAAAAGTGTCGTTTAAAGTTTGCCACAAGACACCTGGGAGACACACCAAACATGTGGAAGAAGGTGCTCTGGTCAGATGAAACCAAAATTGAACTTTTTGGCAACAATGCAAAACGTTATGTTTGGCGTAAAAGCAACACAGCTCATCACCCTGAACACACCATACCCACTGTCAAACATGGTGGTGGCAGCAAAATGTCGCAAAGTTCAAGGGGGCCGAATACTTTCGCAAGCCACTGTATGTGTCAAATTGCTACGCTTTATCTTGGCTAGGTCGCAGTTGCAAATGAGAACTTGTTCTCAACTAACCTACCTGGTTCAATAAAGGTTAAATAAAAAAATAAAAAACTGAATCTCCAAAAACCATTTTCACTGCATTTCAGCCCTGCCACAAAAGGACCAACTGACATCATGTCAGTGATTCTCTCATTAACACAGGTGTGAGTGTTGACGAGTACAAGGCTGGAGATCACTCTGTCATGCTGTTTAAGTTCGAATAACAGACTGGAAGCTTCAAAAGGAGGGTGGTGCATGGAATCATTGTTCTTCCTCTGTCAATCATGGTAACCTGCAAGGAAACACGCGCCATCATCATTGCTTTGCTTCACAGGCAAGGATATTGCTGCCAGTAAGACTGCACCTAAATCAACCATTTATCGGATCATCAAGAACATCAAGGAGTGCTGTTAAATTGTTGTGAAGAAGGCTTCAGTGCGCCCAAGAAAGTCCAGCAAGCGCCAGGACCGTCTCCTAAAGTGGATTCAGCTGCGGGATCGGGGCACCACCAGTACAGAGCTTGCTCAAGAATGGTAGCAGGCAGGTGTGAGTGCATCTGCACGCAAAATGAGGCGAAGACTTTTGGAGGATGGCCTGGTGTCAAGAAGGGCAGCAAAGAAGCCACTTCTCTCCAGGAAAAACATCAGGGACATACTGATATTCTGCAAATTGGACTGCTGAGAACTGGGGTAAAGTCATTTTCTCTGATGAATCCCCTTTCCGATTGTTTGGGGCATCCAGAAAAAAGCTTTTTCGGAGAAGATAAGGTGAGCGCTACCATCAGTCTACCATCAGTCCTTTTTATGCCAACGGTAAAGCCAACAGTAAAGCATCCTGAGACCATTCATGTGTGGGGTTGCTTTTCAGGCAAGGGAGTGGGCTCGCTCACAATTTTGACTAAGAACATAGCCATGAATAAAGAATGGTACCAACACATCCTCTGAGAGTAACTTCTCCCAACCAAAAGTGATAACTAAGTGGCTCGGGGAACAAAACTTTGATATTTTGGGTCCATGGCCAGGAAACTCCCCAGACCTTAATCCCATTGAGAACTTGTGGTCAATCCTCAAGAGACGGGTGGACAAACAAAAACCCACAAATTCTGACAAACTCCATGCATTGATTATGCAAGAATGGGCTGCCCTCAGTCAGGATGTGGCCCAGAATTTAATTGACAGCATTGCCAGGGCGGATTGCAGAGGTCTTGAAAAAGAAGGGTCAACACTGCAAATATTGACTCTTTGCATCAACTTCATGTAATTGACAATCAAAGCCTTTGACACTTATGAAATGCTTGTAATTGTAAAAAAATATCTAAAGACACTGAAGCAGCAAACTTTGTGAAAATTAATATTTGTGTCACTCTCAACTTTTGGCCACGACTGTACAGTAGCAAGGCTATAAAAGTAGCGAGGCTACATACAGACACCGGTTAGTCAGGCTGATTCAGGTAGTATGTACATGTAGATACGGTTAAAGTGACTATGCATATTCGATGAACAGAGAGTAGCAGTAGCGTAAAAGAGGTGTTGGGGAACGGCACACAGTGCAAATAGTATGTAGAAACGGACCAAGGCGCAGTGTGATTACAGTTCCACAATTTATTAAAGTGAAACTAATAAACAAAACGAGAAACAAACAACAAACTGTGACTACAGAGTTGCTACGTGCACTAACTCAAAACAATATCCCACAACCCACAGGTGGAAAAAAGGCTACCTAAATATGATCTCCAACTAGAGACAACAATACCAGCTGCCTCTAATTGGGAATCATACAAAATCACCAACATAGAAAAACAAAACTAGAATACCACATAGAAATAATAAACTAGGCTAACCCCCAGTCACGCCCTGACCTACTCCACCGTAGAAAAGAGAAAATAAGGACAATAGTCCGGGTAAGGACAATAGTCCGTGTAGCCATTTGATTACCTGTTCCGGAGTCTTATGGCTTGGGGGTAAAAACTGTTGAGAAGCCTTTTTGTCCTAGACTTGGCACTCTGGTATCACTTCCCCATGCGGTAGTAGAGAGAACAGTCTATGACTGGGGTGGCATGGGTCTTTGACAATTTTTAGGGCCTTCCTCTGACACCACCTGGTGTAGAGGTCCTGGATGGTAGGCAGCTTAACCTGATGTACTGGGCCGTACGCACTACCCTCTGTAGTGCCTTGCGGTCGGAGGCCGAGCAATTTCCGTACCAGGCAGAGATGCAAACAGTCAGGATGCTCTCGATGTTGCAGCTGTAGAACCTTTTGAGGATCTCAGGACCCATGCCAAATCTTTTTAGTTTCCTGAGGGGAATAGGCTTGGTCTTGATCTTGGTGTGTTTGAACCATTCTAGTTTGTTGGTGATGTGGACACTAAGGAACTTGAAGCTCTCAACCTGCTCCACTACAGCCCCGTCGATGAGAATGGGGGCGTGCTCAGTCCTCCTTTTCCTGTAGTCCATAATCAACTCCTTAGTCTTGGTTACGTTGAGGGATAGGTTGTTATTCTGGCATCACCCGGCCAGGACTCTGACCTCTTCCCTATAGACTGTCTCGTTGTTGTCGTTGATCAGGCCTACCACTGTTTTGTCATCTGCAAACAAAATTATGGTGTTGGAGTCGTACCTGGCCATGCAGTCGTAGGTGAACAGGGAGTACAGGAGGGGACTGAGCACGCACCCCTGGGGGGCTCCAGTGTTGAGGATCAGTGTGGCAGATGTGTTGCTACCTACACTCACCACCTGGGGGCGGCCCGTCAGGAAGTCCAGGATCCAGTTGCAGAGGGAGGTGTTTAGTCCCAGGATCCTTAGCTTAGTGATGAGCTATGAGGGTACTATGGTATTGAACGCTGAGCTGTATAGTCAATGAATAGCATTTTCACATACAGTAGGTGTTCCTTTTGTCCAGGTGGGAAAGGGCAGTGTGGAGTGCAATTGGGATTGCATCATCTGTGGATCTGTTTGGGTGGTATGTAAAATTGGAGTGGGTCGAGGGTTTCTGGGATGATGGTGTTGATTTGAGCCATGACAATACTTTCAAGCACTTCATGGCTATGGACATGAGTGCTACGGGTCTGTAGTCATTCAGGCAGGTTGTCGTCATGTTCTTGGGCACAGCGACTATGGTGGTCTGCTTGAGACATGTTGGTATTACAGACTCAATCAGGGACATATTGAAAATGTCAGTGAAGACACCTGCCAGTAGGTCAACACATACCCAGAGCACACGTCCTGGTAATCGGTCTGGCCCCGCAGCCTTGTGAATGTTGACCAGTTTACAGGTCTTACTCACGTCGGCTATGGAGAGCGTGATCACACAGTTGTCCGGAACAGCTGTGCATAGAATTGATTTAGCTCGTCTGGTAGGCTCGTGTCACTGGGCAGCTCGCGGCTGTGCTTCCCTTTGTAGTCTGTAATAGTTTGCAAGCCCTGCCACATAAGACGAGCGTCGGAGCCAGTGTAGTATGATTCATTCTTATCCCTTTATTGATGCTTTGCCTGTTTTATGGTTCATCGCGGGGCATAGCAGGATATCTTAAAAACTTCCAGGTTGGAGTCCCGCACCTTGAAAGTGGCCGCTCTACCCTTTAGCTCAGTGCGAATGTTGCCTGTAATCCATGGCTTCTAGTTGGGGTATGTACGTACAGTCACTGTGGGGACGACGTCCTCGATGCAGTTATTGATAAAGCCAGTGACTGATGTGGTGTACTCCTCAATGCCATCGGAAGAATCCCGGAACATGTTCCAGTCTGTGAAAGCAAAACAGTCCTGTAGTTTAGCATATGCTTCATCTGACCACTTTTTTTATAGACTGAGTCACTGGTGCTTCCTGCTTTAATTTTTGCTTGTAAGCAGGAATCAGGATGATAGAATTATGGTCATATTTGCTAAATGGAGGGCATGGGAGAGCTTTGT
Source organism: Oncorhynchus masou masou (assembly GCF_036934945.1). Lineage (NCBI taxonomy): Eukaryota > Metazoa > Chordata > Actinopteri > Salmoniformes > Salmonidae > Oncorhynchus > Oncorhynchus masou. Next base: position 80,227,279 of record NC_088242.1, on the reverse strand, counting down.
ATGCATCTCTGTGTGTGGTGTACAGGTGATCTAGAATGTGTTCCCTTCTGGTTGCACATTTAACATGTTGATAGAAATTAGGTAGAACTGATTTAAGTTTCCCTGAATTAAAGTCTCCGGCCACTAGGAGCACCACCTCTGGGTGAGTGGTATCCTGTTTGCTTATTTCCTTATACAGCTGACTGAGTGCGATCTTAGTTCCTGCATCTGTTTGTTGTGGTAAATAAACAGCCACCAAAAGTATAGCTGAAAACTCTCGAGGCAAGTAGTGTGGTCTGCAATTTATTACAATATACTCTACTTCAGGTGAGCAAAATCTAGAGACTTCCTTAGATTTCGTGCACCAGCTGTTGTTTACAAATATGCACAGACCACCCCTCCTCGTCTTACCGGGGTGTGCTGTTCTATCTTGCCGGTGCAGCGTATATCCCACAAGCTGAATCTCCATGTCGTCATTCAGCCACGATTCCGTGAAACATAGTATATTACAGTTTTTGATGTCTCGTTGGTAGGATATTTGTGATCGTAAGTCATCTAATTTATTGTCCAATGATTGCACATTGGCGAGTAATATTGACGGTAACAGCAACTTACCCACTTGCCGTCGGCGGATCCTAACGAGGCATCCTGCTCTGTGTCCTCTGTCCCTGCGTCTTTTCCTTTTGCAAATAACTGGGATGTTGGCCTTGTCAGGTGTTTGGAGTATGTCCTGTGTGTCCTGCTTATTGAAGAAAAAAATATTTGCCTAATCCGAGTGATCGCTGTCCTGATATCCAGAAGCTCTTTTTTTGCCGTAAGATACAGTTGCAGAAACATTACGTACAAAATAAGTTACAAATAATGCGAGAAAAACACATAATAGCACAATTGGTTGGGCGCCTGTAAAACTGCTGCCATTTCTTCCTGCGCCATTTTATTTTTCCTTGTTCACCTTGCCTTTGTTAGGCTAGGCTGTCTGGTCTAACTTTACATGGACAGATGATGGCCATATGTGTCTGTGCTGTTGGTGAGGTTCTCACCGTATATTCTTGGTCATAACCATGTCTGCTCTGGAAACATGGTTTCGTGTTGCTCATATCCCAAAACAGAATGTGGGGGTTAAATAACTTAAAGGTTTGCTTTGACTTTGCTAAGTGGCTTTTTTTCTACAAAAACGTCTAAACGTGTTGATGCATCCAGGCAGGGAGTTAAAGGGATACTTCGGAATTTTGGCAATGAGGCCCTTTATCTACTTCCCAAGAGTCAGATGATCTCGTGGATACCATTGTTATGTCTCTGCGTGCGGTTTGAAGGAAGTTGCTAAATAGCGCTAGTGCAATTGCTAACCAGCGTTAGCACACTGAACGTCTATGGATATCTGGATGCGAACTGATAGCCATATCATTGTGCTAACGCAAGTTAGCATTGGCTCGCAAATCTTCCTCCAACTTCCTTCATACTGGACACAGAGACATAAAAGTTCATCCGATTCTGGGGAAGTCGATTAAGGACCTCATTGCCAAAATCCCGAAGTATTTAAAATATTTAAAATAATGGCCTGCCTTCAAGTTGCCATTGGCTCCCTAAGCAGAGCACTCAGCCTGGCCCATGGAGCGGAAGGAGGTAGAGAGGGGGAAGGAAGAGGTTGTTGCTTTGTGATGCGTGGCCCAGCGGTGTCTGATTTCAGGGAGCAGCCACATGAAGAAGGGGATCAGCTGGGCTCAGTGCACACAGTTAGGCTTGGGATCCCCTCTCCTCCTGGCATGAGCATGCTCAGTCCTCAAACAGGAAAACCAGGGCCTTCAGATATATAGTAGGAAACCCAGGGCCTTTAGACATATAGCAGGAGCAGCTGAGTCAGCTGTGTCCAAGCAGCACTCTAGATGTGGTTTAGGATTATATATACAGTTGAAGTCAGAAGTTTACATACACTCAGGTTGGAGTTATTAAAAATTGTTTTTCAACCACTTCACACATTTCTTGTTAACAAACCATAGTTTTGGCAAGTTGGTTAGGGCATCTACTTTGTGCAGGACACAAGTCATTTTTCCAACAATTGTTTACAGACAGATTATTTCACTTATGATTCACTGTATCACAATTCCAGTGAGTCATACGTTTACAAACACTAAGTTGACTGTGCCTTTAAACAACTTGGAAAATTCCAGAAAATTATCTCATGGCTTTAGAAGCTTCTGATAGGATATTTGACATAATTTGATTCAATTGGAGATGTACCTGTGGATGTACTTCAAGGCCTACCTTCAAACTCAGTGCCTCTTTGCTTGACATCATGGGAAAATCAAAAGAAATCAGCCAAGACTTCAGAAAAAAATGGTAGACCTCTGGTTCATCCTTGGGAGCAATTTCCAAATGCCTGAAGGTACCACGTTCACCCATACAAACAATAGTATGCAAGTATAAACACCATGGGACCACACAGCCGTCATACCGCTCAGGAAGGAGATGCGTTCTGTCTCCTAGAGATGAACGTACATTGATGCAAAAAGTGCAAATCAATCCCAGAGCAACAGCAAAGGACCTTGTGAAGATGCTGGAGGAAACAGGTACAAATTATCTATATCCACAGTAAAACGAGTCCTATATCGACATAACCTGAAAGACCACTCAGCAAGAAAGAAGCCACTGCTCCAAAACCACCATAAAAATGCCAGACTACAGTTTGCAACTACACATGGGGACAAATATCGTACTTTTTGGAGAAATTTCCTCCGGTCTGATGAAACAAGAATAGAACTATTTGGCCATAATGACCATCGTTATGTTTGGAGGAAATAGTGAGGCTTGCAAGCCGAAGAACACCCAACCGTGAAGCACGAGGGTGGCAGCATCATGTTGTGGGGGTGCTTTGCTGCAGGAGGGACTGGTGCTCTTCACAAAATAGATGGCACCATAAGGGAGGGAAATTATGTGCATATATTGAAGCAACATCTCAAGACATCAGTCAGGAAGTTAAAGCTTGGTCGCAAATGGGCCTTCCAAATGGACAATGACCCCAAGCATACTTCCAAAGTTGTGGCAAAATGGCTTAAGGACAACAAAGTCAAGGTATTGGAGTGGCCATCACGAAGCCCTGACCTCAATACCATAGAACATTTGTGGATAGAACTGAAAAAGTGTGTGCCGACAATTAGGCCTACAAACCTGACTCAGTTACACCAGCTCTGTCAGGAGGAATAGGCCAAAATTCACCCAACTTATTCTGCGAAGCTTGTGGAAGGCTACCTGAAATGTTTGACCCAACTTAAACATTTTAAAGGCAATGCTACCAAATACTAAGTAAGTGTATGTAAACTTCTGACCCACTGGGAATGTGATGAAAGAAATAAAAGCTGAAATAAATCATTCTCTACTATTATTCTGACATTTCACATTCTTAAAATAAAGTGGTGATCCTAATTGACCTAAGACAGGGGATTTGTACTAGGATTAAATGTCAGGAATCGTGAAAAACTAAATGTATTTGGCTAAGCTGTATGTAAACTTCCGACTTCAATTAAATTATATATATAATCTCCTAGGGGAGAGTGTGTGTGTTTTGTACTATACTTACAGTGGGGCAAACAAGTATTTAGTCAGCCACCAATTGTGCAAGTTCTCCCACTTAAAAAGATGAGAGAGGCCTGTAATTTTCATCATAGGTACACTTCAACTATGACAGACAAAATGAGAAAAAAAATCCAGAAAATCACACTGTAGGATTTTTAATGAATTTATTTGCAAACTATGGTGGAAATTAAGTATTTGGTCACCTACAAACAAGCAAGATTTCTGGCTCTCACAGACCTGTAACTTCTTCGTTAAGAGGCTCCTCTGTCCTCCACTCGTTACCTGTATTAATGGCACCTGTTTGAACTTGTTATCAGTATAAAAGACACGTGTCCACAACCTCAAACAGTCACACTCCCATCTCCACTATGGCCAAGACCAAAGAGCTGTCAAATGACACCAGAAACAAAATTGTAGACCTGCACCAGACTGGGAAGACTGAATCTGCAATAGGTAAGCAGCTTGGTTTGAAGAAATCAACTGTGGGAGCATTTATTAGGAAATGGAAGACATACAAGACCACTGATAATCTCCCTCGATCTGGGGCTCCACGCAAGATCTCACCCCGTGGGGTCAAAATGATCACAAGAACGGTGAGCAAAAATCCCAGAACCACACGGGGGGACCTAGTGAATGACCTGCAGAGAGCTGGGACCAAAGTAACAAAGCCTACCATCAGTAACAGACTACGCCGCCAGGGACTCAAATCTTGCAGTGCCAGACATGTCCCACTGCTTATGCCAGTACATGTCCAGGCCCGTCTGAAGTTTGCTTGAGAGCATTTGGATGATCCAGAAGAAGATTGGGAGAATGTCATATGGTCAGATGAAACATCCCAGGTAACATCTCACAGCAAGAACTGGCAATTCTGGTGCAGTTCATGAGGAGGAGAAGCACTGCAGTACTTAATGCAGCTGGTGACTAAACCAGATACTGAATGTTACTTTTGATTTTCACCCCCCCATTTGTTCAGGGACACATTATTCCATTTCTGTTAGCCACATGTCTGTGGAACTTGTTCCGTTTATGTCTCAGTTGTTGAATCCTGTTACGTTCATACAAATATTTACACATGTTAAGTTTGCTGAAAATACACGCAGTTGACAGTGAGAGGACGTTTCGTTTTTTTGCTGAGTTTATATATAGACACAGTACTGTCAAAAGTTTGGACACACCTACTCATTCAAGGGTTTTTCATTATTTTTACTATTTCTACATTGTAGAATAATAGTGAAGACATTAAAACTATGAAATAACACATGGAATCATATAATAACCAAAAAAGGTGTTAAACAAATCTAATAGAAAAAAATGTAGAAAAACCCTAGAATGAGTAATTGTTTCCAAACTTTTGACAAGAACAGTACATAAAAAATACATATGAGGGATTGGAAATGATATTTGCAATATTAAATCTGACCCCCCCATGCCCTGGTGTATTGAGGCTGATCTGACGGCAAAGAGGGGATGCAACTCAATATTTGGAAGGTGTTCCTAGTGTTTTGTACTTTCAGTGTATGTGCTGGTATCCTCATTAACAGAGAGGAAAGCAAACAGAACCTGATCACTCTGAGGATCCGATCCCAGCCTTGCTCTCTACCACAGATATTCTGCTTTCAGACGCAAGATCAGCTATTACAACTCTGATCTAATACATTCATACATACAGTCCTTATTTGGCCACAGATTTGTGGCAGCATTTACTTTAAAAACTCTACTTGGCTGATGTACTGACATCAGAGCCACTGACAAAGTAAATATTCCGTAACTTAAGCAGTGTTCTCTGGATGCATGCAACCTATCACTGTTTGTGCCTGTTGTGGTGGGTAAGGCTAAAGTACAGGATTCTGTCAGGAGACGGGAGAAAAAAAAATTTCAATGTGCGGTGGCAGAAAGCATGCAGAAAACAAGGGATTTGATTTATAAAACATTCTCTAAGAGTACCTCTCCGACACACTGAGCCAGGCGTTGAACTAGACTAACAGCTGCAGAGCAACGTGACTGAGATGTGCTGCAGTACTTGTGTATGTGGTCACTATTGGTTGCTTACTCCTGCCATGTGTCTGCTGTTTCCAGTCCATTACGTTGACGTTTGTCAGCTTTTTATTCTAAATATTGAACAGAAAAGTGAACTCAAGTAACAACTCTGTTCTATAAGGAACACATAAGTTAAGTGATGTGTGAAAAGTTGATACACTTTGAAACACATGACTGTTTTGCCTCTGGTGCCCCACCCATAGAGGAGGAAGGAAGTAACTAGGCTACATTTGGAGAAGTTCATTCCATTTCTCTGTTTCTCTCTTTCTTTCTTCATCTCTCCTTGGCTCCTCACCTTCGACAATGAAACTGTAAGCTTAGAGTTAGCCCCCTGGTGTAGGGTGCTGGCTGTGGTGTAGTGTGAGTAGAGAGGTCAGGAATGTATCGGGGCCGGGGCACACCTCACCATGCCAGCCACTCGTGACAGTACTCATTCCCCTGGTGCAGGGTGCTGGCTGTGGTGTAGTGTGAGTAGAGAGGTCAGGAACGTATCGGGGTCGGGGCACACCTCACCATGCCAGCCACTCGTGACAGTACTCATTCCCCTGTTGCAGGGTGCTGGCTGTGGTGTAGTGTGAGTAGAGAGGTCAGGAATGTATCGGGGTCGGGGCACACCTCACCATGCCAGCCACTCGTGACAGTACTCATTCACATATGCTGTGTGGCTGTGCTGTGACTGGCACATGCTGGTGTACACATAGGGAGGACATTTCAACTCAGGATCCTCATCCTGCACATAGCACAAGCACTCAAAAAAACTAATTATTTTTCCAATATTGTGTGTTTGAACTTGTTTCTGACAGTAGAGGTTTAGGCTCTGTATGATTTTAAGCCTACAGGGACCAACTCTGGTCATGACCTTTTAGCTAAATGAGTCAGAGTAGTGGAGCAGTGTGGATAATTCAATCACATGTCCTGCACTATTGATTTGATGTAATTGTTGCAGGCTGGCTAAGAACAAATGTAGGAACAGAGTACAGAGTCTGTGTCCTGACTCCAGTTCTTGTACAAAGCCTTGGAGAGTGTACTTTATGTCCTTGACGAGGGCCCTTGGAGTCATACAGCAGTCTCTGAATGAATAGGAGGACACAGGACACACACGTTAAGGCACACACACACTCTGGGCCCGATAGCCACCCTGTCTTTGGTGTGAGGAGTGTCAAAGTCAGTCTGTCATTAGAAGTGCATCAGTAGGGTGCAGGCAGCCAGGAAGGAGCCCCTCCTTGGACTGTCTCTCTCTGGGGTTATTTCCAGTGAGCATTTAGGCCTACTTCTGATGTGGATAACTGGAACAGCATCACAAACAACCCAAGAATGCCTAAGAGCATACAATAAGAAGGCAAGGCAACCCACTCAGGACCCAAGGACAGAGAAGTGGAATAGTTGGAACCAGGGCAACGTAATATGGTGAAATTGTTTGATTAATTAGAATGTATGTTTTTGCGGGATATTCCAAATGCCTATATCGCAAGAATCACGCTTGTTCTTTTATAGATGTTTTTATGTCCTCTTGTTTTCATGTTGTCTTTTTGGTCTGGTCTCCTTCGCTCCTTCTGTGCTGTGCAAACCTGCCAATTTACATCAGAGATCTGAATATAATGACGAGATGCTCATGTCTCCGCCCTAACAATGGGAGTCGTTGTCTTAAAGGTGGGAAGGCAGGCAACAAGCTTAGGTCCAAAATAAGCCCGTAGAAAAGTATTGGGCTTATTTTGGAAAGATTTTAGCGAGAGTGAAACTTCCCGCTTCACCTTTTCCTCTCTGTTCACACACACACCAAGCCCCTCCCTCTGCTACTCACAACGACAACGATGAGAGATCACTTCTTCTTCCCTAACAAGTGGTTTCAACTCGCTATTTGCATTTGAGGTTTGGTCCAACAGAATCGGTCTAATGGATACTGAAACACATTGAGACATTATTTTACTTTAATAGAGAAGTTAAAGCTTTCTGACGATACCTTATTTATGTCTCAACTTCTCAAATTGCGTGCAGAGAAGACACTAAAATGAGTATCAATGAACAATGATTCTGGAAAATGTATGCTCAGTTTGTTGCGCGCAGTACCATGTACCGCTAGCAGAATTTTAGCCAAATGCTGTTATACTAGCTGTCTAGTCTGTGTTTTAAAAATGTGCAAAAAGCATAAAACACAATTATATAAGGAATTGGCAACTTGTTCTCATTAGGAGAAGTAAGGTAGGACACTTGATTTCAACATCTGAACAAAGGGGACAGACTAGCGTGCTGTTCAAACAGTTGGAGACAGACAGAATGTTGTGTTCATATCAATTCAACTGTTCTGCCTTGAGATATTAAGATTAGCTGGCTACTCACTAGCATGTGGGCTTGTGCTTGAGAGATTGTGTTAATGTTCTAGAATGCCTGCTACAAGAATTTGATCATTGTCAGGGAATGTGCATTATGCATGGATCTGGTTAAATTTGTAACAAAAAGCGTGTTTTCATAGACAGACTTGAAAGCCAGATCAGTGATTATTTCAAAAAAAGGAGGTGAAACTATTTTGATAAAATTAATAATCCTAGGTATAATTTCACAAACCTTGAATTCTTTAAGACATTGCTGACTTTTTGAAATGCAGTGTATTTTACCTTTAATTGTACAACAAAGCTTATTTAGATGGCAGGCAGGGTAGCCTAGTTGTTAGAGCATTGGACTAGCAACCAGAAAGTTGCAAGTTCAAACCCCCAAGCTGACAAGGTACAAATCTGTCGTTCTGCGCCTGAACAGGCAGTTAACCTACTGTTCCTAGGCCGTCTTTTAAAATTAGAATTTGTTCTTTTCTTTGGTCTTGGCCATAGTGGAGATTGGAGTGTGACTGTTTGAGGTTGTGGACAGATAAGTTCAAACAGGTGCCATTAATACAGGTAACGAGTGGAGGACAGAGGAGCCTCTTAAAGAAGAAGTTACATGTCTGTGAGAGCCAGAAGTCTTGCTTGTTTGTAGGTGACCAAATACTTATTTTCCACCATAATTTGCAAATAAATTCATTGAAAATCCTACAATGTGATTTTCTGGATTTTTCTCTCTCTCATTTTGTCTGTCATAGTTGAAGTGTACCTATGATGAAAATTACAGGCCTCTCTCTTTTTAAGTGGGAGAACTTGCACAATTGGTGGCTGAATAAATACTTGTTTGCCCCACTGTATATGCATTGTGTGCAAATGCAGTAAAATTAGGGAGGTAAGGCAATAAATAGGCCATAGTGGCGAAATAATTACACTTCAGCATTAACACTGGAGTGATAGATGTACAGGTGGAGATACTGGTGTGCAAAAAGAAATAACAATATGGGGATGAGGTAGTTTGAGGTAGTATTTACAGATGGGCTGTGTACACGTGCAATGATCAGTAAGCTGCTCTGACAGCTGATGCTTAAAGTTAGTGAAGGAGATATGTCTCCAGCTTCAGTGATTTTTTAAAAAATTAGTTCCAGTCATTGGCAGCAGAGAACTGGAAGGAAAGGTGGCCAAAGTAGGAGTTGGCTTTGGGGTTGACCAGTGAAAGACTTATAGATGACCTGGAGCAATTGGGTTTGGCGACGAATTTGTAGTGAGGCCCAGCCAACGAAAGCATACAGGTCGCAGTGGTGGTAGTATATGGGGCTTTGGTGACAAAATGGATGGCACTGTGGTAGGCTAGTGTTGGAGGCTATTTTGTAAATGACATCGCCGAAGTCAAGGATCGGTAGGATACTCAGTTTTACAAGTGTATGTTTAGCAGCATGAGTGAAGGAGGCTTTGTTGCGAAAAAAGGAAGCCGATTCTAGATTTAATTTTGGATTGGCGATTCTGGGAGGAGAGTTTACAATTGAACCAGACACCTAGGTATTTATAGTTCACATATTCTAAGTCAGAGCTGTCCAGAGAAGCCAGGTGGAAAGCATGGCCAGCCCTAGAAAAATGCAGGTGTGCCAGGCTTGTAGTGTCATACCCAAGAAGACTTGAGGATGTAATCACTGCCAAAAGTGATTGAACAAAGTACTGAGGAAAGGGTTTGAATACTTATGTAAATGTCATATTTCAGTTTTTTTTAAAGACATTTGTTTACATGTCTAAAAACGCTTTTGCTTTGTCATCATGGGGTACTGTGTGTAGATTGTTGAGGGGGAAAAACTATTTAATCCATTTTAGAATAAGGCTGTAACATAAACTGTGGAAAAAGTCAAGGGGTCTGAATTATTTTCGAATGCACTGTATTTAGTTTAGTTAATTCAAACATTAAAAAAAAACAAGCACACATACAACTTAAAAGCCATACATACACATGAATAAAATCATCAAGCATAACACAAAGTGTGGGACTTATTTCCATTGTGGTCCTCTTGACACAAGATGGCTAGACAATATCGTATGGCAATATTGTATGGCATTGAAATAATAAAACAAAACCATAGAAGAAGAACATCTATCTCATCATTCCAGTTATATCATACATCAAACATAATTTGACTCTATTTTTAAAGCTGTCCAGCGAGGATGTTGTTTTTATAGACAGAGTCAACTCTGCCATTCTGAGGCTCCAGTATACAAGAAAGTACCTTTCCCAGCATTACTGTTGAACCTGTATAAGCACACATCAGCAACACCTGCTCTGGTGCTGTGATTATGTGCATCACTAACACGAGGAAAGTAATCACTTAGATATCTGGGCGCAGGACCATAAATACTCCTGTAAACCAAACCCAGTCTAATCTGGGACATCCTAGCCTCAACAGGCAGGACCATAAATACTCCTGTAAACCAAACCCAGTCTAATCTGGGACATCCTAGCCTCAACAGGCAGGACCATAAATACTCCTGTAAACCAAACCCAGTCTAATCTGGGACATCCTAGCCTCAACAGGCAGGACCATAAATACTCCTGTAAACCAAACCCAGTCTAATCTGGGACATCCTAGCCTCAACAGGCAGGACCATAAATACTCCTGTAAACCAAACCCAGTCTAATCTGGGACATCCTAGCCTCAACAGGCAGGACCATAAATACTCCTGTAAACCAAACCCAGTCTAATCTGGGACATCCTAGCCTCAACAGGCAGGACCATAAATACTCCTGTAAACCAAACCCAGTCTAATCTGGGACATCCTAGCCTCAACAGGCAGAACCATAAATACTCCTGTAAACCAAACCTAGTCTAATCTGGGACACCCTAGCCTCAACAGGCAGGACCATAAATACTCCTGTAAACCAAACCCAGTCTAATCTGGGACATCCTAGCCTCAACAGGCAGAACCATAAATACTCCTGTAAACCAAACCCAGTCTAATCTGGGACATCCTAGCCTCAACAGGCAGAACCATAAATACTCCTGTAAACCAAACCCAGTCTAATCTGGGACATCCTAGCCTCAACAGGCAGGACCATAAATACTCCTGTAAACCAAACCCAGTCTAATCTGGGACATCCTAGCCTCAACAGACAGGACCATAAATACTCCTGTAAACCAAACCCAGTCTAATCTGGGACATCCTAGCCTCAACAGACAGGACCATATATACTCCTGTAAACCAAACCCAGTCTAATCTGGGACACCCTAGCCTCAACAGGCAGAACCATAAATACTCCTGTAAACCAAACCCAGTCTAATCTGGGACATCCTAGCCTCAACAGGCAGGACCATAAATACTCCTGTAAACCAAACCCAGTCTAATCTGGGACATCCTAGCCTCAACAGACAGGACCATAAATACTCCTGTAAACCAAACCCAGTCTAATCTGGGACATCCTAGCCTCAACAGACAGGACCATAAATACTCCTGTAAACCAAACCCAGTCTAATCTGGGACATCCTAGCCTCAACAGGCAGAACCATAAATACTCCTGTAAACCAAACCCAGTCTAATCTGGGACATCCTAGCCTCAACAGACAGGACCATAAATACTCCTGTAAACCAAACCCAGTCTAATCTGGGACATCCTAGCCTCAACAGGCAGGACCATAAATACTCCTGTAAACCAAACCCAGTCTAATCTGGGACATCCTAGCCTCAACAGGCAGGACCATAAATACTCCTGTAAACCAAACCCAGTCTAATCTGGGACATCCTAGCCTCAACAGACAGGACCATAAATACTCCTGTAAGCCAAACCCAGTCTAATCTGGGACATCCTAGCCTCAACAGGCAGCCAGTTTAGTTCCTGAAACGACTCCATTTGGCTGATCCCTACCTACAGACAGAAACTAAAACAAGAAGCTCCCACACTGAGGTTTGTCCAACGCTGGTCCGACCAAGCTGATTCCACACTCCAAGACTGCTTCCATCACGTGGACTGGGATATGTTTCGTATTGCGTCAGACAACAACATTGACGAATACGCTGATTCGGTGTGCGAGTTCATTAGAACGTGCGTTGAAGATGTCGTTCCCATAGCAACGATTAAGACATTCCCTAACCAGAAACCGTGGATTGATGGCAGCATTCGCGTGAAACTGAAAGCGCGAACCACTGCTTTTAATCAGGGCAAGGTGACTGGTAACATGACCGAATACAAACAGTGCAGCTAATCCCTCCGCAAGGCTATCAAACAAGCTAAGCGTCAGTATAGAGACAAAGTAGAATCTCAATTCAACGGCTCAGACACGAGGTATGTGGCAGGGTCTACAGTCAATCATGGACTACAAGAAGAAAACCAGCCCAGTCACGGACCAGGATGTCTTGCTCCCAGGCAGACTAAACAACTTTTTTGCCTGCTTTGAGGACAATACAGTGCCACTGACACGGCCTGCAACGAAAACATGCGGACTCTCCTACACTGCAGTCGAGGTGAGTAAAACATTTAAACGTGTTAACCCTCGCAGGGCTGCAGGCCCAGATGGCATCCCCAGCCGCGCCCTCAGAGCATGCGCAGAACAGCTGGCTGGTGTGTTTACGGACATATTCAATCAATCCCTATACCAGTCTGCTGTTCCCACATGCTTCAAGAGGGCCACCATTGTTCCTGTTCCTAAGAAAGCTAAGGTAACTGAGCTAAACGACTACCGCCCCGTAGCACTCACTTCCGTTATCATGAAGTGCTTTGAGAGACTAGTCAAGGACCATATCACCTTCACCCTACCTGACACCCTAGACCCACTCCAATTTGCTTACCGCCCAAATAGGTCCACAGACGATGCAATCTCAACCACACTGCACACTGCCCTAACCCATCTGGACAAGAGGAATACCTATGTGAGAATGCTGTTCATCGACTACAGCTCGGCATTTAACACCATAGTACCCTCCAAGCTCGTCATCAAGCTCGAGACCCTGGGTCTCGACCCCGCCCTGTGCAACTGGGTACTGGACTTCCTGACGGGCCGCCCCCAGGTGGTGAGGGTAGGCAACAACATCTCCACCCCGCTGATCCTCAACACTGCGGCCCCACAAGGGTGCGTTCTGAGCCCTCTCCTGTACTCCCTGTTCACCCACGACTGCGTGGCCAGGCACGCCTCCAACTCAATCATCAAGTTTGCGGACAACACAACAGTGGTAGGCTTGATTACCAACAACGACGAGACGGCCTACAGGGAGGAGGTGAGGGCCCTCGGAGTGTGGTGTCAGGAAAATAACCTCACACTCAACGTCAACAAAACTAAGGAGATGATTGTGGACTTCAGGAAACAGCAGAGGGAACACCCCCCTATCCACATCGATGGAACAGTAGTGGAGAGGTTAGTAAGTTAAGTTCCTCGGCATACACATCACAGACAAACTGAATTGGTCCACACACACAGACAGCATCGTGAAGAAGGCGCAGCAGCGCCTCTTCAACCTCAGGAGGCTGAAGAAATTCGGCTTGTCACCAAAAGCACTCACAAACTTCTACAGATGCACAATCGAGAGCATCCTGGCGGGCTGTATCACCGCCTGGTACGGCAACTGCTCCGCCCACAACCGTAAGGCTCTCCAGAGGGTAGTGAGGTCTGCACAACGTATCACCGGGGGCAAACTACCTGCCCTCCAGGACACCTACACCACCCGATGTTACAGGAAAGCCATAAAGCTCATCAAGGAAAACAACCACCCGAGCCACTGCCTGTTCACCCCACTATCATCCAGAAGGCGAGGTCAGTACAGGTGCATCAAAGCTGGGACCGAGAGACTGAAAAACAGCTTCTATCTCAAGGCCATCAGGCTGATAAACAGCCACCACTAACATTGAGTGGCTGCTGCAAACACACTGACTCAACTCCAGCCACTTCAATAATGGGAATTGATGGGAAATGATGTAAAATATATCACTAGCCACTTTAAACAATGCTACCTAATATAATGTTTACATAACCTACATTATTAATCTCATATGTATACATATATACTGTACTCTATATCATCTACTGCATCTTTATGTAATACATGTATCACTAGCCACTTTAACTATGCCACTTTGTTTACATACTCATCTCATATGTATATACTGTACTCGATACCATCTACTGTATCTTGCCTATGCTGCTCTGTACCATCACTCATTCATATATCCTTATGTACATATTCTTTATCCCCTTACACTGTGTATAAGACAGTAGTTTTGGAATTGTTAGTTAGATTACTTGTTGGTTGTTACTGCATTGTCGGAACTCGAAGCACAAGCATTTCGCTACACTCGCATTAACATCTGCTAACCATGTGTATGTGACAAATAAAATTTGATTTGATTTGCCTATGTGAGTACGTGGACTCACCTTCAATACTACCCTGTTCAGCTTATTCTGGGCTATCTGGAGCTTCCCCTTCTTAAGTTTAGATAAGCCCCCAAACCAGGTACTTGTGAATCATACTCGTGAATCTCCCATAATTTTGAAAAGATCTAGATGATTTTTAGGCCGTATCGCCTAAAACCTTAGGGCATTCAATTTCAAACGTCTGGTAGTCATGTAGTGCTACATACCCTACATGATTTGGAACAAAGAATCACATCTTAAATATATTCCAAATATATTTCACAATCTTAAACCCCTGCAGGGTTGTCTTTTGTCTCATTGTTTAGTTCTCTTTTTCCTCTTTGTTTCTTTCTGATTCAACACCTGTTGTCCATATTGGGCTTTCACAGTCTGAAAGTGGCCCAAGGCCCAGTTAACCATGCATGCTCATTCTCATGCTCTTGGACAGCAATGCATTATACTTATTCGGACTCTTTTGCAGTGATTTACTTCTCTTTTCAGACTATTCTCTTTGGTGTTTTAAGCATTTTGTCATTGCTGAGGAGCACTTCATGATTTTACTTTGTATTGGTTTGGTTTGTTTTAGACACTTGACCATTTGTACTTTTGATTGCTTGAAAGAAATGTTTGTCCTCCGATGCTCTCAGATTGCCTTCATATTGCAGATGACTAAAACCTTTTGCAAACAAGTAATTCTGTCTGCTCAAAATATTAAATAGATTTTTGTCACAGAATTTTGTCATTTGACCCAAGTCTCAAACCTGTCAAACTACCTGGCAACATTTACATAAGTGGAAAAACTTTTAACAGTTTTAAATGAAAAAAAAAATGATGGTAGACTGCTTTGTTCTTCCACATCATACACAACTATAATGTGCTCCTGAATTTACAAATGGAAGACTCTGTTCTCAGTGACTACAGTCTCCAGGAACCCAACCTGCCAGCCATCTCTGCTACCCTAAGGCCATATAGCCTAGCAGGGTAGTGCACATCAACAGGTGGAGGAGGTGTCCTCCACATCAATGTGATCTGAGTCTAAAGCTCACTAGATCTATGCAGATGCAACATTCTGATTGTTTTTCTTCACAAAAGGGGCGGCTCCTTGTAATATGCTCCTGCATTCAACATACTTTTTCCTACCTGAAAATTGAGACGCTCCGTATCATTCCTTCCGCAGCCATGGAGGTAATGTTGTCACTTGGTTCCTTGATCTAATCTATTGGCTATATAGGAAATTCATCAAAGTAGCATATTTTCCATTGATAACCAAATATAATCTCAGAGACTATTCAAATTGTTAACCAAACAACAAGAATCCAACCAAAAAGTTATTTTGTTTAGAAGTATTAACTTGCAATTACAGACTATTGGTAGATCCTGCTGTAGCCATCTAGCTAGCCATGTGCTTTTTTTTCTCTGGGACCAAAACATGATGATACTCTATGTTTTAGCTGATATTGGAATGAATACACAAGCAGCATATCAAACTGGGATAATGTTTTAGGTTACACTCGCAGGTATAAGAACATTAGTGGTGCTTGCCTACGGAGCTGTGAGGGGAACGGCACCGCAGTACCTCCAGGCTCTGATCAGGCCCTACACCCAAACAAGGGCACTGCGTTCATCCACCTCTGGCCTGCTCGCCTCCCTACCACTGAGGAAGTACAGTTCCCGCTCAGCCCAGTCAAAACTGTTCGCTGCTCTGGCCCCCCAATGGTGGAACAAACTCCCTCACGACGCCAGGACAGCGGAGTCAATCACCACCTTCCGGAGACACCTGAAACCCCACCTCTTTAAGGAATACCTAGGATAGGATAAAGTAATCCTTCTCACCCCCCCCCTTAAATGATTTAGATGCACTATTGTAAAGTGGCTGTTCCACTGGATGTCATAAGGTGAATTCACCAATTTGTAAGTCGCTCTGGATAAGAGCGTCTGCCAAATGACTTAAATGTAAATGTAAAATTAGCCAGGTCATGTTTTTTTTATTATAAATTGGATTATTTCCCATGGAGATGTGGGAATCTAAAAAGGCTGCCAGCTAGCTACTACTAGCAAGGGAAGGCGACTCTTCTTATTGCCCCCTTGTGAATGGTAGTGGGACCGGCGAGGATATCATGTTTCCAAAAGGTGTCCGCTACTCCAAAACTCCCACTCCACTCACGTGCACGCACGCATGTAGTTAAGTTTCACTATATTGGATCACTCCAATATATTGGTATCACTCCGCGGCAGAGGGATACATCCGAGGTGAGGATTTACAGGATTTACTCCCGTGTACACCCGTGTTACGGCTGGGGCCCGCCCCCATATATAGACCCCATGGCCGCGACACACGTTCTCTTTCATTTTCTCGGCGGATGTCCGTATGGTTTGAGGTACAAACTTTCTGAAGTTCGCTTGGTAAGTCACTGGTAAGTGTAATATCTTGTGTGGGAGTATACTCACTGTCTGTTTGCAGCCTGGGGTTGCTGGCCCTTCCTCTTGAGTGCTCCACTCGCTGCACGTGGTTGATCTGTGTCTTCCGCCTGTGGTTTGTACTTGTGTTTCATTAGCGTAACACTACGACTTTGTGTGCATCCGTTAATATGATGGCTCTTGCTGCCACAAACTGTAATTTACCATACACAACTTGCCGACTGGCTTATTCTATTAGTGTGTTGTGAATAGCTTTAACATGCTGCTCTCCACGCCTATGCTCTGCTAATTACCCCGCAGGTTTTTTTCTTGTTCTTTTCCCTGTAGAGTGTAAGAGAATCGTGGTGGGCTTTCCACTATGTTGAGACATTAACTTTGGAGTTCCTTAACTTCTTTAAACTCCCCATCCCGGATCCGGGATCGTGACTAAAGCCTCAGGCTCATTAGCATAACGCAACGTTAACGATTTCTGAAAATCGCAAATAAAATGAAAATAATGCGCCTGCTCTCAAGCTTAGCCTTTTCTTAACAACACTGTCATCTCAGATTTTCAAAATATGCTTTTGAACCATAGCAATTGACTAATTTGTGTAAGAGTATGCTAAGCTAGCTTAGCATTTTGAGTAGCATTTGCACGCAACATTTTCACAAAAACCAGATAACCAAATAAATAAAATCATTTACCTTTGAAGAGCTTCGGATGTTTTCAATGAGGAGACTCTCAGTTACATAGCAAATGCGCAGTTTTTTCCTGAAAGCGTCTGTGTGTAGGAGAAATCGCTCCGTTTTGTACATCACATTTGGCTACCGAAACGAACCGAAAATTCAGTCACCTACAACGTCAAACCTTTTCCGAATTAACTCCATAATATCGACCGAAACATGGCAAACGTTGTTTGGAATCAATCCTCAAGGTGTTTTTTCACATATCTCTTCATTGATATATCGTTCGTGGAAGCCTGCATTCTTCTCTGAATTCTGTGGAAAAATACTTGCAGCTGACTTTTGCGCACCAATTTCGGCGCAGGACACCGGGCGGACACCTGGTAAATGTGGTCTCTTATGGTCAATCTTCCAATGATATGCCTACAAATACGTCACAATGCTGCAGACACCTTGGGAAAGCGACAGAAAGGGCAGACTTACTCCTCTCGCATTCACAGCCATATAAGGAGACAATGGAAAACAGAGCCTCAGAAATCCTGCTCATTTCCTGGATGCCGTCTCATCTTGGTTTTGCCTGAAGCTCACGTTCTAGGGCACGCACAGAAAATATCTTTGCAGTTCTGGAAACGTCAGAGTGTTTTCTTTTCAAAGCTACCAATTATATGCATAGTCGAGCATCTTTTTGTGACAAAATATCTTGTTTAAAACGGGAACGTTTTTCATCCAAAAATGAAATTGCGCCCCTAGAGTTTCAACAGGTTAACCTCTTACACTTATGGTGGCACTATTTCATTTTTGGAAGAAAAACGTTCCCGTTTTAAACAAGATATTTTGTCACAAAAAGATGCTCGACTATGCATATAATTGCTACTGTTCGAAAGAAAACACTCTGACGTGTCCAGAAATACAAATATCTTCTCTGTGCGTGCCCTTTAACGTGAGCTTCAGGCAAAACCAAGATGACTTGGCATCCAGGAAATGACAAGGATTTTTGAGGCTCTGTCTTTCATGATCTCCTTATATGGCTGTGAACGCAAGAGGAATGAGTCTGCCCTTTCTGTCGTTTCCCAAGGTGTCTGCAGCATTGTGACGTATTTGTAGGCAGATCGTTGGAAGATTGACTATAAGAGACCACATTTACCACGTGTCCGCCCGTGTCCTGCGCGAAATTGGTGCAAAAGTCACCTGCCAGTATTTTTCCATGGGGCACAGAGAGAAGCAAGCTTCCACGAACTGCATGTCAATGAAGAGATATGTGAAAAAACACCTTGAGGATTGATTCCAAACAACTCGATATTATGTAGTTAATCCGGAAAAAGTTTCACGTTGTAGGTCGGTTCGACTAGCCAGGCGCAATGTAGAAAACGGAACGATTTCTCCTACACACAGACGCTTTCAGGAAACACTGCGCATTTGGTATGTGGCTGGGAGTCTCCTCATTGAAAACATCAGAAGCTCTTCAAAGGTAAATGATTTTATTTATTTGGTTATCTGGCTTTTTTGTGAAAATGTTGCGTGTACATGCTACACAAAATGCTATGCTAGCTTTGCATACTCTTACACAAATTAGTCAATTTCTATGGTTCAAAAGCATATTTTGAAAATCTGAGATGACAGTGTTGTTAAGAAAAGGCTAAGCTTGAGAGCAAACGCATTATTTTAATTTTATTTGCGATTTTCAGAAATCGTTAACGTTGCGTTATGCTAATGAGCCTGAGGCTTAGTCACAATCCCGGATCCGGGATGGGGAGTTTCAAGAGGTTTTAACAGAGTTACTCCATCATATGGTGCTGTTTTTACTGCTTGGATATTAAACCGGCTCGGTAATATTGCAGTTGGCGTAAAACAAAAAAAATGAATAAATCAAATCCATTACCTGGTTGGTGTTTTTTTGTCTGCCTGCTTTTCCCCATTTTTTGCAGAGGTATTGGGTAATTTATCCCTCACCGGGTTCCTATTCCTCCAAGCGGGTCACGACATAAGGTCCCTCAGGGACCCCTGCTCCGTGGCCTTGTTGGCTTGGCTGAGCATATGGCTTCCCTTTGTGACAGGTGTGATCCCCCCTGGAGATCCGCATACCTCGCGTATGCACCGCCTGGGTTTGAGCCACGCGGAGAGGGCGGTGGAGCACCCTACTGGATGCGTGTTTTGTGTGGTGATCTCAGAATGCCTGCGCGAGCCATCAAAGGCAGAGCCCATCTGCTGCTAGTACTGGACGAGGGCAGGAGTTGTACCGATGGGACCACCTTGAACGGAGGGCGCATGTCCTGCATCAGGAGGTTGATAGGTTCAATGGTGACGACAGCTGTTCCCTGTTGGCCAGTGATAGGCTGTTCTTGATGTCACTGTTCACCGTGAGCGGGGCTACCAGGCTGACAGGCCATCAGAAGCCTGCAGAGGATCTTACTCACTCGGGTAGCCACTGCACTGGACATCAAACTGGTGGACAGTGATGACTCTCCATCTGTCCCCATCTCTGCTGAGTTCCACGACGCGAGCTGGACCTCTGACAGGGGTTGCTTCCAACTCACAGCAGAGACTGGACCATGGAGTTATGTTGCGGATGCAGTTACTCGGCCTCCTTAATACCCGACCATGGACATCATGATAGCTGCCATGGTCCTCCCGGACCAGGAGATTATAGGGCGGAACCCACGACTGAAGCCGGGACCCCCCAGAGTCTTGAGATGGACTTGAAAGCCACATCTGGGTCCTTCTGCTCTCTTGGCAGCCTTACCAACGCAGCCATACTGCTGCAGGCCTACCTGTAGACTCTGTTACCCAGGGGTTGAAGAGGTTCTGAGGTTCTGGAGCAGTATGGTTCTGGAGCAGACCGATAAGGTTCGTAGGGACTGGGAGACCCTGAGACAGTTAATGCCACCTCCTCAGGCCCCGGGTCCAAGGCAGATGGACTGTCTCCACCCACCTGCACCCAAACGATGGTGGGGTCCCTCTCATGCCCGATCCTGCCCCATCGTGCTGAGGGACGACAGCGGGGAGGGGCACAGCCTAACCTGTTAACCGTCACCACCATAGGAACATGCCTGGGGGACCCAGGCCCTTGGGGCACCAGAGGAGAGGAAGGCCCCGGCAGGATCCCTGACACACCCTTCCCCGCCCTCAGCCGCTTCTCCAGGTCTCAAAGGGCATAGTTGAAGGAGGGTGTGGAGTCCCCCTGGGTTTTGTCCATAATGCTCAAGGGGTACCGACTCCAATTCCGGTGCCCGTCCTTCAGGGGCCTTCGTGTCACCACTGTGGCCGACCCCCTGAAGAAGAACCCTCACTCCTGGACAAGGGGTTGTGCCTGAGTCATGCAGGGTGCAGTATGTCCTCCAATACCTGCAGTTTCACTTGGATGAGGACTTGGCAGCCTCTACACTAGGAGAGTATTTGCCTGCTATATCTGCCTGCCATGTGGGGTGGATGGACAGGCCAGTGAGGCGCCATCTCTTGGTCTCCAGGTTTATGAAGGGGGTTCATCGCCTGCACCCAGCTAGGACCCGCTCAATGGCGAGCTGGGATCTGGATGTGGTCTTGGCAGCTTTGGCAAAGCTTCCTTTTGAACCATTGGAGTCTGCCTCCCTAAAACACCTCTCTTTGAAGGTGGCTTTCTTGGTAGCGATTTACTCCCATGAAGAGGGTGGGTGAGCTCCATGATCTTTCGGTAAGTTCCGAGTGCTACCGCCCCAACCCTTCATTCCTCTTAAATGTTCTGTCAGACAGGCATGTGAACATCTCTTTTATCCTGTCTGCTTACGACCCCCCGGCAATGGTGGGGGAGTCTGGGCCTCTCTCCGGCATGCTGTACCCTGTGCAGGCACTGGCTGCCTATGTGGAGCGGACACAGTCAGCGAGAACAACAGACCAGCTCTTTGTCTGCTATAGTGAGAGAGTCCTGGGGGCTGGGCTATCAAAGCAGAGGCTCTCTCACTGGATCGTGGACACGATTACAACAGCATACCGCCTGCCTGGCAGGCCAGTGCTGGGATCTGTGGTGGACCCTTCATCACGAGGTGTGGCTTCGTCCTGGGCTCTACTGAGAGGAGAGCCGCCTCGCTGACATCTGTGCTGCGGCCAGCTGGTCTTCCTTTTGCACCTTTGCTTGGTACTATCAAGTAAATGTGGCATCTCCCTCTGCGGTTGGTTCAGCGGTCCTGTGTGTTGCCTCCCCTTCCCAGGGACTGTGCAAGGAACCCACTTCCACATTGACTGCCCTTGTGTCTTGGTCCCGCGCTGGGTCTTTAACGCTGGCCTGGCCTCTCTAGCACCGACTAACTCTGGTACGGGTATACCAATATATTGGAGTGATCCAATATAGTGAAACATAATGAAGGTTACGCATGTAACCACGGTTATGTGAGCTATATGGATCACTCCAATCCTCTACGGTGCTAGAGGCGCCTCAAAATGATGTAGAGAACCTGTGTCGCGGCCATGGGTTCTATATATAGCCGTGACACAGGTGTACACGGGAGTAAACCTGTAAATCCTTACCTCCAATATATTGGATTGATCCATATAGCTCACATAACCGTGGTTACATACGTAACCTTCGATCAAGAGTGAAGCTTGTAGTAACAGCGCAACACAGCATAGTAGCAGGGAGGTAGCTGCAGACAGACACACTAGCTACCCTCCTCTTTTGTGTTGCCATGCACCATTCATGTAGAAAATGGCTGCTGCAGTCAGAGCAGAGAGATACTACAGTGTACAGCAGTTATACTACAGTGTACAGCAGTTATACTGCACTCTGACTGCAATATTGTTTTCGTAAGGGTGCTGTCAGTGCTATATGTTAAAGATACATACGGTACAAAGGCTCTAGGCCAATTTGTTTCTGCACATTCAGGTGCATACAGGATGAGACATAATCTCTTGCAGGATTAGCCATAATCTCAGGTGCTCTATTCCCCAGCTGTATGTTACAGTTAGTACAGCAGTGCTAGCCTACAGTTGAAGTCGGAAGTTTACATTCACGTAGGTTGGAGTCATTTAAACTCATTTTTCAACCACTCCACAAATTTCTTGATAACAAACTATAGTTTTGGCAAATTGTTTAGGACATCTACTTTGTGCATGACACAAATAACACAAGTAACACAAGCTTGACATCATGGGAAAATTAAAGAAAATCAGCCAAAACCTCAGAAAAAAATTGTAGACCCCCACAAGTCTGTTTCATCCTTGGGAGCAATTTCCAAATGCATGAAGGTACCACGTTCATCTGTACAAACAATAGTATGCACGTATAAACACAGTGGGACCACGCAGCCATCATACCGTTCAGGAAGGAGACTCGTTCTGTCTCCTAGAGATGAACATACTTTGGTGCGAAAAGTGCAAATCAATCCCAGAACAACAGCAAAGGACCTTGTGAAGATGCTGGAGGAAACGGGTACAAAGGTATCTACATCCACAGTAAAACAAGTTATATATTGACATAACCCGAAAGGCCGCTCAACAAGGAAGAAGCCACTGCTCCAAAACCGCCATATAAAAGCCAGACTACAGTTTACAACTGCATATGGAGAAATGTCCTCTGGTCTGATGAAACAAAAACAGAACTGTCTGGCCATAATGACCATTGTTATGTTTGGAGGAAAAAGGAGGAGTCTTGCAAGCCAAAGAACTCCATACCAACCGTGAAGCACAGGGGTGGCAGTATCATGTTGTAGGGGTGCTTCACTGCAGGAGGAACTGATGAACTTCACAAAAGAGATGGCATAATGAGGCCAGGAAAATTATGTGGATATATTGAAGCAACATCTCAAGACATCAGTCAGGAAGTTAAAGCTTGGTTGCAAAAGGGTCTTCCAAATGGACAATGACCCCAAGCATACTACCAAAATTGTGGCAAAATGGCTTAAGGACGACAAAGTCAAGGTATTGGAGTGGCCATCACAAAGCCCTGACCTCAATCCTATAGAAAATTGGTGGGCAGAACTTAAAAAGTGTGTGCGGGCAAGGAGGCCTACAAACCTGACTCAGTTACACCAGCTCTGTCAGGAGGAATGGACCAAAATTCACCCAACATATTGTGGGAAGCTTGTGGAGGACTACCCAAAACATTTGACTCAAGTTAAACAATTTAAAGGCAATGCTACCAAATACTTATCGAGTGAATGTAAACTTCTGACCCACTAGGAATGTGATGAAAGAAATAAAAGCTGAAATAAATCATTCTCTCTACTATTATTCTGACTTTTCACATTCTTAAAATAAAGTGGTGATCCTAACTGACCTAAGACAGGGAATTTGTACTTGGATTAAATGTCAAGATTTGCGAAAAACTGAGTTTAAATGTATTTGGCTAAGGTGTATGTAAACTTCCCGACTTCAACTGTATATGGTCAGAGAGCCTTCAATACTGTATTCCCCCATATTGTGCCTCTTGTCCTCTAACCGTCATCAGCCAGAGAGAAAAGTTTACTGGCATTCAGCACTGCAGGAGGTCCAAAGTCAATAGTCCTGTCCACGTCACTCCCTTATTGAACATCCACTATAGTGAGCTAGCTAGCCGCTACAAAGGCTACAATTGGTAGCTCTGAACCAAGAAAACATGTTTCACATTAGGCCTGTGTTTCCAGTGTTTGAAGAATACTGTCAGTGGACACGTTGCATGTGTCATCTTGTGTCTTTGCACACTGAACCACTTTTTGTATAGTTTTTGTATTTGGGAATTGTTTGTGCATGTAATTTATTTATTTATTTTTTACCTTTATTTTACTAGGCAAGTCAGTTAAGAACAAATTCTTATTTTCAATGACGGTCCAGGAACAGTGGGTTAACTGCCTGTTCAGGGGCAGAATGACAGATTTTGTACCTTGTCAGCTCAGGGATTTGAACTTGCAACCTTTCGGGTTACTAGTCCAATGCTCTAACCACTAGGCTAGCCTGTCGCCCCATGAGTGAATATGCTATGCATTCTTTTTACCCATGAAATGTATGTTTCCCACATATTTGTTTTTTGCACGTCTTCAGTGTTTCTTTCTTTACGAAGAGATCATGTCACTGAAGGAGAGAGTTGGTTTATTTGGACTAGACAGTCAGTACCCCTGTGTCTGACTCTGAATGTCCCCCAGCCATTATCTACTGCTGCATGTGATAAAGTGGCTATGATGTGGAGCTGTGAGCAAAACAACGGAGAGCAGGCTTTACATCTCTATTAGTGCAGTGCTTTGGACAGGCCAACAGATAACCTATAAATAAGGGCAGTCAAGTCAGGAAACATAGCCATCCTCTAATCTTATCTCCTTCCTCTCAGGCTGAGGCTATTGCTATGCGTGGCTGGCTGTCACAGTGGACCATGCGCTTGGTAACGTCATGTCACAAACCCCATATATAAATCTACCGGTTCTAACGGAACGACAGGTTGTCTTGCATTTTACACTGTGTCCCTAAATATAGCAGACCTGCCTGAAGAACTACACATAGCCGGGATTTAAAAGAGAAGGTAACTCCAGACATAGGGCCCTATCAATTTGAAGAGTTCTGTTACCTACTTCATCCATTTTTTATTTTTGCGAAAGGGAGTGGCTCCTAATCTGGGGGAAATTCTCATGGTATCTTGGGGGAATTTGGATTTGAAATCAAACAATGACTGTGAGAAAGTGCAGATTGTCGGCTTTAACTTGAAGGTATCTTCATCCTTATCGTGTGAACTGCTTCAGAAATTACAGCACAAATGTCATATCCCCAAAATGCTAATCACCCCCGTTATTGTAATGGTGAGAGGTTAGCATGTCTTGCGGGTATGATATTTTTTGCGTCTAACTTTCTCACTTATCATTATTCAAGATTCATTCAGGATTATCCGTAATCATGGTATCTGCCACATTATTGTAGAAGTGATTAGAAACATATTATATTGTTATTTACAATTAAAAGTGACTCCAAAATGACACAACACATTATTTACCATTAATTTCTATTGGGCACAAAATAATCTGAACCACAACCAAAACAAACAGCAGATGCATCCAACCAACCTGTAGTCACAAGCTTGATGTAGTCATTGTGTGCTATGCATATGGGATCAAATTTGCTACTTTCATACACATATAAGTGAATTTGTCCCAATACTTTTGAGGGGGGACTATGCACTGTTGTAATTTAAAAAAAATTCACCCGATATGGATGAAAATACCCTCACATTAAAGCTGACAGTCTTCATGTTAACCTCATAGTCATTGTTTGATTTCAAATCCAAACTTTTGGAGTATAGAGCCAAAAGAAGAAGAAATGCTTCACTGTCCCAATAATTACAGAGGGCACTGTAAATACACCATGGCTGCCAAAGTTTTTGTATTTATTTTGTAATACCAATTACCCCACCAAAGACATTCTTTAAAAAAGTATAATCGGTCATATCAGACTTTAAATGGGCAAATACAATTCCTAGAATAAAAAGGACATCTTCCTTGTAATTGTATCAACATGCAACCCAAAGGTCAAAGGATAATGCGAAGCGCATGAACAACTTCAGAGTTAAAAACACTATAACAATATGGAAGAAAATTAAATGTGTTCTACAAGAACCAATATCACTCCCTAAAAACACAACCTTATGGGGAACAATCCTTGGATAGCTTTTCAGAATTCACCGATAAATTGGTCCACATGGAAAACTAAAGGAATAGAAACCGGAAATACATTTATTTCCATGACAGAATTAAAAAGTAATTTTGGACTGACCAATCTAGATAGTTTCAAATAAATGCAACTTAAGAGTAACATTTCACAATTTTTATTTGTCATCTTTTGGATATCAGAGTAACCTGCAGAAATCTAATTTGAGTCAGAAAAGGATGTTCATATGATAGGGAAGATATACAAAACCTTGCAGAGAGCATATCCAACTGACCATCTCTTAGAAGAAATTCTAAACTATTGGAACCAAGATTTAAAAAGGAACTGATGTTGGCACAAGATGGAAGGAACATTGGAGTATAACTAACAAAATTACAGTTAATGAAAGTTTACGCTTAATCTAGTATAAACTAATGTATATAATTTATTATACAAGACAAAATTCACAAATTCTGCAGCACATAGTCATCTTTTTTTATGGTGCATTTTTAAAAATGTAACTAGGCAAGTCAGTTAAGAACAAATTCTTATTTACAATGACACACTAGGAAGAGTGGGTTAACTGTTCAGGGCAGAACAACAGATTTTTACCTTGTCAGCTCAGGGATTCGAGCCACCAACCTTTCGGTTAGTGGCCCAATGCTCCAACCACTAGGCTAACTGCCATACAATCTACTTGCAGTGAAGCTGCTCAACATTTACATTACATTCAGTCATCTAGCAGATACTCCCATCCAGAACGACACACAGGAGCAACCAGATCTCCCACCAAGTGAATCTGGGACATGAAACAGCGACCTCTCGGTGCAAAAGCTCCCAACGTCCAGGCCATGAACCAATCACATTTCCACACATTTCCCCTCGAGAGCTGCCCCTCAACCGTCAAAGACCCCCCCCCCCCCAAATATATATTAAAACAATTCTAAAATATGATATTCACAATGTCACTCACACACACTTGATTGAATGGACTTGTCATTCGCACAGTATTGACAAAAAAGTGCATTTGATCTAAATATGGGTAAACGAGGACATTTAGTGGTAACTAAAGATTTTATGCATGAGCATTCAATGCAATGAGAGATATTTTTGAAGCAGGTATTTACTTTGCCGAAATGATCTCGATCTATTCTCAATCTTTAAATGGGTAAGAAGCCCGGGCGTGGAATGCAAGCCGCCCACTGCATGGATGGGGATTCGGCACTGGGCTCTTAGCTTGCCTCTACTGAGAGAATACTGGTTAGTTTATTTTCCTCCGCTTACTAATATGCTACAATTCAATGGGTTGTCTCGTCTGATCTGAGGTCGTAGTCAAAGTGATGGAGTGTGGCCGGGCGCCCGGGCTCACCTTCTCAGTTCAGGTCGGAGATCCGTGGCCCAAACCTAAGCCTGAGCGCTTCCCCGAGAACTGCATACATAGTGCGGGCAGCACAACGAGTCCACCGGATGCCACGCCCGACCATGCAGCGAACGTGGGTGCCTCCCGCCCATGGAAGGAAGGGAAGGGTGCACGGGGGAGGGGAGAGAGAACCGAGGCCCACTCCCACCGAGCCGTCTTGGTCTGCACTTAGGGGGACGAAGGCCACACGGAGGTGGCCTGCGACTCCCCCAGCCATGGAACCCCAGGGGTTCCTATTGATGGCAAATCGACCCTCAGACAGGCCTCAAGGTGCGTTCAAAGTGTTGATGATCAATGTGTCCTGCAGTTCACATTAGCTCTCACAGCTAGCTGCATTCTTCATCGACGCACCAGCCAAGTGATCCACCCCTAAGGGTTGTACTCTTTTGTTTTTATGCAGAGGCTGGTGGCTAGGCAGTGTTAGGAAGGTCACCCATCTGTCCTTTACCAGAGCGAGAGGCCACAGTTCACAGAGCAAAAAGGTTTGAGGTTGAAATGACAGCGTGCGGGTGCTCCTGATGAGATGACAGGAAGGGAGACATTAAACCCCTGCCTGCGCCGGGGCGGGGGAGCAGCCGCCAGCTGTCAGCTGTGCCGGCGGCTGGCAAACCGTTAAGGATCCTTCCGCAGTTTCGCCTACGGAAACCTTGTTACCAATTTTACTTTCTCTAGATAGTTAAGTTTGATCGTCTTCTCAGCGCTCCGTGACCGACCCCGGCAGGGCCGATACAAGGACCTCACTAAACCATCCGATCGGTAGTAGCGACAGTCGGTGTGTACAAAGGGCAGGGACTTATGATCCGCGCTTACTGGGAATTCCTTGTTCCTGGGAAATAATTGCATTCCCCAATCCCTATCATGAGTGGGGTTCGGCGGGTTACCCATGCCTCTCTCGGCAAAGGGTATACACATACTGATCTGCTGAGTGCAGCCCTGGACATGTAAGGGCATCACAGACCTGTTATTGCTCAATCTCGTGTGGCTGAATGCCACTTGTCCATCTAAGAAGTTGGACACCGACTGCTCAGGCCCGAATAACTAGTTAGCATGCTGAAGTCTAGTTTGTCAAAACCGGATGCAGTTTGATCACCATCTTAAGTGTAGGTCCAATTAACTAACGTTGCCTCCTCTGCCCTCGAATTAGCTTGAGGGAGTGAGTGAAGAACTTGATCTCTTGTGGGATTGATATGACCCACAATCATTGCAAACTAATCAGGTAGCCGCAAAGTGTCACATTTAATCATTCTCTCAAACAGCTTCATGAGATGGTCAGCTGGAATGCATTTCAATTAACAGGTGTGCATTGTTAAAAGTTCATTTGTGGATTGCTTTCCCTTAATGTGTTTGAGCCAATCAGTTGTGTTGTGACAAGGTAGGGGTGGTATACAGAAGATAGCCCTATTAGGTAATAGACCAAGTCCATATTATGGCAAGAACAGCTCAAATAAGCAGAGATAAATGGCAGTCCATCATTACTTTAAGACATGAAGCTCAAGCAAACCTGAACATTTCAAGAACATTAAGTTTCTTCAAGTGCAGTTGCAAAAAGTATCAAGCGCTATAATGAAACTGGCTCTCATGACCGCCACAGGAAAGTAAGACCCAGAGTTCTCTGCTGCAGAGGATAAGTTCAGCCAGTTACCAGCCTCAAAAATATTGCAGCCCAAATAAATGCTTCAGAGTTCAAGTAACAGACACATTTCAACATCAATTGTTCAGAGGAGACTGCATGAATCAGGTCTTCATGGTCAAATTGCTGCCAAGAAACCACTACGGACATCAATAAGAAGAGACTTGCTTGGGCCAAGAAACACAAGCAATGGCCATTAGACTGGTAGAAATCTGTCCTTTGGTAAAATTTTAGATTTTTGGTTCCAAAAATCACTAACCTCAACCCAATTGAGATGGTTTGGGATGTGTTGGACCACAGAGTGAAGGAATAGCAGCCAACAAGTGCTCAGCATATGTGGGAGCTCCTTCAAGACTGTTGGAAAAGCATTCCAAGGGAAGCTGGTTGAGAGAATGCCAAAAGCGTGCAACGCTGTCAAGGCAAATGGTGGATCCTTTGAAGGATCTAAAATATATTTTGATTTGTTTAAAACTTTTGTATGAGTAGGTGTGTCCAAACTTTTGACTGGTACTATATGACATTGATTTTATTGTTGTAAAATCGTCTCAGTCTCGTAGTGAGGAGCCTTTAAAATATAACTAGCTTCATAAACATATTTTAGGGAATTCTGAAATGTATTGGAATAAATGACCAAATTATAAAACTAGCTAGCCAGCTATGAGTAACTGTACGGTGGCTAGCTAGCTACGCTAGCTTGCTAGGTACATTAATAGCTTTAGGTTGGTTGTTTTTAAACTGAATTTCAACATTTCCACCAGAGACATTGCCTCTCTAATCATCACTCTCTCTCCCTTGGGCAAGGGACATGTAAGGTACATTCGGATATGACGATATAAAATGTAATTCAAGGGCTGAGGGTTTAGGGCCGAGGGCTGTCTACTTTGAATTTGGCCTGCAGCCCTGGTCACAGATTAGGAGACACTCCCTTTGCAAAAAGAGTAGTGTGTAGTTCCAGGAGTTAGATATACCACTACAGTGCCTTGCAAAAGTATTCATGCCCCTTGGATTTCTTCCCATTGTATTGTGTTACAAAGTGGGATTAAAATAGTTTTAATAGTAAAAAAATATATACACTGCTCAAAAAAATAAAGGGAACACTTAAACAACACAATGTAACTCCAAGTCAATCACACTTCTGTGAAATCAAACTGTCCACTTAGAAAGCAACACTGATTGACAAATAATGTCACATTCTGTTGTGCAAATGGAATAGACAACAGGTGGAAATTATATGCAATTAGCAAGACACCCCCAATAAAGGAGTGGTTCTGCAGGTGGTGACCACAGACCGCTTCTCAGTTCCTATGTTTCCTGGATGATGTTTTGGTCACTTTTGAATGCTGGAGGTGCTTTCACTCTAGTGGTAGCATGAGACAGAGTCTACAACACACAAGTGGCTCAGGTAGTAAAGCTCATCCAGGATGGCACATCAATGCGAGCTGTGGCAAGAAGGTTTGCTGTGTCTGTCTACGTAGTGTCCAGAGCATGGAGGCGCTACCAGGAGACAGGCCAGTACATCAGGAGACGTGGAGGAGGCCGTAGGAGTGCAACAACCCAGCAACAACCCAGCAGAACCGCTACCTCCGCCTTTGTGCAAGGAGGAGCACTGCCAGAGCCCTGCAAAATGACCTCCAGTAGGCCACAAATGTGCATGTGTCTGCTCAAACGGTCAGAAACAGACTCCATGAGGGTGGTATGAGGGCCCGACGTCCACAGATTTACAGCCCAACACCATGCAGGACGTTTGGCATTTGCCAGAGAACACCAAGATTGGCAAATTCGCCACTGGCGCCCTGTGCTTTTCACAGATGAAAGCAGGTTCACACTGAGCATATGTGACAGAGTCTGGAGACGCCATGGAAAACGTTCTGATGCCTGCAACATCCTCCAGCATGACCGGTTTGGCGGTGGGTCAGTCATGGTGTGGGGTGGCATTTCTTTGGGGGGCCGCACGGCCCATGTGCTCGCCAGAGGTAGCCTGACTGCCATTAGGTACCGAGATGAGATCCTCAGACCCCTTGTGAGACCATATGCTGGTGCGGTTGGCCCTGGGCTCCTCCTAATGCAAGACAATGCTAGACCTCATGTGGCTGGAGTGTGTCAGCAGTTCCTGCAAGAGGAAGGCATTGATGCATTGATGCTATTTTTCAGACCTGAATCCAATTGAGCACATCTGGGACATCATGTCTCGCTCCATCCACCAACGCCACGTTGCACCACAGACTGTCCAGGAGTTGGCGGATGCTTTAGTCCAGGTCTGGGAGGAGATCCCTCAGGAGACCATCCGCCACCTCATCAGGTGCATGCCCAGGTGTTATAGGGAGGTCTTACAGGCATGTGGAGGCCACACACACTACTGAGTCTCATTTTGACTTGTTTTAAGGACATTACATCAAAGTTGGATCAGCCAGTAGTGTGGTTTTCCACTTTAATTTTGAGTGTGACTCCAAATCCAGACCTCCATGGGTTGATCAATTTGATTTCCATTGATAATTTTTGTTTGATTTTGTTGTCAGCATATTCAACTATGTAAAGAAAAAAGTATTTAATAAGAATATTTCATTCATTCAGATCTAGGATGTGTTATTTTAGTGTTCCCTTTATTTTTTTGAGCAGTGTATATATATATATATATATATATATATATATATATATATATATATATATATATATAACAATACACTCTAATGTCAAAGTGGAAGAACAATTATATACACTACCGTTCAAAAGTTTGGGGTCACTTAGAAATGTCCTTGTTTTCCATGAAAACATACTTGAAATGAGTTGCAAAATGAATAGGAAATATAGTCAAGATGTTGATCAGGATATAAATAATGATTTTTAATTGAAATAATAATTGTGTCCTTCAATCTTTGCTTTCGTCAAAGAATCCTCCATTTGCAGCAAATATAGCCTTGCAGACCTTTGGCATTCTAGTTGTACATTTGTTGAGGTAATCTGAAGAGATTTCACCCCATGCTTCCTGAAGCACCTCCCACAAGTTGGATTGGCTTGATGGGCACTTCTTACGTACCATACGGTCAAGCTGCTCCCACAACAGCTCAATAGTGTTGAAATCCGGTGACTGTGCTGGCCACTCCATTATAGACTGAATACCAGCTTACAGCTTCTTCCCTAAATAGTTATTGCATAGTTTGGAGCTGTGCTTTGGATCATTGTCCTGTTGTAGGAGGAAATTGGCTCCAATTTAGCACCGTCCACAGGATATGGCACGGCGTTGCAAAATGGAATGATCGCCTTCCTTCTTCAACATCCCTTTTACACTGTACAAATCTCCCACTT
Source organism: Oncorhynchus masou masou (assembly GCF_036934945.1). Lineage (NCBI taxonomy): Eukaryota > Metazoa > Chordata > Actinopteri > Salmoniformes > Salmonidae > Oncorhynchus > Oncorhynchus masou. The sequence goes on along the minus strand of NC_088242.1, from coordinate 80,195,020 downwards.
ATCTACCACTAAAGCACTCCCAGTCCATCACATTGCCTCCACCATGCTTGACAGATGGCGTCAAGCATTCCTCCAGCATCTTTTCATTTTTCTGCGTCTCACAACCGTTCTTCTTTGTGATCCGAAAACCTCAAACTTAGATTTGTCTGTCCACAACACTTTTTTCCAGTCTTCCTCTGTCCAGTGTCTGTGTTATTTTGCCCATCTTAATCTTTTCTTTTTATTGGCCAGTCTGAGATATGGCTTTTTCTTTGCAACTCTGCCTTGAAGGCCAGCATCCTGGAGTCTCCTGTTCACTGTTGACGTTGAGACTGGTGTTTTGTGGGTTTTACTTAATGAAGCTGCCAGTTGAGGACTTGCGAGTCGTCTATTTCTCAAACTAGACACTAATATCCTTGTCCTCTTGCTCAGTTGTGCACGGGGGCCTCCAACTCCTCTTTCTATTCTGGTTAGGGACAGTTTGTGCTGTACTGTGAAGGGAGTAGTATACAGCATTGCACGATATCTTCAGTTTCTTGTCAATTTTTTGCATGGAATAGCCTTCATTTCTCAGAACAAGAATAGACTTTCAGAAGGAAGTTCTTTGTTTCTGGCCATTTTGAGCCTGTAATCAAACCCACAAATGCTGATGCTCCAGATCTAAAGAATGCCAGTTTAATTGCTTCTTTAATCAGGGCAACAGTTTTCAGCTGTGCTAACATAATTGTGAAAGGGCTTTCTAATGATCAATTAGCCTTTTTAAAATGATCAACTTGGATTAGTTAACACAATATGCCATTGGAACACAGGAGTGATGGTTGCTGATAATGGGCCTCTGTACTCCATTGTAGATTTTCCATAAACAATCAGCCGTTTCCAGCTACAGTAGTCATTTACAACATTAACAATGTCTACACTGTATTTCTGATCAATTTGATGTTCTTTTAATGGACAAAAAAGGTGTTTTTCTTTAAAAAACAAGAACATTTCTATGTAACCCCAAACTTTTGAATGGTAGTGTATATATATTTTAAGATGAATGAAAATGTGAAAACTGAAATATATTTGTTGCCAAAGTATTCAGCCCCTTTGTTTAGGAAACGCCTATATTTAGTTATTGAATTGCTATCGATCTTTTAAAAATGTTTTAAAGTCTTTAACTTTCACATTAAATAGTATTATGTAGATTGTTGACAAAAAAATACAATTAAAACCATTTTATTCCCCCTTTGTAACACAATAAAATGTGAAGAGATCCAAGGAGTGTGAATACTTTTGCAAGGCACTGTGCATGGCAAAAGAGGAATTGACTGCTGGAAACACGACCTAGATTTGAAATGAATTCAACTACCACCAAGCTACTGCAAAATGTAATTCAATTACTAGTTGAACTACATGTAGTTCACTACTCCCCAACACTGGTACACACACATTTTCTTACGCAATACACTGTAATTAAATAAGGCAGGGTAATTATTGTTTTAGCAGGGTTTGTTTTTCTGTATACAGTAGAGTGTTCTAACCTACATTGCAGGTTGATAGTGATATAACAAAACCCAGCCTCTTCCCACTATAATAGACAGGTGTTGATACCTGCCCACCATGATCTTAATGTTCTCTGTTTCTGTTTGGGTTTGGGTTTCAAAAGTATAACTGTATTTCTATTTGTCTGTCTTGTTCCAGGGTGAGTGTCTTCTGACGGTGCAGCTGGGTGATGGAGAGCGTTTGGAGGATGAGGAGGATGTAGAGTTCTACCTGCTTTTTTCTGGCACCACCCAGAGGCACCTGACCAGTACCTTGAGGATAAGCCATGTCACCCTACAGGCTGTGTGCCCAGGTAAATTCCACCATGCACCACACACACAACTGGTTGCTAGGTCTGATGCTGGACAGTCATACTGGTGGTGTGTGCGTGGCAGATCCGTTTGGATTAACCAAGTCTTTTATGATTACACACACACACATATAATGTGGTTCTATCCTCATGGGGACCAACAATTCTATTCCATTCAATTCTATTTTCCCTGACCCTAAAGCACAGGAGGTTGGTGGCACCTTAATTGGGGAGGACAGGCACCTGGTAATGGCTAGAGTGGAATAGGTGGAAATGTATCAACAAACACATGGCTACCATTTGCCCCTTTTTAGCCATTATTATGACCCGACCTCACCTCAGCAGCCTCAGTTGCCCTAAACCTAACCCTAATTGTAACACTAAACCTAACCCTAATTGCAACACTAAACCTAACCCTAATTGTAACACTAAACCTCACCCCTAATTGTAACACTAAACCTCACCCCTAATTGTAACACTAAACCTCACCCCTAATTGTAACACTAAACCTCACCCCTAATTGTAACACTAAACCTAACCCTAATTGTAACACTAAACCTAACCCTAATTGTAACACTAAACCTAACCCTAATTGTAACACTAAACCTAACCCTAATTGTAACACTAAACCTCACCCCTAATTGTAACACTAAACCTCACCCCTAATTGTAACACTAAACCTAACCCTAATTGTAACACTAAACCTAACCCTAATTGTAACACTAAACCTCACCCCTAATTGTAACACTAAACCTCACCCCTAATTGTAACACTAAACCTAACCCTAATTGTAACACTAAACCTAACCCTAATTGTAACACTAAACCTAACCCTAATTGTAACACTAAACCTAACCCTAATTGTAACACTAAACCTAACCCTAATTGTAACACTAAACCTCACCCCTAATTGTAACACTAAACCTCACCCCTAATTGTAACACTAAACCTCACCCCTAATTGTAACACTAAACCTAACCCTAATTGTAACACTAAACCTCACCCCTAATTGTAACACTAAACCTCACCCCTAATTGTAACACTAAACCTCACCCCTAATTGTAACACTAAACCTCACCCCTAATTGTAACACTAAACCTAACCCTAATTGAAACACTAAACCTAACCCTAATTGAAACACTAAACCTAACCCTAATTGAAACACTAAACCTAACCCTAATTGTAACACTAAACCTAACCCTAATTGTAACACTAAACCTAACCCTAATTGTAACACTAAACCTCACCCCTAAGCTTAAAATAGCCTTTGTCCACATGTGGATGTGGGAAATGTCCCCACAAGGGAGATTACTTTCCTTGTTTTACTACACACACAGCATATGTTTTACTATACACACACACACAAACACACACACACAAACACACACACCATATGTTTTACTATCCTTGTGGGGACCTGAAATTGATTACCATTCAAAATCCTATTTTCTCTTATCCTAACCCTAATTCTAACCCTAAACTTAATTCCTAGGCCTAAAATAGCCTTTGTCCCCACGAGGGATAAATGTCCTTGTTTTACTATCTTTGTGGGGACTTTGGAGGATTTCCGGTGCCCACGAGGATAGTAATACACACACACCCCGCTCTTCATGGGCACAGAGAGACATTGTACATGGATTTCCAGATAATGATTTGTGCTTTATGGTTCCACTGAAATGGGACGAGCCTCTTGGCAGCTGCCACAGGAAAGTAGCATTTGTAAATGACTGCTTCTCTCCTAGATGTATGCCATCTTGCTTTTTTCACAGTCATGGAAATACATTGTTATAATGTGAGAACATTGCTCAATAATTACAGTCGTATGAAAAAATTTGGGCACCCCTTACAATTTCCATGATTTCCATTTATAAATAATTGGGTGTTTGGATCAGCAATTTCATTTTGATCTATCAAATAACTGATGGACACAGTAATATTTCAGTCGTGAAATTAGGTTTATTGGATTAACAGAATATGTGCAATATGTATCAAAACAAAATTAGACAGGTGCATAAATTTGGGCACCCCAATAGAAAAATCACATCAATATTTAGTAGAGCCTCCTTTTGCTAAAATAACAGCCTCTATACGCTTCCCATAAGCCTCTAATGAGTGTCTGGATTCTGGATGAAGATATTTTGGACCATTCCTCCTTACAGAACATCTCCAGTTCAGTTAGGTTTGATGGTTGCCGAGCATGGACAGCCCGCTTCAAATCACCCCACAGATTCTCAATGATATTCAGGTCTGGGGACTGGGATGGCCATTCCAGAACATTGTATTTGTTCCTCTGCATAAATGCCCAGGTAGATTTTGAGCAGTGTTTTGGGTCGTTGTCTTGTTGAAATATCCAGCTCCGGCGTAACTTCAACTTTGTAACTGATTCTTCAACATTATTCCCAAGAATCTGCTGATATTGAGTGGAATCCATGCAACCCTCAACTTTAACAAGATTCCCAGTACTGGCACTGGCCACACAGCCCCACAGCATGATGGAACCTCCACCAAATTCTACTGTGGGAAGAAAGTGTTTTTCTTGGAACGCTGTGTTCTTTTGCCGCCATGCATAACGTCCCTTGTTATGACCAAATAACTCAATCTTTGTGTCATCAGTCCACAGCACCGTATTACAAAATGAAGCTGGCTTGTCCAAATGTGCGTTTGCATACCTGTTTGTGGCGTGTGTGCAGAAAAGGCTTCTTCCGCATCACTCTCCCATACAGCTTCTTCTTGTGCAAAGTGAGCTGAATTGTTGAACGATGCACAGTGACACCATCTGCAGCAAGATGATGTTGTAGGTCTTTGGAGGTGGTCTGTGGGCTGTTTTTGACCGTTCTCACCATCCTTCGTCTTTGTCTCTCCGATATTTTACTTGGCCTGTCACTTCTGGCCTTAACAAGAACTGTGCCTGTGGTCTTCCATCTCATCACTATGTTCCTCACAGTGGACACTGACAGCTTAAATCTCTGCGATAGCTTTTTGTAGCCTTCCTCTAAACCATAATGTTGAATAATATTTGTTTTCAGGTCATTTGAGAGATGTTTTGAGGCCCCCATGTTGCCACTCTTCAGAGGAGAGTCAAAGAGAACAACTTGCAATTGGCCACCTTAAATACCTTTTCTCATGATTGGAGGCACTTGTCTATGAAGTTCAAGGCTTAATGAGCTCACCAAACCAATTGTGTGTTCCAATTAATCAGTGCTAAATAGTTAGTTATTCAAATCAACAGAATGACAAGGGTGCCCACAGTTTTGCATAGCCTATTTTTCACATCTGATTTAATTCCATACAACTTAATATTGCTACACTAAAAATCTTTGTCTGGACAATACCCCAGTACTCAGCTTTTATTAGAAAATGAATGGCATGCCACTGTGATCATTTTCTGTGATGACAGAGTCAATTATTATGCAGCCTCAGAGGGGTGCCCAAACATTTTCATACGACTGTATATCTATCTCAGTCTGGTTGTTGGCAATAAACCATGTTTTCATCAAAGGACTGTTTATGTCTAGGCAGCCTTACTAGAAGAAGACTTGGTGATAAAACAAAAATGTATTTTTGTGTTTTTGTCTTTCACCCGGCTTCAGTTATCACCCTGAGCTGAATGCAGGGTCCATGTAAAACATGGCTGAAGTGGCATATTGATGATGGTATGATGGCTGCCCCAGCTTTGATTTATGTGTGTGTGTGGGGACGTCAGCAGAGACATGAATAGGAGTATTTGGATCTTCTGTCCTACCACTCCTGTTTCATAATATGAGCTCTCCTGAACTAAGTCCTTTTGCTGTGGAGTCCATGCATTCTTAGAGGGAGGGAGGAACATGGTAAAGAACAGCTCTGTATTTCACGTCACTAGGCCATGTTTTAAACACTTTTTGTTGTTGCTAATAGGTTTTGAAGGTAATTTGAATATGAATGAATATTCCTCTGATTGTTAGAATAGCATATTTACCTGTAACGGTTCTCGTCTGTCGAAGGAGAAGCGGACCAAAATGCAGCGCGGTGGTTATTCATGTTCTTTAATGAAATGAACTAGACATGAAATAACAAACTAGACATGAAATAACGAACTAGACATGAAATAACGAACTAGACATGAAATAACGAACTAGACATGAAATAACGAACTGGACATGAAATAACGAACTAGACATGAAATAACGAACTAGACATGAAATAACGAACTAGACATGAAATAACGAACTAGACATGAAATAACGAACTAGACATGAAATAACGAACAAAACAAAGAACGACCGTGAAAACCTATACAGCCTATCTTGTGAACACAAACACAGAGACAGGAACAATCACCCACGAAATACTCCAAGAATATGGCTGCCTAAATATGGTTCCCAATCAGAGACAACGATAAACACCTGCCTCTGATTGAGAACCACTCCAGACAGCCATAGACTATGCTAGATACCCCCACTAAGCCACACACCCAATACCTAGCAAAACCCCAAGACAAAACACACCACAATAAACCCATGTCACACCCTGGCCTGACCAAATAAATAAAGACATTTACATTTACATTTAAGTCATTTAGCAGACGCTCTTATCCAGAGCGACTTACAAGACAAACACAATAAACTTCGACCAGAGCGTGACATTTACCTTTTGGTTCACAGGCCTCTTCAATGTTACATCTCTATCTGTGGTCTGTTTTAAAATGGTCTGTTTAATGGTCCACTGGGATGGAGGCAAGATTCATGTTTGTCTGCTTTGAAATCTGTTGACCCCATGCAGCCAAGTTATTTGGGCAAGCAACGTGGCAGTTACTCTGTCACTCCCACCCATATTAGCTGACTAGAGACATACATGCTAAAGGCTTCCTTTTCATTTCTCTGTGGTTTTTAGAACTATTCACTGACAAATAGTGTTTAATGTTTGGACTTTGTGCATCTTAGCAACCAGAGAAGCCACAGAACTCAAGCCAGCATTGCAGCAGGACAGTGGAGCTTGAACATGGTTTTCTCTGTTCTTCTCTCTGGAGTCTGAGCTGTAGGGCTATGAAACACTGTAAACTCACACTGTAAACTCACACTGTAAACTCACACTGTAAAGTATATTTGGCATGTCTGAAGCACGTGTGCAGGTTATATTAACCCTCCATCCTCCCTCCCCAGCCCATGACTGCTGTGAGTCGGTGCAGGTCACGCTGTGCTCTGCGCGGTCTGATGGCTCGGTGGACCCTGTGGCCGAGGAGCGCTTCGATTTCGTCCAGGACCTGGCCTTCGACATGGCCCAGTTCCTGGTGAGCTCTGCAGGGCGGGCCGACGGTCTGGAAGGGGCTCTGCTGCTGGATGAGTGCCAGATCCCCCTGCAGGAGTGTGAGAGACTCGACGAGAGCCTCTCCCTGGCACTCAGACACCTGGCCCTGCCCCAGGGGTGGAGTGTCCTGGGCTCCAATGTAGGCACACCACCAGGCACCAACCTGGACAACAGCATTGGTGAGTAGGGGTGGGGTCTCTGCTTTGTGCGTCTCTGTGCGTCTCTCACAGTTTAGTGTTGCAGCACGGTCTGTCTGTACATTATTATGCCTTATACCCTCTTAATGTGCCTGTAGATTTCCTACAGTATGTGCTGCTGTGTTCTGTTCACACCTCAGTGAGGTAATTAGGGAACATTTGTTGTTTCCACCGAGAGATGATTTGGCCGGGGTCCCATTCCGCTGAGTAGTGGAGCGTGCCCACCAGGTGGTTCACTAATGATACTCCAGCTTCGCCTGTGCATTAATGTTCGCACCAGCCACCTACGGCTTTAGGAGAGAGATCCACTCCAGCTAACGGCCAATCAGGGGTCACTTTATTCATTTTGTGTTTTTTTGGAGGGGCTCTGACATGTGTAACTACTTTCAGTCAAACTGCAGTGATTCTGTTAATTGGCACACAGAGGGTCCTGACAGAGGAGAGGTCTACCCTAGAAAGGAGAGGAAGGGCTTAGGCTGAGAGAGCAGTGTCCCCTGGGATAGCAACAGTTCTCCACTCCTGTTCATGGCTCGGCTTTCCGACTGCGTTTACACCCACTTTAATTCCTCTGTGTTTCTGTTTTCTGCTCCTATTGGGTCATCATCATAAATCAGGAATGCAATGTCAGATATGCTAAAAACAAACATTCCCACCCAATTAATAAGTAGGCAGTAACACACAGTGTTTATATGGCCTATTAACCAGAGCCTGGGACATATTCTGGAGCACAAAAGGGGAGATTTGGGATAAATTTCTTGTACTTGTTTCATTTGGAGCCAGTAAGCCTCTTCTTGTCAGTAGTGTTAGTGTGCTATCTCCTCTCCTCTCCTCTCCTCTCCTCTCCTCTCCTCTCCTCTCCTCTCCTCTCCTCTCCTCTCCTCTCCTCTCCTCTCCTCTCCTCTCCTCTCCTCTCCTCTCCTCTCCTCTCCTCTCCTCTCCTCTCCTCTCCTCTCTCTGCTCCTCTCTCTCTACTCCTCTCTCTTTGTTCCCTTCTCCTCTCTTCTCTCTTTGCTCCCCTCCCCTCTTCTCTCTCTGCTCCTCTCCTCTCCTCTCTCTGCTCCTCTCTCTCAACTCCTCTCTCTTTGTTCCCTTCTCCTCTCCTCTCTCTTTGCTCCCCTCCCCTCTTCTCTCTCTACTCCTCTCTGCTCCTCTCCTCTCTCAACTCCTCTCTCTTTGTCCCCTTCTCCTCTCTTCTCTCTTTGCTCCCCTCCCCTCTTCTCTCTCTGCTCCTCTCTCCTCTCCTCTGCTCCCCTCCCCTCTTCTCTCTTTAATCCTCTCTTCTCTCTCTGCTCCTCTCTCCTCTCCTCTGCTCCCCTCCCCTCTTCTCTCTTTAATCCTCTCTTCTCTCTCTGCTCCTCTCTTCTCTCTCTGCTTCCCTCTTTCTCTGCTCCCATCTCTCTCCTCGTTTCTCTCTGCTCCCCTCTCTCTCTGCTCCTCTCTCCTCTCCTCTCCTCCCCTCTCTCTCTTTGCTCCTTTCCACCCTTCTCTCTCGGCTCCTCTCTCTCTGCACCAGTAATAAGAGATTGTGGTAAAGGAGCAGATGAGACAGACAGGCAGCCCTTTCAGCCACTTGAATTTGTGGCCCTATAGCAATATACTGTAATAGTATAGGACCCATAGGTCATCATGAAAACTATTGGCTCCTGCTGGGTCATTTGGAACACCATACTGGAGAAGACAGATTAAACAAGACATTTCTGTTTTCTAACATCGTCAGTGCTTAGCAATTATAATCCATCATACACATATCTTTAGTTAAGAATGTAAACTTCAGGCTGATTTGATATTTACAGCAATACTACAGAAAGCCATTTGAAGGACGTTTGTGCTTCTCATCCACTGAGACTTTTGTTGACATAGGCACATATGAGCTGTGTCCCAATTGACGAGGATGCTGCCTCCCAATCCCAAGGTACCTTAACGTGCTGCCTTCTAAGGTGCCTTCATTCAGGTTGTGACGACAGGGAGTACAGCTATGACCGGACGTGACTTTTGTAGCAGGTTAGGAGAGCATTTTATCTAACTCTGTCTGAACCTTTTCCTAACCTTAACCTAAGTCCCCAATCTGCCACTTTAATTATCATAACCTGCTGCGGAGATTCTCCTAACCTGCTATAATAAAGTCCTTCCGGTCGTAGTTGTGCTCTGTCTAATCAGAACTCTTCATTCGGCTAATTGAAGGTAGCATCCCATGTATCCTTTGCCGGGGAGGCTAACCCACAACACCTTGTTTTTTTTTCAGCTGACATTAAGTTGAAGTAGCCTTCTAATCTAGTTAGATTGCATCATATCACCTTTCAATATTAGTTATCAACTAATATAACACTACGTTATCTTGAACATCTGTGTCATTTAATAATATGAATGGGTGTGATTGTTTGATAGTATGAATTAATCACAATGCAAGTCTACTTATTAGAAAAAACAATAGAAGCTCGAATACAAAATTAGCTTCACGCTGAAACACCACTATTATGGTTATTAATCATTCCTAAACACCCAGTAAAATAGCTTATTTAGCTATATAAAAAAACAAATCATAGCCTCTATCATGCATGCAAGCTTACCTGTCATGTCCACAATGATGGAGCAGCACACCAAGCAATATGCGAGAGGAGGACCCTATAACGTAGGATAATTATTCTGGTCGGTGTCAACTTAATTCATTAACAGGTACTGAGGAGATCGACTCTGTTACTTGTTTACTTGTTATTCATGTCAGATATTTCAATTTTGGGATAGTTGTTCACTGAATTGCTAGCTCACCCTGCTACAGTGACTACAATGTAAACAAATGTCTCGCGCTCAGTGGAATGTGAATGCGTTATCACGTGATGCTGCCTTGGGCCTTGTCCCAAATGGAAAGTGCTACCTACTAAGATAGGTTCATTTGGAAGCAGGTAGGCAGCAGGCAGCTGCCCTTTGGATCGGGACACAACCATGGTCTGAATTCCAAAGCCCTAAAATTGGTATGCTGTGTATCCATGTCTGCGTCTAGTCCACCGTCTGTGTATTTAGCTTTGACTGTGACAGATTGTAGTACTAACAGAATGTGTTTAGTCCTCTAATGTTAGTTCCAATTCCTGCATTCTGTCAGAGCTGTGCCACTGACTGCTGATGTGGTGAGCAGTGCCTCTGTCAGGAATAGATAAGAGGAACACAAAAACTCACAGAGCTAGAAGACTGAGCCCCTCCTATCAGCCTCTCAAAGAACTGCTTTGTCTTGTCTACTCAGTGATAGATATATCCCTATTAAACGCATTGGGATAGGTTTATAGTATCAGAATGGCTTTGAGTGATCCCTTTTTCTCAGGGATTCAGCATGTAGGAGCACAGGGATCTGCCTAGTAACAATGTACAGAACAAGCCAACAATGTATGGCGAGCTAGAAACACCTGTCAGATTGGCCGGTTTATATGCTTCGGGTGGTTCTGGGTCTGACGTGCACCCATATGAAAGCATGCTGTCCTCTATTTGGTGGGACATGTGAGCCTGCTTATATCCCCTGTGCTTTGCATCTCCTCCGGTTCCACTATTACCTGAGGTTTTCCCTGATAATATTTGATTCCAAAACTCTTTGATATTTGAAAAAAGAAAAGGGGGAAAGATGAATGGTCCTTTTAGAATAGATGATGCTGCAGTCAGGTTAGGAACATTTCATTCCTCTCCCCAACCTGCCGGTAGAGTGGGCCAGCTGTTTAATGCCTTATCCAGCCCTGGCATTTCCTGAAGCTGGTCCAGGGCACCTTGGTGAGGCACAGTGAGCCTTGAAACTGGAGCTAGCAGCAGGCCACCTGGCCCAGAGGCTCTCTCTGTTAGACTGGGCGGTGCCAGCAGAGCCAGCTAGAGGCTCTCTCTGTTAGCTGGCTCTGCTGGCCTCACCTGGTCTAGAGGCTCTCTCTGTTAGCTGGCTCTGCTGGCACCGCCCGGTCTAGAGGCTCTCTCTGTTAGCTGGCTCTGCTGGCACCGCCCGGTCTAGAGGCTCTCTCTGTTAGCTGGCTCTGCTAGCACCGCCCGGTCTAGAGGCTCTCTCTGTTAGCTGGCTCTGCTAGCACCGCCCGGTCTAGAGGCTCTCTCTGTTAGCTGGCTCTGCTGGCACCAACCGGCCCAGAGGCTCTCTCTGTTAGCTGGCTCTGCTGGCCCCGCCCGGTGTAGAGGCTCTCTCTGTTAGCCGGCTCTGCTGGCCCCGCCCGGTCTAGAGGCTCTCTCTGTTAGCCGGCTCTGCTGGCCCCGCCCGGTCTAGCGGCTCTCTCTGTTAGCTGGCTCTGCTGGCCCCGCCCGGTCTAGAGGCTCTCTCTGTTAGCTGGCTCTGCTGGCCCCGCCCGGTCTAGAGGCTCTCTCTGTTAGCTGGCTCTGCTGGCCCCGCCCGGTCTAGAGGCTCTCTCTGTTAGCTGGCTCTGCTGGCCCCGCCCGGTCTAGAGGCTCTCTCTGTTAGCTGGCTCTGCTAGCACCGCCTGGTCTAGAGGCTCTCTCTGTTAGCTGGCTCTGCTGGCCCCGCCCGGTCTAGAGGCTCTCTCTGTTAGCTGGCTCTGCTGGCCCCGCCCGGTCTAGAGGCTCTCTCTGTTAGCTGGTTCTGCTGACACCAACCGGCCCAGAGGCTCTCTCTGTTAGCTGCATGATGGCACCGCCTGGCCTAGAGGCTCTCTCTGTTAGCTGGCTCTACTGGCACCTCCCGGCCACAGCCAAAAACTAATTCTGAGTAAAATAAAGCACAGAGGGGCATTAATATCATGAAAAACGCAGAAAAACTCCTAAAGGCATATTTCATCCCTTGTCACATCGCCTGCCAGCGCTCTAAATGCCAACAGAGGATCTGCTAGCATTCCAGCGCATCGCCCGGCGTCTATTAGACTGAGGGTTTGTGGGAGAAAAGTAGCCATGAGAATCCAGCACTGGTGGAAAATCTGATTTGTTAGTGTCTCTCCCTACTCCTGTAAGTGGTTGTTGGAGTGAGAGTTCTACCATAGAATGGGGCTGACAGAGAGGAAATGACGGCTCATATTGTCTCTGTGTTTCTACAAACCGGATCCACTGAACTGAGTCTGTAGAGATCTGGAGCTGGGTTGATTTTATTTTTCACGTTGATAATTTCCCGTCAATGAGTCTAGGCGTTCTCATCTTCCACTGTAGGCCATTGAGTTTATATTGTTTATTATGCATGCATTATGGTAAGTTTGGGTATTACAGATTTCCTAACATTTGTTTTGTTCTTTTTGTCCTGTGTGTCTGTCAGTGTGATGAAATACAGTGCCTGTTTTTCTTGTTTTACTTCACTTTTTCTCTGCCATCTTCTGACAGGAAAATGACCAAAACATAAAAACAACCTCTACTCTGCAGTGGTGATTCCAATCTCTGCTTCAAGACTCCTGGGGCCTCATTTATCAACATTGTGTAGAAACTATTCTAAAATACTACTTACGAACAGAATTTAGAATGTTTGTACGCATAGAAAAAGTGTGATTTATCAAACAATCCTACGAGCGTCGTACTCACAGTGGTAGGAGATGATAACTGTTGATAAATACCAATTCTTCTCAGTGCTCGTGCACAACCTTGGCTATTTGGTTCAAATCAAACTTGATTTGTCACATGCGCCGAATACAATACCGTGAAATGCTTACTTACAAGCCCGTAACCACCAGTGCAGATCAAGAAATATTTATGAGGAGAGGAGAGGAGGAAGGCTCTGGCAGCACTGGACAGGCGGGAAAAGCTGTAGGAATGAGACAGAGAGACAGCCTGGTGCGGGGGGCTGCCACCGGAGGGCTGGTGCGTGGAGGTGGTACCGGATAGACTGGACCGTGTTGGCGCCCTGGTGCTCTTGAGCACCGAGCCTGCCCAACCTTACCAAATAAAATACCACTACCACTGTTGTGTCGTCAGCAAACTTAATGATAGTTTTGGAGTCTCTTTTGGCCACGCAGTCGTGGGTAAACAGTGACCACCATCTATGGTAAAAATCATCCCTTTAAAACCAGTGGGGAATATACAACTCCGTACCATGAAATAGCCTACAACAGCGCAACCAAAAAAAGCTTAGAACAAAACACTGAGTACAACCAAAAAGTTCAATTTGGCTGCCTCGGTTATATTTTGATCATTAAAAATTCAAACGTAAGTATAAAGCGAGGACCAATTGGGCCATTTCAAGTTGCCTTAGCAATGGAAAATAGAGTTCAAATGAGTAGGCAAAACTCACTAATAAGCCATCCATCCTCAACAGCTCCCTCCTGTAGGTCCCCACATTTAGCAGTATTTTTTGCGCATCACATAACCTGCACATTAAGAGTGGAAACCTTTTCTGTTCACATAGTTGAACTCATTATGGGATGGTGCTTTTATGGTGATGTGGGTGCTGTCTATTGCTCAGTTCATATTTGGGAACCCATTGATGGCAAAGAAACCCCTCTTGACTTCAACCTGTTGTGCGATTGTGTATGGAAATGTTATTATACAGTTTGTTTTGCTGATGATTGCATCCAAAACATTGGCTCATAGAGAGATGTGAAATGCCGATCTGCAATCTCCCGCAGAAACGTGTCTGTTGCCAAAATCCAGAGGGTAGATAGCTCTTTGATGTGCACCGGAATGGAACGTTGGCCTTTCTAAAGCAGGTCTCACATCCTCACAAAGATCCTATGAGATTGGTTTTGGGAAACGATATCTGATGAACCGATCTGTACTTTCTGCAAAAAAGTCCCACCTGTCTCTAAAAACACTCTCTGCGAAATGCAGCGTGTGCCAAATCTTCCAACATGATCAGCCCTTTCTCATTGTCTCACTGGTTTATAGTATTTCAAGGTTTCAATTTCACACGTGCCTCTAATTTAGCAAAATGACTGTACTTTATATTGATTAATATTGTAACAAAGGCACTGATATGGTCAAATTATATATAGCCTGTCAAGATATGTTGCATGAATTCACAATGGAAATACAATTAATTAGGCCCACTATCATCATTATTAGGCCCACTATCATGATTTTAAAAAAGGTCAACATATATTTTTTCCTCATTCTGTGCTTGACAAGCAGCTCCCTTATTCCAGCACTTGGCACGCGTGTGTACGCATGGTCATGGTTGTGTGTAAATTCACACACACCCAACCAAATGTTTATACTGATAAATCTCACACTTTGCGTGTACATGATCCTATGCATGGATTACGTGCAGATTTGTGCCTTCATATGATTGATAAATGAGACCCCTGTTGTTAGACCTGGTGTAAACTGTGTTAAATCCTCACCCCTGCTAGGACCTAATCCTTATCTCCTCAATACCAGGTTACGGTTCTAGTAGGACTCCGTTTTGTGGCAGTCTCTTTCCCAACCTCTGAATCCTCCCCCTGTGTGTCCTCATACTGTTGGGATGGTAATGGCGATTGCCAGGCCCCATCGACAAGGCCAGATTACAGTGGGGCAAAAAAGTATTTAGTCAGCCACCAATTGTGCAAGTTCCCCCACTTAAAAAGACAAAGGCGACAAAGGGGTGGAAGCTCGGGACAGAGGGGCGGAAGCTCTGGCAGCTCGGGACAGAGGGGCGGAAGCTCTGGCAGCTCGGGACAGAGGGGCGGAAGCTCTGGCAGCTCGGGACAGAGGGGCGGAAGCTCTGGCAGCTCGGGACAGAGGGGCGGAAGCTCTGGCACCTCTGGGCTGAGGGGCTCTGGCGCCTCAGACTCCGGCAGCGTCGGACAGGCGGGAGACTCTGGCGCCTCAGACTCCGGCAGCGCCGGACAGGCGGGAGACTCCAGCTGCGCTGGAGAGGAGGAAGGCTCTGGCAGCACTGGACAGGCGGGAGAAGCTGTAGGGATGAGACGGAGGGACAGCCTGGTGCGGGGGGCTGCCACCGGAGGGCTGGTGCGTGGAGGTGGTACCGGATAGACCGGACCGTGCAGGCGCCCTGGTACTCTTGAGCACCGAGCTGCCCAACCTTACCGGTTGAATGCTCCCGGTCGCCCTGCCAGTGCGGCGAGGTGGAATAGCCCGCACTGGGCTATGCAGGCGAACCAGGGACACCATGCGCAAGGCTGGTGCCATGTAAGCCAGCCCAAGGAGACGCACTGGAGACCAGATGCGTAGAGCCGGCTTCATGGCACTTGGCTCGATGCCCACTCTAGCCCAGCCGATACGCGGAGCTGGTATGTACCGCACCGGGCTATGCATCCGCACTGGGGACACCATGCGCTTCACAGCATAACACGGTGCCTGCCTGGTCTCTCTCGCCCCCCGGTAAGCACAGGAAGTTGGCGCAGGTCTCCTACCTGGCTTCGCCACACTTCCTGTGTGCCCCCGCCCAAGACATTTTTGGGGCTGACTCTCGGGCTTCCATCCACGCCGCCGTGCTGCCTCCTCATACCAGCGCCTCTCCGCCTTCACCGCCTCCAGCTCTTCCTTGGGGCGGCGATATTCTCCTGGCTGTGCCCAGGATCCTTTACCGTCCCACTCATCCTCCCATGTCCAGTCCTCCTTGCGCTGCTCCTGCTGCCGCTGCCTGTCACCACGCCGCTTGGTCCTGTTGTGGTGGGTGATTCTGTAACGGTTTTCTTAAGTTGAAGGAGAGGAGGACCAAAACGCAGCGTGGTTACTATTCATGTTTTTTAATAAGACAACTAAACATGAACATAATACAAAAACAACAAACGTGGAAAACCGAAACAGCCTATTCTGGTGCAAACTAACACAGAGACAGGAACAATCACCCACAAAACCCAACACCAAACAGGCTACCTAAATATGGTTCCCAATCAGAGACAATGACTAACACCTGCCTCTGATTGAGAACCATATCAGGCCAAACACAGAAACAGACAAACTAGACACACAACATAGAATCCCCACTCAGATCACCAAACAAAACATAGAAACATACAAAGCAAACTATGGTCAGGGTGTGACAAACACACTACGCCGCCAGGGACTCAAATCCTGCAGTGCCAGACGTGTCCCCCTATTTAAGCCAGTACATGTCCAGGCCCGTCTGAAGATGGCTAGAGAGCATTTGGATGATCCAGAAGAAGATTGGGAGAATGTCATATGGTCAGATGTAACCAAAATAGAACTTTTTGGTAAAAACTCAACTCGTCGTGAATGCTGAGTTGCATCCAAAGAGCACCATACCTACTGTGAAGCATGGGGGTGGAAACATCATGCTTTGGGGCTGTTCTTCTGCAAAGGGACCAGGACGACTGATCCATGTAAAGGAAAGAATGAATGGGGCCATGTATCGTGAGATTTTGAGTGCAAACCTCCTTCCATCAGCAAGGGCATTGAAGATGAAACGTGGCTGGGTCTTTCAGCATGACCATGATCCCAAACACACCGCCCGGGCAACAAAGGAGTGGCTTCGTAAGAAGCATTTCAAGGTCCTGGAGTGGCCTAGCCAGTCTCCAGATCTCAACCCCATTGAAAATCTTTGGAGGGAGTTGAAAATCCGTGTTACCCAGCAACAGCCCCAAAACATCACTGCTCTAGAGGAGATCTGCATGGAGGAATGGGCCAAAATACCAGCAACAGTGTGTGGAAAACCTTGTGAAGACTTACATAAAATGTTTGACCTCTGTCATTGCCAACAAAGGGTATATAACAAAGTATTGAGATAAACTTTTGTTATTGACCAAATACTTATTTTCCACCATAATTTGCAAATAAATTCATTAAAGTTCCTACAATGTGATTTTCTGTATTTTTTTTCCCTCATTTTGTCTGTCATAGTTGAAGTGTACCTATGATGTAAATTTCAGGCCTCTCTCATCTTTTTAAGTAGGAGGACTTGCACAATTGGTGGCTGACTAAATAATGTTTTGCCCCACTGTATCTCCTACTACATCATTATGATCGGTAGGGAGAAGGTCTCCATAAGACTTAATCACTTACTCACACTGAATTGGACTATAGCTGTGTGTTTTTTTAGTTAGACACACAGTTAGTCAGGCCTTCCTGGTGACTCAGTGTGCATTGAAGCAGAGAATCAGCAGTCTGACCAGTAGGAGTGAGAGTGTAGGAGGGGGTGGGGTTAATAGACAAATGACTCAGGAAGGACAGTGTGTCACACAGGTTAGGGGGCGGGACTCTGACAGGGTTATCAGTTAAGGCTGATAGCAAAGGTGGGAGGGGTTAGGGAGAGTGGAGAGAGGGACGGCCGTGTCCGCCTGCAAACGCACTAAGGGATTTACATATGAACATATTGTACTGCAAAACAGATTATTGGTCACACGGTAGTAGAGAAAACAGGTTGGATATTAAGCAGAAGCTAGAGTGTTGTTGAATGCTCACTGGCAGGACATCGTTGAATGTGTGTTGTGTTCTAGTTAGAAGGCTGAAACTGTTGACCGTCTGAGCCCAGTGTAACTCTCCCTCCCTGTGTGTCCCGTTCAGCTGAGCCCGGTCCACACGAGACCCTCTTGCACTTTGCGGCTCGGCGCGGTCTGCGGAGGGTAGCCTTGTTTCTGCTCCAGCAGCCAGGAGGCAGAGAGGCTCTCAGACTGCCCAACAAGCAGGGCTCTACACCAGTCAGCGTGGCAGAGAAGAGGGGCCACGACCAGCTACAGCAGCTCTTCACTGAGTAAGTACTTAACTGGATCACATACTGTATATTACACACAGGATCTAAACATGAATAACCTTTTAATAGCCTTTATTACACTAGTAATAACCTTCAGATACATTATTATTATGTTACTATGGGAGTAGGCTGGCTAGCCAATCGTTTCTACTAACCCTGGGACGGACTGTATGCTGAACATCAGAACTTGCTGAACTAACAGTGTCATCATAATATATTTTGCTGTTTTATCGGTGAATGAAAGGCACAGCCCTCTCCACAGTATTTATTGGCTCTCAACATCGTCACATCGTTACCTAGCACCTCTTCCTCTTTTTTTGAACACATACTCTTGCACTCCTATATTCTTCAAGACATTAGCTAGCAAACTAGGATTTGGAATCCAAATCAACGAGAGGTCTTTATGTAACCATGGGAATGGGAGCAGCTCTAGGACTTGTTGTGGATGTTGAAATGTGTTTGGAGTGTTGGCGGTACACACAGATAAGCAGACCGATCAAGGACAAACTCCGGACTGCTGCTGTAAACAGCTGAAGTCAGCACAGAAATCACCACAGAATCCAACTTTACTTATATGCACTTTGTTAAAGTACATAAAATCAGACTAGTATGGGTCTTTTGACGTGGGATAAAATCACAAAATGTACCTAAAATTAGGAGGAAAAGTGTACGTGCTAGATGACAGCTCGTAGACTGTACAGCGTTCTCACCGGCTGTGATAGCTGTATGGGACTGTTTTCATGTGCTTTGTGACACATCTGAGCTGTATAAAAACACCAGGCATCACATGTACAAGTGGCGGGAAATAGATGTTCTAGGGTCCTTGTATACAAACTGTCAGAGCTTTATCAGATTTGATCTAGCAGGGGTAGTTCTGTCCTATTGGTAGACGATGAACACAACCTCCACTGGCACCTCACCAAACCAGTTTGTTTACCTGTTCCATCAGTGTCCGTGACACGGTGGTGATCTGTTCTCCAGCTGAGCACATATGAGCAACCTCATTACAGAGATCACCTGAGATCATCAGCTTTCTCTATAACATGGAGATTGAGGTGTCGCCCAGTCCTTGACAGAGATATGCTATCCTGTGCTAACCAGGAACAGTAAAGAGTTGGCCCAGGGACACTCTCAGGCCACATCAACGGTGTCTCTCGTCAGTCTGCGTCACACAGGCTGTCCCCTGGGTCACCGGATCCTGGGTGTCTGTCGGCCGTGCCCTGTTTTGGTGGAGGCGGTGAAACCTTATAACCATAGGAAAGAAAAGGGCCTGGTGAGAGCTCCTCGGAGAGTTAGTGTGTGTGTGTGTTACAGAAGAGAACCAAGCTGTAGCTTTTCTCCATACCAGACCAGCATTTTCTTCTTACCTACACTACCTGTACCTGTTCACCTGGACACCAAGCCTATCTGTCTGATATTGTCAGGGGAAGCTGTTATGTTTTTGAAGTAGTCCTGAGTTAAGCTGGGAGTAGAGAGATTGAGTCACCTGGCTGCTGGTGTTAAATGCTCTGAGACAGGATTAGTTCAGGTCAGGGAGAAGCAGAGGGCCTGCTGTTATTTGGCACAAGAAAACAGTTAGGTGTCATGACTGAATTCCAACTCTGGAGACAGCATACATGTGCTAATTCCACCTGCTGACTGTGGGAAGAAGTTGGTTAAGTTGTATACTAGTAATCTAGTAATAAAGTAGTAAAAGCTCTAACATGTATAGTCCAGTTCTGTGTGTTGTTAAGATATCTCCCCTGGATGTGGAGAGAGTTGAGGCTGCCTCAGGCCCCACAAAGTGCCTCTGTTCTTCCCCCGCCCTGCGTCTTGCCTTTCAATCCCCACTGAGTGATGTCAGGGGGTTGCCATGGACACCCATTCAGCCCTTTATTGCCCTGCATTGGCACTGAGCGCCATGAGGCAGGTGAGAACAGCCCCAGATCGCATCACTACTACAGACCTGGCTTCAAATAATATTTGAAATCTTTTAGTGTTTGCTCTAACCTGCCTGGAGTACCATATGGCCGGGGTATAACATTTTTGGGACTGTTCCATTGGTCCAATATGCCAGGCAATCTCAATCAAGCACAGATTAAGTATTTTAAATTATTTCAAATACTATTTGCACTCCTGCACTCCTGTCCCAGGGGCTTCATGGGGCTGGGGCTAGAGGGGGACTTACATACTCCCTCATTCCTTTTGTTTATAAAGCCCTATTTCCATCAGATTGTTTTGTTGTGTCTCTCACCGGAGTGTACCAGCAGTGACATCATCACCCCTGAGTCAGTTGGGGTCAGTTACACGCATTGTAAGAGAGTAGAAAATGTGACTCTACCCAGGCAGAGACGGTCCCAGAGCCACAGCTCAACAGGACAATACACTGCTATAGACGTTTCCACCCTACCTGGGTTTACCCATTACAACACACATTTAGTCTAGAACCATGAAGGAAACTTCATTTTAGCTCAGCCATGTTTGGTCTCTTTACTTCATTTTTGTTACTCGGTAGAAGTGTTTTCACGTGAAGTAGATTAGAAAGGGAGAGGTAGTGTTTTCATTTTCAATTCCACTGATACCGTAGAACAATGAATTAAATACCAGAAAGCTGACCGAGTAGAAGTGGCAATACAATGAAGCTGAACCAGTTTGGAGGTTGGCGGTCGATTGATGAAAGGTTTGGTAGTACACCATGTCTCCAGTGCCTTCCTACCCCCAGAATGAACCTGTCATTCACACTAGGTGATATATTATGGGCGTAGGTAGTGGTGCTGAATGCTGAATCAGTGCTATGTGATTTGGCTACCTCCGTTCTGACACGGTGTGCTCTGTTTGTGTTGGGCAGAGTTGAGACCTTGTCAGAGACCCGGATAAAGACGGAGGAGAGACAGTGTTACCCAGGAGGCCGAGTGCTGCAGCACCACCCTAAACTGAACACATACACCCTGACGGTGGACACGTTGCTAGGGAAACCTCTGCCCAGCCTAAAGGGAGAGGTGGAGGAGCTACAGAAACTCATACAGCGCCACAGAGAAAACAAGGTGAGATATATAACTCTGCTTTAAACTCTATCTGCTTTTAAACCATGTCTGCTTTCATCTCTTTCTGATTTGAACTCTCACATGTTGTTGTTTTAAATCATGACTTGAGGTATTCCTTACAGCTCCTAATGGAGCTAAGGGCTCATATAGTACAGTATGTACTCTCAGATCCTACAACCAAATCTTGTGTGCACTAGCTAGCTAATTAATATCTGCCAGAAGAGAAAACATGGCCTATTGTGAGTTACCTGCATGCTCTCTGTTTGTTTGCTCTGAAAGTTTTTTGTACATCTTATCTTTACAGGAAGTTAATATGTGTGTGTGTGTGTGTGTATAGTAAATAGTGTGTGATTTATTATTTGTGTCATTTGTTATTCACACTGTGTTTCTGTTTGTGCTGTAGGAAGATCATGTGCTTCAGCAGCAGTCACCAGATGAGCTGAACACTACAGCAGGATCCAGTGTCATCAGCAACACATCAGCACACTCAGCCACAGAGTCCCAGCCCTCCCACAGCCATGCCCAGCAGCGGAGAGAGGGCGAGACTCCAGCTTTCAGCGCACCATCCTGTGGAGACCAGCAGGAGGAAGCTGATAGAGAGAGGACAGGCGTAATCACTGCCACGCAGGGCAGCAAGGCAGGGCGCTGTAAAAGGAACCAGGAAGAGAACGAGAAGTGGAGAGCAGAGACTGAGACGGGCGATAAGGCTGTTGCTGCTCCGACAAAGGCTTCACGAGCCATGGGCCACGCGCAGTCTCAGGAACACACGGAAGCTAAGCATCAGTCCCTGAGGACTACAGGCAGCAGCAGTAGTGGCTGTGGGGACACAAGTGTTCAGAGGACTATGGAAAGGCAGGGCGAGCCGGAGAACATCCAGGAGATGGAGTCTGGGGCTCCTGTGGAGAATGGACAGCACGACAAACAGAGCGGTGAGGTTGAGGTGGAGTATGCTGAGGCCACTTCTGAATGTACTCTTCAGACTTTGACGGGAGCTGTGAGCCGCCATGAGGCACAAGCTGTAGAGGCACAGGACTCCGAACAAAGACAGGAAACCACTACAGCAGTGACAAGTTATTCTGTGGAGCCCGAGTGGGCCGATAACAGCAACCAGACCTGGGAGTCTGAGAGGGGCGGTACAGACGAGAGAAAGACAGAGGCAGGAAACCCCAGCCAACAGACCAACGGTAGCACTGAGACAACCAGCAGCAGAAGTGGAGAGACTGACACAAACAGCATGAAGCAGAGCCCCATTATGGTGGAAGGAGAGATCAAGAGCAGCCATTCACACGGACCAAGTTACGTTACAGCAAAAGAACCCAGTGAGCAGCAGGTCCTGGATCAGCAAGTTGAGGATACAGTGGAGGTAGTGGCAACCACACCACAGCCAAGGCGGGACCAGGACGGCACCCACAGCCAGGGCCACGAGACTGGGCAGGAATGTGAGGAACAGCCGTCCACTGACTTAGCCAGCAGAACAGCTGAGGACAGAGAGAGTGGAGAGACCATGGGACGACAACACTGTGATGTCACGGTCCACACATCCTCTTGTGAGGAGGGGGAACTCATCCAGTCTGTCGGCTGCTCCACAGACAAACTGTCTAAGGAGGGGACAGTCACAGGACAGGTGGCCCCTGGGAAGAAGGTGTCTGTACAGTGGGCATCGTTAGAAGAGGCAGACTCTCTGGCATGTAGAGAGGAAATAGCAGCCACTGCAGTAGCAGTGGTGGCTATAGCAGTAGCAGCTGCTGTAGCAAGCCTAGAACAATGCAACTCAAACTCCATGCTGGAGGGAGGCCAGGTACAGGAAGCTGCCGCAGAGAGCCAGAGTAAGCATCAGACTGGACCCAAAGACACTGCACGAAGGTCAGGGGTCACGGTGTGTGAGGCCACTGAGAACCTTAGCACCTCAGACAGCAGGGGTCTGACTGTCTCAGCAAGTCCATTAGAGGAGGATGTGATGGTCAAGAACCCCTCAAAGGGAGCGGATGAGCCTCATGTCAGACAGGGAGAGGAGAACAGTGATCTGTCCAATACCACACATGGGAGTGAGAATGGAGTGGAAGCCCAACTACCAGGCCTGAGTCTGACACAGGAAGAAAGTGTAGAAGCCAGCAGAGAGTGTGCAGACTCCCACTCGCACACGTTACATGATGAAAGGGCTGTGGACAGACAGAGTGCTGAGGTCATATCCTCCTCCTCCTCTATCTCCCCAGAGAGATCCTCAGAGCTGACACATCAGGAGGCCATCCCAGAGAGCCTGGCCCCACCAGCCCCACCTGAACATACACATACACCCAGTGACTTGACCCTGACCACCGTTACACACCCAGACAGTGGTACATCCCTGAATCCAGAGCTGACTTCCCCCTTGGAGCTAGACAATGGAACAGGCCTGGATGACGAGCAGTACAGCTCCTCTGTGGAAGTAGTCATTGGCATGTCCTTGGGCCTTCAGTCTTCAGACACACTGGAAAGCCTGGATGGTGTGTGTGTGAGAACACTGGATACTAAAGAAGAGCATTGTGAAGATGTAAGACAGCTTGACAAGCCAGTGAAAGGTAAGGCCACATAATAATACACATATAGCTCGTTTGTAGCTAATTTTGGCACTTTTATATCCTGATTTTGCAGTTTTTGTCTTTGTTTTACTTGCATAGATATTAATTTATTGCTCAAAAATAATGCTTTTAGTATACAGTTGACATTTTTCAAAGAGAAAGATGACTTTTGGCACTAGCTGAAATTCAAAGAGATTTGGGTCATGAGGCTAACCTGAAGCTCATATTTAATTTACATGCACCCTCTACTGCAGGGGTCTCCAACCTATTCTAGTATCATTTTTTTATAGCTTTCAAATAGGCCCATTCTTCTATTCTCCCCCTGTTCCTTGGTGTACAAGAGATGTGTTTTCTGTCAATATAACTGGTAAAATAATGGTGAATAAGCAACAATAAGGGGCCCCATAAAACAACATTTTGTATTTTCTGGAATCCAGTTTTTTCTCAGTAGACCTAACAGCAGAAACATTCCTAGGCCGACACATTCCTCTCTTATTTAATGCACAATTTAAGGTGAATTACACAAAACAAATCACATTTGTTTAGTTATTTTCCAAGACCTCAAAATTGGTCTTCTGATGCATTGACATTGACTTCCTGGTTTTAGATTTTTTTTACTCTCAATAATACACATATTCATAGAGAATTCATGAAAATGTATGTTCTGAGTCAATGTCAATGCATCAGAAGACCAATTTTGAGGCGATTCTTTTGTTGTTGTGTATTACACCTTTAATTGTGTATTAAACAAGAGAGGAATGTGTCTGTCTAGGAATGTTTCTGCTGTTAGGACTACTGATACAGCACTTAGTTTGCAAAACAAGGGCCAACCAATTGATACAAATAATCATATTCTGTCAGGTAAGCCTGCTTAGCAATTAACATTTACTTGAGGAGGTTTTTGGGGAAAGTTGTTCTGTCTACCCTCAAGACGGTTATCATTAGCATCATTAACTGGCTACGCACAGGGTGATGTGCACACCAAACAGACAAATGTGCACACCAAACAGACAGACAAGCAATATTGCTGGCAATGAATTGGCAGATAATGTGTTACGTTTAGCTTTTTAAGCCAATAGTGGTGACCAGGAGTGGAATAATGTCAATGTGGCTTCGACTGGAAAGTAACCAAGAGCTTTATGTTTGTGACAGTTTGCGATAGAACGCATGAAAAAAAATGCATGTACTTTCAGAATTGCTTGGCAAGCTACTCATAGTTTGTGTTCTTATCTTGTATTATTTCTTATTGTTGTTGCATCGTATAGAAGTAACCTGCAAGTAAGCATTTCATTGGACGATGTATACCATGCGTATCCTGTACATACAACTAATTAAAAACGTGAAACTTGAGGATGGCTGCGAGCTGCTGTTAGCTGGTGAACTACCTGTTGGAGAGCCCTGCTCTACTGTATACAGTATCTGAGCCTGGCCCAGCTGCTAAGCTCAGGCCCAGTGTGCATCCCTCAAATGCTGTTGAAGTGCACCGCCTGCTCTGAGGCATAGCACACTGTCGTATGACTCTGAGCATGTGACCATTAGTTCAGCTATGTGTCAACTGCTGCTAAAGAGAGGCTGTCATTTGGCATGACATTCTGGCGATGTTGAACTACGGAATATTTACGTCAAACAAGTCCCCAAACAGAAACTAGAACAAAATGTAACTTAAGTCCATAATATTGTCAGCTTCAGTATGTGAAATAGAGAAGCTTAATTTTCAGGAGAAACATAACATGAGACTCTGACCCCTGGTCCTTTAGTCAGTCTGAAAAGGTCAAAGGTTTCATATCAGTCAACTAGAGCGCTATGTGAATGGAGCTGGCTGTGTATTTCTGTATGTCAGTCTGTGTATCCAAGCAACAACACAATGATCTCACCAGACCTTACAGTAGGTTCTGAAAATAGAGGTAGTGGTCTTCCACTCGGAGCCCCGGGCCAAGTCGTGGCAGTTTGGAAGCACATGGCTACGCCCTGGCCCTTTCCCGTCTGGATGGGAATATGAAGCAGAATAGATCCTCTACATCTACACTGATGTGGTATAAATAGCAGGGCAGTGTTGACTGATGCAGAGCAACATCATTGTTCCCTAATAGAAAGGACTATGTTTCCCCCAACCTACCTCCTCTCTTCCTGCATGACAGCTGGTTTGTTGTTGCTCTCCAAATGGTTGTCAAGGCATAGACCATTTTATACATTAGACACTACTGGTATGATTTGTTATTATGAGTTTGTGTTTTGAGTTCAAATGAAGTTTCATTTACTGAGATGATTCTGTGTTAGTTTTTCCATAAGGTCATGGCTTTATGTTCCTCTTCCTGTGTCATCATACAGTCCCTGTGTCATAGCTATGTCTCTTACTGTATCTCTCCCCAGACGAAGACATAGTCTGTCCATCCCAGGGAGAAGAGAAGGAGAAGAAGGAATCACTCTCAGACACGGCAGACTCTACACTGGTGAGTTTATGTTCATGTGTTTATGAATGTACAGTCTCAGGTTGTTTAAGAACTTGGAACATAAGTAAAAACGTACTGTGACTCCAGTTCCCACAAATCAGGGGGAAGTCACATGTAGTTTGATTAATGTAACATTTTCCATGACTGGGAGACTATTTGTTTCTGGGAAGCAGTCTCACCTGACCTCACTAAATAAACCCTTTTCATGTTTGCCTTCACTTTTGGGGATGTCCGTACAAACATGACGCACTTTTCGGCCTGATAAGTTGAACTCTGTCTTCTAAAAGTCGAGTGGGAAGATTTGGGAAAGCTGTGGCCATGCGGTTCACTGTGTGTGTGCGCCCTGCCTTGCCCTGTTTAACCAGGAGAAAAGAAAGATGACCTCACTGTATCTTCTCTCCCCTGAGAGGAGTGATATGAGGGGTAAGAAACAAGCCGTAGAGACGGAGGCAGAAATAACAGTCTGACAACAGCAGCAGAAGTGTGAAGGAAGGGAGGGAGAGGAAGTGTCTTATTACCAGCATGATACATCCACACCAGCAGGGCCAGGGCACTGCCTTCCATCACAGCTCTAGAAACATATCTCTCCCTATGGGAAGCCATATTGTTTCATACCATTGTCATTATCGGTTTTTGACCACCTGGTTCTACAAGGTGTCCTTCTGTTGTATAGTAGGTATTAGAAACTTGGTGGTTCGAGCCCTGAATGCTGATTGATTGACAGCCATGGTATATCAGACCATTTATTTATACTGTTCTAGTTACGTTGGTAACCAGTTTATAATAGCAATATATAACCTCTGGGGTTGTGGTATACGGCCAATATACTGTACCACGGCTAAGGGCCAGTATCCTTAAGAACAGCCCTTAGCCGTGGTATATTGGCCGTATACCACAACCCCTCAGGCCTTTTTGCTTAATGATGTTATGGTGAGATACTGACCTTGCAGATGTAGGCAACCTTCCTTTGTGATTGTCTTGTGGTATTTTGTGTCAGCATAGGACAGAGCCTATGTGACTGGGATGATCTCATACTGTATACTTCATTCATGTCATATGCTTCAGCCACAAACACATGGTGTGTGGCACCACTGTTGCAATCACACAAACAATCACACCACAATCTCACAGTGTGCTCGTCATCGACGTTGTTTAGCTTAAACTCTGTCTGCAACTATGATACTTGTATTTCCTCATGAGGTAATTTAGTATTGTTCAGTTCTAATTTGTTCTGTACTTCTGTTCCCCCCACCAGTCTGTGGATGTGGCGGAGCTGTGCTGCTCTCATGCTAATCTGGGGAGTGGCATGTAGATGTATACAGAGCCTTCAGAAAGTAGTTATTGCACATGTTGTTGCGTTACAGCCTGAATTAAACATGTATCTCCCATCTACAATACACACAATAGCCCATAAGGGCAAAGTGAAGACATGTTTTAATTTGTTTTTGCGAATGTATTGAAAATTAAATACAGAAATATACATTTGGCAGCGATTACAGCTGTGAGTCTTTCTGGGTAAGTCTCTAAGTGCTTTTCACACCTGGATTGTGCAACATTTGCCCATTTATTATTTTCTAAATTCTTCAAGCTCTGTTGATTTGGTTGTTGATCATTGGTAGACACCCATTTTCAAGTCTTACTATAGATTTTCAAACAGATTTACAGTACCAGTCAAAAGTTTGGACACACCTACTCATTCAAGGTTTTTTCTTTATTTTTACTATTTCTACATTGTAGAACAATAGTGAAGGCATTGAAACTATGAAATAACACATATGGAATCATGTAATAACCCAAAAAGTGTTAAACAAATCAGATTTTTTTTTACCTTTATTTAACCAGGCAAGTCAGTTAAGAACAAATTCTTATTTTCAATGACGGCCTGGGAACAGTGGGTTAACTGCCTGTTCAGGGGCAGAACGACAGATTTGTACCTTGTCAGTTCAGGGGTTTGAACTTGCAACCTTCCGGTTACTAGTCCAACGCTCTAACCACTAGGCTACCCTGCTGCCCCAGAATATATTTTAGATTTTAGATTCTTCAAAGTAGCCACCCTTCGCCTGGATGAAAGTTACTTTAGTGACTTGTTAAACAGGATGCATTTGGAATAGGTGTTTTCTGTACAGGCTTCCTCCTTTTCACTCTATCAATTAGGTTGGTAATGTTAGCTTATAATGTTGTTGATCCATCCTCAGTTCTCCCCTATCACTGCCATTATACACTGTAACTGTTTTAAAACCCTCAAGTCAATTTCCGCACCCCTGCAGGAATCTGATTAGCATATTATTATTATTTTAATCGCGAAAATGTTTATTCTCAGGCTATTATGACCCCTCTATTATGACCCCAACATGTCAGTTGTTTTGCTATAGGATGCCTCCAAGCCTCTAAAGACCTGTCTGAAAATAGCCCAGTACCAGTTTGAAAAACTGATGGAAGTATACACTGAGTGTTCAAAACATTAAGAGCGTCTTGCTAATATTGAGTTGCTCCCTCCCAGCCTTTTGCCCTCAGAACAGCCTTAAATTCATCAGGGCATGGACACAAGGTGTCAAGTGTTCCACAGGGATGCTGGCCCACTAGATGTTTTAGTGTCACAATTGGCCTCATGGTGAAATCCACCGTTTCCATCTCTGGCAACTGAGTTAGGAAGGATGCCTGTATCTTTGTAGTGACTGGGTGTAATAATACACTTTCCGTGCTCAAAGGGATATTCAATGTCCATATTTGTTTTAACCATCTACCAGTAGGTGCCCTCCTTTGCGAGGCATTGGAAAACCTAACTGGTCTTTGTGGTTGTATCTGTGTTTTGAAATTCACTGCTCGACTGAGGGACCCTACAGAAAATTGTTCGTGTGGGGTACAGAGATGAGATAATCTCCTGAACTTATTTAGGATTGCCATAACAAAGGGGTTGAATACATATTGAAGGCATTTCAGCTTTTCATTTTTTTACATTTGGAAACATTTCAAAAAACATAATTCCACTTTGACATTATGCGGTATTGTATGTAGGCCAGTGACAAGAAATATCAATGTAATAAATGTTTCATTCAGGCCGTAACACAACATCATTTGGAGGAGGTAAAGGGGTGTGAATACTTTCTGAAGGCCCTGTAGACAGGGCCACCATCGCAGCTCTCTCTTGGCCAGACTCCCACCTCCCTACATTGTTAGCATTTGAAAGGAATTACACGAACTCTGGAGCACTCTCTCTTTTTAAAAAACTCACACAATGTTGTGTGTAATTGCGGACTATTGTTTTAGTTGCTGAATTCAGTCGTTTTGGATTAAAATGTCATTTTATGTGACGTCGGAGCTCCAGTCCGCCAACACTAGTCGCCGCTCAACTCCATCGTAAATCATGAAGTTGAGTTTAACAGGAACCTTGACAAACATGTTTCAATGGTAAATGGCCTGAGTAAACTATCTTATTCATTCACAATCTTTGGTTTCTGCCTCATTGATTATGACAACATGTCAGAGGGACAGATTGGAGGAGATGCCTGGAATAATAACTTGGTGCTTGTCACCAACAGAGAGATGTTTTACATCAACTGGAGCGGCATGTTGGTCGACAGACTGCACCAGAGATCTACATTTGTTTGAAAATGTTCATGACCAAAGTTTTCAACAATACATGGATCATACAAAGGAGAATATAGAGCACTTACAGATTCACTGTTGATGTTACTTTGTTTTGACATGCATCACAGATTTTAGTGTGAAGGAGTTAATGCGAGGTACAGTTGAGTAATCTTCGAAAAACAGAACTCTTGAGTACTGTGGGGGAAGAGTTGCAGAGAGCAGCCTGGAGAGAAGTAAGTCCTGAAAGACAGAGCAGATGGAGCTTCTGTTCCTGCCGGCCACGGCTGTGTGTCCTCAGGCACCCCCTTGTGTTGTGTTCTAGTATAACTACCTCCAGATGTGTGCTTGGGCTGCTCTTCGCTGCAATTCATATGGTTTAACAAGAAAAAGACATCACAGATTATTAAAAGTTGTTTTTATTCTTCTGCAGAAGCCTTTGTTCAGTAATATTTTAGAGTCATTCTTGAGAGCCTGCAGTTTAGTCGGGAGTTGTGATTAGGAAGGGTAATGATTTTTTGAGTTTTCACAGGCTACCAAAGCGAGCATGGTATTAAGACTGTTATAAATCTGGCACTCGTCTTTACTGCAGTGAAATGGGCTGTCTGGGCACGGGACAACTTAGTAGGTCATGAGGCTGCTCAGTGCTCCATTCATAACAGGAAGGAGGTTTTCCACCATATTGTTTGATTTTGGGGACGTTTGGGTTGGGAGGAAGGGGTAGCTTGTGAAGTCTTCAGTGAGATTGATCAGTGGAGCTAGACAAACACACTGAGCCTGTTCATGGCTCACTGAGTCTGACCATGGTGAGTCTAGCTGTCGTGAGTGTGTGTGAAAAGGGGAATATCAGTCGTTTCACTAAGTCTTTACATATGTCCCTCCCTCTGGTTTCTCTTCCTCTTCCTCCGTAGGTCCTCTGTAGTTGTACAGCAGGATACACGCGTAGAAAGGAAGGTTCCAAAAGGGTTCTTTTGCTGTCCCCATAGGAGAACCCTTTTTGGTTCCAGGTTGAACCCTCTGTGGAAAGGGTTTTACATGGAACCCAAAAGGTTTCTACTTGGGTCCAAAAAGGGTTCTTCAAAGGGTTCTCTTATGGGTACAGCCGAATAACCCATTCAGGTTGCTGCCATGTTGTTGTCTTAGGTCTCTTTATGTAGTGTTGTGGTGTCTCTCTTGTCATGACGTGTGTTTTGTCCTATATGTTTTTTAATGTATTATCCCAGCCCCCATACCCGAAGGAAGCCTTTTGGTAGGCCGTCATTGTAAATAAGAATTTGTTCTTAACTGACTTGCTATAGTTTAAAAAAATGTCCTAAGAGTCTGAGGAAACAGTTAGTTTTTCTTTCTTTTTCTCTAACACCTACTGTAGGGAGGTCCTACACCAGCGTAGGTCCTATAGGGTAGTCCTACACCAGCGTAGGTCCTGTAGGGTAGTCCTACACCAGCGTAGGTCCTGTAGGGTAGTCCTACACCAGCGTAGGTCCTGTAGGGTAGTCCTACACCAGCGTAGGTCCTGTAGGGTAGTGATACACCAGCGTAGGTCCTATAGGGTAGTCCTACACCAGCGTAGGTCCTATAGGGTAGTCCTACACCAGCGTAGGTCCTGTAGGGTAGTCCTACACCAGCGTAGGTCCTGTAGGGTAGTCCTACACCAGCGTAGGTCCTATAGGGTAGTCCTACACCAGCGTAGGTCCTGTAGGGTAGTCCTACACCAGCGTAGGTCCTGTAGGGTAGTCCTACACCAGCGTAGGTCCTATAGGGTAGTCCTACACCAGCGTAGGTCCTGTAGGGTAGTCCTACACCAGCGTAGGTCCTGTAGGGTAGTCCTACACCAGCGTAGGTCCTATAGGGTAGTCCTATAACAGCCTAGGTCTTTTTTGGTTATGGTCCTGAACTGGCCTAGGTCCTAAGCCCAGAGCTCCATAGGTGCCATGTATTTAGCAGAGATCCAGTCTCAGACACTCTATGTTTGTATGCATCAGGGCTTTACAAAGGCCCCTTCACAGTGCCCCCCACCCCCCCCTCTACCACCTCTCTCAACCCACCCTGACCCTTTTATGATAAATGATCCTTCTCCCAGGGGACGAGCTGCACCCACACCACTATGCTAACTGAGCAAGCAGCATGGGAAATGATACGCTTAGTGACATTTAGTGAATTCTGCGTTCTTCAATGTTTTGAAAAGGCCTGTTATTTACAGTAGGCATGTGTTGAGAGTTTGTTGTGGCATGCAAACGACTGCCTTCAAATAGAAGGCCGCCGTTTGTTAGCGCAGCACGAGAGGCTGGAGGAAATATGGAAGTGTTTACTGTTAGAACGGTCGGGTGGGGGCGGGGCACGCAGATCAGTCTCAATAGAAACAGGAAGCTTTGGCTATGAGGGTGATTTGTGTGTGTGTGTGTGTGTGTGTGTGTGTGTGTGTGTGTGTGTGCATTTGTGTGTGTGCCCTTGAGAGTGTTCTGTCCTGTTTTCTCATTTTCTGGCTATGCACTCTGTGTGCACAGAGTGTTTCTATCAGCCTGCATGGCTTTGTCCTGTCTTTGCCCTCATGTGTAACTTCCTATTCAGAATGGCTGCTAAGCCAGACTGCCAGTTGATTGAACTATCTTAGCAATTTTAGTAATAATGTAACAATGTGAATTGGTTGGACATTTCTTGCCAGTTACGCAGTCGGAAGGAAAAAGGGAAGCTAAACCACGTTTTCCCCCTTCTCCATAGTGATAGGTTTTCACCAATGAGAATGACCTGACTAGAAAAAAAACCTCAACAAGATGGGCACATCATGTATTTTGGTCTGTTCTTTTCTGTTCCTCTCCTAATGTTATGTGTAGTGTGCCCTGGGGACTAGTAGGATTAGGACCATGTTGCTCTTGGTTGCAGGGGTTGTGTTGCGTTCTGCTCTGCTGCCCAGACGTGTTAGTTAGAATGGAAGGAGCCCCAGCCGTCTCAAGTCTCTCTCTCTCTCCCTCTCTCCCTCTCTCCCTCTCTCTCTCTCTCTCTCTCTCTCTCTCTCTCTCTCTCTCTCTCTCTCTCTCTCTCTCTCTCTCTCTCGTCAAGTGGACAGTTTTTTAATGGTTGCCATGCTTCTAGCTGTTTGTCCTTTCCATTGATCTGTCTGCAGATGTGGAGTTTTTTCCTGCTTTCTTCCCCAGTCTTCCACACAGAGGGCAGTTCTGCATTCTCCTCTGCTTCTGTTCCCGGGGGTTGAGGTCATTTTACTCACATTGAGATATGAATTGTGAGCTTGGGATGTTTACCATGCATTTGCTGTTTCTACCTAAATATTTGTTTTTAATGAAAACTACTAACTGTAGTGTTATTTAATAGAAACCTATGGGAGAAGTAACAGTATTTGTTTTTGATTATTTGTGTAGTTATTTGACGTTTTACTGCATTGTTAGGAGCTAGTGACAAGAATTTCACTGCACCCGCTATAACATTTTCTAAACTGTGTATGTGACTAACACACTTTTATTTGCTAGTTTCCCTTTAGGAAAAGACTTATCTGTCTTCCTTATGGCCGAGGAATCACCGTTTGTAGGAGAGCATCCCTCTCCTGTGGTCAGGGTGGCAGTATTCAGGGCAGGCCTCAGAGGCTTCTCTCATGGCCGGCTGCCTTAGACTGTTTCCAAAGACACACACGCGCTCTCTGCCGCTCAGCATCACAGCACAACACTGTTCAACTCGTCACTAAAGAGACACAGGAAGAGGAAATAGATGGAGATAGATGGGAGGATAAGAGGACGGGAAATGAACCGAAAATGGAAATAGATGAATAGAGGAAAACAGCCAAAAAAGCCAAAAAAAGCAATATCAGTAAAAGGGAGGCCAGGAAAAGAGGGAGAGGCTCGGTGAGTAACAGTGGATTTGAGAGGAGGGAGGAGTGTGTGGGAGAGAGGGAGGGAGGGTCAGACCCAGGGGCTGGTCCTGTGAGCAGATGTGGGAAGAGTTGCTCATTTTCCCCAAACTTTACGAAGGACTCCACAAGGCTGGGCTTCATGTTGGAATCTAGCGCATTGCTGTTAATAACCACTCCTTTTCACTGCCTGGAAAGATGTACGAGCGACACAAGCGGAGGTACAGTCTGCGTGGAAAGGGGGAGAGAACAGTGGATGTCGTTTTGATAAAGGTATGAATGGACAGAGAATATTTTCAGTTGCCACATGAGAGAGAGCTCTACTCCTATGGATATGGTCATGGAAATATTTTTTGTAACTAGTTTTTATAAATGTGTGTTTTGTGTTTTAGCTTTTCTTCTCTGCTGTATCCGTGTGGTAACAAAGTAGATTTCATATCTACGCCGCAAAAATGTCACAGAAACATTATTTAGTCGCTGAGAGTGTATTTGTCTGGTTGTGTCTAATTATTAGCTGTTCCTCTGTGTGTGCTCAGGAGGTGTGGAGTGTGTGTGTGAGCCGTTGGTAGATGGGCACACTGACAGCCTCTAGGAGTGTGCTCTCAGGGTGGAGTTTGTTTTTGGATGGAGAGTGGAGGCCCTGCAGGCCAGATCCCATTAATATCCATTCTCTTTCCTTCTTTCTCTCTTTCATTCTGTCTTTCTCTCTCATTCTCTCTGTTTTCTCTTCCCTTCTCTCCTCTCTCCTCTCCCCATCTGTCTCTCTCTCCCTTTCTATCACTCTTGCTCCTTGTTTATTTTGGTTGACTCTTTGTCTGTGTGCAAAGTGTGAGTTACTGAATACAATGCTAGGATTCTGCATGTGATGCGTATTCGGTTGTCTGTGTGTGTCGGAATAGATTATGCCTAAAATATCTCATAGACTTGTCAAAACCTGTCCCCTTTTTAATTGTACAGATAAAACATTTTATAAAAAAAAAATACAGCTTAGATCATGTTTTTCCATAAACGTTCACAGATACAGTCTTATAAAACAGGCAAACCTGAATTTGTTTTCTGTAAAACACAATTATTGCTCAAGTGTATGGCAACCTTTTCAGTGGAGGATGAAGGATTTGAGTGATATTCATAGCATCTCTCACATCATTATCAAATCTAATCAAAATCAAATTTATTTATATAGCCCTTCGTACATCAGCTGATATCTCAAAGTGCTGTACAGAAACCCAACCTAAAAACCCAAACAGCAAGCAATGCAGGTGTAGAAGCACGGTGGCTAGGAAAAACTCCCTAGAAAGTCCAAAACCTAGGAAGAAACCTAGAGAGGAACCAGGCTATGTGGGGTGGCCAGTCCTCTTCTGGCTGTGCTGGGTGGAGATTATAACAGAACATGGCCAAGATGTTCAAATGTTCATAAATGACCAGCATGGTCGAATAATAATAAGGCAGAACAGTTGAAACTGGAGCAGCAGCACGGCCGGGTGGACTGGGGACAGCAAGGAGTCATCATGTCAGGTAGTCCTGGGGCATGGTCCTAGGGCTCAGGTCCTCCGAGAGAGAAAGAAAGAGAGAATTAGAGAAAGCACACTTAAATTCACACAGGACACCGAATAGGACAGGAGAAGTACTCCAGATATAACAAACTGACCCCAGCCCCCCGACACATAAACTACTGCAGCATAAATACTGGAGGCTAAGACAGGAGGGGTCAGGAGACACTGTGGCCCCATGCGAGGACACCCCCGGACAGGGCCAAACAGGAAGGATATAACCCCACCCACTTTGCCAAAGCACAGCCCCCACACCACTAGAGGGATATCTTCAACCACCAACTTACATCAATTATCACATCAAGCATGTCTCCCTACTGTAGCTGGATGGCACTGGGAACAGAGGTGGAATGTGTCTTGTGGGCTTTGGGCTGGTGAATATACAGTATATGTAGTGGTAAGGAAGGGCACTTTATTTGTATCTGAGAGAGGCCAGCCCAAATCAGCAGAGCCTGTTCAAGCACTTGGACAGAGTAGAGTGGCCTGTGGATTAGGTGTGTGATAAGGGCTCAGGCTGCATCTCTGTGGCCAGGCGTCAGACTCTATCTTTGGGCTTGAGTCCTGGGACCTCTCCTCTCTGCTCGCCATCATCTTTGGATGTCACAGAACAGGCCAGACTAGCATTGGACAATGATGAGATTTAACACCTGGTAGGGGCTCCGCTTGGATGTCGGCCCACCACCTCAAGCTCAACCTCAAGACGGAGTTGCTCTTCCTCTCGAGGAAGGCCTGCCCGCTTTAAGAACTTTCCATCACGGTTGTCAACTCTATGGTGTCCCCCTTCCAGAGTGCAAAAATCCTTGGCGTGACCATGTACAACACCCTGTCTTTCTCTGCAAATATCAAGGCAGTGCAGGTTCATGCTCTACAACATCTATAGAGTACGACCTTTCCTCACACAGGAAGCGGCGCAGGTCCTAATCCAGGCACTTGTCATCTCCCGTCTGGACTACTGGAGCTCTCTGTTGGCTGGGCTTCCTTTCTGTGCCAAAAAAACCCTGCAACTTATCCAGAAAGCCACAGCCCACCTGGTGTTCAACCTTCCCAAGTTCTCTCATGTCACCCCGCTCCTCCACCGACTCCACTGGCTTCCAGTCAAAGCTTGCATTCACTACAAGACCATGGTGCTTTCCTATAGAACAGCAAGAGGAACTGCCCTTCCCTACCTTCAGGCTATGCTCAAATCATACACCCCAACCTGAGCACTCTGTTCTGCCTCCTCTGCTCTTGGCCATCCCACCCCAACGGGAGGACAGCTCCCGCTCAGCCCAGTCTTCTCTGTCCTGGCAATGATTGAACCAGCTTCACTCTAATGTTAGGACAGCGGAGTCCCTGCCCATCTTCCAAAAACGTTTGAAACCCTACCTCTAAAAAGAGTATCTTAAATAAATCCCCAAATGTGTCTTTTCTTACTAGCACTGACTAGAGACACTGAGGGAAAATGTACTTACTACAACTGTGACTGTTGTTTTACATAGCTATCCTAAGATGAATGCACTAATTATAAGTTGCTCTGGATAAGAGCATCTGCTGTATCACTAAAATGTTAAATAACATTTTGGATGCCTTCAATACAGAGGGGAAGAGAGGACCAAGTACACTGTTATTGTGTTACTTTTTCCTAATTTCGAATGACTACCTCATCTCTGTCCCCCACACATACAATTATCAGTCAAGCAGTGAATTTCAAACAGATTCAAACACAACGACGAGGGAGGTTTTCAAATGCCACACAAAGAAAGGCACCCATTGGTAGATTGGTATTTTTACAAATTTAATAGCAGACAATGAATATCTCTTTGAGCACGGTGAAGTCATTAATTACTCTTTGGATGGTGTATCAATACACCCAGTCACTACAAAGATACAAGCATTCTTCATAACTTAGTTGCCAAAGAGGAAGGAAATCGCTCAGGGATTTCACCATGTGGCCAATGGTGACTTTAAAGCAGTTACAGAGTTTAACGGCTGTGATAGGACAAAACTGAGGATGGATCAACAACATTTTAGTTTTTTTCACCTTTATTTAACCAGGTAGGCTATTTACAACTGTGACCTGGCCAAGATAAAGCAAAGCAAAAACAACAACATAGAGTTACACATGGGATAAACAAACATACAGTCAATAACACAATAGAAAAATCTGTATACACTGTGTGCAAATGAAGTAACGAGGTAAGGCAATAAATAGGCCATAGTGGTGAAGTAATTACAATTTAGCAATTTACACTGGAGTGATATATGTGCAGATGACGATGTGCAAGTAGAAATACTGGTGTGCAAATTTGCAGAAAAACAAAAACAAATATGGGATGAGGTAGGTAGTTGGTTGGATGGGCTATTTACAGATGGTCTGTGTACAGCTGCAGCGATCTGTAAGTTGCTCTGACAGCTGACACTTAAAGTTAGTGAGGGAGTTATAATTCTCCAACTTCAGTGATTTTTGCAATTCATTCCAGTCATTGGCAGCAGAGAACTGGAAGGAAAGGCGGCCAAAGTAGGTGTAGGCTTTGGGGATGACCAGTGAAATATACCTGCTGGAGCGCGTGCTACGGGTGGGTGTTGCTATGGTGACCAGTGAGCTGAGATAAGGCAGAACTTTACCTAGCAAAGACTTATAGATAACCTGGAGCCAGTGAGTTTGGCGATGAATATGTAGCAAGGACCAGCTAACGAGAGCATACAGGTCATAGTGGTGGGTAGTATATGGGGCTTTGGTGATAAAACAGATTTTTATTTTATTTTTTATTTATTTCACCTTTATTTAACCAGGTAGGCTAGTTGAGAACAAGTTCTCATTTGCAACTGCGACCTGGCCAAGATAAAGCATAGCAGTGTGAACAGACAGCACAGAGTTACACACAGACAACACAGAGTAACACAGTAGTAAAAAAGGGGTCTATATACATTGTGTGCATGAGGATGTAGGCAAATAATTACAATTTTGCAGATTAACACTGTAGTGATAAATGATCAGATGGTCATGTACAGGTAGAGATATTGATGTGCAAAAGAGCAGAAAAGTAAATAAATATAAACAGTATGGAGATGAGGTAGGTATAATTGGGTGGGCTATTTACCGATAAGACTATGTACAGCTGCAGCGATCGGTTAGCTGCTCAGATAGCAGATGTTTGAATTTGGTGAGGGAGATAAAAGTCTCCAACTTCAGCGATTTCTGCAATTTGTTCCATGGCACTGTGATAGACTGCAACCAATTTGCTGAGTAGAGTGTAGGAGGCTATTTTGTAAATTACATCGCCGAAGTCAAGGATCGATAGGATAGTCAGTTTTGCAAGGGTATGTTTGGTAGCAAGAGTGAAGGAGGCTTTGTTGCGAAGTAGGAAGTCAATCCTAGATTTAATTTTGGATTGGAGATGCTTAATGTGAGTCTGAAAGGAGAGTTTACAGTCTAGCCACTCACCTAGGTATTTATAGTTATCCACATATTTTAAGTCAGAACCGTTCAAGGTAGTGATGCTAGTCGGGTGGGCAGGTGCGGGCAGCGATCGGTTGAAGAGCGTGCATTTAGTTTTACTAGCATTTAAGAGCAGTTCGAGGCCACGGAAGGAGTGCTGTATGGCGTTGAAGCTTGTTTGGAGGTTTGTTAACATAGTTTCCAAAGAAGGGCCAGAAGTATACAGAATGGTGTCATCTACATAGAGGTGGATCAGAGAATCACCCGCAGCAAGAGCGACATCATTGATATGTACAGAGAAAAGAGTCGGCCCGAGAATTTACATCTGTGAGTCTAATACTTTCCGTAATGCTAACCATAATACTAACTGTAATAACAGAGCGAGAAGAAGGAAGCCTCAACAGAATTCATATATTTCTAAACATGCATCCTGTTTGCAATAAGCCACTAAAGTAAAACTGCTAAACATGTGGAAAAGAAAAGTACTTTATATCCTGAATACAAAGTGTTTATTTGGGGGGAAATCCAAGACAACACATCACTGAGTACCACTTCAAGCTAGGTGCTGGCTGCATCATGTTATGGGTATGCTTGTCATCGGCAAGGACTAGGGAGTTTTGTTAGGATAGAAATCAACAGAATAGAGCTAAGCAGACAAATCCTAGAGGAGCCCCTGTCTTAGTTTGTTTTCCAACAGACACTGGAAGACGAATTGACCTTTCAGCAGGAGAATAACCTAAAACACAAGTCAAATATACACTGGAGCAAAGCTGTTAGCTGCCAATGGTGATTCTAACATTTATTGACTCGGGTGTGAATACTTATGTAAATGAGATATTTCTGTATTTAAGTCTCAATACATTTGTAAAAATGTCTAAAAACACGTTTTCACTTAGTAATTATGGGGTATTGTGTGTACAGTAGATGGGTGAGGGGGAAAACAACATTTGTGAACTAGTCAAGGGATATAAATACTTTTTGAAGGCACTGTATATTAGAGACAAGATGGCCTCTACACCTTATTTAGTGCATCTGTCTTACACCATCCTTCAAAAGTAGGGGTGACGGCGGTAGTGGTCAGATCAAATCTATTTTTCCTTAGCTTTGGCCCTTTCTCAGACTGAGAAACTGTCCTGTGAAGTTCTTTGGTGTGGTGTGGTCATGTGTGCCGTGAAGGGCGATGGCCAAGTGAACTCAGTGCCAGATAGACCAGGGTAAAACTCCTTGCTAGTCGTTGCTAGTACCACTCCTGGGGAAATCTTGTTTGAAATTACCCCCCCAGCTCTATTAACTATGCCTCAGCTTCAAAAAAGCTTCAAAAAATGAATCTCGGTAAAGCCGCCTTCAGTTTTAGTCCCCCCCCCTATTTTTGGAATAGTATATACAAAACTCATCTTGACTCTGGTGCCTCTAGGGCAGTTTAGGACTTTTATGTTGAATGAATTTAATGAGAATTGCAACTATTTATTTTTAATATAAACAATTGTATTTGGTGTTTGAAGCTGTAGTGTTTATTATGTAATTTTCAGTTTATTTTTATTGATCATTTTGAATTTGTTGTCCTCAGGGCACCATTGTAATTGAGACCCTGGTTTCAATGGGTTCGCCTGAATAAATAAAAGTTAAATAAAAACAATTTACAAATCTATTCTAAGTGCATGTATTGATCGTATGTGCGTAAACTAAGCTTGGCAGTGTTGTTTTTATCTACACAGTAAGTACTGTAACAAAGCACTTCGAATTAGTTCTCTCCAAGGACATTCCTCTCCCTTGCTGTGCCACTGTGTCACGCCAGCCATTGGATGTCACTGTGGAAATGGCAAGTCTCTGTCTGCCAAACACTATATTTTGGTTTATTTTCCTTTGGGGACACTTCTGAACATGGAGCCTCTTTCTCCACCCACCTTTATCAATTTTTAGCTGATCATCTACTTTTCTCAGATAGCTTTGGAGACAGGCTTAAGGCCTGAAATACTGTGTAAATGCATGCTATTTTTGTATAGAATATAATAAAATAGAATAGAACAAAAATGAATTATTATTCATTGTTGGATAATAATGGATATGTGTTTGTACCTGCATGCATTGTATACAATAAGAGCTGTGTCCATGTCTCATGTTCTATATTGTATGTTAAATATGTGTGTCCGGTGTGTGTGTCTGCTGTGGGGCCTGGACCCTGGGCTTCTGGAGGATAAGAGTGCAGTGTTCTCCTCCGCCCAGTGCTGCAGGGCACACAGAGGCTGCTCAGTGATTGACTGGGCTGTAGGCAGGCCCATCTATTAGGCCTTGTGCATTGTCCACGAGCCACTTTGACTGTGCAGAGCCCCTGGTATAGAAGCCCCCTCCCCCCACATCCCTCTAGTGGGGCTAAGACAATTAACCACAAGCATGGGGAAATCCACGTTTTCATATTCCCACTACACAGAAGAGCAATGTACACATGGACTTTATTCTCTCTCCTTCTCCCTCTCTCTCTCTATCTCTATCTCTATCTCTATCTCTATCTCTCTCTCTCTCTCTCTCTCTCTCTCTCTCTCTCTTTATTGGGTTTCATGCTTTGAAATATAATTGACTTTTACCTGACTCAATCAGTTCTGTCATCAAGTAAGTTGTCATTAGTAATGAACGTCAGTGCACATGTTTGTGTTGCGAAAGAAAGCAGTGGAATGGCTTCATAACTTAATTTTTGGATCATAAATCATTTCAATCTCTGGCCCTTAAGGACTGTTTAGTCCAGACAGGTAACTGATTGACTGATGTATTTCCTCTTCAACAAAAAGATCCGGGACGTCTTGACTTTTCTCTCCTCAGTGGTGGAAACCCAATAGACAGTGAACTCTCCTCTGGAAGTCCAGATAGCTGATCATTTTTCTGCCCATTTTGAGAATGTACTGTATAGTAATACAGACCTGTGTTATGTATTGCATATTTCTTGATTACTGTGACTATGTGTGTGTGGTTGAGTCAGAGTCAAGGTCTTCAGACGGATATTTAGCCAAGATGTCACATAGGATTTCGATGACTGCTAGGCTCATTAACATCACAATTGGAGACTACACAACATGGCATCAGAATGGAATCCAGCTATGTGTCCAGCAGTTTGTCAATGAACTGTGTCCGGTGTCAGAGTCCTGTGTTTGATGTGGACTGGGCACGCCATCAGGGGCCCCGGGGGCTGTCACAAACTTAACTGGGTCTGGGCTGATGGGACCTTTACATCTTAGAGTCTGGTTGGATAAAGGGTGGTGCATTGTGGGGCTGGTCTGTGATAGGATGGGGTTGCTTTATGTGATAGGATCCTGGTGACGTCTCCATAGGGTCATCTACAGGTTGTAAAGGGATAGAAAGGTCCTAATGTGTCCTCTGTTTTCGTGATAAACCATACTTATGTCCGAATGTGGGTCGTCTGGTGTGATACTGTCGAAGCATGTTGCAATGTGTCCGTGGGTTGTCTATGTGAGATAAACCTTGATGAGGTCTCATCGTGGGTTGTCTGTCAGTGATAAAAGCATGTTGAGATGTGGTCATGGGTCATCTATCTTTCCGTGGGTCGTGTGGTGTGATAAAGCCATTGTGTGGTCTGAGAGGATGGTATCTCCAGGTCACGTGTCTGTATTGTACTCCTGGCCTGAGTCTGAGCAGCAGCAGCTGATAAGGGGAGGAACAATAAGGCGCTGTAATCAGCAGCTGCTCGTGCGTGTTTGTGTGTGTGTGACTGGAGAATGTCCTGGATAAACACATAAACATAAGCAGATACACACACACACACACACACACACAGACATGCAGTCACAGTTGCATGCACAAGTGCATTTGAATAATATACTCATGTAAACACACACACACGTGTTTGTTTTACTATCCTTGTGGGGACTAAATGATTCCCATTCAAAATCCTATTTTCCCTAAAACCTTAAACTAACCCTAATTCTAACCCTAACCCTAAACCTAACCTTAAAGCCTAAAATAGCATTTTTTCTTGTGGAGACCAGTATCTCTACCTGTACATGACCTCATCATTTATCACTCCAGTGTTAATCTGCAAAATTGTAATTATTCGCCTACCTCCTCATGCCTTTTGCACACAATGTATATAGATTCTCCTTTTTTCTACTGTGTTATTGACTTGTTAATTGTTTACTCCATGTGTAACTCTGTGTTGTCTGTTCACACTGCTCTGCTTTATCTTGGCCAGGTCGCAGTTGTAAATGAGAACTTGTTCTCAACTAGCCTACCTGGTTAAATAAAGGTGAAATAAAATAAAATAACATTTAAAAAAATGTCCTCAATTGTCATAATTGTCCTTGTTTTACAATCCTTGTGAGGACTATGGTACCCACAAAGATAGCATAAGCAAAAGCACACAGCCACACACATGCGAGCATGCACACACACTTATTACAAACTGAGTACAGTACATGCGTACATACATTCAAATCAAATCAGATGTATTTATATAGCCCTTCTTACATCAGCTGATATCTCAAAGTGCTGTACAGAAACCCAGCCTAAAAACCCAAACAGCAAGCAATGCAGGTGTAGAAGCACAGTGGCTAGGAAAAACTCCCTAGAAAGGCCAAAACCTAGGAAGAAACCTAGAGAGAAACCAGGCTTTGAGGGGTGGCCAGTCCTCTTCTGGCTGTGTCGGGTAGAGATTATAACAGAACATGGCCAGGATTGGCTCTGTAGTTGGCGAACTGGAGTCACATGATGAGTGGTCTGCCTGTGGGTGTGATGTTTGGGGCTGTATGATGGGGTACTGAGGCTGAGCGGTGTGAATATCCTCTCTGTCCTCGTCAACTCTCCATGGCCAAGTTCTCAATAAACCCCTCCCTGGAGAAGTGTAATTATTGTAGTCACTATATTGTAACTCTTGAAATCTTCAGCTGATCTATTTGGGTTGTAATAAGGGCATCTACTAGAAAAAGCAATAGTTTATCTCTATTCATTTTGTCATCACTCTCTGTATGTATCTGAGTGTTTGTGTTCTCCCTCTTCCATTCTGCTCGTACAGCCATCTGAACAGTGAACACGGATCATCCTTATATTACTTGAACTCCTGCTAGACCCAGAGCCTCAGACTGCTAGCAGCTGTTAGCTGAATGTCAATCAGGCCTCATGTTTACATGTGGGCAGAATTCCTCTCTGACTCCCAGTCCAAATTCCCAGCAGCATGTGTGGTGAGCAGCAGTCTCAGCTTAGCTCAGCCCAGGCTGTTGCAGACAGAGAGCCTGCTGCCTGTATGCTGCATGTATGCTGCCTGTATGCTGCCTGTATGCTGCCTGTAGCAGACCTGGGCCC
Organism: Oncorhynchus masou masou; assembly: GCF_036934945.1. Lineage (NCBI taxonomy): Eukaryota > Metazoa > Chordata > Actinopteri > Salmoniformes > Salmonidae > Oncorhynchus > Oncorhynchus masou. The sequence goes on along the minus strand of NC_088242.1, from coordinate 80,151,423 downwards.
ATGGGATAAGCCAGATGTGGGCCTGGCAAGTCAGATTGCGGCACAGTCCCACTGTTTGTGGTCTTTTATTCACGTGATTAGATTCTCTCTACCCCCAGGAATGTATTTCTTCTCTCCCCCATATGCAAGGCTGGGTTCTGTGGTAGGGAAAATGGTTCTGTGGTAGGGAAAATGGTTCTGTGGTAGGGAAAATGGTTCTGTGGTAGGGAAAATGGTTCTGTGGTAGGGAAAATGGGGTCTTCGAAAGTAGAGGCCATCAATGTTAATGTCCTGAGACGAGCTGTAAGTCTGTCTGACTGTTCATACACAACCAACCAGCCAAGACAATGTGGTTGAGAATACTAGGAATTCTTCTCAGATTCTTGGGGTTTATGAAAATAGAACATTTGGAGAAACGGGCAGTTGGTGAATATCCAGTAGTGGTTTTTGTCTCTCAAAAACTACAAATGTTTACCCTCTACATTGCTGAAGACATCTGTTGTATAAGTTCAGTCTTGTTGATCCCAAATTTCTTCTGTTTACAGATCCACAAAGAGAAGGAGGCATTTTACCCTGTCCAGCCCTGCACAGATCCCACACTACAGGTGAAAACCACGATCCCAGAATGCACAGGTAAGAACTAGTCAAAATATGATGCCGTACTGTAGATGAGGCTAAGGGAACTTACATACAGATCTGTTCGTCAAAGGAACTCTGTCTTCAAGGCAGCTTGTCAGGGGAATTTGTATTGACCATTTCCAGCCATGGCATTGCCAGTGTTGAGTTTCCTTTCTGCCAGGCAGTCACTAATCATTGGGGGTTATATAAGATAGAGAGGAGCATAAATGAAGATTAGGAGGGTTGTCAGAGTTCCAGAGGTCCTTGCTTGGATCATGGAAGAACATTTGCCAGAATGTAATTTGATTTCTGGAGGATCTCAGTTGGAAAGGCGAGGTTGTAACTTGATTTCAGAGGATTAAGACATACTGTAGAGGAGAGAGCAGCGCTTTGTAGGAGGAGAGAGAGAGGCTTAGGGCGTTTTCACACACAGTTCTGAGCTATAGTTTGAATCATTTAGATTATTTGTTACATTGTATTTTTTTCATTTGGTCCAGTTGTTTTCACATTGCCAAATATCAAGCAAACTAAAATGCCTAAACAAAAACACGTTCAGGCAAGTAATTTACTAATTTTGTTGTAGCCTATGCTGCCCAATGAGGCCTATGCAATCTCAATGGCCATATCGCATTTTGCGCATTCCATATCTCAGAACCATATCAAGTATCTCTGTTGCAAAATAGTTTATATTGAGCGCAAAATTTTGAGTTGAGAAATAAAAATGATACCTACAGAAAGCTGAGAACTATGATAGCTGTGGTTTCCCCACAATTAGATTTTAAAATGTTATACAATAAGAACACTTTACTTGTTTTATCCTGGAACATAAATGTTTTCCCAGGAAAGGAGAGAGAGTGGATTGCTCCACACAGCAGTGAAACAGGTATAGGGGCAGGAAGACACTTTCTTTACAGGAATGATGAAGTTAATGTACTTGACTTTTTGACCAAATCATGGTTTTAGCCTCCTAAAAAAAAAAATTTTTTTTTTTAAAGTAAGGTGACCATATAGATAGAATGTGCAGCTCGCACCAATGCCACCAATTAAGAATTGAACTTGCACAGTCAAGTCAAAGGGTCGAAAACGGCAACTAAACAGTCCCAGTCTGGAGCACTGAAATGGTAAGGTCATTGATGCAGATAAGATGGGTATGGAATGGCACTGCTTTCTTTGAATCTTATCCCTACTGTACCATGTGTCCCTTCGGTATCACTGCACCCCTTTGCTTGGCAGGCCAGGCATGCAGCACACTGTGCAGCTCACGAACAAGGCTACCCTACCTCTGCTACCTTTGATATCTGAAGAAGATAGTTTATGTTGCTCATTATTTCATATGATTTCGACTACTGTTCACATCTGTGCAGAGATTAGTTGCCATTAAGTAAGATTTCGCCGACATAAACTCGGCAAAAAAAGATATATCCCTTTTTCAGGACCCTGTCTTTCAAAGATCATTCGTTAAAATCCAAATAACTTCACATCAAATTAAATCCAATTTTATTTGTCACATACACATGGTTAGCAGATGTTAATGCAAGTGTAGCGAAATGCTTGTGCTTCTAGTTCCGACAATGTAGTAATAATCAACGAGTAATCTAACCTAACAATTCCACAACTACTACCTTATACACACAAGTGTAAAGGGATAAGAATATGTACATAAAGATATATGAATGAGTGCTAGTACAGAATAGCATAGGCAAGATGCAGTAGATGGTATCGAGTACAGTATATACATATGAGATGAGTTTTTATATAGGGTATGTAAACATTATATTAAGTGGCATTGTTTAAAGTGACTAGGGATACATTTTTTTTACATCAATTTCCATTATTAAAGTGGCTGGAGTTGAGTCAGTATGTTGGTAGCAGCCACTCAATGTTAGTGGTGGCTGTTTAACAGTCTGATGTCCTTGAGATAGAAGCTGTTTTTCAGTCTCTCGGCCCCTGCTTTGATGCACCTGTACTGACCTCGCCTTCTGGATGATAGCGGGGTGAACAGGCAGTGGCTCGGTGGTTGTTGTCCTTGATGATCTTTATGGCCTTCCTGTGACATCGGGTGGTGTAGGTGTCCTGGAGGGCAGGTAGTTTGCCTCCGGTGATGCGTTGTGCAGACCTCACTACCCTCTGTAGAGCCTTACGGTTGTGGGCTGAGCAGTTGCCTTACCAGGCGGGGATACAGCCCGACAGGATGCACTCGATTGTGCATCTGTAGAGGTTTGTGAGTGCTTTTGGTGACAAGCCGAGTTTCTTCAGCCCCCTGAGGTTATAAAAGGTTTGAACGCTGTTTCCCATGCTTGTTCAATTAACCAAAAACAATTAATGAACATGCACCTGTGGAACGGTCATTAAGACACTAACAGCTTACAGACGGTAGACAATTAAGGTCACAGTGACTCTGAAAACTGCCAAAAGAAAGATGCCCAGGCTCCCTGCTCATCTACTTGCCTTAGGCATGCTGCAAGGAGGCATGAGGACTGCAGATGTGGCCAGGGCAATAAATTGCATTGTCCGTACTGTGAGACACCTAAGACAGCACTACAGGGAGGCAGGGCGGACTGCTGATCGTCCTCGCAGTGGCAGACCACATGTAACACCTGCACAGGATCGGTACATCCGAATGTCACACCTGCGGGACAGGTACAGGATGGCAACAACAACTGCCCGAGTTACACCAGGAATGCACAATCCCTCCATCAGTGCTCAGACTGTCTGCAATAGGCTGAGAGAGGCTGGACTGAGGACTTGTAGGCCTGTTGTGAGGCAGGTCCTCACCAGCACAACGTCGCCTATGGGCACAAACCCACCGTCACTGGACCAGACAGGACTGGCAAAAAGTGTTCTTCACTGACGAGTCACGGTTTTGTCTCACCAGGGGTGATGGTCTGATTTGCGTTTATTGTCAAAGGAATGAGCGTTACACCGAGGCCTGTACTCTGGAGCGGGATCGATTTAGAGGTGGAGGGTCCGTCATGGTCTGGGGCGGTGTGTCACAGCATCAATGGACTGAGCTTGTTGTCATTGCAGGCAATCTCAACGCTGTGCGTTACAGGGAAGACATCCTCCTCCCTCATGTGGTACCCTTCCTGCAGGCTCATCCTGACATGACCTTCCAGCATGACAATGCCACCAGCCATACTGCTCGTTCTGTGCGTGATTTCCTGCAAGACAGGAATGTCAGTGTTCTGCCATGGCCAGCAAAAAGCCTGGATCTCAATCCCATTGAGCATGTCGGGGACCTGTTGGATCGGAGTGTGAGGGCTAGGGCCATTCCCTCAGAAATGTCCTGGGAACTTGTAGGTGCCTTGGTGGAAGAGTGGAACATCTGGTGTAGTCCATGAGGAGAAGATGAACTGCAGTACTTAATGCAGCTGGTGGCCACACCAGATACTGACTGTTACTTTTGATTTTGACCCCCCCTTTGTTAGGGGACACATTATTCCATTTCTGTTAGTCACATGTCTGTGGAACTTGTTCAGTTTCCGTCTCAGTTGTTGAATCTTGTTATGTTTATACAAATATTTACATTAAAAACATTGGACCACTGCTACTCAACTTTTCGAAATGCCTACAAGGCCCTCCCCCGCCCTCACTTTGGCAAATCAGATCACAACTACATTTTGCTCCGCCCTTCCTATAGGCAGAAACTCAAACAGGAGGTACCCGTGCTAAGGTCGATTCAACGCTGGTCTGACCAATCGGAATCGTTGCTTCAAGATTGTTACTGAACATGCGGACTAGGATATGTTCCGGGTAGCCGCTGAGAATAACGTTGACGAATACACGGATACAGGGGCTGAGTTCATCACGAAGTCTATAGGAGATGTTGTACCCACTGTGACTATTAAATCCTACCCAAACTAGAAACCGTGGATAGATGGCAGCATTCGTGCAAAACTGAAAGCGCGAACCACCGCATTTAACCAAGGCAAGGTGACAGGTAATATGGCCGAATACAAACAGTGTAGTTATTCCCTCCGTTTGGCAATCAAACAGGCAAAACGTCAGTATAGAGACAAAGTAGAGTCGCAATTCAACGGCTCAGACACGAGATGTATGTGGCAGGGTCTACAGACAATCACATACTACAAAGGGAAACCAGTCACGTCGCGGACACCAACGTCTTGCTTCCGGACAAGCTAAACAACTTCTTCTGCCCGCTTTGAGGATAACACAGTGCCACCACTACCAAGGACTGTGGGCTCTCCTTCTCCACGGCCAACGTTTAAGCGTGTTAACCCTCGCAAGGCTGCTGGCCCAGATGGCATCCCTATCTTCGTACTCAGAGCATGCACAGACTAGCTGGCTGGTTGTGTTTACAGGCATATTCAATCTTTCTCTTTCCCAGTCTGCTGTCCCCACTTGATTCAAGATATTCCTCTACCGAAGAAGGTAAGGTAACTGAACTAAATGACTATTGCCTTGTGGCACTGTCATCATGAAGTGCTTTGAGAGGTTAGTTAAGGATCATATCACCTCTACCTTATCTGACACCCTAAACCCACTTGAATTTGCTTTCCACCCCAATAGATCGACAGACAATGTGATCGCCATTGCAATGCACACTGCCGGTCAGCACTCAACACCAAAGTACCCTCTAAGCTCATCATTAAGCTCGGGGCCCTGGGTCTGAACCCCGCCCTGTGCAACTGGGTCCTGGACTTCCTGACGGGCCACCCCCCAGATGGTGAAGGTAGGAAACAACACCTCCACTTCACTGATCCTCAACACAGGGGCCCCACAAGGGTGTGTGCTCAGCCCTCTGTACTCCCTGTTTACCCATGACTGCGTGGCCATGCACGCCTCCAACTCAATCATCAATCAATCATCAAGTTTGTCAGATGACACAACAGTAGTAAGTCTGATTACCAACAATGACGAGACAGCCTACAGGGAGGAGGTGATGGCCCTGGGAGAGTGGTGCAAGGAAAAGAACCTCTCACTCAATGTCAACAAAACAAAGGAGCTGTTCATCGACTTCAGGAAAAAACAGAGGGAGCACGCCCCTATCCACATTGACGGTACCGGAGTGGAGAAGGTGAAAAGCTTCAAATTCCTCGGTGTACACATCACTGGCGATCTGAAATGGTCCACCCACACAGACAGTGTGGAGAAAAAGGCGCAATGGCGTCTCTTCAACCTCAGGAGGCTGAAGAAATTTGTCTTGGACCCTAAAGCCCTCACAAACTTTTACAGATGCAATTGTGAGCATCCTGTTGGGCTGTATCACCGCCTGTTACAGCAACTGCACAGCTTGCAACCGCAGGGCTCCCCAGAGGCTTAAGGCCACCAGACTGCTAAATAAATGGTGCGATCTGCCCAACGCATCACCGGGGGCAAACTACCTGCATTCCAGGACACCTACAGCACCCGATGTCACATGAAGGCCAAAAAGATCATTAAGGACATCAACCACCCGAGCCACGGCCTGTTCACCCCTCTATGATCCAGAAGACGAGGTCAGTACAGATGCATCAAAAGCTGGGACCGAGAGACTGAAAACCAGCTTCTATCTTAAGGCCACCATACTGCTAAATAGCCATCACTAGCCGGCTTCCACCTGGTTACGCAAACCTGCACCTTAGAGGCTGCTGCCCTCTATATATTGACTTGGAATCACTGGCCACTTTAATAATGGAACCCTAGTCACTTTAATGTTTACATACTGCTTTACTTGTCTCACATGTACTGTATTCTATTATACTGTGTTTTAGTCAATGCCGCTCAATCTAATATTTATATATTTCAAAATCCCATTCTTTTACTTTTAGATTTGTGTGTATTGTTGTGAATCGTTTTTAGATACTACTGCACTGTTAGATACTACTGCACTGTTGGAGCTAGGAACACAAACATTTCGCTACACCTGCTATAACATCTGCTAAATATGTGTATGTGACCAATAACATTTGATTTGATTTGATCATGGCTTAAAAAGATCTCCAAAATACTGTATCTTGTGTTTATGTTCTGCGCTTCCCTTCGCTTTAGGCAACTTTCACTTCCACTGTTCCACTGGTTGCTAGGGCAAACAATGACAAAACAACAACCCAGTCATACAGTGTACTCATAGAATAAAATCCTTTCTGACATCAACATCCTGCCCAAAAGGATTGCAACTAGCGATGCAATTATGTTTTGCAGCACATTTGTCTTACTGATCATTTGACAGTGTTGTGATCAAAGTGGTGAATCTGGCCCAATTCTCTTAGAAAATGTGACCTTGATGATCAATCTTTCTGTTGTGTTTTGATATTGAAAAATCTGATTGTCTTTTAAAGCCTGTTGACTTGGGACTCCCGAGTGGCGCAGAGGTCTAAGGCACTGCATCTGCATCTCAGTGCCAGAGGCGTCGCTATAGTACCTCGTTCGAATCCAGGCTGTATCACATCTGGCTGTGATTGGTAGTCCCATAGGGAAGCACACAATTGACTCTGCATTGGCTGGAGTATGCTGTCATTGTAAATAAGAATGTGTTCTTTACTGACTTGCCTAGTTAAATAAAGGTTCAATTTAAAAATAAAAATACAATTAAATATGTGCTGCCGTGCAATGGTAAATATCTGACTCTAATCTTAATACCAATTTTCTCTTTCCCAGAATTCCCAGTATCCCCATGCTCAGAGATTGTTGGAGGCTCTGTGTCGACCACCGGTGCCCTGCGGGACTCTGTCAGTGATTTGGACAGTCTGGGAGAGGAAGGTGTCTTCAGAAAGGTGAGATCAGCACACTGGAACGAGACATTCCCTTTATAGTCACAACACCGTCAAAGAAGAAGAGTAAGTGTCTTGAGTGGCTATGACATGATAGCATACGAGTATATTATAAAACAATCCTGAAACACAAACAACATGGTCTATGACTTTATGTTGGATGTTTCTGGTGATATATTTCCATATAATTCCCAGCTCCTATATTCGTTAGTTTATGTTTTGGCCTCTGGCCCCCAACTCCAGTCCACAGCAGACTGGTCAGCTTGCCTGTTCCATGTAACATCAGCAGCCTCCTATGATCACTCTTCCTGGGCCAGCTAACTCATTATGACCTCATCCCCCTCGCTCGCTCATTCCTCCCCTGCCCTGCCCCCCACCCTTTTTTTTGGCTGCGGCATAATGGCACTCCAATGCAATTTCACATTACAGCCTTGGTCCTCATTTCTTGTTTCTTGTGGATAAATACTGATTTTGGCATTTAATACTAAAGGCCATAGAACCATTGAAGAACATATTCATAAATGGCAAAAAGGACAGTCAAAAAATAAATAATAAGAAACAAGATTTTGTGTCTGTTCTAAATCAGGAAATATATACAGTGCCTTTGGAAAGTATTCAGACCCCTTGACTTTATCCACAGCCATATTCTGAAATTGATTAAATCATGTTTCCCTCGTCAAACTACACACAATACCCCGTAATGACAAAGCAGAAACTGTTTTTTAGAATTTTTTTGCAAATGTATCAAATAAAATAAAACTGAAATTTACATAAGTATGCAGGCCCTTTACTCAGTACTTTGTTGAAGCACCTTTGGCAGCTATTACAGCCTCAAGTCTTCTTGGGTATGACACTACAAGCTTGGCACACATGTATTTGGGAGTTTCTCCCATTCTTTGCGGATCCTCTCAAGCTCCATCAGGTTGGATGGGGAGCGTCTCTGCACAGTTAATTTCAGGTCTATCCCGAGATGTTAGAACGAGTTCAAGTCTGGGCTCTGGCTGGGCCACTGAAGGACATTTAGAGACTTGTCCCGAAGTGACTCCTGCATTGTCTTGGCTGTGTGCTAAGGGTCGTTGTCCTGTTGGAAGGTGAACCTTGGCCCCAGTCCTGAGCGCTCCGGAGCAGGTTTTCATCAAGGATCTCTCTGTACTTTGCTCCGTTCATCTTTTCCTGGATCCTGACTAGTCTCCCAATCTCTGCCGCTGAAAAACATCCCCACAGTATAATGCTGCCACAACCATGCTTCACCGTAGGGATGGTGCCAGGTTTCCTCCAGATGTGACTTGGAATTCAGGCCAAAGAGTTCAATCTTGGTTCATCAGACCAGAGAATCATTGTTTCTCATGGTCTGAGAGTCCTTTAAATGCCTTTTGGCAAACTCCAAGTGGACTGTCATGTGCCTTTTTCTGAGGAGTGGCTTCCATCTGGTCACCTAACATAAATGCCTGATTGGTGGAGTGCTGCAGAGATGGTTGTCTTTCTGGAAGGTGCTTCCATCTTCACAGAGGAACTCTGGAGCTCAGAATGACCATCGGGTTCTTGGTCACCTCCCTGACCAAGGCCCTTCTCCCCCGATTGCTCAGTTTGGCTGGGCGGCAAGCTCTAGTAAGAGGCCACTGTGTTCTTTGGGACCTTCAATGCTGCAGAAATGTTTTTGTACCCTTCCCCAGATCTGTACCTCGACACAATCCTGCCTTGGAGCTCTACTTACAATGCCTCATGGCTTAGTTTTTGCTCTGACATGCACTTTCCACTGTGGACCTTATATAGACAGATGTGTGCCTTTCCAAATCATGTCCAATCAATTGAATTTACCACAGGTGGACTCCAATCAAGTTGTAGGAACATGTCAAGGATGATCAATGAAAACAGGATGCACTTGAGCTCAATTTTGTGTCTCATAGCAAAGGGTCTGAATAGTTATATAAAAAACAAAACAAAAATAAAATAATAATTAATACATTTGCAAAAATTTCTAAAAACTGATTTTCCCTTTGTCATTATGGGGTATTGTGTGTAGATTCACGAAAAGAAAACATAATTTTATATATTTTAGAATAAGGCTGTATCGTAACAAAATGTGGAAAGGTCAAGGGGTCTGGATCCTTTTCGAATGCACTGTATATACAATTTTAGACATATTTAACCCCCTTTTTTTGGTTAGTTTTTTAAACCGGTACCGGTTACCTTCAGACGAGTTCTGTGACAGTTTTAGGGTCGTGGAGCAAAACGGAGAGGTGTTCATGAGAAACTCCCCTTTCCATAATCTCCCCTTTCCATTAGTTTGTGCCCACCCCTCCCCCCACAAAAAAATATATCTATAGCTTAAACTGACAGATTTTGTTGTTATGTAATTTAGATTGACGCACCAGTGCATCAACCAACTCTAGGGTGTTAAACACTATTATTGCACACAGAGTGAGTCCATGCAACGTATTATGTGACTTGTTAGGAAAGGTTTTACTCTTGAACTTATTTAGGCTTCCATAACAAAGGGGTTGAATACTTATTGACCCAAGATATTTTCATGTTTTATTAATTTGTAACCATTTCTAAAAATGTAATTCCACTTTAACATTCTGTTTTTTTTTAAATTGTGTGTAGACCAGTGACACAAAATGTCAATTGAATCCATGTAAAATTCAGCCTGGTCAAGAGGTGTGAATACTTTCTTAAG